>NC_134409.1:7590659-8273159 GCF_038048845.1 Mixophyes fleayi
AGTGCCGCCAGTTTTCAAATCAAAGCATTCTATACATTATGATTTGAATATAGGTGGAAATATGCTCTGTTTAAACAGTACTTGCCCGTACGTCATACTGGCCAAGTTCTTCTAGTTGGCGTCCTGGAGCTTCCGGGGGGAGGCGGGCGTGCGGGGGGTGGGGCTCTGAAAATTGCGTGATTTTAGACACGCCCCCGTGACATATTGACATCACGGAGGCAGCATTTTGGCCCTAATTCTGCCAACTTCCCAGAGAAGTGGGCAGATGTGGGAGACTGCCATACACTCCCGGGAGTCTGGGAGACCCACCCGGAATCCGGGAGTCTCCTGGACATTCCGGGAGAGTTGGCAAGTTTGCCGTACGTGGACACACATAGCAGACTGAAGTACACGCACATGCCTATGTACAATAGTTTCACATCAGAGCATCATAAAGTAAAATAATTCACTATCATTCCGCATTTAACCCCACCCTGTAGCGAGTGTAAAATATACGTCTGAAAACAAGAGCACACTTGAGTGGGTTTGGAAGTGGGATAAGAGAGACATCTGGATTAAAAATGAACTAAACATGTAGAAGCCTGGGTATGAGGTAAATATATATATATATATATATATATATATATATATATATATATATATATATATATATATTGTGCCTTGTGGTGACTGTATCAATATGGGATCAATAGGTAGCAGAATCTTTACATTTTAACCAGCTAAACCATGTGGTAGTGAACTGCGTCCATCTATCCTGGGATGAGCGAATGTAAAAGTCTATTCTGTGAAGCTGTATGTTACGGACGGTGTCTTTCAGATTTTCAACAAACAGGTATTGAAGATTTTTCAATGTTATTTATCAGGATTGATCTTTTTAAAGCTGAAAATTAAATTGTAGTATGCAAGAGAAGCCAAATACCTGGATCTGTTGGAACCTCACTTCCAGGAATGGTGGAGAAGATCTGAATAAACCCCTCCACCAAAAGGGGACAATCTGCTGGCCAATAGCTGAATTCCATCTCCAACAAGTGGAGGGAGTATTTGGGGGAGTCTTATTGAGCAGGCTCGGGCATCTATACCACCTAGTCAATATTTTATACTGCATCTGAAGAGCAAAATGCGTCAGGTAAAGATCTTCAGTCTATGTGCTGCATCAAGGGTTACATTAAGGTCTCTCTGCCAGGCCTTAGTATAGTAGGGTAACGAGGGGTGGGAGCGATCAAGGATGATCTGGAAAATGTGTTAGACACTAAGGGATTGAGTGCTAATACCGAGGTCTTCAAATGGGGAGGTTTGTCTAGAGAGGTTCTGAGCCCGTCCAAGCTCCCACAAAAAGTGTTTTATTTGCCGGTACGTCCACTGCTCCCTGAGAGGGAGAGAGAGTCTTGTAACACCGGGAAGTGGCCGTTGAGTCAACCAACTGACCCTGAGTGGGTGTTCTCTTCCCCAAAACTTCAGTGTCCAGAGATGAATACTCAGAGGGAATCTAGAGTTATTTGTGATTGGTGTTAGCGGAGAAACAATGGAAGAAATTTGTTTGAGCGTCCTAAAATCTTTCCACATCCTCAGAGTTGGTTCTATTGTTGGGTGAGAAATTGCTGAGATATTCTCTATCCAAGGCATTATATCAAGTGGGATTGATGTAGTTTGGTTTTCAATGTCTATCCACTGCCGATATATATTTTTTATACATTGCAGCGACAAAGGATTTCCACTATTCCACTAAGACACCTTTATTAGATCACACATGAAGAGGCAACTGCAGCAATGGAAGAGCCATAACCAAACAAGGAGCCTGATTCATTAAGGATCTTAACTTGAGAAACTTCTTATTCCAGTCTCCTGGACAAAACCATGTTACAATGCAAGGGGTGCAAATTAGGATTTTGTTTTGCACATAAGTTAAATACTGACTGTTTTTTCATGTAGCACACAAATATCAACTTTAAATTTCAGTGTACAAATAAGCTATCAAGTATTTGTGTGCTACATGAAAAAACAGTCAGTATTTAACTTATGTGCAAAACAGAAAACTAATTTGCACCCCTTGCATTGTAACATGGTTTTGTCCAGGAGACTGAAATAAGTAGTTTCTCAAGTTAAGATCCTTAATAAATCAGGATTCAGATTCCTAAGGGTAGGTGTTCACAATGCCAAAGTACTGTCAAAGTATTTGTTAATAAAGGCTACGCGGGGGAGGAAGGAAAGAGAGATGGGGGGGTGGACAAGTACCTCGGAACCCAGCTGAAATACACTCATAAGTCTGACTGGAGCATCATACCTGCCATGGGGGACAGACTTTTATCAGACACAGATGGGTCAGTCTAAAGCAGTGTTAGGGACCCTGACACAGTTCAGTGGACGCCTGATGCGACCCTCTAACTTTCAAAAGGGCCACACATTACCCTAAATCTCAGTAATACGTTAAATAAAACATTTAATCAAAGAAATAGACACCTATCTGTAATAACATATCAGCATGTTACACAAGTGTTACAGGCTATATCAATAGAGCAGGAGGAAGCTGGGGGCCACAGGGGACGGCTTGGAGGGCCGCCTATAGCCCATCACTGGTCTACAATGTATTGCCGACAGTGTGGTGGATAAGATATTTTGAGACAAGAGAGGAGATGTATGTTGGGGCAGCTTTGTTGAACCGCCTTGTAGGTTAGTAAAAGTATTTTATATTGGATTTGGTAGAAAACAGGCAGCCAGTGTAGACTGACAGAGTGATTCAACAGAGGAATAACGATTTGCAAAGAAAATGAATCTTGCCGCTGCGTGCAAAATATTGTAGAGGTTTAAGTCTGTTTTGGGGAAGACCAGTAAGGATGGAATTGCAATAGTCAATGCGGGAGATGATAAGTGCACGTATTAGGCCATTGGCACTATACCTTCTTAAATGTCTTAGGTGAGTTATTCAGAATATACGCAACGCGCTCCAATTTACTAACATAACATATCCTGTTCATTACAGCTGCCAGCACTGAGGGGGTCCGAGGATCTTCCGGATGCAGTAATTTGAGAGGTCACAGAGCTGCAAATATGCTGAATAAGTTTTGTTTTTTTTAATATACAGGGTTTTTTAGTATATGTTTAGGAGTATATTAACATCACTTGTGTATTACAATTTACTTATATCAAAACCACATTTTCTACTTTAAATGTCATTTTTCATTACATTATTATAATGATTTTTTTGGGGGGTATAAAACGTGAAAGCTGCGATAATGTGACCAGTAGCAGCCTATGATGTAATGAGGCTTATCTCAGCAATATGGTTTACCGTCCTCACTGAAGCTGCAAAACACCTATCGTAAAACAGATGCGACTGAGCCGCCATATTAGCGACCCCGACAAAACGTGTGATAAATCAACATGGCAAGAAAAGAACCATCCTGTATGCAAATAGTATTCACACGAGAGGGGGACAATTAGTCAAAATAAAACAAAGAGGAAAAGGCCAATGTGTGTCGTCAATTCCATTCTACAGTAATGATCGTCTATTTGGTAAATTGGTGAGTTTGTTTTACAAGCAGCGCAGTCTGCTTTTGTCTGTACTTAGATCGTAATTCGGTCTTTAAATAATATCTCGTCATAATAAAGCTAATATTTCACAGTGTTTATTAGGAGTTCTCTAGCTCTGTGTGTCTTTTCAAAATTCAGTTCTGGGGATGGAAAGCCAGGCTGCCGGAATAGCACACAGTACCATGTGCAAGGATTGTGGCAATAAACTACAACTCCCATCAGCCATTGCATCCAGTAGCAGCAATAAACCGACTGTTTGTCTCTGCCCTGTGACATCATCATGAAACACCCTGCAGCATGATTGGAAGAGCTAAACTGGGTACACACTACAGGTTTTTCACCAGATTATCGGGTCAATTACGCGATAAGTGACTGTTAGATCCGATATAGCAATGATCATGTTTTATTGTTCCAAAGCACAACTTATCATTTCATTTGATTTTATAAATGGACTAAAAATCTCTATAAACGATGGAACGATGTTGGACGAATGTGGCAGTGTGCACGCACTCACCACCAGCAGTGTAGGCAGATATCTGTACAGTCTACAGAGTCAGGATCTTCTCAGCAGATGGTTATGACAGATGAAGATCACAGATCTGAAGGTAAATCGTGTAGGTGTGTACACATAGATTGGCATGCTCATCGGGACTTTCAGTGGTTGGTAAAATCGTTAACGTTGACGCATCCTGCCCGGAATTCGAGAGTCTCCCAGACATTTCGGGAGAGTTGGCAAGTATGATATATTTGCACCATTGTAACTTATGGTCAAAATGATCAAACACACACAAGGGTCTATTCTCATTAGCAGGCAATTAACCTACCAGTATGTTCTTGGAGTTTGTGAGGAAATCCACGCAACATACCCAGCTGTATCTGTAACCTGTAATAAGACTTAATTTTGTGTTTTTCCTCTTATGCTTTGTTATAGCCTATTACACCCTCTTTTCCAATAGACTTACAGGAAGTCTGGTGTACGTGGGAAAAGTCTACCTCAATAATCACACTATGGGCCTGATTCATTAAGGATCTTAAATTAAGAAGTTTCTTATTTAAGCCTCCTGGACAAAACCATGTTACAATACAAGAGGTGCAAATTAGTTTTCTGTTTTGCACATAAGTTAAATACTGACTGTTTTTTCATGTAGCACACAAATATTTGATAGCTTATTTGTACACTGAAATTTAAAGTTGATATTTGTGTGCTACATTAAAAAACAGTCAGTATTTAACGTATGTGCAAAACAGAAAACTAATTTGAACCCCTTGCAATGTAACATGGGTTTTGTCCAGGAGACTTAAATAAGAAACTTCTTAATTTAAGATTCTTAATGAATCAGGCCCTATGCTACCGATTATCTAACAAGTTCCTAAGACATTTGAATAGTTATATGTCCATGTTATTTGTAATGTCGTTCTACGTTCATACACAACCTATTTCAGCTGTGAGACCACGGTCTACTTCTGCTTTTCCCAGTCGCAGGAGCTTTGGCGGAATTTAATAATTAACGTACTAAGAAAAGCAGCATTAACGTCAGGTAATTTAGTTCAGCCAAGGTCATTGCAGTTGGAAAGTAAGTAGGAGAAAGGATAACAGACTCCTGACTGTAGTGGATGAAAGATACACGTTATATTTAGACTGTAAGCTCCAATGGGGCAAGGACTGATGTGGGTGAGTGCTCTGTACAGCGCTGCGGAATTAGTGGCGCTATATAAATAAATGGTGATGATGATGATGATATATGATCATTATATATGAAAAAACTCAGGACAGAAATACTGCCATTAGTTTAGGAAAAGTAACATGCTAAACCAACGATGGGTTATCTGATACACTTCAGGGGCCACATGGAAGGCCCCTTAACCTTCAAAGGGCCACATGGACAGCCCTTTAACCTTCAAAGGGCCGCACATTACTCTTAATCTCAGTAAGAAGATAAAATAATACATTTAATCAAACTAAGGGACACCTATCTGTAATGACAGTTTTACAGTATTTAAAACAACTCTGTGTCGTATATCCATGGGCCACTGAATTGGAGAACTCTTAAAAGCACAGAAGCAGCTGTAAAAAAAAAATGAAAAAGAAAGCAATATATGGATAGTTGTATAAAAGTTGTAGGAGGGCACACACACACACACACACACACACACACACACACACACACACACACCAATAAATTAAAGTCACCTGAAGGTGGACTTTCAATGCTTTTTCGACTTCCAGGTTTCTGTCATTCTGAGTATGGAAAATGTAGCCCTAACTAATGAGGTGCTCAAGGCGACAGGGAGTGAAGAATGGAAACTAACACCAGCCTCTACTTACATCTGGGTGCCCAAATTTCTATCACAAAACTTTCTTGCATACAATTCCTGCCACTGTCCAGCAGAGGGCAGGACGGAGACAGGAACCTGTACTGCTAGTTCACAGGACACTGTACAATTTTCCAACTGCAACTCAGAAGTCACAGAACTGTAACGCCACAGTACACAGCAGGCTCATACCTTGGCAGAGGGTGACAGTTATGATTTTATTACAAGCCCATGCGCAAGTGACACTTTCAGAAAAAAATATTGTGGGTCTGATTCATCCTCGAACGCAATGTGAACAAAACTTGCGTTTAACAAAAAACTTGTACGCACGTACGTCCATATTCAAATACAAGCGGATCTCAAGATACGTTTCCAGTTGAATCTGGGTATAAGTATACTCTGGCTATGCAGTACTTGCTGTATATAGACAGATAGAACCATACTTGCCTACTTTCAGGCAGTGCAGTCTGGGAAAGGGGCGTGACTAGAGGGCGGGAGGGGGCGGGGCGTGGTCAATCGCATCATTTGACCTCGCCCCTTGCAACGAAAATGCCGGGTTTTTTCATGGGTGGGGCAGGGCCAAAATGATGCAATTCACCGCAAATCGCGTTATTTTGGCAAGGGAATTGCGGCATGCGGTAGACTTGCCTGCTCTCCCGGGAGTCCGGGAGAAAAACCCAGGTTTCGGGAGCCTCCGGACATTCCAGGAGAGTTGGCAAGTATGGATACAACAGATTGTAGGATACACCCAATGCATATGTGCAATATAAAATCCTATCAGAACGCATGTATAAATTTGTTTTAGAAATATAAATGTACAACTTAATGCTATAATCATTAAAATTCATATATTTAAAAATATATATATATATTTGTAATTTATTTTTTACATACATAAATAAGGATGTTCTTGATGTCTACTGTACATAAAATGCATTTTTATATTTAATAACAAATGTTGTGGCATACACAGGTGTAGTCATCACTATCAGCCGGCACATACACCTGCCCTGTAGCTGGAGCCAGTGATACTACTAATAAACATGTAGATGATGAACTTGAATCGACTGCATCTGCGTTGGGACACACTGGAAACACCATTACAGTACATTGGCCATGTTCGCTCCTTCCCTCTCCTGTCCCACCTCTTAAGTCATAGTGTCAGCTGCATTCGGACATGACCTATCATTTATTCCCCACATTGACTATCTAAATCATGTTACATACATCTAAAGAACATTTCCAGGATACGCACATATCTCACACAAGACACTGCAAAAACCTTAATTCTTGCACTCATCATCGCCCGCATTGACTATTGCAATTCCCTCCTTACTGGTCTTCCCAAAGTCAGACTTGAACCCCTACAATCTATTTTGCACGCAGCGGCTAGATTGATTTTCCTTGCAAACCGTTCTTCCTCTGCTGAGCCACTCTGTCAGTCTCTACATTGGTTGCCTGTATTTCAACGAATCCAATATAAAATTCTTCTACTAACATACAAGGCTGTCAACAAAATTGCACCGACATACATCTCCTCACTGGTCTCAAAATATCTCCCTACTCGACACCTCCTTTCTGCACAAGATCTGCGTCTCTCTTCCACTCTCATCACATCCTCCCATTCCCGGTTACAGGACTTTTTTCGGGCTGCACCCACTTCGTGGAATTCCCTCCTTCGCACAATAAGACTTTCCTCTAGTCTTCAAACCTTCAAGCCTCTCTGAAAACCCACCTCTTCAGGCAAGCTTATAATATTCCTCAACCACCCTCTTAATCTCCCCTATTACCACCCTCTACACAGCTAACACAAGACAACAACCCTCTGATCAACATTGCTGTGCGATTGATCTCACAGCTCACTAAATACTATTTATCTTTGCATTTTAGCTGGTCCAGTGTGCAATATAATGTAGCACATGTCCTTGTGTTTCAAACTCCCATTGTCCTATAGATTGTAAGCTTGCGAGCAGGGCCCTCTTACCTCTCTGTCTGTATGTATTACCCAGTATTGTTTTATTAATGTTTGTTCCCAATTGTAAAACACTACGGTATTTGATGGCGCTATATAAATAAATGTTGATGATGATGATGATGATGATGATGAACTGCATGCATCTGCCTTCACTGGTGTAAGTCACGTTCTGTGGCATGCGTAGAGCTGTTACACACATGATACACCACGCAGATGAACCTAAGTCTGAAGATGAATTAGGATCTGTGTGTAGCTTACACTGGTTTGTTTTCCACAATGATGTTAGAGGGAAGAAGCTCAATGTTCCACAAGGTATTATCTATTCAAATTAATTTTTTCTAAATACATTTTGTAAATAACATAAGTTGTACAAGCTGTCTGGCAGGTTTATTAGCTCGCAGCAGAAAGGGATAATACCGGTAGGTTTAAGCTAAGTATCAAAGATAGGGATAAATAATACTAACTCCTGTATTTTTCGGGTGGGTCAGGAAACCAACAGATTGTACACAAGGTATCAGTGCAATAATATTTCAACACACAACGTGTTGACAACACAACTCCAAATATTAGGATATTTTGGCACAAAACCTACTGGCGTTTGTCAGAAGACACAATAACAATCCAAAGGACACATCCAAGTCAACCAAGAAACTGCTTTAGAAGAGGAAGAAAAAGTCTTGGAATAGCCAAGTCAGAGCCAGAACTCAATCCCATTGAAAACCTTGTGGATGGTGTAAAGAGGGCTGTGCACGGGAGATACCCTCGTAATTTAATGGACTTTGAGCTTCTTTTTTGCGGAGAAGATGGGGATAGAGTTGTAAAGTCCAGGTGTGCGATATTGAGACTTATTCAAAGCGACTCAAAGCTATAATAAAAGCGAAAGGTGCTTCCACAAAGTATTATAAATGGGATATGAACACTTATGCAATCATGGTATTGTAGGTCTTTTATTTTCACTTATTTTTTCTAAACATGATCTATTTGTTTTACACTTGGATGTAAAGTCACAATAAAGGTCTGAAATGATTGATGTTGATTTCAGGCTTTACACCACAAACACCTGCAGTAAGGGTGTGTAGACTTTGATATACCCACAGTATACACAGTGAGGACTTACACATATCACATTGTGCAGTGACCATTATCCTTATATGACATTGTAATTCTCATGTGCTGTTCATGAATAGCGCAGCTGTTTTCAACTTCACATCCGATGGGCCAGGTGTTGGCCGCTATAGCCGGTCAGTAACGCACTCTGCGGCCTGACTTCATCCTTGTGACAACTTCCTTTTGAGCGCAACACTCGTTAAAAGGTCAAATTCAGCAAAGAAGAGAAGACGTAGATAAAAGGCTTCAATATGACCCCTGAGCACACAGTGCCAAAAAATCTGATGCAGGTGCAGCATGCTGAAATATATTTGGGCCTAGAGATTTGTTTTTGAGTGTTCTCCAACTCGCAAATTGTTATGAAAAGTTAAGTCTATTGTTATGTCTGCTGACGTGATATGGCAAATAGCTATAACCGCTCAGTACGTATTTTTATTATAGGAGTCATTGCAGATCTATAATGGACAAATCATTATAAAGGGATTTTAGCAATATTTCTTATTCTCCCTTGTCAAATGTATATATTAAAGGATGAAGACATAAATGTATTATTGTTATAGGACTTTACCCAGTTTCTATGAATTCTGCTTACAGAATTTCAGCATTCAGTAGAGTTGTCATAGTTTATCCTCTCTTTCACATAACTTTTGTCTTCTCCTGGAGCTCTCACATCAGTTTTATTAACGAGTGATTATCCTCTCACAATACAATAGCTTGGGGGCGTGGCTTGGCTTAGTGTTAAAATATATGTGTTACACCATCGGGGTGGTAATTGCTTTGGTTAGGTCCTGTACCCTAAATTTGCTGATAGCCTGAACAGAGGGATAACATAAGCTATGTCTAACATACAGTCTCCTGTGCTAGACACACTGAAGCAGAGAACAATCTTTAAGGTTACAGTCCCTTTAAAACACTTCTATACGAAACTGGCGCCAGCGTGAATTTTGGCTGTGAACCCAACACAGAGAACATGTCAGGCTGCAGATTAGAGTCACCGCACACAACACCTGGTGCCGGAGGAAGTATGGTAATGGGTTTGGGCACAAATGATGAGAAATAAATGACAGTGGTGCTAGAAAGATTCAAATGAAAAGGATTTCCTCAGCAGTGACATTTCATGCACAGGGATAATATATCAGACAAATTACTGAGAGTGAAATATGCTAAAAAAAAAACCAGAATAAAGGACTGTCTGTAGGAAATGCGTTCAGGTGAGATACATTAATGGCCATTCTATGAAATCACAGAAACATTCACCAATGTTGCAAAACAGTGCTGGCATAGACTGACTGACATCCTTCAAGTAGAGGTAGAAAAGTGTCCTCTACTTATTATCGTCAATGGGGAACAAACTGACCTGCAAATCAGGGGAACAATTGTCAGTGTAGAATAGAAGTGAGTTTCAGAGTTGTAACAAGCAGGTGCTTGCTGGGCTGGGGGGCAGGAGAGCATCTGCCCCCCGAGACGGTCCCATGGTGGGCTACCTCACAGTTGCCAACATTGGCAGCTTGTGTCCTGGGAGGTCCAGGGGGCAGGTGGGTGTGTGGGGGCTGGGCTAGAAGAATCACGCCGTTAGCCCTGCCCCTAAAGCTGTCACCACCGTTTTCGACCAATAAAACTAGGGGACGGGGCCGCAATGATGCGTCCATGACGCCAATAAGCCCCGTCCCCTCCACAGCCGGTCAGGAATCGGTAGAATTGCCCTCTCTCCCGGGTCCGGGAGACTGACCTAGATTTCGGGAGTCTCCTGGATATTCCGGGAGAGTTGGCAAGTATGGGCTACCTTGGACTGGATCACTGTGCCAACTGCATTTTTTTCTTTTAAAATAGGCTGCTGAGTTGAGTCTTGCCCTCCTCCCCAGGCTAAAATTTGCCAGCTCTCCCCTGGTAACAAGGTTGCGTAATGCCCAGTGGAAAACTTGCTCATCATCTTGTGACTTTATGTGCCTGTGTCATCACATATGTGCTTGGTCACGCCTGTGTCAGATATGCAGAGCATCGAGCGGGGGATGACAGTGGGCACCAGGGCGAGAGCAGCATGTCCCACTTAGTTCAGCTCTGGCAACTTGTGGAAACCTCTCGGCTGCCAGTCAGTGCCCCCTTAGACCATCACCCAAGTTACCCCCACTTTGCTACGCCTCTGGTAAATGTCCTTTAAGATATTTCTTATTTTTCTTTACAGTATTGCCAATATTATTATAAATGTTTCTCATAACAAACATGTTTTGCTATGAGTAACAATGTAGCAAAAACAATCAATTTAAGCGGCTTTATAAGAATAAACAATTTATGTAACTTGCTTCTGTTATTCTAATATATTCCAAAATAAGTATTAAACCCCAGATATCAGGAGGGGAGACAATTATCACAGACTTATTTTCCTAATTAGTCTGGTACAGGCACATATCCCTCCCTCCTGATGTCTGGGATATTGGATATTTTCTTCTGGAATAAAACATTGAAGCACGTGTTATTTAAACAATATCCTGCAGCAAAGGCAACGTGCACAAGTGCTCTGAAATCACGTCTGTGTGTATGAAGAGTGGGGTGGGGGACTGGGCTGTGGACATAGCCAAGTGGCAGGTGCCAGCCTATGGGCACCTCAGGTGGCATCGCAAATATGCTAGTCAGCATTTCCTGTTTGTGGTGCCACAGCTGTGCTGCTACCTAGAATTGGTTGGCTGCAATAAAATGCTAATTAGCTTCTGTTGGACTTAATATTTCAGTGCCTCCTCCCCCAGGATTCTCGTTTTCCTAGACGAAGATGCCAGTTGGGTCTGTGATTAAATTAGAAAAAAAACAAAAAACTAGCAATAGTAACCTCCATGGCAGGAGAAGAGGTTCTAAGACTCCAGCAGCGGTTGACATTGCAGAGATTTATGTCAGCCATAACGTTTTCCACTGGTGGAAGCCAAAATTCGGTGCTAGAGGGTGCTGCCTCACTTCTTATAGAAGGGGAAATGAAAACGTCCAGGTCTATTAGAATCAAACACGGCTGCCATCTGGGCTGGGAAGAACGACTGATATTTTCTATCCGTATGGAAAACTTTTTTTGGGGTTTTGTTTTGTTTTTTTGGGAGAGGGAGGGGGTATAAAAAATATTTATTGGCAGAAGCAAATGGGAACCAGGGAAATTTTATACAGGAGTATTAACGCAAATATAATCTAAGGGAAAAATTACATTGCGGAGCAGTAATGTCTGCACGTTAACAAGTATGTCATTCCGGTAATGTTTATAGAGAAAAAGGCAATGAGTGTAGAATTGCACTGTTGGGATTAATGTAGTCAGGAATTACACAGGCACTTCTTCAGGAGTGACAGAAAATATGACCTAACTAAAGTCAACAATATAGTAACTAGCTTGAAAAGTTTTGGCTGGCCCTGTAGTTTGTAATGTTCAATCCAGTAGCAACTCTGTGCAAAGTTTTCAACAAGTTTTAGCATTTGTTTAGTAAATCATGGCCTATAAACGGTGCATGCAAGAAATATAGAAAAAAAAATATATTTAATAATATATTGAATATCCCAAAGTCTCTGAGTAGCGTCCCAGAGGTACAAACAGTAGATGCACAATATTATTTGCTATTTCAGCTCCAGAAATATAATAAGAATAGCCAATTAAATATTTTTTGCAAGTTGAGACAGCACCAGAAATAATAATCCATTGAACTCATATTGAAGACATACATATTGATATTCAGGGAAAAAATATATTTTCCCTTTAAGAATTTATTCTGTTGCGTGAGAATAAGATAAAAGGCAGGTTTATCGCTGGGCGTTTGCAACAGTGGCCTGGGACCCTGATTATTTTTTATATGCATAATCTGTTGTGTCATTCTAATACCAAAACACATATAGTAATCAGTACTGCCTCTTGTACTAGTGTCCTATGTATCTTTATATTGTGTTGAGCTTGATGGGTCTCTAATAAGTTGTAGAATAAGTGATGTACAATGTCCACCAGTCCGTGAGAGCGTTGAGAGCTGGCCTAGGACGAGGACTCTGTGTACCTCAAGTGATTGGCACTGGCTTCATTGGGGCACAGAGTCTATTGGCCTCACTGGCGTATCGCATGGTGAACGGTGCACACTGACCCATGAGTCAACGGGTCTCGCTCTGTCCCATTTAGTTGTGACACAGCCAGGCAGGCATAAAACTGATGACTTCCAGCAGCATCGACAATACCACTCTGGTCATGCACCCTCTTGCACATCTTTCAGTTGATTGAGAAAGCGCCATTGATTGGCTTCCTTGGTCTCCAACAGAGGCCTCTGCCAGGAAGGTTGGACTGCCAGGAGAAGGCGTCTTACCAGGAAGCTCCACGGTACCAAACCATGAAGATAACTAGTTTCCAGGAACAAACTGAAGGTCAGGGAAGGCAGCAATGTAGCATAGTGAAAGAACAAGCTGAAGGTCAGGGAAAGCAATAATGTAGCATAGTGAAAGAACAAGCTGAAGGTCAGGGAAAGCAGCAATGTAGCATAGTGAAAGAACAAGCTGAAGGTCAGGGAAAGCAGCAATGTAGCATAGTGAAAGAACAAGCTGAAGGTCAGGGAAAGCAGCAATGTAGCATAGTGAAAGAACAAGTTGAAGGTCAGGGAAGGCAGTAATGTAGCATAGTGAAAGAACAAGCTGAAGGTCAGGGAAAGCAGCAATGTTGTATAGTGAAAGAACAAGCTGAAGGTCAGGGAAAGCAGTAATGTAGCATAGTGAAAGAACAAGTTAAAGGTCAGGGAAAGCAGCAATGTAGCATAGTGAAAGAACAAGCTGAAGGTCAGGGAAAGCTGTAATGTAGCATAGTGAAAGAACAAGTTGAAGGTCAGGGAAGGCAGTAATGTAGCATAGTGAAAGAACAAGCTGAAGGTCAGGGAAAGCAGTAATGTAGCATAGTGAAAGAACAAGCTGAAGGTCAGGGAAAGCAGTAATGTAGCATAGTGAAAGAACAAGCTGAAGGTCAGGGAAAGCAGCAATGTAGCATAGTGAAAGAACAAGCTGAAGGTCAGGGAAAGCAGCAATGTAGCATAGTGAAAGAACAAGCTGAAGGTCAGGGAAGGCAGCAATGTAGCATAGTGAAAGAACAAGTTGAAGGTCAGGGAAGGCAGCAATGTAGCATAGTGAAAGAACAGTCTGAAAATCAATATTCAGAGCGACAACTTGTCAGGAGCTGCGGCGGTCATGGGCACCACCGCGACTCTCCCCCATCCTGTATTGACTGTTTTTTCATGTAGCACACAAATATCAACTTTAAATTTCAGTGTACAAATAAGCTATCAAGTATTTGTGTGCTACATGAAAAAACAGTCAGTATTAAACTTATGTGCAAAACAGAATACTAATTTGCACCCCTTGCATTGTAACATGGTTTTGTCCAGGAGACTTAAATAAGAAGTTTCTTAAGTTAAGATCCTTAATGAATCAGGCCCCAGATGTCTACTTATCTGTGCATCGTGCCAATGTTCTTCACCATCCAAAATACGCACCTTACGTTAGCGGTGTTCTGTCTCCCTATCTATGGTCCTTCCTATTAGGGCGAGATTTCGTCTGTAGTCACGATCCTCAAACGGTGTCGGAGATTTAAAAACAAACAAACCATAAAGTGTTCTGAAAATAATTCACCTAACTTTCTTTTGATATTTTTTCTTTACAAGAGTTCTGTAAATATTAATGAACAAGCCTGTTTCTCATTTTGAAAGCAAACTAACAAATTATTATTATTATAATTAAATTATTATTATTAATAATATAATAGTATTAATAATAATAGTATTATTAACATTTTTCTTCCACCATACATCGATACATCGGTTTAATATGGGGAACGCTCGCAATAAATCATTGAAGTCTGCTTCAAACTGTGTTGTATGATTTATAGAAATAGAACATTGAAGGATCTGTTGGCTGTTTTTACTTTCGGCTGACATATGAGTTTTTTCCCCCTAAAGGATGTGTTATATATCACAGATGTATCCTTGGTGCAATATGGTGTGTTGGACATATAATAGTGAGCATTTGTTTCTAAATATCTGAAGCTCCCTTTCTCTCAACACTACAGAATGGATCAAAGACTTAAAGCCTTAACACCAGTGGCACTGTGACCAAAATATTTGTACGCTCCTGATTTCAAAGTAGCAAAACCACAATGACCGACACAGGGCAATCAAGGAAATACGTTACTGACAGATAGATAGGAGTCTTGTGACACACAGATAATAGTTATTTAACCGTCGGATCCTATTTTAACATGGTGTTTTTATTCTTATTATTAAGAACTAGGGAAACAACGACATTAAAATACAGAGCGTTAATTAGCCATTTACATGGCAATAAGGGGAAACATATTCAGTAATGAGGAATGGAAATTTAGGTTAAATTAATAATGCGATTGAGGTGATATCTGTACTGTTGCGATTATTGGGTAAATGTATCAAGCTGAGAGTTTTCCGGCGGGTTTGAAAAGTGGAGAAGTTGCCTATAGCAACCAATCAGATTCTGTTTTGTAGAATGTACTAAATAAATGATATCTAGAATCTGATTGGTTTTTCAAACCAGCCGGAAAACTCTCAGCTTGATACATTTACCCCTATATGTCTCTTTTTTTGTGTTTGAATATTTTAATTACATTGGGTGATGTGCAACCCCATTAGAAGCACAGGACGAAACCCGTTCTCTGTCACCTGAGAGATGGTAAAAATAAAATATTAAACTAGAGACGTGCGCTGACTCTCGCGTTTCGTCTTTGTTACTGGTTTTGTCGAACAAACGTGAACATTTTTGGTTTTGGATCTGGATTTGATTGAAAATTGTGAAAAACAGGAAAAATAATGTAATTTTGAGCTGTTTTTGCTCCTATATTACTATTTATAGCAATAACATTAATTTCCAGTCTATTTTCTAATGATCCCTTCACAACAGTCCCAATTTTTACCAATGTTGGCCAAAGTCTGCAGCGAGCTGTCTTAATGGAGAGTTTGTAATTTTACAATCATTGTATTTGATTTCTCTGGTTTAATTAAAAAATAATAATACACTGAATAGTGTTGATATCTCCCTTTCATTGCATCTTTCTAAACCTCCTTCGCATGTCAGAGTTACTATTTCTGTGACTGAGTAAATAACTAACCACACGGACACCAATGTAAATTTGGCAAAAGGTCACAGTTTTTATTTAAACAAAAATGGTGTCGGAGAGAGCAATGCGAGTCAGCTAACATCTAATAGCAAAACCAAACAGTGGAAGGTCAGATTGCTACTACACCACTGGTCCCAGGATATAATCCTTTACTATGTTACAGCTTCCTAGTTAGAAGCTTTTAGAACTAGCAGGAGAGGTCTTCACCTATAGCAGACATCTCTCCCATAGAGTTGGACGCACTCAAAGGTACTCGGATATCCCCAGGACTCAATGTAGTAAAAGATTATGTGCAGGAACCGGTAGCGCAGATATAGGAGAAATGGGGCTAAGAGCACCCCTCCTCCTGTCCACTCAAGAGGCAGCAACAATTTAATTACAGTCGGGCACCCCGGCTGCCTGCCAGTAGCCGGGACGCAGTAGCAGTGTGAAGCATCCCGGTTGCCCTGGCATCAGAGTGAGTGCCCCCCTTCTTGGGGACCGCGTCTGCTGCAAGTCTCAGGCAGTGCCCATTACCCCGGGGTCGGTCGAAGATTACCCTGGGGCAATTATTTTTCCGCCTTCCCTCCCACATAAATGTTTATGAGTCTGTTAGTTTACTTCAGAAGGGCAGAATTACGGCACAGAGTATATAAGGCTGCTATTAAATTGACCTTAGTCTCTCTCGGTCTGTGTGTGTGTGTGTGTGTGTGTGTGTGTGTTAGGGAATTTAGACTGTAAGCTCCAATGGGGCAGGGACAGATGTGAGTGAGTTCTCTGTACAGCGCTGCGGAATTAGTGGCGCTAAATAAATAAATGGTGATGATGATATAAGGAAAACAAGGTAGGAAGGCCCTGCTCTTGGCTACCGATGAATGCTCTGACAATGTATTGTGTGCCTAATTTTTGAATTATATATATATAGTGTGAGTTTTGCAAAAAGAAAATTGCCTGTAAGGATGTTTCGCCTCGTCCGCTCCATCTTTGATCACAAAGGACACTTACTACAGCCTATGATTTCAGGAAGTGAATGGGGAGGGGAAGGGGAGTTTCACCATAGTCAATATACAGTAGGGATGTGCCAAACTCCAGCACACGCAGCCACGTCCGATTCCAGCTCTGAAAGTCTCAAAGTTACTTGTCTTTCTTCTGTATCTCTTGCTCCAGCTACAGCTCTAGTCTAAGTCCTGATCAGTAGTCATGACGGTCTCGTATGCATGCTATAACATGTGCTTGTAATCAGGAGCAATTGCAAAAATGCATTTTATGTATATTAGACATTAACAACATTCTAATAAATGTATTTCATGAGAGAGAAAAAAATGTAAAAAAAAACTTTTTCTTTTTTTTTTACTGTTTGATCATTAATGACTTTCTTATTAACTGGTGGCATTAATTATATATATATATATATATATATATATATATATATATATATATATATATATTTTTTTTTTTTTCCTGTGCGCTCTTTTGTGAATTTACACCCCACATAGGTATTGGACGTATCCTGCAGCGTCTTGGGTGGTAGAGCACAGCGGACCTAGACCTGAATTCATCAGCGCACGTATCTTTAGAGCTGTGCCTTCATGAGTTCAGGCGCGCACAAAGCCAAAATACGTGCGTTTTAAACCAAGCGCAGGTTGCGTTAAGAATGTGTACGTTGATGAATCAGGCCCCTTAAGTTTAAAGGGCAGACCCAGAGTCTCAGGTCTGTTTATGGATCTTCACCACTTCCCATAAAAAATCTTCTTTATGCAACACCGCTCTTGTGGTGATGGACATGCAGATGGACACGATAATTGATGTCAGGTTTAGATACTGAGCAATATTCAGGAGAAACATTACAAAATAAAGAACCATCTCTAGAAACTTAGAATTCTTTCATGTTTAATGTTTGGCACATCTGGATCTCTCGGCTTTTGGCTAAAATCTAATTTATCTCACAGTTCCTAAATCTCTGCTTTTCACTGATGTCTACTTTAAAGTTGGCCAAACATGGGTGATTTTCTTTAGATACCTTGGGTAATTTTGACCAAATTAACCCAAAATAGTCACATTTATGGGCTTCCACTGACCTCTAATGATGGCTGTCAGTGATTAATGTCCTCTAACCAAACTAATGGAGCTTGCGCGAGAGAAGCTTACGAAAGTGAGAATTGGCCTGAATATTACAAATGTTCACTGATACCCATGTTTTGGTTTTGGTTTTGGATCTGGATTAACTTTGTGTTTTGCTTTTGGATCCCTATTTTTTTCCTTAAATCACATAATTTGGCTCCTTTTCTGTTCCTACATTATTATTAACCTCAATAACATTAATTTCCAGTCATTTTCAGTCAATTTTTGTCAAGTGACAAGAACACTGCTACCCCTCCTGTTTCTGTGTGAGCAGTGGCGCTGAGCAATGTCACTGGAGACTGGAGAGTGACAAGAACACTGCTACTCCTGTTTCTGTGTGAGCAATGTCACTGAGCAATGTCACTGGAGACTGGAGAGTGACAAGAACATTGCTACCCCTGTTTTCTGTGTGAGCAATGGCACTAAGCAATGCCACTGGAGACTGGAGAGTGACAAGAACTCTGCTACCCCTCCTGTTTCTGTGTGAGCAATGGTGCTAAGCAATATCACTGGAGACTGGAGAGTGACAAAGACACTGCTACTCCTGCTTCTGTGTAAGCAATGGCACTGGATCTCCTGGTGAGGGAGGTACTTATGGCATCCAAAACCCACAAGATCTGACAACGCAACAATGACGTTTTGCCTCGATTCAGATCCAAGGATGCTCGAAAGTACCGAGCCAGCTCGGATCTCCTAAGTTCAGGTGGGCTCGATTTTCAGAAAACCGAGCCCGATCATCACTACTGAATATAGGACAACTCTTATTGTGCTCACTGGTTCACACTGCAGGATACGTCCAATACATATGCGGAATATAATGTCACAAAAGAACACACAGAAAAAAAAATTCAATTAACTTCACATGTTAATAATATAGGGCCTGATTCAATAAGGAAAGTTCAGTAAAAATTTGAGTGAGTTTTCTCCTGGACAAAACCATGTTACAATGCAAGGGGTGCAAATCAGTTTTATCTTTTGCACATAAGTTAAATATTGTCTGTTTTTTTATGTAGTACACTTTTACTCTTAGCTACATGTTTTTTAGCCGTATCATTTATACCAACTACAGGGCAGGTGTAAGTGCCAGCTGATAGGGATGACTACACGTATACATGCCAGAACATGTGCGTGCAAGTCAGAGAAACTGCAAAAATGCATTTTTTGTACGGTAGGCATTAAGAGTGTTGTTTAATTTTTTTTTGCATGCGTCTGATAGGACTATTGTGCATATTCTGCAGTGCCTTCTGTCTATCTACATATGGCAAGTTAAGTATAGCCAGAACGTACTTATATTCAGATTCAAATGGAAATATCTGCTTGTACGTGCATGCAATTTACGTCTGATTTTAAAAAAATTAAATTGTGTTCGAAAGTGAATCAGATCCCCAATATCTACATGTCTGTGTCTTGACAATCCAATCCTAATTATCATGTGTTTCCGGGCTCCTCAAAGTGACTGTAGGGGAAGGCATATGGTATTCCTGTGTCTATGGCATTTTCCTTGTCATTACTTGGTGTAGCAGAATTCCCTTACACTGGGCCTGAGTCATAAGGGAAAGAAAAGCAAAAAAGGTGCAAAATGAATCCTTATTTTTTTTGCTTTGCTCTCTTTAATGCCTCAGGCCCAGTGTCTATAGGAGCATCCTTAGTGACAGCAAAGATAATAATTTTATTATCTATATTGCACTTTTCTCCCACTAGGACTCAAAGCACTTTACATACTTTGCAGAAGGTGAGCCAGACGTCTTGGGCGTGTTCTGCTGCTGTCCTATGAACAAAACTGTATCCTTGTCCCATTATAGCCTAAATTGCCAATTTACCTATCAGTGACTGTGGGAGGAAACCTGTAATCCCAGCTCCGTGAGACAGCAATGCTAACCACTGTACCGCTATATATATATATATATATATATATATATATATATATATATTATGGGCAGCACGGTGGCTCAGTGTTTAGCCCTTCTGCCTCACAGCACTGGGGTCATGAGTTCGATTCCCGACCATGGTGTTATCTGTGAGGAGTTTGTATGTTCTCACCGTGTTTGCGTGGGTTTTCCTCCGGGTGCTCCGGTTTCCTCCCACACTTCAAAAACATACTGGTAGGTTAATTGACTGCTATCAAATTGCCTGTATTTTCTCGCGGTCTGTGTGTGTATGTTCAGGGATTTAGATTGTAAGCTCCAATGGGGCAGGGACTGATGTGAATGAGTTCTCTGTACAGCGCTGCGGAATTAGTGGCGCTATATAAATAGATGATGATGATGATGATATATATCTATATATATAGATATATATATATCTATATATATATATATAATTACATTGGTAACTGTTTGGTGCCTTGGCTTCCTAGCCAGTATATTCACTCATGACTAATGACTGCACAGTAGCATATAAGTTCTCCTAATGATATGCACATAATTAGTAATAGGCTAATAGAACAGGCACAGTTACTAAATAAGAAGCTAAGATGACAGAGGACATAAACACAAGTGAACAGGTCCTTTTGCCCCCACAGAAACGTTGTCTGCGTGATCCTATGAAGGCTGGAGGTCCGGCCTGTTTGGAGGGTATCCTGTACATTTTCACCAGACCGAAGTAATACAGAATTATGCAAATTGTCTTTATTTGAAGTAAAGAATCATGGGCCAGTCGATAATGTTCATGCATTAAGAAAGGGCAGTTTGTCCTGGAAGAAATAACATAGCGCATCACAAGAAACATTTCTTAGCAGACAAAGGCCCGGGGTCCCCGCAGCACAATCTATTACCATATTTCCACATAATTAGTTTGTTTTCCAGTTGAAATCAGAAAAAGATTCGACGTTGCGTTCTCTGCCTGGGGACGGAGCATACAGTAGGATCCTCGTGCATGGGTTCATATGCTGAATAATTAGTAAGCATTAATCTGTTGAAATTACAGTTTAGAATATTATAGATCTCATGAATAGTGTATGTGACAATCAAGAAAATTAAACCAGAAACAAAAAGTCGGTTGACAACGGCAGAAGACTGCTGGTAGTTTGCTTTTTAATCAGTCAACTTGCAGCTAGAGGGTTCGAATGGGAACCGGGGTCCAATCCGTTCTGTGCTGGGGGGACATTTCCAGGCATGCTTGATTAATATCCAAGTCAGCGGCTATACAGGAGGAGCACAGGATGTGGAATAAATATTCTGAATCGCAAATAGTGCTTCTTATTGCAGCTAAATCATCAGCTACACGAGCCCAGGATGATATCTGACATGTATAATGTGTCTGTGAGCAATAATGGGTTTATTAAAAGAAGTATTTTGCTTTTTGTTTTAATTTATTGAATTTAAATAAACTTAAGATAAGAAAAATGGAATTTAGGAGCTAACAAAACAATTTATAGTTATAAGCAAATAAAAAATACCTAATATTACTGACTATATATTATTATTATTATTATTAATATTATTATTATTATTACTACTATCACTAATAATAATAAATCAACATAATAGTGTATACATGTATGTAATATTCTAAATGTGACGTCTGTGATAGTTTAACTTGGTTTTATAATATATTATTAAATTATTAGCATTAATAATGTCAGTTTGTATTATTGGTGATATGTAGTTTAGTTTTTTTTATTATTATTTGTGATTCTGATCATTTTTTTATTGTTTACCCAATGTTAAAAAAATTAAAAAAAATAATAATAATAATATTTATATTTTTTATTTATTATTATTATGATTAATATTTGTTATTCTGTTGATAACAATACATTATTTGTTTAATATTGTTTATTCAATATAATGTAATAATAATAATAATATTTACACCTTCCATTTATTATTATGATTATTATTTGTGATACTGTTGATATCAATACATTATTTATTTAAAATTGTTTATCCAATATAATGTAATAATAATAATAATAATAATAATAATAATAATAATAATAATATTAATACTATTAATAATGCTAAAATAGTGTGTTATTATTATTATGACACACATAAACAATTTTGAGGGGAATACAATGATGCTGCCTATATGAGTACTATTTATAAAAGAGCTGGAAATCAGTATTAAGCAGTCAGTTCATTTCAATGCAAATTACTGTATTTTTCTAAAGCTGTAAGAATTAATTTTCTGCAATAACCTCAGTAAATCAACGCTGGCTGCTGCAGCCCCCTGAAAAATGGCCGTTAGAGTTGGCTAAATCTTGAGTTTTAAAAAGGAGTAAATGGACGAGGTCCAGTGGATTGGCAACGGACCAGTCTGTAAAATATAGAAGGGAAATGCAGATGTAAAGTCACAGCCAGCTGGTATCATCACTGGGCAGGGAAAGTGTCACAATATTGGTGGCTTCCTACATTTGTGCAGGAAAATGTGGAGAACCTGAGCAGCTTGTGAATTGTGCATGTTTGTTATTTTAAGACATAAAAATGAATCTGTTAGAGTCATCTGCGACGTCTTAATAGAGATTCTATAAATAACTGACTACAGCATTCTTGTGTGTTCAGTTATTTTGTTATTCAATGTTGATGTTTTATACACATATACAGGGGTGTAGGAACCGATGGGGTAGAGTGGGCAGGTGCCCCCCCAAGATTTCTGTTGGGTGGGCAAAGATTGTGCCCCCCCCCCACACATGAGCTGCTACACAAAAGCCTTCATGCTGCTATCTGAAGTAATGGTATTTGTTCTAAACTTATGAAACTTTTTTAAATGATAGATTGTTTTAGTGTAACTACCAAATGTTCTTTAATATAGATTGCCTTAGTATAGATTTAATACAGATTGATTGATCTGTTTATTTAAAAAACTCTAAGGGCTAGATTTACTAAGCTGCGAGTTTGAAAAATTGGAGATGTTGCCTATAGCAACCAATCAGATTCTAGCTGTCATTTTGTAGAAGGTACTAAATAAATGAAAGCTAGAATCTGATTGGTTGCTATAGGCAACATCCCCACTTTTTCAAACCCGCAGCTTAGTAAATCTAGCCCTAAGTGTTCTGTTCATAAACATCTAATAAATAACCTGTATTGATGATGGACAACTTTTCACTCTACTTTTACCCTGAATTGCAAAACAAAACCCCTGAAACACTGACAAAAATGAACAACTGTTGTAAAACAAGATACCAAAAGCGATAAAAAGGGGCTCCAAGCCCCTTATAGTAGTCCCTGGTCTTTTGCCCCCTCATGAAAATGTCAATTCCCACACCCCTGCTTGAGTATATTTTCTAATTCTAAATATCTCTCTCATATCCATATATATACATATATATGTGTATATATATATATATATATATATATATATATATATACAAGTTAACCCGTGCATGATACTCATGCATTCTAGTCAAATCAAGCTACTTAAGGTGTTAAAAAGGTTCTTGTCATGCATTTGGGGCTAGGCCAGGCCTCCTCAGGGGAAGAGCGTTACTTCCCGACGCAAGCGCCCTTTTTTAACGTGGTTTTGTCCACATGTCACCACCTCATCATTTTTCTCCATCACCTCATCCTTCATCCTCATTGCCACATCCTTAATCTCCATCGTCTTACTGTTCTAAAACCTTTCGATACACAACGTTTCTGCTAAACACCTTATCGCTGTGCTCAATCAGTCTTCCTTGAAGGGCAGTATTCATAACCTGCACCTTCATATCACTGCTTCTCCGTACTCGTCGCCCCCGGCAACCACCAACCACTCCCAACTGTCACTTCTCCTTCAAGAAATATATAGGTCAGTGTATAACTCTGCCCAGCAGGTGGCGCTGCAGCTTGGTTTGGTTTTTTTTCACACACGCCACTAGGCATTTATATAGTAGATATATATATATATATATATATATATATATATATATATAATATGCCATATATTATATATGCCAAAGAATTTATTAGGCTCTCCCTTAACGGCCTGTGGCAAACTGCCCTTTCTGCCACACACCCTTCTTAGCTTCGTCAACCTGGGCGAAGCAAATACTGCAGGGAGCGCATGTTTGCGGGAGACAGCAGACGCATTTTTATGCATAGCTCCTAATCTATGCTCTACTGTGAACAGGATAGACTGCAATCCCAGGAACCACTGGGTCACTCTGGTATATATTATTTACCTGCATCCATTTAATGGTGCATGGACCGTCACCAGGGTACACTCCCTACCCCTACCCAAGAGGTAGCTTGTAGCAACGGTGCTGTACTTAAAGCCATCCTTAGGTCCTCCCAGGCAACATCTGCCAATTCAGACCAGTTTAGCTTGTCTGGACAGGCTTTCTTGAGAAGTTCTGTCAGTGGAGTAGCTCTCTATGAACCGACGGTTGTATCCTACCAATCCAAGAAATGTCCTCTATTAGGTTTCCCTCTCTGACTTGGGCATCCACTTTATTGACCTGGGGTTTGACCTCCCCCCATACAACTGCATATCCCAAGTATTTTCCCTTTGACATGGACAACCGACATTTCTTGGAATTGTCCGTAAGGCCATGTGCCCTCAATACAGCCTTCAGTTTGGGAAGATGTGACTCCCAATCCCGGGTATGGGTGACTATGTCATCCAGATACGCAGTAGCATGTGCCCTATGTGGCTTTAAGAGTTTATCCATGTCCCTCTGGAACACATCAGGTGCCTCATGTAGCCCAAAAGGCAATGCAGTTTTGGGCTTGGCAGAAGCTGTTAGGGGTATCTGCCAATAACCGTTTGAAAAGTTTAAAGAGTTAAGATTTCTACCAGTTCATCTATTCATTGCATAGGATAAGTGTCAAACTGGGAGACCTTTTTTAACTGTCTAAAGTCATTGCAAAAGCGCACCGTCCCATCGGGCTTCGGCACCAATACAATCTGACTATTCCACTCGCTGGTAGATTCTTCCTCAATGCACAGTTGAACCATGATTTTAACTTCTTGCTTCCCCACAGCTTGTTTAGCCTCAGTTATACGGTAGTGATGTTGCTTAATCACTACCCCAGGGGCGGTCCGGCATTTTCAGTGAGGAGCGGCGCAGAGAGGGGCCAGAAGCAGAAAGAAAGAAGACAGAAGGGAAAGAGAAGACAGAAGGACGAGTAAAAGGTATGTATAGGAATGGAGGCAGTGGGCACAGAGCAGAGGGGCAATGCTTTATCAGAGTTAGGGCTGGTGACTCAGCAGACATGTCACCAACAGTTATCAGAGCTTATCCGTGCAATGCTAAAGCACCTGCAATTGAGAACTACTATAATTCTAGGATTATATAAATTAGGATAGGATTGTCTATTTTTGCAGCAATATTATGCAAACAGATGATAAAAGTATGTTGTAGCATACAGTATATTCTAACAGGACAACGACTAGAGAGAGGACAGAGATAAATAGCAGTGTACGATGAGCAGCAAAGTACAAAATAGCATTCTGACATTCGCTAGGACATCATAAAATATTTATTTCAGGTTTATTTCAGGTTTAGTTCATACATTGGCTGCTTCTGACCCTTTACCTGAGTTTCACCTCAACCCACTAACTTCTCAAATTTTGTTCCTCGCAGCGCAATAACTTTTTCCAGCTCTTTCTGGCGTCTTGTCACATCTTATTCTATTTCACCCTGCCCTGTCTGCAGGTAACTTGTCATCCAGCCTGGCTCTCCCGCACTTCACCTAAGCGTTTGCCAAGTCCAAGAGGGGCTGATATTTCGCATGAAGTTTTCACAGAAAGCCACTGATCTTTTCTTGTCATACAGCAAGAATTTGCCACTGACCTTAAGCCTCATCTACACAGTACGGTCGCTAGAGATACATGGAAAAGTTTGATGTGTAGATATGCTAAACAGGACTGAAATGTCATATTTGCATATATTTCAAGTGACCCAACAACATTTTCCTTGCAGCTCTGTTTCATAGAGTCATGACAATTGCGGCATCGTGTAAGTGACTCATTTCTATATCTGAGCAGCCCCTTGTCATAGCGCGTTATCCTGAACTTGTTGAAAGAATCAAAAAGATGAACAACAGTATTTCAAATTAACAGCGAGCTTAATCGGATATGACAATTGTAGCTCATCTCTATAGGGTCCCTGCTTGTTGTAGCTGGTGCGGACAAAGAATGCCTGTAAGCTCTAATAAAAAAATGCATATTTGAATAGTTCATTATGCAAATGTGCCCTCTACCTGTCAATTAAGTAAAATACACAACAAGCTTTTTTATAAGTACTGTGGGTCTGATTTACGGTGGAATGAAAAGAAATAAATGTTGATGAAGATAACGCACAAAGTTCATCTTAAGACATGGGCGACCTTAAATCTTGTGTATACAATTGTGTATGACAATGGCCTATTTGCATGGTCTGAGCAATTTTAGCTGTGTTCTTAGACAAAATTGTGAGTGTACCCACTCCCTTGGCTGAGAAGCAACCCCACACATGAATGGTCTCAGGATGCTTTACTGTTGGCATGACACAGGACTGATGGTAGCGCTCACCATTCTTTCTCCGGACAAGCGTTTTTCCAGATGCCCCAAAGAATCTGAAATCTGATTCATCAGAAAAAATGACTTTACCCCGGTCCTCAGCAGTCCAATCCCTGTACCTTTTGCAGATTATCAGTCTGTCCCTGATGTTTTTCCTGGTGAGAAGTGACTTCTTTGCTGGCCTTCTTGACACCAGGCCATCCTCCAAAAGTCTTCGCCTCACTGTGCGTGCAGATGCACTCACACCTGTCTGCTGCCATTGTCCTTTTTGTGCAAAGCAATGATGATTGCATGTGTTTCCTTGCAGGCAACCAAGGTTAACAGAGGAAGAACAATGATTTCAAGCACCACCTTCCTTTTAAAACTTTCAGTCTGTTATTCTAACTCAATCAGCATGACAGAGTGATCTCTAGCCTTGTCCTCGTCAACACTCTCATCTGTGTTAACCAAAGACTCGCTGACTTGATGTCAGCTGGTCCTTTTGTGGCAGGACTGAAATGCAATGGAAATGTTGTTTAGGGAATAAAGTTTATTTTCATGGCAAAGATTGACTTTGAAATTAATTGCATTCATCTGATGCAAATTGCCATCATACAAACTGAGGCAGCAGACTTTGTGAAAAATAATATTTGTGTCATTCTCAAAACTTTTGGTCATAACTGTAGTTTTTTCAAATAAATCAATAAGAAGATGCCAGGACCTAGTTTCATATGTCATATTTTTTAATTTTGTTAACAAAATATTGTTATTGATCCAATTACCAATATAAATGCAGTTTCCCACAAAAATTGAACTTTCAATGGTATAAAAGGAGTTTGATTAAAAGTATCAGCTAGCACCAAATTATCAGAAAAACTCAGGATGTTGGAAATCAACTTGGGGAGGGGGGGGTCATCTCTGCAATAGTAAACGCTTAATCAATGCTCAATCTCCACTCATTATAGCTCAATTAAATATCTCCTGGTAGGCATATATGTGTAAAATTAAATACTCTGTAAAGTCAAAAAGTTTGTAATTAGTAATGTAAATGGTGGTCTAGTGACCCGCTTCCTCTCTATGTCTCTGTCAGGGGCTGGCTGGTAAATTTTAGCCCGTGGGGCTGAGACTCGGCTCAACTGCTTATTAGAACTATTTTAAAGGGAAAAAAGCAGGTAGCGCTGTGACCCAGCTCAAGGTAGCCCACTATGGGACCGGACCGGGGGGCAGATAACCCCCTGCCCCCAGCCCAGCCAGCCTCTGGCCTCCAAAAATGTTGATGCATTGGAGATTAAGATTACACTCAAGCAGATGGGTAAATAAAAGTCAGAATATGAGGAAAAAAATATATTCAATCTCATTGGTTGTAAGACTGTTACTGCTGTAGGGTCATGCCCCCAGAAAAGTACCAAGGGTGGGAATACTTGGTATTTTGCAAGGTGTGTCAACCTTGCTTTATCCCTAGGGTGAAACTATATGAATAGCAGGAGATGCAGGCCTAACAGCATAGGGGGCCTAGTAGGACCCCGAGACAAACTTGTGTTTTTGGGCTGCACCCACTCTATGGAATTCTCTCCCTCGCACAATAAAACTCTCCTCTGGTCTACAAACTTTCAAGCGTTCTCTGAAAACCCACCTCTTCGGACAAGTTTATAATATTCCTCAACCACCTTAACCTCACTACATTACCCTATTACCACCCATTACACAATTTCACACAAGGAAACTACCCCTTGACCAACATTGTTGTGTGACAGGATCATTTAGCTTATGAGTCACTTTTACCTTTACAGTCTGGCTGGGCCAAAATGCAAAATGTAGACTTAACCTCATGTATCAAACTCCCATTGTCCCATAGATTGTAAGCTTTCGAGCAGGGCCTTCTCACCTCTTTGTCTGTTTTACCCAGTTTGTTTATTAATTTACTATGTTCGTCCCCAATTGTAAAGCGCTAAGAAAAATGTTGGCGCTATATAAATAAATGTTGATGATGATATTTTTAAGGATCTCCTCTGACTTTGTAGCCAGAATTTGAATTTGGCAGCTTAAAAGGATAACATTAAAGTATGTATTTCATGCAACAGTATCTGATTGCCAGTTATTTATGTAATTAGTGCATTATAAGGTATTGTCTTTCTATGAATCAGATCTTGTGCTATGTCTTTAGCGATAGCGGGTAAATGGGGAGTGGATTGAAGGGGGAGGTCCCTCCACAACTTCCCTATAGGACCCATTGCTTAAATTCCCCATGACACAAGCAGAGGAAAATTTAGGTATCCTCTAATTCTACCTACATTTTAAATCAGGTGTTAAAATACACTACAGAGCAGCTACAAAGAAACATTTTTATTTTTTATTTTCTTTTAAATCATTCTGGATTTTATCTTAGAACAGGTAGAGCACCAAACTTTTGTTTTAACATCAAAAAGAATAATGTTAAAGTGATTTGCCTCCAACTAGGATACTTGACAGGTCTGGCTGCTAACCTCATGCCATGGGCTTCCATTTCACATTCAAAACATATGTCCATTCCATCCTTGGTACAGAATATGCATACAAAAGCAGGGCGATCCACCTGGGGAAAACCCAGCGCTCTCTCCCTTCGGGAACACACACAGCAGTCAGCGGCTGCTCGCACTGTTCTTGATTTTTTAAAAAAAATATAATACTGATGTATTTTACAGCTTTTGATAAAAAATGCATTTCATAATTTACAAGTTTGGGTGAAAATTGTGCATTATAAAAAAAATATCTTCTCTACTCCGTGTAATCCGACAATAAGTTTAAACTTGGATCCGATTTTAGCAATGTAACTTTCTTACCTAAGGTATTGTGAAAGAATGTTAGAAATCGGGATTTTAATCAGAAAAGAGGATGTAAGTTTGGCTATAGTCACATGGGAGTTTTTTCACTCCAACAAGATAGGTTATTACTGGTGGCTACCTGGAAAATGAAGAATGCCCCAAAGGAACCTAAATATCTGAGGGTCGAAGCAGCACCAAAGAGGGTAGCTGGCAACGTGTTCAGCTTGAAATCACCCTATGCCATATAAATGATTCTAGCTATGTATTTTACCAATGTGAAACATGGCAGTCGAAAAAAAAAGAGTTGAAAATTGCTCTTTCTGTTTTCTGGCTTGCCTGAATAATGCCAAGCCAGAACCCCATTTGGACAGTCCATTTGTACAGTGCTTTATACACAGACTGTCTTTACTTCTGACTCATAATCCTCTTTTCTTCCTCTATCAGTAGGAGTCCCTCAAGGCTCTGTCCCTGGACCTCTCTTCTTCCCCTCCTCCATTGTTTAACTCAACTTCGGCCTCCAATATCACATCTACGCTGATGACACCCAAATCTATCTTTCCTCCCCTGACCTCTCTCCTCTTCTTTCTTATTCCACATGTCCGACTGCCTCTCTGCCATTCCCACCAGAATTGGCCCAATGCTCACACTACCTCATACTACAACCTCATACTTAATATGTGACAGAGCTCATCATCTTCCCCTCTTCTAATATCACTTCCACTCATCTCCCTCACAGTAACATTATGCTGTCCACTGTTTTACCTCAGAGTCATCATCCCTCCACACATACAGTCCCGTCGCCTTTAACGTCATAACATTGCCCTTTTCATTCAGGATGTAACCAAAAATCTGGTTCACTCTCGTATCATCTTCTGCTTGGATTACTGCAACCTCCTCCTAGGTGGCCTATTCCTCACCCACCGTTCTTCTCTACAATCCGTCCTGAACACAGCGTCAAGGCTTATCTTCTTTTACGACCTCTCCTCTTCCACTGCACCACTTGGCAAATTCCTTCATTGGCACCCCATTCCCTCCAGAATTAAGCTTCTCACGCTCACCTTCAAAGCTCTCACAAATCTCTGATCTCGTCATATAAAATAACCCAACTCACACTCTGTGCTCCGCCTCCGACCGCCGCTTTTCCTTCCCTCTAATCTCCTCCTCGACTCGCCGCCATGACTTCTTCCAGACTGGTCCTCACCTATGGAACTTCCTCCCTCACCCCACCAGACTTTCCCCAAAGTATAATCCTTCAAGCGCTCTCTCAAAATCCAGCTTTTCACTCTTGCCTACACTACCCCACTCACCACAGTCCACTCCCTCTGTCTGCTGCTCTCTCCTCATCCACTTGTGTCCAATTTGCTCCTACTGTCTCCTCCTCTCCCTTCCCTTTAGACTGGAGAAGGGTCCTCTCTATCCGTTGTAACTTGTCTGCAATGTTTTGCCCAACTCGTATGTACCTGTTACTTTTTATGTATAGTTTTTATTTGTGCTTTGTTAACCTTTATATTTAACCAGTACTTACTGCACTACTACTTGCCTATGGGATACTTATTATTGTTCTTAGTCATCATGTCCTTGTACTTTCATGTTTTATAATTTTTAATTGTATTCATGGGACTTATATGCTGACTGTCCGGTGCTGTGTAATTTGTGAGGTCCTATAAAGAATGATGATGACCATATTTAATACACAGGTCCATCTTTAGGCTGTCATCCCAGATCCTCTTTATACTTCACTTCCAAAAATTATAAAAGCCCACAAGAGTCGGCCACAGCTTTCTTTTTTAATGATTACTTACTTGCCAAAAACAATCAAATTTCAACACACCCCATGGCTGCATATATTAGAAAATATAATCATGGAGGCTGGCCACGGGGCTTCAGGTGGGCATGTCATTAAATGTGGTTTATTAAACCCTTTGGCAAAGATAATCCTCAAGCTATGAATAAATTAGACCTCAAACCTAACAAAACTGCTACCAATGCACCATTGAGATACATCTAAAAAAGCACCAAACCCCAGGCTACACTACATTTACTTCCACTAAATGCCTCCTGCTTCTAGTTGCACAATCCCACTCCTACTATCTACCCCTTCTAACATTAACACCCCTACAGTCTAGGGTACTTCCACCCAGGGCCGGATTTACCACTAGGCAACATAGGCAATTGCCTATGGCCCAGCGGTCCCTAGAGGGCCTTCCCAGGACGGCGGTGGGACCACCCCTTAAAAATGGGCTGCTACTTATGGGCCAGTGCTATATGCTTGCCCCCCCCCGGGCTAAAGTCTGCCAGCCAATCCCTGATATGTTATGCTAAAAAACTATAGTGCTATGGATTTTTTCAGGGAGGGGGCCCTAAACCAGTATCTTGCCTAGGGCCCCATGAGGTCTAAATCCGGCTCTGCTTCCACTAAACCCTGCCGGGCCCACTAGACCAGAGAAAACAAACCCATCTTTGGGTGGTCAGGCCACATCCCCTTTTAACCCTACCCACTACAAGAATAACAACAGCACAAAGAGTTGGGTGAAGATCGATAAAAGCTTTATCAAAAAATATACGCATAAATCGTTGCCAATAACCAACAAGTTCCATATTAAATATCCATTATGACATAGAAAAAAAAGCACAATTTCAGATGTCTGCAACTTAACTTCCTGTGGGTATGAAATGAAGTTTTAATTTGATGCGTTAAATCTTTTAACATAAATAAGCTCCCATGAGGAGTTCTTAGGCCCCTATACAAAACACCAACCCTCACCCAACAAAAAGAGTGTATGTTCAATACCATCCAGCAAACCAGTAAAGAACGAGACCTACCTCACTGAGGTGGACACAATCCAGTCATTCATCCATGTTGTCACCCTCAAGTTGGCAAAGCCAAACCACCGCTCCCCCGTTTGACAGTGTACAATTTGATATTCCAGTATGTAGCAGACTTGTGGGTCGCTCCGTCATTACTCTTTCCCTTGTTTCCCGCCTTAACACCTGGGGCACAATCTCTGACCAGACTAAAAACAGTTCAGAGAAGCTACAACCTAAAATAATGATGGCTGATTTCCAAAAGGTTTAAGCCTAGGCTTGCTAAATACTTCTTTAAAACAATTCAAACTGGAACTTGGTGACCAGGGAACTGTGGAGGTGGTCCAATAGCCTATCTCACCAAAGCCTGATTGACGTGTATTCAGAAACCAAATGCACTGAGCATACAACACCTACTAGCACTAAAAAGAAAACCCAGTATCCTCTTACAAAAAGTATAGTTTTCGGACCTGTGAATTCAATAACACCCTGCGTCTCCCCAAAGTAACATGTTCTCAATGGAACGCTGATGTACAAAGCCCCGAAATGTGGAGCAGACAGGGTAGCAGGGTCTCTCCTGAGCAAGTGCAGGTCCAAATGTGGCTTCAATACTCATGCTCTGGACCCATGCATGCTCATAAGTAGAGATGCTCAGGCTCGGTTTCCCGAGAACCGAATATACCCGAACTTAGCAGATCTGAGTACCGAGCCGAGCCGGTTTTTCGGATTGAAAACGAAGCAAAACATCATCGCGACGCCGTTGGATCTTGCAAGTTTTGAATTCCTTTTTAAGATCCAACATAAGTGGGGGTGGGTGGACCCCCATTTTGCATTTCTGCCACTACTGTGTGCCAATGTGTCCTAGATGTGCTAGGAACTGCCGTGTGTTTGTGTCATTGCTCTGTCGCTTACCATCCAGCCAGGTCGCTGCAGTATCCAAAAGTGTATGAAAATAATATTGTGATCTGTGAGATGGTCAAAATTAACTTGAAATTAGAGTTATTGAGGTTAATAATAATGTAGGAAAAAAAGAAAGAACAAAATTGTGTGATTTTAGCATATTTTAGGATTTATTTTTTTATAAAAAAATCCAAAACCAAAACCAAAACACACGAGGACGGTTTTGCCAAAACCATAACACAAAGCTAATCAGGATCCAAAACCAAAATCAGTTCACGGGAGACAGTGAACATCTCTACTCATAAGAGTTCCCCACTCTGCTCTGCTGACGTCCCAAAAGGAATTACTTTGGTGGACAACCCTATCAAGATAGCTGCTTTCACTGGGATCCCTCAGGAAAGAACTTATCACTGTATTTCTCTTCCACCTACAGTAGAGGATCTAGCTAAAGCCACTGAGTCTGAATAGGTTCTATGGAGATCTTTTAGCTGTACTTTGCAACTAGATACATTTAGGAGAACATCAAATAGTCAATTGGTGTCTCCACATTTTCTACTCCCATATCTTGCTCATGTGTAACATGAAAATGCAAAAGACAGCCTTTGTTGTATATCGTGTTTGCAGGACCAGAGCACCAGATGTAGGTGAAGGCAGGACTCCAGGCTCCCTGGAGGAGTGCAGAAGAAGAAGCAGAAGTAGAAAAATATTCCATCTTGCCAAACACAGACATTGATTCTTTATTGGGCTTCCCATTCCCAACATCTGATGCCCCTGTGTAACCGTACACACTTCTCCTTGGTAGTACAGGAACGACCAGAACTGAAGTATACACAAGCGGTGTGGAGGAACCGACACTGCTGGGAGCCCAGAACCTTATTTTCTGGGGCTCTTCTGGGATGTAGATGGCCCATACCTTCTCCTCCCGCAATATTACAGAGCTGCTCCAAGCCTTTGTGATTATTAATTGATAGATGCTCTGTTTCTTCTCCTACACTGAATTGCAGCAACAAACGGACGCTCACTGCAGACCAGGGAATGCTATTGGCCTGTTCTATAATTGGCTTATAGTGTTCAGCTTCCTGTGCTGCGCTGAACTCTCATTTGCTGCTGGAATTCAGCAGACGAGGAGAAACAGAGCTGTTACCTACTAAGAATTAGCCCAGAGATAAAGAACTTTCTGTTGAACACTGGCCATTGACTAGAATTGTCTCTGAATTATAAACTGGCCCTCAGGCAATGTGCTCATTATTATACAACAATTACCTGCATATAGAATCTTGTAAATCATTCACCTGTAATTGTCTCTAATATGTACATTGACCCATGGTGGGGGTCAATTTTTGGTTGCAATTGGATCAACAGTTTGTTGCATGCACATAGTTTGTCGGCAAAGAGTCAACCATGAGGTAACCAAATAAGTGTGAATGTTATTTAAATGTTTATTGAATTAGCACTTCAAAGTCAGGATGCAGTTCAGCAGTACATTTACACCTTTAATTCAAGTTTAAAGGATGTGCTCACCTTACATGGAAATTCTGCATTTAGCTGAAGTGGACCCAAAGAGTCATTTTTGTGTTTAACACTTCTGCCTCACAGCACAGGGGTCATGAGTTCAATTCCCGACCATGGCCTTATCTGTGTGAGGAGTATGTTCTCCCCGTGTTTGCGTGGGTTTCCTCTGGGTGCTCCGGTTTCCTCCCCCAATCCAAAAACATACTAGTAGGTTAATTGGCTGCTATGAAAATTGACCATAGTCTCTCTCTCTCTGTCTGTATGTGTGTTATGAAATTTAGACTGTAAGCTTCAATGGGGCAGGGACTGATGTGAGTGAGTTCTCTGTACAGCGCTGAGGAATTAGTGGCGCTATATAAATAAATGATGATGATGTTATGAATGCCCCTGTTTAGGTGCTGTAGGGTATTTGACACACTCTGTAGAAGAGCCTATCTTGCATCTATATTTTCTTGCTGTCTCTTACTTAATCCCATATATGTTCTGTATATGGCAGGCTCCCACTACTGCTGCTGACACCAGTGGCTTTCAAACTCCCATTGGAAGAAAGCACACACAGTGTTTGGAAGGAGACAGAGGAAAGCTAAGGTAAGAGTCAGATACCTCCACTAGAGAGTGTATCTAATACACTATAATAATTATAGTCTATTGCATTGAAATAGATGAAGCCCATGACAAATATTAGTGATCCATATGGCTACCTGTGAGCACTATAACACACGTAGAAGTGCAAGAGGTACAAGCCCTATAAGAGTTAATATGATAATTGTAAGATATGTATATTTGCATAAACATGATGATGTTGCACCCAAGCATACTATAAATATGTACATGCTTTCTCTATTTTTAAAATACACTAAATTACAGAAAGGACGGGGTTAAGTTTTGGATTGTAGTCCCAGATCTTGTCTGTTTAACTATTTCCCAGGCATATATATATATATTTGTAACCCGTGGCTTCAAGGCTTTGTAGTAGCAGATCCAAAGCAGATGCCATTCCCAGCAAAGTCATTTTTTAATATTTATTTTATCCGGTTTGCACAAAACAGTGAAGCCTTTGTATTCGTTAACCTTTGTATAGCAGTGTGCAGATTTAGGCCAGATTCACAGAGGAACCTCAGGATGAGCGAGCACATATGTAGGTCTGATGTCTGAGCTACTCGTGCATGTAGTCCTTCTGGGCCCTCGTCGATCCTTTCCAAAACGATTTATTACTTCTATCAGTTCACTGGTTTCTCTCACAAGGTTTTCTATAAGCCTTTTATCAGACCTCTTCCAATACAATCATTTCATTCTCTGCGCCCCTTAAGCCTTCTCAGTTCCAGCCTCTGACTTCCACCCGGTATCTCTCCTACTCAACACGTCTGCTGCCTCTCTCGATGCGTCACCACTCATCCAGACCCTCATAATCTCCCCGCTAATAATATGCTCACCAGCTGCACTGATTAAAGCAGACAAGCTGATTCTTTGGGGGTTGTAATCGCACGCAGACCTCTTAGCTGGCATAAGAGGGGTTAAACTAAACCGGAAAAAAACCCAAAAACAACAAATCGGTAGAGATAAATCTACACGTGTTCCTCTGGCGATGGCTTGTTGGCGAGGCCGGGGTTGGAATAGGATGCAATGTACCTGAGATAAGGGGTTATCATTTTGATTGCAATAAAAAAGTTCCACTCCAGGAGAAACTCTGGTCTATCTTTGGTTTCTTGCAGGAATCTCGAGCAGTAGTCCAAGTTGTTTAAATTAATCTGCCAGGCTGAGATTAGAGAGAGAGGAAACTGTTATCTCTGCGTTATTCCAAACTCTGTCCTAAGCTTGTAGTTTGCATCCCTACTGGTCAGTGGTGACGTACAGCTAATAATGGAGACTGTCTGTCTTCCTAGGTAAGAAAGAGGATTTAACTTCATGAGTGAAGCATTGATTTTTTTTTTGCCATCATCCACAGTAGCCAGGTTTTGGAAGACCCTACAAGTCAACATTTCTCCGTCTTTGATGGTGTTGCACTTCCTTAGGACAGTGTAGAGCAGCCATGACTTACAAAATGTTGTCTCATCTGATGTCGCAGTTGCCTCATCATTCTCTGGCTCATCACTGTCTATTGACGCCAACACTGGCCCCACTACCGTTGTGTTGGCCAAGTGTGGAACGTGCAATGTTTTGGCATGCAACTATTTTATTAAGAGGAGCCGGGTTCCAGGGAAACTTTTTCATGGCTTCCCAGAGCTTCCATGCACTGTGTGTGCTCCCTGGATGTTCTGAGGAGCCGTAGACCTGTATGGCAGGATGTCCCTGAACATCCCAGACAGTAAATGAATGGAATAATCCTCCAGAAGATGTAATTTACTGTATAATGCGAAAGGAGCTGAAGCATGCTTCGGATAAACAGAAATATGTTATGTGATGAGAATAAATCATTAATTAAAAAACAAACAAACAGACTAAATTGGCCATGTTGTCTCTTTCTGCCTGCAACATTATTTCGGTATGCTGTCGATGGTTAGACGTTCATTTGGTCGACAATTAGAAAGTCGGCAACATTAAGTCCACAAGTCAAATGTTGACAGTATTAGTAGGTAAACAATATTATCCCAAACCCTATGAATAAGCATAACCCTAACCCAACCTAATTGTCGACCTAATAATACCGTCTGCATTAGAATTTTTGAGCAAATAATAATACTGTTGAGTTGTTATTGTCGACTTGTCAACCCAATCTATATTATGGTGTCGCCCATATAAATGTTGATTATGTAACTGTCGACCATATGTATCGCACCCATTATTTCTATAATTATAAAGGCACTATGCTATAGCGATAAATTATGTGTAGAACCCTGAGGGGATGAGGGCCCCCAACATGCTACCCTGCCTAGGGCCCCATTTAATCTGCAGTTTTCTGACTTACATGTGTTTTGATGAATGGAGAAAAACGTTGTTGCAAAGGGAAAGATCCTGGAAGCTGTCTGACATTAGCTGGACTGTCGCAGGATTCCCCCATCCAGGGCCAGCGTTTGGGCAGGGAAGCAGGTAATTTGCTCACGGGCCTCTGACATGTATTGGTGACACTCTGCAGGAAAAGCCGACCTGCAGGACGTTCCATTGTCTTATATTTCTTGTGTTTCATTCCGTTAGCCACATATCTAGGGCAGTGGTTTGTATAACTGGCCGACTACATCCTTGTTTTGCTACTTTCACAATCTTAACATATAATATATTACAAAAGGGGCTCCACTCTGCTTATGGCTGATTTTAGATTTCTCTGTGTATTATCAGCTTTGTTTAGAGGGTTTGCATTTATTGATGTACGTACAGTTGGAGGTGAGATGGAGATAAAGGAATAGAGGCCAGACCTGACTACCTGTAATCCTAGATAACTCGGAGGATGGTGAGAGGCGTCTTAGGATCATGGATCTTCTCATCTCTCTGGTATTTGCACCAACCACAGGTACCAGAGCTACATAATGTATATAATTATACCCTCGACGGCGCACTATTTGAACGCCTCTGCCATTGCTTTCCCCGGTGTGCCCTTCATACCCCTATCTGACACTGAATATAACTAATGTCAGTAAGGGGACGTCAAGGCTGCATTTAAGTGCCATTGTTTTACATTTTTAATTAAATATCAATTTATATAATATTCTTCTCTGTCAACTTTTTTGCTAATCTCGCTTTTCTTTGCTAATGAAGTCGCCACTAACTAACTTAAGCAATGCCTAATTAAAGGTCCATGCCGCCGCAGGCGATTGAGCCCTCACCCATAACACCCCCTCGCCGTCCACGCCAGTCTAACATGCATAAAATGAGATAAAAATAAACTTGTCTTTGATTTAAAATCTGTCTCCCTTCACCCCCCCCCCACTCCTCACCACAGCCAACAAAGTTTGTGTTCACATGTTTTCAAAACACAGCTCCGCTTGGTTTTTGAAAAGGGTCACGGCATGAACGTGCACCACTGAGGGTGAGGATGGGAAGGGGGAGGCGGCTATCACACCTGCGCCTGTCGCCGTCCTTGTCTCTCCTACTCTCCTATCCTCAAGAGCCCATCTAAGGACATCTCATTGTCTTCAGCCTTCACCACTGGAATATGTCAAGATTAAAACCTCACTACATTTTTCTTTCATGCTTTTCTTTTTTTTGTTAGTGATCAAATGGAGTTAGAAAGTAATATATATGTGTGTGTGTGTATATATATATATATATATATATATATATATATATATATATATATTATTTATGTGGGAATTTGTGCCCATTCATTCTGTAGGACATTTATGAGGTCAGGCACTGATGTTGGACGAGAAGTCCTGGCTCACAATCTCCGTTCCAGTTTATCCCAAAGGTGTTAGATGGTGTTGAGGTCAGAGCTCTGTGCGGCCAGTCAAGTTCTTCCACACTGAACTCATCAAACCATGTCTTTGTAGTCCTTGCTGTGTGCACTGGGGCACAGTCATGTTGGAATAGAAAAGGGCTTTAATCAAACTGTTGCCACAATGTTGGAAGCATAGCATTGTCCAAAACAACTTGGTATGCTGAAGTATTAAGATTGCCCTTCAGTGGAGATAAGGGGCCTAGCCCAAACCGTGAAAAACAGCCCCATACCATTATCCCTCCTCCACCAAACTTCACAGTTGGCATAATGCAGTCAGGCAGGTAACGTTCTCCCGGCATCCATCAAACCCAGACTCGCCCATCTGGCTGCTAAACAGAGAAGCATGATTCGTCATTTCACAGAACACGTTTCCGGGACACGGACATTCCGGGAGAGTAGCTAACTATGTATTAAAGAAAAGCAGCTAAAGAATCTCTAGAGACTGAAGTGTCTTTTACATTTCTGTTTCCATTACTGAAGTCATGTTGTCTTGCATGTCAGTCTTTAATTAAATCTTGGTCTTCATGAAAATGGCCACCTCCATTGGCATCAATACATGGACATAGGACACAATTTCTGAACTGTGTCATCATGCCAGAGATGGCGAAGCCAACCACGTCTTGTACTGGCTCAGCATCAGGGAGAATGCCAGACTCTTCAGGGGGTGAGGGAGATCACCCCTAGTTCAGGGATTCTCCCTGACATTCAGGGAGAGTTGGCAAGTTGGCAAATATGTGGACACTGCTATGTGTAATTTATTTGGTACTGTTGGATGTGGGGCTACCAAGAGAAATTTTATGCCCAATATAGCAACTTCTTCGGGTTGGTGGCTTCTCCCACTGCACAGGCGGTCAAGACCCCCCATGCAGGTACTTTATCCCCCCCCCCTCTCTCTGTGCCCCTGATTAGATGCTATGTTAGCACGCTGTACAGTCCATTTATGTGTCCTTATCTGCCACTAGCTAGAGCAATTCTGGGTATTCAAAAATATATTCATGCAAAAGAAAACAGTCAATCTTCTAATTTTAGGAGATTGAGAGTTACATAATACAAATAGCTGAATGCTGTGTTACTATGTCTCATTAGAGAACCGTTATATTAAGAAGATCCAGCTGTGTTTGTTTAAATAAAAGTGTGATTTAAATACCTCCTACAGCTATATTGCTGCCAATGAATAAAAGATAGAGCGGCTCAGAGTTTGGATGTTCGTCTCGGAGTCTTAGCTGACTCGAAGATTTATTCTTCAACAGAAGTGAAAAAAAAGAGGGGACCACACACGGGGCTGTTTTATGTAATGTCTGAAATTTTGCCACTAATAGATTTGTCCCTGTGAGAATAGAGACAACTTCAGCTGCGCTCAAAACGTTAAAGGCTCCACTTGAAAAACAGAAGAAGAAAAACTAAACAACAATAACCCTGGCATTGGCTCAATCTGGCAAAATATGTTGTAAGCGGTGACATTAATCAGATAGACAGAAAGATTTATAGTTGACAGCAATGAGAGCAGAGGATGAGGATTTAACGCTGGTTTAGTAGGACTCCAGCTGTTGTGGATGATCTAGCCAACCACAGGTGGTCCACCAATGTTTCACCAGGTTCCATACTCCACCCTAAAAGTTTGGGGTGGAGTTTTTAAACTCTAAAATGCAAATTGAGACCGAAAAACGTGTCTCGTAAAAATGTACAAGTATAGACACAAAAGTTCTGACATCCTGACAGATCTTTCAGCATTTAGGGCTGCAGACAAATGAATCTCATCCTTATCCCAAATATATTTAGCTCAGGCTAATTACTGACAACATATGTCAACCAGGGGCAGGTGGCAACAATCAGGGGTAATGAGAGGTGGGTTCAGTTCTGTGATCTTGCAGGGAAGAGATGAGGGCATTATATAATCAGATATCGGGATGTACACGATGTTACAAACAGATTTTTTTTGTATCTCATTAAACATTTTTAGGTTTCATGGCTACCTTTCATCTTTACACATCTTCCTGGTGTACTATAGACTGGTCCTGGTTTTAAAATTTTAATAACCTTAGCCAAATTTAAGTGTTGCCTTTTTTGCACACCCCCACAACACACACAGATTCATACACATTTTTCATCCATTTAAATGGTTCCTTCTCCAGCACGCTACCTTCTCTTTCCAAACCCTCAGAGCTGATTGCTGCCCATAACTGAGGTCAAACACCATTGTTATTCTGCAAGAACATGTATATAGTGATAACCTTAAAAATAATAATAACATCCACAAGGTATCTCAACATTCTGTTTCAGAATACAACCCCAGGGGAGATTGCAGGTGAGTTCTAAGCTGCAACAGACAGTCCCAAATCGTAACCATCAGCGGACAGCAGTTGAAGACCAATGTTTAGACTGAAATTATTTATTTTTTACATAACCCACAACCACGGTTTAAAATTCATTTTTTGGGGGGGAGAGTGGGGGTCAACCACGTTAACGGAATTCTGTCACTGCAAATATTCTCTTACAATAAGTTAATTCCTGTTTATAAATCTTTCTGTACATATAGAGTGATGGGAACCACCTACATAAAATGATTGGCGGTGCTCACATCCTACCCCTGCCTGCCACCACCACGTGATAGCTAAATGTCATACATAAACACGGCTAATGACTGCGGCAGTACAAAGATTGGGGCTCTCAAGCACCCAAAGAGCTGGGTCTACACACAGCAACCCTTGGGCTATGTAGTAGGTGCATTAGTCTCACTGACATCACTGTATAAAAATATATTATATGGTAATTCCAAGAATATGAAGAGGAATTTGAAAAAGACACAATGTCAAGATAGAAAGTATCAAAGAAGAACCTTACATAAGGACAAGCATTGTTTTTTATACATGCCCTTTGTGTCTGTTTTCATCTGTGACTCTCCCCAGTCTGCTTTCATGTCTTGTCTAGTTACTCTGAATTCTGTATTTATTTCCTTTGCATGTCCTGTACCTTAACTATGACCCGTTCTATATGATTCCTAACCCTGGCTTCCGATAACTATTCACCCAGTAGAGAGAATTATTCAGCAATCTATACTTTCAGGACCTCTCCCAGTGGATTCAGCTTCGTGATGACAGAGGAAAGGCCAACATGGAAAAACAAATTCCCCAATATTCCCAACCTATCGCTGAGTTTTAGAGCTCAGTTTATTATAAAATGTATCCTATATCCAAATATCATATAGATGTAGTCAGTTACTTAACACACCGCTCACCTCGGACATTTATTTGAAGGAATGTAAAAGAAACAATAAAGAAGGATTGTACCTTTTTATCATGATCCCCGCGACAAAATAAAAACTTGACCTTGATTTCATTTTGTCATTCAAGCTTCCCATCCAAGCAGTCAAGCTACCAACTTCCATATCACAAACGTGACCTCTACCATGGGGGTCGTCACACTCTCCAACTTGGACGTTCATGGAATGGAATTTAAATAACAATGGAGAGAGATTACAATACTTATCATAATCCCCTGAAAAATTAAGTCTTCATAGATGTTTTGTAGACTTTGGTAATTCATTCCGTCTGCCCGTCCTAGGATGTATGCACCAACTTCCTTATACCATGTACAAAAACCATGGTGGAGATATTAAAGAACATTATGCCTTTGGAGCTGTAGTTAACAATCTCTCCCATCATGAGATCTTCTTCTTGCCATGTTCCGAAAACACTGTGATACATTTCTTTGCTGCGTGGTTTAATGACGATCTTGTTTTCTTTTCCAAAGTTCATCAGACGATTTAAAAATGTTGAAGGATCAACAATCAACTACACAGGTTGGAGTGTTTTCTCAGAAGGCGGACATATGCAATGCCCTAGTGTATTCCTAGAGTCACTATTTGTAGATGTCATACCCACCCAATGGCTGGAGAGAAAAGAAACATTGATACATGACATTGGTCAGCACGGTGGCTCAGTGGTTAGCACTTCCGCCTCACAGGGCTGGGGTCATAACTTTGATTCCCAACCATGGCCTTATCTGTGTGGAGCTTGTATGTTCTCCCGTGTTTGCGTGGGTTTCCTCCCACACTCCAAAATAAAATATGCTGGTAGGTTAACTGGCTGCTGACAAAATTAACCCTAGTCTGTCTGTGTGTGTATGTTAAGGCATCTAGACTGTAAGCTCCAATGGGTCAGGGACTGATGTGAGTGAGTTCTCTGTACAGCTCTGCGGAATTGGTGGCGCTATTTAAATAAATGTTAATGATGATGACAATGAACATGATGATACATGTATGTATGTGTAATATATATTGCAAGTCTGAGAATAAGGTTCTACCGGTGTTGGGAAAGTCCTGTCTGGCTAAATGTTAAGAATTATTACGTTATTATAATTACCACTTCTCTGTGGTCTCATATCTGCCCATCCTGCAGTTATTGCTATTTTAGAGCAATGACCATGTATCTGCTCTATGGCCGTTGGATGTTAGACTTTTATCAAGTCAGTGAAACTTAGAGCCCTATTTATCAAAGAGTGCAAAAAATGGGTCTGCCCTTTATATATAAGAGGTGTTACTGCCGGCGCTGTACAGAGAACTCACTCACATCAGTCTCTGCCCCATTGGAGCTTACAGTCTAAATTCCCTAACATACACACACACACACAGACAGACACACAGACTAGGGTCAATTTGTTAGCAGCCAATTAACCTTATTGAGGTTAATGTACAGGTTTCTGGGTTACATATCTTATTGGGTACCCAAGGTTCTAATAACTGGAACACAGCAGAATAAGTGACAACTTTATAAAATGATTGGCGGTGCTCATATCCATCCACCCCCACCTCTGTCTCATCCCCACCATATGACTGAAGAATGGCATTGCACAGACATAGTTAATGACTACAGCGGCACGAATATTGGGGGTGCTTGGACCTCTATGTATAGAGTGATTTTATCCAATACATCGCAGTCACTTCTGGCTTTAACAATGAGACAGAAACGTCCTTGCTGTGTAGTTTTCATGCACAATGCTCAGTGTACAAACACACAACCCCAGCCAGTAGAAGACTGGATACGGTTTGGTGCTGGCCAAGTAGAGAAGGTTTTTCGGCAATCAGCCAACAGCAGCTGCTGAGGACTGGAGGATTTGGAATGTCAAAGGACTGGTTTGTGCTGGCTGAGTTAATCTAAATAACACAAACGCCTGCGGTAAAACATGACTTCAGCAGTAACTTTAATGTTAAAATTAAAACTACATGTTGCTCTCTACCTTCCTTACCTCTTGGCAGCTCAATCTCCAGTTCAGAGCCGGCCAGTTTAGACAACAGCAGAGATTCCGGGGAGATAAAAGGAATCTGGATGAGTAGCAGGGAGCTTTCAGTACACAAAGCAGCCCTGCATGCTTCTCTCCTGGGAGATGTCATTTCAGTCTGTCCAGAGCCGAAAACATTTTTAGTCACTGTTTATAGGCCTTACTGTCCAGGGAAATACCAGGGGAAGAACGCTCCAAACTGGATTATTAACCCTTGCGGTTGATGAATATCTATGTGCAGTATGAATAGATGTGTGCCACGTTTCACTCATCGTCTCCCCAAAAAAAAAGACTGATTAAGATGATAACTTGTGATGAAGTTTAATGATGTGTCTCTACAGCCGTTATGTCTCACTTGGTGATATCTACATTTGCTACAAATTGCTGGGCCATCTATGCACTCAAAAATCCAATTACATCTTCTTTGACTGGGAAGTCAAACGCAGGATTTGTAGAGGGGGGTTTCCACGCCACGCCACCAGTGGGCGTGACCAGCATGCATGGGGGCGTAGCTATAATTTTAGTGCTTGGCTGTTCTCCAACTCTTCCTATCCCCATAATATACATGGGCAATGCTGCGTGCACTACTGTTAGATGCAGGCAGCTCTCCATTTTCAAGCAGAGCCGTGTGAAGCGGGAGCAGGGTCCAGCCACCTCAATTATACAGTGCCCCAGGCTTGGAGTGGGGTTTCCAGGCACTAGAAAACCCCCCTCGGTTTTCCTATGCCCTTGGGCGTCTGTCCACTGTCACTGGTTGACCAAGAAGTAGCGGCGGGCAACTTAGGATCTGGTCTTTCAGACCATTCAACAAATGACCAGGGTGACTAATTGTTAATGGGGTGATAAGTTTGGCTTTATTTTAATGATTTTGATCAGTTTTGGCCATCCTGAGATGACAATAACAGAACAGATACTGCGGTGATACAAGTACAGAAATGATGATTAAATGAGCTTCAGCCACTTCTCCATGCACACGGCAAATATTACCACCGGCAGTATTTTTGACAGTACCCCTTTTCATATATGGGGCGATGCCCAATCGCTGGAAAGATGGACAGGAATCTAATTCCTGTAATCATTTTCTTGCAGGAATGGAGTTAATAAATGCAGATGTTCAAATAGTCAAGGGTACAAATAAATTATTTTTTATATAATACATATATACATATTTTGCAAGCGATCTGTTAAAGTGTGCTTGGAAGAAATGTTCTGCAGATCTCCAGACAGATTAAGTAAAAAAAAAATCTGTTCTGGGGCATTAAAGTTTATAGGTCGATATAACTTAATGATTTGTACCAAAGGGACAACAAAAGGATTCTAGGAAATGCTGCAAACAGAAATTTCACTTTGTGGGGCAGCACTGTGGCTCAGTGATTAGCACTTCTGCCTCACAGCACTGGGGTCATGAGTTTGATTCCCGAACATGGCCTTATCTGTGTGGAGTTTGCATGTTCTCTCTGTGTTTGCGTGGGTTTCCTCCGGGTGCTCCGGTTTCCTCCCACACTCCAAAAAACACACTGGTAGGTTAATTGGCTGCTATCAAAATTGATCTTAGTCTCTCTATCTCGGTCTGTGTGTGTCTATATTAGGGAATTTAGACTGTAAGCTCCAATGGGGCAGGCACTGATGTGAGTGAGTTCTCTGTACAGCGCTGCGGAATCAGTGGCGCTATATAAATAAATGGTGATGATGATGATGATGATGAAGTAGTCCTTCACCTTGCTAACCACTGGCCTTGGCCAGTGGTTAGCAAGGTGGGGGACTAGTCTTTGCAAATAATCTTATTATTCTTTCCAAATAATCTTATTATTGATTGGAGAAAATAATCAAATAAAACATTTGCATTCACACCTGGCTGCAGTGTGTTTTCATTCTAGTGATTAACATCTTCTGGCATTGAACTGAAATTGCTGCATTTGGGCAAATGTCCCTCAAAAGCGGTTAATATCAGCATCTTACTATGCACCTGTACTTTCTGGAAGGTCCTAGTGATCATCATCATCATCATTTATTTATATAGCGCCAACATATTCCGTAGCGCTTTACAATTGGGGACAAACATAGTAAACTAATAAACAAACTGGGTAAAACAGACAAAGAGGTGAGAGGGCCCTGCTCGCAAGCTTACAATCTATGGGACAATGGGAGTTTGATACATGAGGTTAAGTCTATATTTTGCATTTCGGTCCAGCCAGACTGCAAAGGTAAAAGTGACTCATAAGCTAAATGATCCTGTCACACAACAATGTTGGTCAGGGGGTGGTCGTCTTGTGTGAAATTGTGTAACAGATGGTAATAGGGTAATGTAGTGAGGTTAAGAGGGTGGTTGAGGAGTATTATAAGCTTGTCTGAAGAGGTGGGTTTTCAGAGAACGCTTGAAAGTTTGTAGACCAGAGGAGAGTCTTATTGTGCGAGGGAGAGAATTCCATAGAGTGGGTGCAGCCCGAAAAAAAGTCCTGTAACCGGGAATGGGAGAATGTAATGAGGGTGAATGAGAGACGCAGATCTTGTGCAGAACGGAGTTGTCGAGTTGGGAGATATTTTGAGACCAGAGACTAGATGTATGTTGGTGCAGCTTTGTTGATGGCCTTGTAGGTTAGTAAAAGTATTTTATATTGGATTCGGTAGAAAACAGGCAACCAGTGTAGAGACATACATCATCATCATCATCATCATCATCATTTATTTATATAGCGCGAACATATTCTGTAGCGCTTTACAATTGGGAACAAACATAGTAAACTATTAATACAGAGTGATTCAGCAGAGGAATAGCAATTTGCAAGGAAAATTAATCTTGCCGCAGCCTGCAAAATAGATTGTAGAGGTTTGAGTCTGTTTTGTGGAAGACCAGTAAGGAGGGAATTACAATAGTCAATGTGGGAGATGATAAGTGCATGAACTAAGGTTTTTGCAGTGTCTTGTGTGAGATATGTGTGTATTCTGGAAATGTTTTTTAGATGTATATAACATGATTTAGATATAGAGTCAATGTGGGGAACAAAGGATAGGTGTGAGTCAAGGATTACACCTGGGCAGCGAGCTTGCGGTGATGGTAGTGATAAAAACCAATGGAATTCTTGAACCCAATTTAGAATTTGGACATTTTCTTGAGGCCCAGGATCTCCCCTCTGGGCTGTAAACCACCCATTGTACCCAGTAACATATTTAATTACAATTATTTCTACCACTTATTCATCTTCTCCATAAACCCTGATATAGTCATGTACAAGATTTGAGCATCAGGATAAATGGATTCTCCCGGAAGGACTTCAGTAGAAGCCAAATGAAAAGCTGGATGTATCTTCTTTAGAATCAGAGAATTTGAAATGAAAAATTAAAATTCACTGGGTTTATTTTCACTGAGATCTCATTAAACTTTTGACCCTAGGATCCAATTTGAAGAGACCTTATTATAGCACCCCGGAGATTGTTGGAGAGTTACATGAAGCAATTCTTAGTTCTTATGTAAGGCTGCAAGTGTCAGTGACAGCTGGAATTGAAGTGGCAGTGGGGAAACATTCTATGGGCCTGATTCATTAAGGATCTTAATTTAAGAAACTTCTTATTTCAGTCTCCTGGACAAAACCATGTTACAATGCAAGGGGTGCAAATTAGTATTCTGTTTTGCACATAAGTTAAATACTGTCTGTTTTTTCATGTAGCACACAAATATCAACTTTAAATTTCAGTGTACAAATAAGCTATCAAGTATTTGTGTGTTACATGAAAAAACAGTCAGTATTTAACTTATGTACAAAACAGAATACTAATTTGCACCCCTTGCATTGTTACATGTTTTTGTCCAGGAGACTGAAATAAGAAGCTTCTTAAGTTAAGATCCTTAATGAATCAGGCCCTATATCTCCAATAAATAACTAAGAAAGCATTAAGAGGTATTGTTCCCAAGTTTGATTGGTGTGCAAGGTTTGCCTTTTGGGTTCTGGGTGAAATGTAAAATACAAATTCAAGTTTATTCCCAGCTTCAAGCAAAGACACATCCAGGTCTTTGAAGTAATTTGAACTTGAAACCAGTTCATCTGGGATTCCAGGAAGACAAACTAATTCTTGGATACCAAATATGCTCTTTCTTCAGCAGAAAGGAGGCCGCTAACAGCAATGAATGAGACATTTTAGTAAGACAATCTATAAACAACTGGAATTGCAAAGTTTAATAAAATCTATGGTGTTGAAGATCTGAGAGGTGGGGCTAAAGAAGACTCATCGGAGGAGTACGAAGAGGCACAGGAATTTAGGCAACCAAAAGTAATTGGACTGTGGATCTCAGGGTGGTCTGGATCCCTAGAATCATGACCAGTATCTCCAATCTCAGTGATTCTGGAATGAAAATTAAATGTTCGTAGGTCCAATAACTGCTACACAAAGTTAGGTGGCCAGTTGTTTTAGGATGACGTAGTGTTGGGTCATTGCCTTAATGTGAATCAGGAGATCAGAGAGCTGGTCACTCCTAAAAATGTGTTTTCTTGAAGAATATAAGTAACAGTCAAAGGGGTATATTTACTAAACTGTGGGTTTGAAAAAGGGGAGATGTTGCCTATAGCAACCAATCAGGCTCTAGCTGTCATTTTGTAGAATGTACTAAATAAATGACAGCTAGAATCTGATTGGTTGCTATAGGCAACATCTCCACTTTTTCAAACCCGCAGTTTAGTAAATTTAGCCCAAAGTGTCTTAAGAAATGTCGGAAGATAGCCGTGACAGGGTATGCACTGTCAATTCCTGGACCCTGGTCGATAATAAATAAGAAAAAGGCAAAAAAGTCCCCCTTGCTGTTTTAGCTGCCAATCTCTCGGACTTCAAGAAGATGCTTCCATTTAAAGAAGGCATATTTATGGCCAAAAATGATTTGTTCCCTGTATCATAGTTTCTTTCTGCAGAAGGCATCTGGCAGGAGTAGTAGGTGCAAGGATGTAACAACACATAATGCTCAGTCCGCTGAATACGGACAGCTCCCACTGACGCATCCACACCAGCCACAAATGGCAATTTTCAGCTTTGGATAGGAGAAAATAGGAGCAATTTTCAGATGCACAAACGAAGCTTCCACAGCAGTGCCCAGCGAAATATGGACCATCCTTCTGATTACATGGGGTGATAGCGGCAATAATTTTAGAGAAGTTTTTAATAAATGGGATGCATAGTGGCGCAGTGTTCAGCATTTCTGCCTCACAGCACTGCGGCCATGGTTCTATACTGTAAAACACACCGGTTTCCTCCCAGAGTCCAAAAACATACGGTTAGGATAACTAGCTTCTGAAAAACTAAGGCCTAGTTTGTGTGGTAGAGTGTAGACTGTAAGCTCCACTGGGGCAGGGACTGATGAATTATTAAACATTCACAGCATAATATGTAGATGTTTGCAAACCCTACAGATCTCTGCACTTCTGTCTCATTTTTGGGTGTAGACAATTCCAGTAAAAAAAATGAATCTTGCTCGGATCCAGGTTTTCCTTGCTTTTGATGTTCTTGAGGATTCTCAGAAAATATCAGGATGTCACCAAGTTAGGCCACAACAAACTGCTCCAAATAGTCCAATAGGAAATACTGTGCTACTTTGTCTCCTTCTGTGTGGAATCGGGAAAATGGAAAAAAGTTGTAGACAGAAATATAACCTCCATCGGTTCAGGAATCTCCATCAATGGTGATGGAGGTCTTCACTGAATGTTGATGGGAGAGATAAATGGTTTTCTGAGGAGTCACAGGAGAGGCCAAAGGAGAGGATGGACACACTATTCTTTAATTTGATATTGTAAACCGGCAATTAGATCTTTATAGTCATCATTAGATTCTGAAACCGAATTTTGGAGAACTTGAGGCCTGATTTTCTGATATTCTGTTATGGATTTGGTATCAGGAAAAGTATGGAAGAAATCAGGAACAAGCCAAGGTCAGTGGCAGCAGAAATGGAGCCTAGCTAAACAAGCCAAGGTCAGTATACAGGTCATCAAGCAAAGACATAGCCAAGGACAGGTCCAACTGCTCAAGCTCCCCCAGTGATTAAAAATTCCGGGGAATAATCTATCAAGAATTGCAGTTAAAAGAATAACCGTCTCAGTGGCAAACAAGCCAAACAACGGACCAGCTACAGGGAACAGTGGAGGTCTCTGTTTTGTAAGCAGAACTAGTGTTATCACTGAGACTCTGCCTAATATTAACAAGACCTGATATATTCATGAGTATTGGTTCACACTGGTTCCTAGTGAATTAATAGGATACAATGTTCTGAATAATAGATCATCATCATCATCAACATTTCTTTATATAGCGCCAGCAAATTCCGTAGCTCTTTACAATCAGATCAGCCGCCATCATAGTCGTCCACATTTTAAATTACTTGGTAGGGGCTCCTTGCTGCTGAGCAGGTGGATCTAAGCACGTCATGTACTATATTGATCCTGGTGAACCGTGGAGCACTACAATACCTGTTATGTCATGTATAATGAATTTGATTAGTGTTTTATTTTATTTTAAATATTTCTCTTAAACAAATCTTAACTTGCAAATCCCAGAGAATAAATAAGAGAAGAAAGGATATAATGGTGACAATGGCAAGATTTATTTTTTTTATCGTGCTGTTGGTCAATATTGAAAAATTGGGCAATTTACTGGAAATAAAAAGGTCCAGGGACAAATTTTTAAAACCAGGGGACTCTCTGGCAATGATGGCCTTCATCATGTGTAGGCGACAAGTCAGCTTTAAATCAGCCTAAATATATTAGTAATGTGATGTCATAAATACTGGACTGCAGGTCTCATACAACATAAGTAAAGGGTTTATGGACAATGACATGTATTAGATTTTTGTAAAGTACAGTAGATGACTTCAGATTTTTGGCATAGTGGTTACAATTTTATGCTTACAAAGGTTCTTTTACATCCATTATATCCACTAAATTTCAAGTATTTCAACCTTCTTCCAAACAGGTCAGGTTTGCAGCAATATTGGTATAGATCTACATAACTGACAAATAGATAGAATCATTTTCAAAATGTTGCATGTTTTGTAACCAAAATTTGGACTTAAGCATTCTAAAGTCCTAACCCAACCATGAGGAATTAGGGCGAAGAATTGGGGCACAGGTTACCAGCTAGGACAAAGTAGACAATCAGCCCACATACATATTGCTGTGCGCCTACACAGACTTTTACTAGTGTGCTGGTGGCTAGCCCTGTGTGTCCTAAGGAGGCAGTTAGTGGTGGTGGCTGATGCCCTGTCCCAGGCTAGCCCTTCTCTGATTACTGGACTCCCTTCTTTCCCTGGAGCAGTTGGCAAATCTCCCCACGGGTTATGGTGCATTTCTGCAAAGCAAGTCTGTCAAACTGTCAGTCATTCTGCCTGCATAGTTAGATCAGCATTTCCCTTCTAATATGGTAACCTGCTACAAATGAGCGAAAAAGATTATGATGGAAATTTTCCAAATGGGGCCTCAAAATTCCATCAGCAAAAGTGCTTGTGCCCCCAGCAGCAGCAGATAGTGAAAGCAGCAAGGACAAGTAGGACTTTCTGATCATTGTTTCTTCCAAGATCTAGCTACTCCCTGGTTATATCCCGTCGTCAATAGTGTCACAAATGATGTCACACCTATCCCTTACATTCATCATCATTTATTTATATAGTGCCACCAGTTCCGCAGAGCTGTACAGATAATATTTGTCATTCACATCAGTCCCTTCCCCATAGGAGCTTACAGTCTAAGTTTCCCACCACAGTGAGACTAGGATCCGTTTTTCTCAGAAGCCAATTAACCTACCAGTACATTTCGGACTGTGTGGTTGGAAACAGGAACACCTGGATAAAATCCGCACAACCACGAGGAGAACATACAAACTCAGCACAGATAGCACCCTGACCCCAGCGCTGTGAGGCAGCAATGCTAACCACCAGGGGCTGGCTGAGCTGGGGGCATAGTGAGTTACCTTGGGCTGGGTCACGTGACTTCCTGCATTATTTTTCTTTTAAAATGTTCCTAATAGGCGGCAGAGTGAAATCTTGCCCCCCCCGGAGTAAAATTTGCCAGCGCTCCCCTGCTAACCACTGTGCTGAATGATGCACTCTGCAAGAAGGCTTAGGGGTATATTTACTAAACTGCGGGTTTGGAAAAGTGGAGATGTTGCCTATAGCAGTCAATCAGATTCTAGTTATCATTTATTTAGTACATTCTACAAAATCACAGCTAGAATCTGATTGGTTGCTATAGGCAACATCTCCACTTTTTCAAACCTGCAGTTTAGTAAATCTGGCCCTTAGGCTCAGTACACACTACAGGAGTTTCACTCGATTATCAGCCCAATCACACAATAATCGACCGTTCGGCCCGATATAACATCAGTGTGTAACCTCCAAAAATGAACAATTATCGTTCCAAAGCTCATCGTATCGTTTGATTTGCTTTTATAAACCAACTAAAAATCTCGTTCCACGAGGGAACAATGTCGTTCCAATCCTGCAGTGTGTACGCACTCAGAACCGACAATGTCCAGAGATCACTATGGAAAGTCACCATCTTTTCAGCCGATGACAGATGAAGAGCACAGATCTGAAGGTAAATCTTGTAAAACGTGTATAGTGTGTACACAGGAATCAGCTGCTGATCACGACTTTCAGTTGTTGGTAAAATCGTTTAAGATATCGTATCTAAAGACATTTTTGGTAGTGTGCACCCAGCCTAACTTGCACAATCAAAAGAAACTAGTCCTATAATGAAAGTATATAGGCATTCATGTTTTAATATTTATTTGAGACCAATACAAAGGAAAAAAATTATATAGGGGTAGATCCCTATCATTGTGAATTCTATTACGACTCTGCGTCCTTTTCTCCAGTTATTTAAGAGAAATCCTCGTGGCGGCTGCCAGTCAGTAATAAATCACACATCGTAAAACTGATAGAAGACGGTATTTATTATCCATCTATCACTTCCACATGAATGAACACTCAGCTCTTACTTCCCTTTTTGTGTTTTCCTTTGAAGTCAGTGTTTTCATTTTTTGGTTGAGTTACATTTTAAACAAAATCTGTTATCACAGCAAACACTGAAACATGTTTTGTAAAATTAAATGTTAAACGTATTAGTTTATTATTTTCAATACAATAAGAAGAGTTTGGGGAAATTCCGACACAGGATCTTTGGGGAAACGCGCGGTGTCTGTGCCACATATTCATAGGTGCCACCCACGTTCCATTTTTTGGAACTTCCCCCAAAAAATCAATCTTCGCCTACTTTTACCAAGTCCTGGAAATGCACATGGTGGAAAGAGAGAAGAGTTACTCTCCACCTTGGAGTCATCACCTTTATTAATGTCAATTTTTCCATTTTTCTTCTAAAATACTGCTTGGATAACCATTATTTAAGGATTCCATTATCATTATTCTAAGCAGACATTGGCACAACCTTAATGATGTACCATATGCACTTGTGTTTGGAATTGTTTTTATTATATATAGTTGAATATCTCTAGAAATGCATTTTCCCATTGAAAGTATAGGACAACTCTTAATTTCGACATGTACTGAGTACTGTTAAAATTGAAGACCTTTTTATTTAGGATAATGCTATGCCGCCACCCAATAAACTGTCATGGTATCATGAAGATAGTAATTATCATCATCGTTTATTCATAAAGCGCCAGCATATTCCGTAGCGCTTATCAAATATGGAGTCGTTAGGCAAAATTTGCAGAGGAGTCTAACAAGCCCCCTGGTCTCCACCAGGAACCGCCGTAAGATGGTATGGGCTTTGCTGCCGGGAGCTTGCAGATCGCAGTCCTTTGCACAGCCTTCTGGCGTAATAGAACGATGATTATAGCCAATTGCATCAAGAAATCTAATTTTTTTATCTGGGTATATAAATAGGTGTATCCTAATCCATACTGACATTCTCTGGAGCCGCTGCTTTCTTTTACCCGGTGGTGAGTTACTAAGCAACCTAGCTGCAGAGTCACCTTGTGTCCGGCGATCACATGACCGCATTGCCTCTGATGAATTGGGTGCTCACTTCTGAGAACTCGCTTGATTGGCTCGCTGGTCCTCAGTGCCTCCCTGCTGTTGATAGTAATCCCTTGCTGCTGTTCCTACTATTGTACTGAATATTTCTTTGTCCTGTTGGGTAATGATTTGTGGCTTTGGTTTAGAACTACACTTTGTTTGCTGCCTGTCCTGACCTAAGACCTTGTTTACTGGATTCATCTCTGCCTGCTGCCTGCACTGACCTTTGGCCTTGTTCTCTGGATCCATCTCTGCCTGCTGCCTGCACTGACCTTTGGCCTTGTTCTCTGGATTCATCTCTGCTTGCTGCCTGCACTGACCTTTGGCCTTGTTCTCTGGATTCATCTCTGACTGCTGCCTACACTGACCTTTGGCCTTGTTCTCTGGATTTATCTCTGACTGCTGCCTGCCCTGACCTTTGGCCTTGTTCTCTGGATTCATCTCTGACTGTTGCCTGCACTGACCTTTGGCCTTGTTCTCTGGATTCATCTCTGACTGATGCCTGCACTGACCTTTGGCCTTGTTCTCTGGATCCATCTCTGCCTGCTGCCTGCACTGACCTTTGGCCTTGTTCTCTGGATTCATCTCTGCCTGCTGCCTGCACTGACCTTTGGCCTTGTTCTCTGGATTCATCTCTGACTGCTGCCTACACTGACCTTTGGCCTTGTTCTCTGGATTTATTTCTGACTGCTGCCTGCCCTGACCTTTGGCCTTGTTCTCTGGATTCATCTCTGACTGTTGCCTGCACTGACCTTTGGCCTTGTTCTCTGGATTCATCTCTGACTGATGCCTGCACTGACCTTTGGCCTTGTTCTCTGGATTCATCTGACTGTTGCCTGCACTGATCTTTGGCCTTGTTCTCTAGATGTATCTCTGACTGCTGCCTGCACTGACCTTTGTCCTTGTTCTCTGGCATACTCTCTCTTCCTATCATTCTAGTCCACGCCTGACTCTCTTGCTATTCCAATTGCTCTCAGCCAACACATAACGAAGTCCCTATTACTTAGAGTTAAGCCCTGGGGGCATTGAAGTACCGGTGTGCATATTGCTGTCTATGGTAATGGCAGCTGCTATAGGTGAGGACTCCATGAAGACAGCTGTAGGGCATCATTCTGTGTTTGGCGTCTGCAATAACACTCTCAGAATGGAAATCCCAGAGTGCTCAGCTCCACTCTTCAAAAGCAGCTAAGTTTTGCAGACCAATGTTGACTCTGCCTCTTCGTTAAAACGGGCGCATTTGTGCAAAAGTACAAAATGCTATCTGTACTACTGGATATCACTAGTACCTTAAACTGGTGTATGTAACTGTCCTTATTAGGACACTTAAGCTAATAAACATCACTGCTTCAAGGAACCTGCTTTGGCGCCTACTTACCTGTGACCTAGAGCTTAGACCCAATCTAATCCATTATCCGGCTGTTCTGAGGTTGAGACCCAGTATTCCAGTGCCAACGCTTTGCTTGCTACTCTGTAGATCTGGCCAACGTGATAGGCCAGGGGGAACCATCCACAGCAACCCTGATCTGAAAGCAAGAGGTCAAGTTTACCAGCCCAGGTACCCAGCAAGGGGGTACACTAGCAGTGAGGGTTACCCAGAAGGTTCTAGGTGCTGTTAAGGAACCTAGTGGTGGCAGCAGCAAAAGCCCCGCCTACTGCGGTTAGAGTTCATATTTTGGAGGAAAGAAAGGGGGCGGTGGCAGGGCAAGCCCAGTCGGTCCCCAGCAACACACAGACAGGGTGCCATAGGAGTCCTCACAGCACTGGGGTCATGAGTTCGCATGTATTTAGAGATAGCTCAGAGGTGTCCTATAGTTGGATGCAGAATGGTGGATGCAGATGTAGAAATCTGTGCATTGTTGTGGGGGGGACACTTGCTTACCAATCATAACCAGTAGCACTAGCACTTCTGCCTTACAGCACTGGGGTCGTGAGTTCAATTCCCGACCATGGCCTTATCTGTGTGGAGTTTGTATGTTCTCCCCGTGTTTGCGTGGGTTTCCTCCGGGTGCTCTGGTTTCTTCCCACACTCCAAAACATACTAGTAGGTTCATTGGCTGCTATCAAATTGATCCTAGTCTCTCTGTCTGCCTGTGTGTATGTTAGGGAATTTAGACTGTAAGTTCCAATGGGGCAGGGACTGATGTGAATGAGTCTCTGTACAGCTCTTCTGCGCTATATAAATAGCTGCTGCTGCTGCTGATGATAATGATGATGAAAATGACATATTCGCTGAACTTTGCGTTTTCCTAAATGACCTTTACTATTCATCTACATTAGTTTAATTGTTCCTTTCTATTGGTTTAACAGGATAATTGTTTTTGAAACCGTTCAATGGCAAAGTCAAATGTAAATGTGTGTAACATTTCTAAATGACTTGTTAACAAGTAAAAACAAACATAAAAGTCAGTAGGAGGAAGCTGTCATAAGATTATATCGAAAGAAATGGCCAGACTAAAATTGTCTCCTGGCCTTGACGAAAAATGGAACTTAATTATCTATGATCAGCCATAACAATAAAAGATCACATGAGGTTACAAGAGTCAGAAGTACCCAATAGTTACGTCTGCTGAATTTATAAACACATATCTCTTGGCAGAGGATTCAAAGAGGCCTCCAAAAGGCACGAGATTCTGGGCTTGTATCCATTCAATCTGTGAATTAATTGACTTGGTCTGAACTCCAGTGTTTTCTGTTGGAGAATTCACTGTGAACATGTTGTACATATCTCAAATATCAAAAAACAAATGTTCTGAAGCCAGATACTGAACTTGAGCCAAATTTTTTTTTTTGTATTCAGCATTTAGGGATACTTTTTTTTCCAAATAGGAAATTGAACACACAAAGAAAATAATAATAGTCAGGTTGTATATGAGATATGATATATAGAAAATATTTTCAATATATATAGTCTATTATGTATTATTTTTCAAATTTATGACCGCTGAAATGATGGGTGGTCTGACTGTCATCGAGTTACATAATGCATTATAACCCCATACTTTGAAATATATGATATAGTATAGTAGGAGAACACAATGTGCACTTTTGAAGATATTAAAGAGGATGCGTCATCTAACGTGACTCTACTAACTCCACTAAAAAATTAAAAATCATTATACTGGGTACTACAAAACCCTGAAACTTGCAATAAGACTAATGATACTTGCAATAAGATGTGATACAGGCAATGGTCTGTAGAAAACTCACAAACAGACTCTTTATGTCATCTGCCTGGTAGGTTGTGAATAACTGACCTTCCTTAGCAACAACTGTGACCATCAAAAGAAACTGTGGACCACACTGATTGTGTTAATGATTTTAGCTTTTGCTAAGGAAGGTCAGTTATTCACAACCTGTCATTGCATGTATGTGTCTGAGTTTTCAACAGGTGATTTCAAGCAAGTATCAGGGGTTATTCCAGTACAGGTAAGTTGTAGTACCCAGCATAATGACTTTATTTCTCAGTTGAGTTACCTTTTAATTTAAATGTTCTTCTAATATAAAAATGTAGTAATCCCTTACTTTCATCCTTTCCATCAATATTTACCTTCTCAACTTGGCATATGCTGAACACGCCCTTCTTTGTTAATTTCTAGATAGAGGGCACTTATCAGTTCTTTCAGCCTGCACAGACACTACTATGTTCAAGAAACAAAAAATAGCTAAAATGGATATTTCCATATTCATTCATAATAAGTGTGCGGGTGACTTATTAGTTCGTAATTTGAATTGCCTATGAGTTATTGGTTTACATTATGAATCATGACTTTAAATCAAATTACATCTAGAATCGATGGGGATATATCATGATTAGGAGATATAGATAAATTGAATAAATAAATATATAAACTGATCTACATAATACCAAACAGTTCTCCATATACATCCTAATGTTTATAAACAATAATCTTAGTTAATTTAAAACAAAATTAATACATTAATAACAAGACATTATTAAAACAAAGTGAATTGTCTGAAAGATTACCTAAATGGTAATGACCAAACAATTTATATTATACTAATACTAATGATTTATGATTCTGGACTACCATGGCAACCAGAGTCACATGGCACACAATGGAGTGAGCAGAGAGGCTTAGGAACACCCCTCTGATCTCTGTCTGCACTGTGACATCAGCAGCAGCAGCTATTTATATAGCGCCATTAATTCCGCAACGCTGTAAAGAGAACTCATTTACATCCTCCTTCTTCCCCCTCTGCCATCCAAAGACCTGCTGAGAGCTGTGAGTCTGTGACTGTGCAGCAGACTGTCTGTATCTGGCAGTCATTTTTAGTTGCCAGAGAGCTTTTGAAAAGGAGATAATGATATAGGAGAAGAAGAATAGCTACGAAATATGACAAGCAAAAGGTATTTAATTTTCTATTTCTAAAAAAGACTACGTGGGATTGCTGCTTTACTATATGCCTAATATAACAAGAAAAATAATAATTTAACACATTTTAAAAATAATTTTACATAATTTGCATATCATCTTATGAACAATTGGTGGATGTAACGTGAAATAAAAATTACACACAACGGAGACAGTCTTCCGAGCTGCACCAATATGCATTGAGATTACAGCCGAAAGTGAAACTTTTCCTATTCAGGAGAGATCGTTTCATTACACAGTGTTGCTCTTATGGATTCAGCTTTATCTTTTGTTTGGTTATATTTTACCTTTAATTCATTCCAGTGATTTTCACCGAGCAGTAAGCAGATAGTGTCCCGGAGTCAATGGACCATCATCTATTTAATCTTAAGGAATCATATTACCTCCAGTAATCGGCTGTTCTATTTTTTCATATTTTTACATGTCTGATTTTTCTTTACATACAAATGTTTGTGTTTCCTGGGGATTTTTTTTTTCATTGATGTTGATTTTTTTTTTTTTCAATTTAATTATAAATCCTGGAAAAAAAAACCCAAATGTGTACTTTATTATACTTTCCTGATTAAAGATCTTTTTTCCGTTTTTTGCTTTTTGCTTTTTTTTTTCCATTTTAGTATCTCGATTCTGTTGCTGGAAAGCAACACAAAATGCAACTAAATGAATTAATGACTAGGACAAGGATTTGAAAAAGTATTCGGTAAACATGAAAGCATAAGATAAAGACACCGGTTGTAGAACATTAAAAAATAAGAGGACATGAATGTGGATATTATAAACAGCCTTGGAGCCACCAGTCAGCATGAGCGATTCTGTCTGATAAAAGGTTAAGCTACGTTTACATGGCTTCTTTGCAGATTCCGCTTATAAATTGTGCAACACGCATCAAGAACGAGCAGAGTCTGAATTTGCTGTTCAGTCAATGAAGCGTAAAACAAGGGTTATCTAGTTAGCCATGACCAAATTGCTCACTCTTCTCTCTAACGTATTATGGAATAAGCCGGGGTAAAACTATCATGGAGAGGAAACACATTTTATATAAGTGCCTTTTATATTCCTCGCTTTCTGGTTGTGCTTAAAGGAGTTCTCCACTTTTTGGAGAAACCCTCTTTTTCTGACCTGTGACGATGTAGAAAATAAGTGGGCTCTTTCCCCGAGACCCCTCTTAGCGCCTGAAGACGGTTGCCGTTGCAAGTTGCATTGCTCTATGAGCTGGCTAGATCGCTTCTATCTACCTCTATTAAAGAGGACAGGGCAGATTACGAGCTCTATTTATTATAGAGAGAAATTCTATTTTTCTCTGGATTTAGGTCTTCTCCCAATTTAACAAAGAGTCGATAAAGCATACTTACCATCTTTCTGAAGTCAGCTTCTGGGAGCCAGCTGGGGGAGGTGGGCGTGAGGGGGGGGCAAAATTGCATCATTTTGGCCCCGCCCCGGTGTAGAATGACGTAATGACGTCATTCTACACCAGGGGGTGGGGCCAAATGCTGCGATTCCCGGAGAGTCGCGGCATTTTGGACCAAATTCTGCCCACTTCACTAGGAAGTGGGCAGATTCGGGAGATTGCCATACTCTCTCGGGAGTCCGTGAGACTCACCCGAAATGCGGGAATCTCCCGGACATTCCGGGAGAGTTGGCAAGTATGCGATAAAGGCTATGGCATTCGCCAGGATCCTCAGACGAAGCTCCAGCGTGCATGCAGGAACTTTTATAAATAGACCCTAGGTCACCTTGCTCAGTAAGCGCACGGTGCGCCGCTCCTGGACTTAGATAATTACATGAGGGTTAGTTGAGCCTAAATAGTGACTATATCCAGTGAGTTCAACGGCGATGTCACTATTTACTAGTACATTGATAGGCAATGTTCTCATATTGGTTCAGGGCACCATCGGTATTTATAGATTACAGACGCACATAGAAACATTACATCCCATGAAAGTACAGTGATTACAAGCAGAAGTTGTTTATTTTTATTGTTTGATATTCGGTCAAATGAATAGGCAAACGCAGCCCTGTTCCTTGCAGACTACACTTACTACAGCGTACGATTTTGGGGAGTGAACTGGGCGGAAAAAGGTGCGTTTTGCCATAGTCAATTTACAGTAGGGTCGTGCCAAACTCGAGCGTACGCAGCCACGTCTGAATCAAGCTCTGCGCACCTCAACGTTACTTACTTTTATCTCGTATATCGTGCACCAGCTACAGAGCTAGTCTAAGTCCTGATCAGTAGTCATGGCAGTGTTCCGCGCCTTGGTGAATTCAGGAGTACGCAAAAACTAAATACGTGCGTATAATACTGAACGCGGGTTTGCGCTCAGACTACGTGCCTTAAATAATCAGGCCCAACATTTTCAAATATATTATATTTAATTAAATGCCCCTTTTCAACAAATATCCTTGTTAGAGGCTTTTATTCTATAGAGGTAAAGGAGTCACTCTGTACAGTAATGACGGAGCTGCGGTCTGTCACACAGTGGGTGATTACTGTATGCGCTTTTGATGTTGGAAGTAAAGTAAATATCTGTGACAATTGGAGATAACAAAAGTCTGCTGACAGCATATGTCATGTACAGACCGCAAAACATGTAGGTCAGCAATACAATCCTATCTGTACCAATACACCAATTGGTCACCCCGCGCATATTAGAGATCATACCCGCAGGTTGCGTTCTGTCTGGATTTTGGATATGCCCCTGTAAATACCATTTGCAGCATTACGGGTCAGGCTTGAAATGCGCATTGTGGAAAGCGTAAAAAATGTGGCATCAAGACTCCTACTCTTTATGAGCACCCCCGACATTCAGTCGGAGCTTTCCTTCCCTCTCCTAAAATGACACTAGGCTGAGTCACATTTATACTTTATAATGAGCGTAACAGTACTCACTGAAATCATCTTTATTTATGTGATTAATAAGTATTAGATTTATATATGAAAATAAATATTTATATAAATGATTCATGATTCTACTGATAACAGTTATTTTAATTTATGATCAAGTAAAAGTGTTATGTGTTCAGATGTGACCTTTTATTGCACATAAACTTTTGTAGATACTGCAGTCTGCTCTGTGTGCAGGGCCGTCTTCCTATTGGGAATGCTGGGCAACTGCCCAGGGGCCCCTCGGGTATGGGGGCCCCATAGGCAGAGCTCTGAAGTATTAAAGAGAAAAAAAAGAAAAAAACTTACTTTTTTGTGGCCGTGCGGTGGTGATCCGGGTCCCCCCCGCTCCCCTCCTGCGTGCTGCGCTCACACTGAATGTCGGAGGTGTGATAACGTCATTTTCAGTGAGGAGCGCAGCATGGAGGAGCCACAACGCGACGGAGAAGCAAACGAGGAAGAAAGAAAAGAGAAAAGAAGAACAAAGAAGAGAAGAAGGCGATAGAAAGGTAAGTGAAGGGGGACAAAGAGGAGAATAATAAAGGGCACAGTATCTGAAACGGGGCGTGGGGGCAGAAGCATGATGAATGGGGACAAACAGGAGCATAATGGAGGGCACAGTGTGTGTGAAATAAGGGAGACATGAAGGGGCATATGGAGAGATGTGATGGGCATGCAAGGGGCATATGGAGAGATGTGATGGGCATGCAAGGGGCATTTAGTTAGGTTCAGTGCTATGTGGAGTGGTGTTATAGGTATGTTGGCCATTTATTACTTTTCGCAGGTAACAATAAATAGAAACTTAATTTTATCGATAATTTACATTTTTATTTCAGTGAGTAACTGTGTAGGTAGGGGCCCCAGTGCACTGCCTGGGGGCCCATAATGTTGTTAAGATGGCCATGTCTGTGTGTCTACATCATACTTGCCAACTCTCCCTGAATGTCAGGGAGACTCCCTGAACTAGGGGTGATCTCCCTCACTCCCTGAAGAGTCTGGCATTCTCCCTGATGCTGAGCCAGTACAAGACGTGGTTGGCTTCGCCATCTGTGGCATGATGACACAGTTCAGAAATTGTGTCCTATGTCCATGTATTGAGGCCTATGGAGGTGGCCATTTTCATGGAGACCTAGATTTAATCAAAGACTGACAGGTAAGACAACATGACTTCAGTAATGGAGACAGAAATGTAAAAGACACTTCAGTCTCTAGAGATTCATTAGCTGCTTTTCTTTAACGCATAATTGCCTACTCTCCCGGAATGTCCGGGAGACTCCCGTATTTCTGGGAGAGCAGGGCAACCTCCCGGTTCTGGGCCCCGCAATAGATAAGTGGCGGGGCTTAATGACGCAAATATCGCGTCATCTTAACCCCGCCCCCTGTTGCAATTGGCCAAAATTGTGACAATCGTTTAGGGGCAGTGCCAAAATGATTTGATTTGTCAAACCCCGCCACCGCACGCCCACGTCCCTCGGGATCTCCCTGAAACAAAGGAGGAAAAATTGGCAAGTATGTTCGGTCTACATACGGAAAGTATCATATAGCCAGAGTGTCCTTATAGCCAGATTCGGATGGAAACGTAACTTGAGATCCACTTGGATTTGAATACGGGCGGCACTAAGCACAAATGACATGCGCTTTATAAACACAGGACTTACATGTAAGCTGCGTTCGTACATGAATCAGGCCCTTAGTGTTCTGTGTTTGGTATTTGTTTCGTTGTACTCACTGTTGTCATAAATAAAAAGAATAAATAAAAGAAACTAAGACACTCCCAATATGTCATTTGTTTTTAAATGAAGCCATCAAACACGACTATTAAAGATACTATTAACGATAAACATACATCGTTAGACAGATTTGCACATCAGATTTAAATGGCCCATATTTGCTTTGTGCTTTGTGGCTCATAATTGCTCATTTGTACAATCAGCGTTTTCCTGGTGGTGTTTTCAAACAGGGACGAAAAAAATGAATCAGACTGGGGGGAAAAAGTAGCTCAGCTTCCAACCTTCCTGTAATTACAACAATCCTATTAATTTTATAGACAATCCAGCTGATAACATATGCTCCTTCTATGTCTTCTTGTTGTTATTTTCCTTTGCCTCATGAAACCAGGCTCAATTTGAAGTGATATTTTAATTCATTATTATGAAGAAAGAAGGCAACTGGTTTTAGTGGTTACAGAAGGGTGACTCACAGCCCCGTCCCAGATGCTCGCACTGTCGCAATGAGAGCAGATTTGAAACATCTTGTCTCGGGCACACATCAGTACTCATGTCTGCTGCTTATATCCCAGAGGAGAGACCAACACCTGCTACTGGCAGGATGCCGCACCCGCGGGGAACGATCGTTCTATTGCTGCTGGGTGATAGGACAGGACAGACTCTAGATTTCAAGTGAACTGGCTTAAGGCACCCTAGGGCTCGCTGCACCCAATGCTCTCATCCATATGGTTTCATTTCCTTAGAGGACGCCATCCTTATTGCCGTGCACACAGAGAATCTATAATTGTAACGTGGCTTGTGTGTGCGTTCCAGTTGTACCATTTACAAGGCTTTATGGGCGATGCAAAGCTATATACTTTAGTATAAACTAATCAGAGCAGAACGACTGAAGGGAGCCGAGCTTTCAAATCTTTAAGAATTCAATCTCAATGAGATACATTAATATATTTCATAGACTGTGTGTTTCCAAGTTAAAACGCATATCTGGTCTAAACATTCAAGTTACACTGTGCCATATATATATATATATATCATTGCATTGCACAAAGGTGACGATTGGAAAAAATGTTAATAGGGGGAGCTTCTCTTTCCGACAGTACTGTAGAAGGGGGGCGGAGAGTCAGAGATTAGTAGAAGGATGAATCTATAGAGATTTGTACATGTTGTTCGATTACAACACAGTGACTTTATTATTACTATTATTTTCGTAGATTTGTAAGGCGCCACAGTACTTCGCAGTGCCATACCGGTGGTAATCGTTTTTATGATTACCACTATTCCGACATGAAGAAGCCCTACAAAGAAAATCCGAAATTATAAGAAAACCCGATTGTAAAATAAACAGAGTTACCTTCAACCCGACGCTGGAGATCTCCGATGGGAGCACCATGCTGACAGCAAGTGATTCCGATTGGAGAAGTGTTCGGCACTGCAGGCTGACGTCATGTGGGGACCCGTAAGGTTAAGTGCTTAAACACTTAGCCCCACATTGCCGCTTTAAATTTCTATTGATAGACGTCGCGATGACGGCACCCTGCGGTGCCGAACACTTCTCCAATCGAAATCACTTGCTGTCAGCATCGTGCTCCCATCGGAGATCTCTTTGTAGGCCTTCTCCATGTCAGAGTAGTACCCAACCCGCACCATACAGTAGGGAAAACAGGACATACGTAAAACAGGGACATACAAGGCAGACAGAATAAATGCAGACATGAAAATAAAGGGTAGGGAGGACCCTGCTCATTAAGGATCTTACATTCTAGGTGGGAGAGGTCAAAGGTGAGACAAGGGAGCGAGTGTGGTTCATAGTAAAAATTGGGCAGGTGTGAGGGTGCATTAGTGTGAGTAGTATAAGTGGGAGTAAGATAAAGAGTTAGGTCTTCATAGAGCGCTAAAGATTTGAAGACTGGGCGAGGTAGGGAATTCCATTAATGGGGAGCAGCACGGGAGAAGGTCTTGCAGGCGGGAGTGAGAGGTGGTTATAAGTGACCATGGGAGGTACAGGTCAGAGGTAAATCTAAGAGGGCAATAGGAAAAGTATTTTGAGATGAGGTTTTAGATGTAAGGATGGGTTGTGGTGATGAGGGCTCTGTAGGAAATGGTGAGTAACTTAAATTGGATACTGGAGGACACAGAGAGCCAGTGTAGGGATTGCTGGGGCATTTCAGATGGATTGCTGCAGCATCTCTATTTTAGCTTTTTGTCCTGAAACTGATAACCAGGTAGTCTCTCTACTCTGGACGCCATCTAACCCTAAAAGTAATATTTTCATGATTTCCTCTGACACAGGTTGAATAACTACTGAATAAAATATATTTATTTATTCTATTCATACATCATTCATACACAGTTATACATGTTTAAGGGCCAGTTCTTGATAGCTGGGGAGTGGTGACTTATTCGGACTCACAACAGTTCTACAATTTTAGCTTCTTCGGTCAGCTGACCTGATGACATGGTTGAAGGTAATTAACACAGAGCTATATATACTGAGAGTAAAGGAAATTGTAGGATAACAGAAATACTATGCTGTTATCTATTTAATTTTTTTTTTTTTACATATACAGAGGTAGTAGGTACAAACAAAATCTGTTATGACATAACTATAGCATACATTGCTGCTAGCAATGCAACAATCTATTGATCCAAGTCAGTGACTAGGATATAAATTTTCAGAGAAATATGGCAGCAGCAGTGAGCAACTTTTAACTGATAAACATGGTTTTTTGACACGTAACGGGGTTGTTCTGACATGTAATATAATGTACAACAGTAAACAACAGCCTCCTCTACACCATGAGAAAAAATGATGATTTAATTGGCTTCATAGGGGCATATTTAATTAGCTTCCGGGATTGCGGCTTACTAGCGGCCTCCTCCTTCCCGATACCGCTACGCCATAGATTTCCCTTTGCACCCCACAGGAGGAAACAGGAGCACAACCATACAAACATAGGGCGAATATATAAACCACACACATGGCACACTGGTAGAAATTTAACCCATGACCCCATCACTGTGAGGCCGCAATGCTAACCACTGAGCCGCCACGATTCCCACAAGTAAAGTGCGCTACTTAACTTGTAACAGTTAATTAAGGTTAAATTACTAAAAACTGAACTCAATGTCCAACCAATGTAAAACTAAATTAAAGGTTCCCATAAAATCTTTAAACCTAAATTAAGGATAATTGCATCTTGGTTAATATGTATTGACTAGGAGTAATTAGAATGCTAACAAACAGGTCGGTAGACCTGACATAATGGGGACATATTCTCACACGTGAGCCCAATCTATTTGACTGTAATGTAGAAAGTCAGATTTGATGTCCAGCAAAAACATGTCGTAGTGCAATATCTCTTTGTATAATGCAAAGTACTCAATTTAATGGTGTAATTCAGAGCTCAGCGTGGCTTCTCATTAATAAACAGAGGGCGGCTGAAGGCGTTACATCGGGGTAAATAGCCTGACTGCGCTAGCACCGCACAGCTGCACTGTGGGTTCTGACAGAGCAGACAGAACTGTACAAGAGTGTATGTGACTGTGGAGGATAAATGTCACATGTATTTAAAATTAATTAAGCAACTTTGACAGCACTGAACTGTGGGGAGGTTCACACTGGTAGTGTAGAAATACTAGGCAAAATGTCTGAAGTGCATAGAGTCCTATGTACCATAAATCACCCTGTTACGCATCATCACAGCATTGACTGATGACTTAACGGAGCAATTTACTATTAAAGTCATGTTGTGGTAATAACTCAGTTTGATTGAAAACTTAGGGCTCTGACCCGGACTTTTACTGCTCACATGCAGAGGTCATTTCCGTTAGTAACGCAGGGGAGAGCAGGAAGCTGTCGGAGGCGGAGCTGAAGATCCCTCTCCTGCGACGCTCTCTCCAGGATTGAATGGCTAACGCCAGCTTCAGATGGTTGTTAGCCATCGGGAGAAATATTACAGAAGAAATATTATCCATAGTGTACCTGACATCTACACAATTGGGTCATGTGGAGACCGAATTGTAAGCACAAAAAACACTTTTTCCAAATGCACAGTAGCAAAACTTCTATCTCCCCGTTGCACCTCTCTATGCTTAGAGAGGCAGGCAGGTGTAGCCACAGCACAGTGAGGGTATGTTGACGCTATTTACGTACTAGTTTGAGTGGGGACTAGCAACAGACACCCCTCTGTTGCGGCTGCTTGCCCCATGGCGTAAGATTTGTCTGGAAGATGAAGAACGTCCAGCACAGATCTTTTTGTGTATTAAAAAAAAGATACATTTGTTTTGTTTTTTTTAAAAAAGTATTCACACCTACACCCCCTCCCCCAAAGAAAAGCTTAAAGAACCCTAATGCTGCCAAACTCGGGGGACAAAAAAGGGGTGTCCTCCTGAATTTGCTTATAACCACGGTGGCGCAGTGGTTAGCACTTCTGCCTCACAGCACTGGGGTCATGAGTTCAATTCCTGACCATGGCCTTATCTGTGTGGAGTTTGTATGTTCTCCCCGTGTTTGCGTGGGTTTCCTCCGGGTGCTCCGGTTTCCTCCCACACTCCAAAAACATACTAGTAGGTTAATTGGCTGCTATCAAATTGACCCTAGTCTGTGTCTGTTGGTCTGTCTGTCTGTCTGTATGTTAGGGAATTTAGACTGTAAGCTCCAATGCGGCAGGGACTGATGTGAGTGAGTTCTCTGTACAGCGCTGCGGAATCAGTGGTGCTATATAAATAAATGGTGATGATAACCAGGGGATTTCCCACAACCTGAGCTCTAGCCCTCAGGGGCAGCATTGTAACTCAATTTTGCTTTTCCTTATGTTGGGAGGTATGTACCAGCAGCGGTGGCGGAGGAGTGTTATTAGGCTGAAGCACTGGACACCCTCAATGTGATTAGGGCACGCCTTTGTGAGGTGTTGCCACGCCCCTTCCCATACCTCTCTGTTCCTGTATGTTGGGAGCATAGGAGATAGGTCTGTAGGTTCCGATCAGCCCCAATATTTGTGCTGCCACAACAACTATGTCTGTACATGAAATATATCAGTTAGTAGGAGGGTAATGTCAGCACAGCCAATCATTTTAAAAAGTTGGCTCCTAGGTTTGGTATGATGTAATACAATGGGGGGCAAATGGTGGCCTGGGATTCTTCTTCATTCCTAATTATGTGATGTCACAGTGAGCGCAGTCACACGGTCTATGTAGCAGGTTAGTGTGTGATTGGATGGTGATGTCACAGTGAGCGCAGTCACACAGTCTATGTAGCAGGTTAGTGTGTAATTGGATGGTGATGTCACAGCGCAGTCACACGGTCTATGTAGCAGATTAGTGTGTGATTGGGTGGTGATGTCACACAGTGAGCGCAGTCACACAGTCTATGTAGCAGGTTAGTGTGTGATTGGGTGGTGATGTCACAGCGCAGTCACACAGTCTATGTAGCAGGTTAGTGTGTGATTGGGTGGTGATGTCACACAGTGAGCGCAGTCACACAGTCTATGTAGCAGGTTAGTGTGTGATTGGGTGGTGATGTCACACAGTGAGCGCAGTCACACAGTCTATGTAGCAGGTTAGTGTGTGATTGGATGGTGATGTCACAGCGCAGTCACACAGTCTATGTAGCAGGTCAGTGTGTGATTGGGTGGTGATGTCACAGCGCAGTCACACAGTCTATGTAGCAGGTTAGTGTGTGATTGGGTGGTGATGTCACACAGTGAGCGCAGTCACACAGTCTATGTAGCAGGTTAGTGTGTGATTGGATGGTGATGTCACAGTGAGCGCAGTCACACAGTCTATGTAGCAGGTTAGTGTGTGATTGGATGGTGATGTCACACAGTGAGCGCAGTCACACAGTCTATGTAGCAGGTCAGTGTGTGATTGGATGGGGATGTCACAGCGCAGTCACACAGTCTATGTAGCAGGTTAGTGTGTGATTGGATGGTGATGTCACAGCGCAGTCACACAGTCTATGTAGCAGGTTAGTGTGTGATTGGATGGTGATGTCACAGCGCAGTCACACAGTCTATGTAGCAGGTTAGTGTGTGATTGGATGGTGATGTCGCAGCGCAGTCACACAGTCTATGTAGCAGGTTAGTGTGTGATTGGATGGTGATGTCACAGCGCAGTCACACAGTCTATGTAGCAGGTTAGTGTGTGATTGGATGATGATGTCACAGCGCAGTCACACAGTCTATGTAGCAGGTTAGTGTGTGATTGGGTGGTGATGTCACACAGTGAGCGCAGTCACACAGTCTATGTAGCAGGTTAGTGTGTGATTGGGTGGTGATGTCACACAGTGAGCGCAGTCACACAGTCTATGTAGCAGGTTAGTGTGTGATTGGATGGTGATGTCACACAGTGAGCGCAGTCACACAGTCTATGTAGCAGGTCAGTGTGTGATTGGATGGTGATGTCACAGTGAGCGCAGTCACACAGTCTATGTAGTAGGTTAGTGTGTGATGTCACAGAGTGAGTGCAGTGAAGTCACATAACACGTAGTCCATGATTGTCTGGCTAGGTCTTCTGATCATTGAAACCAATTACATGTTTTCTTTCATTTTCTAAACTGCACTACAAAAATGATAGCTAGAATCTGATTGGTTGTCATTGACAACGCAACATACAACAGTTTTTATGAGCAATAGCTCTCCTCAAAGGTCATATCATGCCTCTTGTGGGACCAATAACCATTTACCAGGCCCCAGAAAAATAACATATTGCTAAATGCTGCTTTATTGGCTGAAAACACCCTGCTAATGTTGGGGCCTAACTCCGGCTCCATGGATGTTAATTGTACACTGGGTTTTTTTCTTCAGATTCTGTAACATATACTAACTAGTGCCATTGAAAATGGTTAAAAACTACTTTATAATTTACGCTAAATACACTTCCAGAGCTGCCTATAAATCAAAATAGTGAGGAAGTTTGTAGCCATAGTGGATTTATAGCTCCCCTAATGGAAGTGGTCCTGAAACATGCAATTAAGACGTGTAAGGAGGTTTAACATCTGCGAACGTCTGAGAATAATTCATGTAAAGAGTGATTATTCTGTAAAAACTGCTAATTACCACATATATCATATGAAACAAACACAGTGCACATATAAATGTCTCTTGTATTATTTGTTTTTATCATTTGTACTTTAGTAATGGAACAAAATCATATTTCATCAGCTCCATGTGCCTCCAAATAATTTTGCATACACATGTGCCAAACACTATCATCTCATATGTTCAAGTTCATTTTAAATTAGAGATGGTCACTGACCCCCATGTTTTGGTTTTGGTTTTGGATCTGGATTACCTTCGTGTTTTGGTTTTGGTTTTGGTTTTGGCAAAACCGCCCCTGCGTGTTTTGGTTTTGGTTTTGGCAAAACCGCCCCTGCGTGTTTTGGTTTTGTTTGGTTTTGTTTTGCTATTTTTGAAAAAAATACAATTTTTTGGGTCTAAAATAACTTGATTTAGTGCTCCGCCAGTTTCTTGGATAAGTGAAATAATTCTAAAGCTAATAAATTATAAAAAACTGTTTAATCCCTAGTAGGCCGTCCTTAATTCTAACACTTGCCTGCAAATTGTACAGAGAAACCCGGTTGTTTTCCCCCTCCATCTTTGACTATTGGCAATGTAACCATCGTCTTTGGGTGTATATTACACCCTCCACTTGTAGTTAAATAGAAAAAAATCAGCCTGCATTGACTGTACGTTAAATAGAAATGGACAAAGTCAGTTTGGTATCTGTCTGCATCAGACCCCTCTCCACTAGTAGTAAAATAGAAAACTATTCAGCCGTTATAGACTGTAGAATATAAATAGAAATGGACAAAGGCAGTTTGGTGGCAGTCTGTATCAGACCCCCCTCCACTTGTAGTGAAATAGAAAACTATTCAGCTGTTATAGACTGTAGAATATAAATAGAAATGGACAAAGGCAGTTTGGTGTCAGTCTCTATAGGGCCCCCTCCACTTGTAGTTAAATAGAAAAAAAGCAGCCTGCACAGACTGAACAATATAAAAATAAATGAAGCAAGGTAGTTTGGTGGCTGTCTATGACCCCCCCTCCTCCACTTGTAGTTAAATAGAAAAAAAAGAAGAAGGCTCAGTAACATTTCTTGATCTGCCACTAATAGAGAAAGGCAAAGGCCTCATTCTTTCTTTGCCACTGCGTGTGTAGAATGGCATGTTGGCAATTTTATTTTTCTCGCCATTTAACTTTTCATGAGTTACAGCTCTTTTTCTCTTCAACACGGTTACATTTTTTTTTGTGTGTTTTTTTTCACTATGTACTTTTACATAGGCTTTACCAGATGACGTACTGGGAACACTACCATCAGGACTGGTGCCAGCACCTGCTTGCTGATCCTGCTCATATGTGGACTGCTTTGAATCCATTTTAATGAGGCCAAAGCACATGACGTGCAAAATATTGTATAGATACTGCTGCTAAATATGACTTTTGGCAGCCAGAAAAATTATTGTTTCACACTGGGGAATATGGGACACCCTAAAGCACTTGATGTGCAAAATATTGTATAGATACTGCTGCTAAATATGACTTTTGGCAGCCAGAAAAATTAGTGTTTCACACTGGGGAATATGGGACAGCCCAAAGCACTTGTAGTGCAAAATATTGTATAGATACTATTGCTAAATATGACTTTTGGCAGCCAGAAAAATTAGTGTTTCACACTGGGGAATATGGGACACCCCAAAGCACTTGTAGTGCAAAATATTGAGAAAAAAAAATCCTCCTCTATCCTCCTCTCTTCCTGCTCTAACAATTGCTAATAGAATTGGTATCAGAATTGCAATAATAATTGAAAGAATAAGGTATACAATTATTGCTCTGTCCCTGATCTGATACAGCCTGTGACCTAACCCTGCTCTCTCCCTCTGTCAAATGGCGATGGATTGCTGTGGAGGCGGGTATTTATGCATTTCAAATATCGCGAGAACCGAGCCCCGAGATCCGACAACGTCACAATGACGTTTTGCCTCGATTTCGATTCCGAACGGGGCGGGAGAGTACTCGGATAGGCAAAGTTCGGGCGGGTTCGGATCTCGGGGAACCGAGCCCGCCCATCTCTATTTTAAATCAACCCATATAAAGCACTGAGGCTCATATTTGAGCTGCAAAAAATGCAGACTTATTACCCCTTTATTTGTGCGAGTACGTCTACTTGTCCAGCAAGCACATCTCAAGGGCCCTCAGAAACCAATCTGCGCCTACCTTCCAATAGTAAAATTTGGCATGGTCGAAGGAACACAGCGTCGCTTTACAGCCCAATCTGCGGCTACTTTAGGGCCCTCAATTTCTTATTTTAACTTTTGTGTTTTTGTTTATGGCATTAGTCGTAGTGCATATAGAAATGCCGTTTTCTGCAAAATGGAAGGTGGGAAATGAGTTTGTTGAAAAATTAGGATGAGTCACCTCAGAGGTAGGGGGTAAATTCAGTACTTTCATAGGGAGATTAAGTCTCAGCGACTGCCCGCCGCAACATTGCGGACTCCACCTGACTTGAGCTTTCTCAACCCCTTGATCTAATTTAAATAATTTCATTCCGCGTGCACTCGTGTCTAATCAGCACTCTTCCCAATCCTTTCAATCTCTCGCATCAGACAGTGCAACCTTTTGTACCTACAGATGTGACCATCTTTGGTCACCAATCCATGTGCTTATCCCTAAAATGGGTGCATTTGCGCAAAACTAGGTGTATGTCATCACAAACAGCATTTGCACTCTGTATTTTTGCACTTTGAGTGTTTCTATCATAAAAAACACTATTCTGCTGCACAGGTACAACTCTCTTGCTAACTACCTCCTTCAGCTTACAGTCATATGTGGCATCTTGCTTACTATATTTGAATATTTGGATGCACCATGTTAATATTTTGCATAGTAAAGTACTAATAGTGCAATGTTAGCACTTAGTAAACTACCCCTTATATTATGTCTGCAGCAATCTACAATACTATAATTATTATTTAAACCAATTAAGTTATTATTTTTTGCTAATTACTTTCTAAATTTTTACTCTTGCACTTTTTCTTTGTAGGACTTCAAAGAGCATCGTGGTTGCTGGTCAATTTTGGTGCACAAGTCTTCTGCCTAAAGACTAGTTGTTTGGTCACTTTCCGACCTCACCAGGTACTTAGAATTAACGCTTGTCCAGATACTTCAATTTTAAGGCTCTATAGAGTGTCCCAGAAAAGTGGTAAGACAAAGAGGACAGAAAATATACAAGTTGACTTTCAAAGTGGATTGTCCTCCTATTACCCTTGGTGCTCAGGCCGCCTTTGGAAGACGGTTATCTTTAGTTCAGTTAAAGTTTGGGTTAGAATTCATCCACTAGCTGCCAGTTTCTTGTAACAACTACTATTGTTGACTGTTGAGTAGCTTCTGGCTCCCTGTTTCTCTTCTTCGATATGGGAAGTAAATGTTTATTCCTGTAATAGTTTCAAGATCAATCACTTGCGGCCATGACTTTAGAACCAAAATAGAATGAAGATGCCCCCATTGTCCAGTGTGATACGGAGTAAGGGGACTGTTTGTTGCCCACCTGGATAGTTGACCCACGTGTGAGAACCTTATTTGCTCTTGTACAGTGGGTCAGAGTGACTTTGTAGGTTGGCAGCTTGGAAACCATCAGAAAAACCTGCTTGGAAGGAACTGGCACCAAATGAGGTTAGGGTAAAATAAACTACATACACTACAGGAGAATGTTTTATTTCTATGTGAAGGCTCAATATTGAGACTATGATGGTGATTATATCAGAATGCTATTTTGTAAAATGGTATGAAAACCAGTCATAGATATCACAAAGTCTCTAAGTCTGTATATTTGTACTGTCATTCAAAGACCTGTCAAGGAGTTGAGTCTGCTGGGATGGAATCCTACACCAGAACCTACCCAGTAAGTCGGATTAGGAGCCCACATGCCTCTTTAAGCCACCCCTTCCTGCCTATCTCCACAAGGTCACAAATTATTAATGAAAAAATACACAAAAAATACCCTTTGCCCTTACAAATGTGCTCCTCATAGACTGATGCAGAAGCAAGCAAGTGGTGTTCACGTTATTTACTGACCAATTACCTCTCCTGGAAACATAGAATTAGATGGCAGGAAAGAACCAGATGGTCCATATAATATGCTCATTTTTATTCCTAAAAACCTCAGGCTCTATTTGAGTGCAGCTTTTTTTCAGTCTCCCACTGCGCCACCATAAGGAGAACGGATGACAACAGGGGGAATGGGATGTCATTTGGACTAGTTAAAGGCCATGTTGTATAGTTACACCCAGTCTAGTACACATTTAAGTCTTTTTAGGTTTTCTTATTATTGAAAAAATGAATGCACTCCCTGGTGCCCTCTGCACTATACCACTGTACAGAAAGAGCTCACCTTGCTTCTTGGCAGAAACGACTCTTGGCATAGATATCTGTAACAGTTTCAGCTAATAGCAGGAGATACATGTTCAAAGTCAAGGTAGAAGGCCGTGGTCTGCAATCCAAGTCAACTAGATAAACATGGCTTTAGTGGACTACAGTGGTTCAGTAGACGACATCAGGACTCTCGGCAGAGATGAAGCCATTATATAGAACATAAGGGATTTACAGATGTCTAATAAAAGACACACAACAGCTAATGAATGAAAAAAGATTTGCGGAATCTTCATGCAACATAAATGTGCATATTTTATTTATTATCATTTATTTATATAGCACCATTGTTTAACACTGTACAGGCAATACTTAGTCATTCACATCAGTCCCTGTCCCAGTGGAGCTTACAGTCTAAATTCTCTACTACACACACGAGGGTGCATTTTTTCCAGAAGACTATTATCCTACCAGTATGTTTTTAGACTGTGAATGGAAACTGGAGCACCCTGAGAGAATCCTTTCAAACCTGGGGAGAGCATTAAAAACTCCACACAGATAGTGCCCTGATTTGAATCGATCCCATGGTCACACCACTGAGCCACATCTATCTTGGCATATTAGATGTAACGAGAATGGTCATCTATAAGGACAATCCATTACAGATACTTTATATCTATTTACACATAACTTCATGGACTTTCCATTAATATGTGTGAGAGGAAATGTCCCCTCTTTCAGGCTCACGGCATCACAAAAGAATAAATGTTTTGTTTGATGGACCTTTCCATATCATACATTACTTCCCTTGTCGACAGCTTAACAAGTGACCTTTACAAAGACAATTTATCATCCACAGCAATTACACAGAGAGTTGAACAGGGCAGTCACTCACTATGTACAATGCCAAGGCAGAGTCAGTGGTAAGAACTAGCTTCCAGAAATGTGTTCTGGTTTTTACTTCTTATTGTTTTTTGTAATAAATTGCAGTAAAAATGCCTTCATGGCTTTACACTGTTTGCCACCCACCCACCCCAGTTCCTTCCATGTTAGTACCATTGTGCACGCTAAGCCCGGGTAGGAAACCTGCAGTGTTGATTGAAGATAAGAGACCAATGACAATCCAGAAAGGTGGAGTCGAGATCAAGCCTTCTGACAAGTTAAAATGTAGCAAGGTCTTCACTATCCGTAGTTGCGTTAGGTAGACCAACTCATCGTGGATTCATAGAAAATTTGTATCTGCTCCATTGGGAAGACAGCATAAAAGAGGAAGCCATACCAGCTTGTAGACAAGACTTTCCACCAAGGACACAGTATCCGTGAAAACCTCTTTTGTCATGTAGGCCAGGGAAGATTTCAAATACTAACAAGTACAGAGCTACGACCCACCCGATACAAGTGTGTCACCAACAGGACCCTCTGTAGAGGTTATTGTGTTACCATGTGAGTCAGAGCAAGATGCTATCATGTAGACAATCCATTTGGTTTCCTCCCCATTGGCATCTGAATGAATGACTCCTGTTAAGGACAGCCTGGCTCTGAAGGCAATGGTCCATGTCACATCATCAGACCCAATGTAATTTTTATGACTGATAGACTGATGGGACATTTGGAATCACTGACACCCATTTATCATTACAGGTCCAACAACAGCAATGAGCCAATGAGCTGGGTACACACTACAGATATGTTATAACTACCGATTTTACAAATGACTGAAGTTCCAATCAGTCTGCCGATACATGCCTACGCACTATACGATTTACCTTCAGATCTATGCTCCTCATCTGGTGCTATAGTCGTTTATAGAATGACAACACAATATTCATTCATTCATTCATTAATTCCTGTCACACTGATTAATCCCCTTGTTATAGCTACCAACGTGTCATTACAAAGTTCATTAGCTTCAGTGATTCTGAAACAAAATACTCAGTCTCAGAATGAACAGACAAATGATTCCATCTACAGCACGCTCTACATTTAGTCACCGGGACATGTCAATTGCCGTCATCGGTTGAAAAGACCATGACCCTGTAGACTCTATGGAGATTGTGATTGTGAGTGCATTCACACTGCAGGATCGGGAGGTGATTGGACAGAGATTTTTAGGTTTATCGACCAATCAAATGAACTGCCAATTGGTGCTTTGGACCAACTATCAGTCATTGTGTAAGTGTACACAATAGAGCAATATTGGGCCAACCGGTCGGTTTTCTGGTAATTGGATGAAAACACTGTAGATTGTACCCAGAATATGCAGGTGCTTTCCTGTCAGCTTGTTTAATCACCTATAAGAGCATTCCTAGGTCTGTTTAAGTCTCCTGCTTGGGTAGAGTTTCGTGCTGATCTACGAGCAAGGTGCATTTCAGCGATGGGCACCTGATACACTTTAGGGGCTGCATGGTGCAGACATTTAACATTCAGAAGAGACGCACATTATCCTTAACTGCAGTAATAAGATAAAACAATACATTTATCTGTAATGACATATCAAGTGTTATAAGGTATACCATACAAATCTGACAATAGAGCAGGAAGGAGCTGGGGGCCGTAGGGGAAAGCTCGGAGGCCGAATGTGGTACAAGGGCCCCCAGTTGCCCATTACTGGTGTAGATCATGGCAAAAGCAGGGAAGAAGACCCGAGTAAGGGGCTCAGTCTGCGTACGGAGTTTCTGTACTTGGACTGATACTGGCCGCATCTAAATCAGTAGCCGGTAGTAAAGGGAAGCGTTTCAGGCCCATGAAAGTGTGCACTCGGCTGCAGATATCATGTAGGCTATTTAATATAAAGTATAGAGCGATGTGAGTGAGGACTCTCAAGTCGAGTCACTGTATTAGTATACAGCAGGGGTCAGGGAACTTGTCTACCTTTTACCCCAAAATATATATAGATACGCCGACGTTACCCCTTTGATTTGAAAGGAAGGAAATCATATATTATTAATTATTGGAATTCAAAATTTAATTGAATCTATTCAAAATGTCTTTGAAAGCTTCAACTTCAAAACTTCAGGTTTCGGAGAAATGATGTTGCTTAATTTTTGATACAAGAGCATCAATATTGGGGCATTTTGATGTCAGAGCAATTTGGATACAGTCTTCAGCGTCCAAACGATTTCTCTGCTTTGTTTTTATGTTCGTTAGAGTGGAAAATCCTTGTTCGCAAAGGTAGGTTGTTGCAAAAGACAGCAACTTTTTGACTGCCTCCTCATGTGCAATTTTGAATGCCTTTGTAGGTGTTGACAGATCTGCTTTGTTTTCAAATGCAATACGTGCTTCATTATTACATTGAAGCTCAAGAAGTGCCTCTGCCAACCCTTGAGGCTCTTCTGGTACAACAGCAATTTCACATTTAAAGGGGTCTACAATCCAACTGACAGCATGTGAATCGGCAGCATTACTCCCAGGAATTGAATTTTTACCTCATTTGGGGTAATTTACCCCTGTTCCCTGACCACTGGTATACAAGGTTTCTTTTTTCTTATTCTTACAAAGACACAGTTTTTCAAAATGCATATATTCTCTTAAAATTCCATAATATTATTATTATTATTATTATTATTATTATTATTATTATTATTATTATTACTATCTGCATGCATAACAACAAAAGGCTTTTTGCTTCATTCTCCATAAATACACAATTCCTAAAACTCCATAGCCAGGTCACGACTAGGGAACAATCTGCTTGGTTTAGTATCTAATACGGGAGACCGGCCTCACTGAATGAAAAGGACTATTATATTAGCTCCAATTCATTATTTTATTTTTTTTAAATTAAAGTCTGCAGAACTTTCAGTTTCATATACCCAGGGGCCGTGTTTAAAAGCAACAGCCGCATAGAAAACAGCAAGTCCTAATGATCAAGTGTTTTTTGACCACTTTATGTGTTGCAGGAATAATTTAATATCATTGAGCATATCCTCTATATTCCGCGGCGGCCAGCTGAACCTTTAGCGTTGGTGTCTTTAAATAAATACAGCAGGGTGGAAGTTAAGTCCCAGAGATGAAGTTTCGTCTGCAGCCTCAGTATTTATTGTATAATTAAATAGCTACTGGGGTAATATTAAATTATACAAATCTCGCCTAGATTGACCAGGTGCATAGTTTAGCTTGTCATGGCATAATGACAACATGCTTCTTAATAGCTGCCTTTTCCTACTTGAATTTTAAATAACCTGATATATTATATAATAAACGCTTTATTCCCTCTATTTATTATCTAACAACAGAAAATATTTTTTGGTGTGTTTAAAAAAAGCTAAAAGAAAATTGTATTACATGTTAAAAGGAAAAACGTTGGTTATACAAGTCTTATTATTCATTAATTCCGAAACATTCTCGTAATGCGATGCAGTTTACAAAATAATGTGTTGCAAGTGGGCAGGGCCTGTTTATTGAGGACATAGGGATGGGATGAGATTCTTGTTTTTGCCAAAGATCTCTGAAATCCCATACAACAAAATATGCACAATTTCCACAAGTGTTGATCTCTGTCTTGTTCTGTGAATGTGCATGTGGCAGCACCATGCTGTGCTTTTAGCAGGATTCCTTTCTGTCCAATGGTTGGAAACATGCTCAGTGCATCGAAAAAAGTGTTAAAAATGCCCCAAAAACAGCATTTTGTGCTGCACTGTGACACAGTGGTTAGCATTGCTTCCTTACAGTTCATGGAGTAAATTTATCAAGCTGCGCGTTTGAGAAAGTGGAGATGTTGCCAATAGCAACGAATTAGATTGTAGTTATGTATTTAGTACATTCTACAAAATGACAGCTAGAATCTGATTGGTTGTTATAGGCAACATCTCCACTTTTTCAAAGCCGCAGCTTGATAAATTTTCCCCCATGTGTTTGATTCCAAACAGGGTTCTATCTGTGTACAGTTTGTATGTTCTCCCCGTGTTTTTATGTGCGTTTCCTAACGGTGTTCCGGTTTCCTCCCACACTTGAAAACCAGACTGGTAAGTTAATTGGGCTCTGACAAAATCAAGCCTAATCTGTGTTTGTGCATGTGGTGTGAATTTAGAATGCACTCTGCAATCATCATCACCACTGTTCATTTATTTTGCCACAGATGCCGCAGCGCTGGCCAGTTGGCCGATAGCCTACTTACCAACTTTAGAGATCTTGCCTCCGGGAGGGGAGATCTCGATGACACTCCCTGGGGGCGTGGCCGCATGAATTAGGCCCCACCCATCTACAAAACAGTGCCAATCTTGGCCTATTACAGCAGGGGGTGGAGCCAGGATGACTCATTTAGCCCCGCTCTCACACAGTTCACCAACAACGTGGGCAGGATGCGGGAGGTTGCCCTGCTACATTCCAGGGACTGATGTGAGGGTATCTCAGTACAGCGCTGTGTAATATGATGGCACTATATAAATAAATAATAATAATAATAATAATACATGCTTTGATGTAGTTTTCATGTATATATCATTTCTCCATTCAATACAGTGTGGCTAAAATCTTGAAAAACACATCCAAAAAGTGCATTGAAAATGCTTTTATTGTGCTTTTCATGTGTGTGTGTGACTCACTAAGCAAATCTTCAGTCTCCGAGTCCTGTAAGTACCCCTCAACCTCTTTCATCTTCTAGGCATATAAAGGTACTACGATATAACATTACATGCATATATCTAATGTGTTTCCACCTATAATCCATTCAGTACATTTTTAAAGCTCCAACTTCCAGGCCATGTGATATTTTGAGTGAAGTCACATAGGAAGAGGTGGCAGCTCCGATACTTTAACTCTCAAGCATGGTGCTGAGGTCAGATTGTGGAGCAGAGGACAAACCAATGGAAAAAGATCACTCTACATCCTAGCTAGCTCCTTAAGACACCGGCATTTTGCACGCTCACGGATAATATCATCTACATTTAGTAATTTTGTACTCAGAAGGGCAATGAAGAATTATCCAATCTCCCCTTCATAAATAATCATGAAAATCATGAAGTAGTTTCTGTTGTCGCCCATTGAAAAAGCTTAGGTGATTGTTTTTGTTATAGATAACATGAATTATCATGGTAATCTCTCTTAAAGGACACCAAACCTATTGAAGCTTTAGACCATGCCACCTGTATGTGGTGTTCTGAGCTCCTATATATTATCTTAGTTAAGGTTGGTTGGTTGGAGTTGATGTCTTAGGTATCTCCTGACGCTGATGTCAACATCTATACGTTTGGACTTCTCGTGCAGCCTTACACTGATTCAGACAGCATTGTGGTTGGCCTGGTCTTCTACAGTGGTTGTATTGTCTGGGCTCACCCTCTGCAGGGCTGTGTCTGCAGCTTGGGCTGGTATGGGCTCTGGTGGTTGAAGAAGAGCAGGATAGATCATCTAGAAGGACTGAGTTTTCCTCTATTTTTGGGGACCCAGCTATAGTCAGATAGAGTCACATTGTACCCTGTCTAGGCATAGTGTTTAAGGGGCACCCATGTCCAACATTTACTGGGTAGACCTCTGGAAATAACAAGGCTGTCTCCTTTAGCTTCACTCAGCTGGATTCTTCTTCAGAGTTATAGAGACCGAGAGACAAGAGACAGTCACCACCTGGCTGTATTGATACATATTGGAATGTCAAGGAGACATCAGTTCGGTAGCAGACCATCAATCTATGGAAAGGCTTTCCCTCTTACCTGAACCTACCACATCTCAACACCTCCATCACTCCACCTCTTGGGGCTCCTATGACCTTATTAAGTCCCTGTCACAATTCTGAATGAGGGGTACCTGCTAACGTTGACGCAGCTCAGGTAGAGGGTGCGGAGTCTAACGCATCCCCAGTCTTCTCCAGGAACCCCCGATAAGGAGGTATGGGTTTCGCTACTGGGGGCGCGCAGGTCGCGGTCCCTTGCGGAGCCGTATAGCGAGGTACAAGAAGGTAGTCAGGTAAGCCGGTTCGGTAATGTGCTGACAGTGGATAATGCAATGTAAATCCAGGAGAATGGTCAATCTAGCCTGGTCAGTGATTTGCAGAGGATAATGGTACAGAGGGAGAGTCCAATAGAATAGTCAGGCAAACCGGGTCGATAATAGGTATGCAGAGGGAGAATCCAAGGAGAGTAGTCAGACAAGCCGAGTCAATGGGAACACAGAGAAGCGGAGAATAGTCAAGCCAAGCCGAGGAAAACACACTGGATACGCTGGAGCAAGGAAGACCTAATACTCTGACACCAGCATGGTGTCAGAGTCTGCCCTACATACTGCTGAGCACCAATGAATTGCCGGCAGCGTGATGTCATCTGCTGCCAATGGCGATCCGAGTAGTGTCTTATTGCCTAGCAACGGGACGTGCTGCGCATTGGAGCCGGAAGTCTTGTGTGTGGTTGCCTGGCAACCAGACAAGGCGGAGGAAACAGAAGGCTGCTATCTCGAAGGAGCGGAGGGACGGCGCCTGACAGTCCCCTAGCACCTGTATCTGGGAATACCGTGAGAGAAGCTGCAAATCCCCATGATGCTGATGCCGGACACCCGGGGATGCACATATATTTCATAGCATTATATTGTGGTTAAACAGAGATGAGAGAAGATAAATTTATTATGTTATTATTATTATTATTATACTTTATTCTCAATGAGGCAACATATTACACAAAGCACAGTCGCTTAGTGGTTAGCACTTCTGACTCTCAGCACTGGGGTCATAAGTTCAATTCCCAACGATGCCCTTATCTGAGTGGAGTTTGTATGTTCTCCCCGTGTTTGCGTCGGTTTCCTCCGGGTGCTGCGGTTTCCTCCCACACTGCAAAAACATACCAGTAGGTTAATTGGCTGCTATCAAATTGTCCTTAGTCTCTCTTGGTCTGTCTGTGTGTGTATGTTAGGGGATTTACTCTGTAAGCTCCAATGGGGCAGGAACTGATGCGAGTGAGTTCTCCATAAATCGCTGCGGAATTAGTGGCGCTATATAAATAAATGATGATTATGATGATGATAAAGTCATAATACATATAGGAGCCTACTGATCAACAGGCCATTTTACCCGGCGACAAGGATGATGTTTTATTACTGTTCATCACGGTGATATAAAAGGCCTGATTACGACAATATATCACAAAAATATCGCCAGGGAAGCTGAGCGATAATCCTGAGTTGGCAATAACAGAAGAGATATACATGACGTAGCCCAATGCAAAGTCTGGGAAGGGAAAGTTTGGGAACTGGGGTTGAGGAGTTCTGGGGTGACCATCATCAAGAGAAACATTTTCAGATTTTTGATGCATAGGTGTACTACACATGTCCCGAATGCCTGTCATGTAACATGCATGATACTATCTGATCATGCGTGACCAGGCCTTATTTTAACTATTTTTTAAAAAACTTCTGGAAAAAAAAAATATTTTTTTTGCGCTTTGGGTATGCTCAAAACAGTGAGGTCTGACAAATCTCCGCTAAACTGCTGTTGGGGTCCCACCAAGCAAAGGTTACCTGGCCTTCTCCCGTCCCTGAACGCAGGCGTGCTTTCCACTTTTACATTCGGTATCCACCATTCACTTTGAACATACTCTGTTGGTAGTCATATTAGCAGGGAATTAATAGTTTGGTGCCTGTCCCTCCAAGAATTGCTTAGGCTGCCCAAAGATGGTGGCGCACACTGCTGTCAAGAGGTGAAGTGAAATGACATTGCCTTATAAATAAACAGCCACAGGCCCAACATAGAACTGCTCTGGCTGGTTGGCAAAACAAAGAAATGGGCTTGGTCAATAAGTGAGCTGAAGCATGACACTGGCATGATAATGTACATATAACACGGGGCTTCACCCTAAAGCGGCACATATCTAAAGCACACATGCTGTATGTAGAGCTAACAATCAGTAAGGTTTGGAGTGACGCAGATCCTCAATGAAGCAGCCAATAACGACAACAAATTTCACATTTCTTACAGTTGCCCCGAGCCAAGGACACCAGATGTTCTATGTTCTAATTTTAAATGTGGATCTGGAAAATGTCAAATGTTTTAAGCTTTGTGATGATATGGGAACAATTACATGTATGTGTGTGAATATTACAAGAAGCCTTTTCACATTGGATTACCCAATATTTTAAACTGCTAATCTTTAAGATTCGCCTGTTGCCTACACACAGCGGTGGCAGCCACTTAGGGATCTTGATCAATATTCAGGAGAATGCAGCCTATCCATTCACTAGGAGCCAGTGACATCACTGAGAATGCAGCCTATCCATTCACTAGGAGCCAGTGACATCACTGAGAATGCAGCCTATCCATTCACTAGGAACCAGTGACATCACTGAGAATGCAGCCTATCCATTCACTAGGAGCCAGTGACATTACTGAGAATGCAGCCTATCCATTCACTAGGAGCCAGTGACATCACTGAGAATGCAGCCTATCCATTCACTAGGAGCCAGTGACATCACTGAGAATGCAGCCTATCCATTCACTAGGAGCCAGTGACATCACTGAGAATGCAGCCTATCCATTCACTAGGAACCAGTGACATCACTGAGAGTGCAGCCTATCCAGGCACTAGGAACCAGTGACATCACTGAGAGTGCAGCCTATCCAGTCACTAGGAGCCAGTGACATCACTGAGAATGCAGCCTATCCAGTCACTAGGAGCCAGTGACATCACTGAGAATGCAGCCTATCCAGTCACTAGGAACCAGTGACATCACTGAGAATGCAGCCCTCAAATTTCTCATTTCACCAGTAGATTTTTAGCATTAAGTGTTGCCAGTCTCACCACAACCGCACCACACAGCAAAATCAATCTGTCCCCTCAGCTTTATTTCTTCTGTGAAATGCGAATTTACAAAGACAGCGCACAATGGAGAAGCCAAAAGCGCAACTCAGTGATTGTGTCGCCAAAATGTCACTCTGAGAAACAGTCTGTTGCGCCACGAGTTTCAATTTTGCCAGCACTGCTTTCATTTCTAGTCTGTTGTTATGTCTATTATATAGGTTCATATGTAGAATAGGCAACAATACGTAAATCATTAAATGATATCCACCTTTGTTAAATTAAAGTGACCTTTTTTTTATATAAGCATAGTTACGGTCCTGGCAAGCTTATATATTTAATTATCTGCACACCTGTTCCAGGAAGGAAATTGTCTGCACATATTCAAAAATTGAAAACACATTTTTCTTCTCCAAGTTTTCGAAATTTAACCTGTCTGCACGGAGGCAAAACTTGGGGATACTCACTTTGAAATTGTGATTGAACTGCCTGAATGACGTAACTTAGTCAATGAGTTCCTGCAGCTCTACTGTAGCTGTCACTAAAACATGACCTAATTAAATTAAAATTAAATTACGATTTAAAAAAATCATATAATAACTAGAGGCTTCAGGGGATAGATTTACCAAAACATCTAAAAAGGAATAGTGGGGGTGTTGTCCATAGCAACCAATCGGATACTAGCTGTCATTTATCTATTACGTTATATCATATGATAGCTAGAATCTGATTGGTTGCTACAGACAACACCTCCGTTTTTCCATTTTAGAAGGTTTGATAACTCTACCGCCACAAGCTTAAATAGAGATGAACTGTTAACTCCTTATTCATATGTTGAGCTATGTCAAGATGGACTTTTTATTTATTTTTAGAAAAACACTAATGGTCGGCTTTGATATATGTCATCGCAGTCAGTGGTGTGTAAAAATGCGCTAGTCCTATTTTTCCATATTGTACATTTTCTAAAGAAAATAGAGCGACGCTCAGACATGTATGCCTTTGTTAGACTCTTGTTGTCCCTAATTTTCAGCAGAGTCCTAAATTTTTTAGATTTTTTACCTGAAACTTTTAGGGCTAGATTTACTAATCTGCGGGTTTGAAAAAGTGGGAATGTTGCCTATAGCAACCAATCAGAGTCTAGCTGTCATTTTGTAGAATGTACTAAATAGATGAAAGCTAGAATCTGATTGGTTGCTATAGGCAACATCCCCACTTTTTCAAACCTGCAGCTTAGTAAATCTAGCCCTTTGTCTCTGAAAATGTCCCCATTGTATTAAATTCTGCCCAATTGCCCCATAGAACTCCTCTTCTTCTGTATTTTCAATGCAATCCTTAAATTTATTCTTACACTTTAGAATTAAGAGCTTAATATTATTTATTGGGGTTGAGTACAGGAATGTATCTGAGGGGTGAAAAGATTCAAACACTGTCCAAAAAGAAATAAATACCTTTCTGTGAGCCGCTTGTGTGAACTTCTGAGAGCTTTGCTAAGAAAAAAATATTAAATGAATCAATGAGCATCAATAAATAGAACTGATGAAATAGATTGTTTCCTTTAAAATGTGTTTCACCACTGTTTTTTATTTTTTTACTTCTTCTGTGGGTTTTTCCAGTGCAAATTAATTAATTTTTTACTCTTTTTATTTTTCATGTTATTCCAGTGGAATTACATTTACACAGAAGAACACTTTATAACAGTATGCACTCATTTCTTCTTGTTTTCATCTCTTGTATTTAACACTGTTATACTTTCTTTTATGTTGATTTATATTTTATTGATGCAAACAAATAATCTCACACTGCTCTATCCACGGGAGCCACAATGCTTCCCACTTAATACAGGCGGTCAATGGTTTGCTGTACTGGGCAAGTACTTTTAGACCTTGGGCAGGAACATTAATTGCCGGCCAGACTAATTGGAGCAATAGGAGGACTGGAGTGCCAGGAGAAGGAAGATAACTGGCACAAACGTCGATGGAGTCCACCTTTCAGATGGCACCCACATCACTGAGAATGCAGCCTATCCGGTCACTAGGAGCCAGTGACATCGCTGAGAATACAGCCTATTCATTCACTAGGAACCAGTGACATCACTGAGAATGCAGCCTATCCAGTCACTAGGAACCAATGACATCACTGAGAATGCAGCCTATCCAGTCACTAGGAACCAGTGACATCACTGATAATGCAACCTATCCAGTCACTAGGACCCAGTGACATCACTGAGAATGCAGCCTATCCATTCACTAGGAACCAGTGACATCACTGAGAATGCAGCCTATCCAGTCACTAGGAACCAGTGACATCGCTGAGAATGCAGCCTATCCATTCACTAGGAACCAGTGACATCACTGAGAATGCATCCTATCCATTCACTAGGAACCAGTGACATCACTAAGAAGCAGCCTATCCATTCACTAGGAACCAGTGACATCACTGAGATTGCTGCTTATTTAGTCACATCTGCCCCCCGGGCTGGCCCAGTAGTGGGCTGCCTTGGACTGGGTCACTGGGCTACCTACATTTTTTCCTTTTAAATATCCCTAATAGGCTGCTGAGGGTAGTCTTGCCCCATGGGCTAACGTTTACCAGCCCTCCCCTGCATGAAGACCATATCTACTGGCTGAGAGAGTGATTGGACAGCCAACATGCCGTCTTTCTACTCTTAGTAGTTGAGTCCCCAAAGATAAAGATTAATGTGCTGCTGTACCCAGGACCTGGGAAGTGATAGGATGGTGCCGGGAATTGGGAAGTGATAGGATGGTACCGGGACTTGGGAAGTGAAAGGATGGTTCCAGGAATTTGGAAGTGATAGGATGGTACCAGGAATTGGAAAGTGATAGGATTGTTCCAGGAATTGGGAAGTGATAGGATTATGTCCTCAAACTAGGAAGTGATAGGATGGTATGAGGAATTGGGAAGTGATAGGATGGTTCCAGGAATTGGGAAGTGATAGGATGGTTCCAGGAATTGGGAAGTGATAGGTTGGTACCAGGAATTGGGAAGTGATAGGATGGTTCCAGTAATTGGGAAGTGATAGGATGGTTCCAGGAATTGGGAAGTGATAGGATGGTACCAGGAATTGGGAAGTGATAGGATGGTACCAGGAATTGGGAAGTGATAGGATGGTACCAGGAATTGGGAAGTGATAGGTTGGTACCAGGAATTGGGAAGTGATAGGATGGTTCCAGGAATTGGGAAGTGAAAGGTTGGTACCAGGAATTGGGAAGTGATAGGATGGTTCCAGGAATTGGGAAGTGATAGGATGGTACCAGGAATTGGGAAGTGATAGGATGGTTCCAGGAATTGGGAAGTGATAGGATGGTACCAGGAATTGGGAAGTGATAGGATGGTACCAGGAATTGGGAAGTGATAGGTTGGTTCCAGGAATTGGGAAGTGATAGGAGGGTACAGGGAATTGGGAAGTGATAGGATGGTTCCAGGAAATGGGAAGTTATAGGATGGTACCAGGGAATTGGGTAGTGATAGGATGGTACCGAGAATTGGGAAGTGAAAAGGATGGTATCGGGAATTGGGAAGTGATAGGATGGTCTCAGGAAGTGATCCGATGACTGTACGGTCATCCTCTCTCACTCTATAATCTATCAGTTTGCCACAATAAGTACAGTAACTATAAAAAGTATATTCTCCCTGTAATATTTTATTTCCTTACATCATGGAATCAAAATAATTTGGGGGGAATTCCGACCACTGGGCAACAGAAAATACTCTGTAACATCAAATAAAGAAAAAAAATCTTGCACATTTTCTTAGTTATTGACAAATAAAAAACGGACTCTAGGTATTTACCAAATATGACTTTTTCCCAGCGGAATACTGTGCTTATACTTCGTAAATGTGGCTTCAGCTCTGAAATAAATGTCTGAGCTTCATTATAATCCCAGATCTTCTTATATTTATCTTGAGGAGAAAGTTGGCTGCTTTAACCGGGCTCTTTCCTGAGCATTGTTACATTTACTACAGGTAAGTTCATAGATTTCTTAAAATATCGTCACCCGCTCAGCTTATTTCAAACAATCAGAGCGGAAAGAGGAGAAAGGAAAGGACTCATCGCAGCCAACGTGGGCACCGGCAAATCCAATGAAAGTCACATCTATGCCCCAATTAGAATTTATTTTATTTTATTTTTGGGGAGGGGGTGTTATAGTTTTTATGAACTCCACCCAAAACATTTTCTTGTGGGAGATTTAAGTTATCCTTTAAGCAATTACATTTGTTTAATTAATAGTGACTAATTAGAAAAATAGTCTATTTATTGCTGTCCACATTGAGTCTCATATAGAGTTAGTAACGAAAAAAGCAATTTTGCACGGCAAGGGGAACAAATTTAAAATGTGCAAAAAGATTTAGAGTTGGGAGGGAACACGTTCTAGCGCAACTCTAAATTGCAATGTAAAATTAAAGCTGTTATGTATTAATGTGCTACATGCAGAAGAAGATGCTATTTGCCTGCATTCAAAAGCATTTGTGCCCCTTGCACTACAACACGATTTGTCCTGGAACAAATTTGCACCTTATTTTGCCTTTACTCCTAGTTGTAACTGAGGCCCAGGCACAATCTGGGTAATACATAGAATAGTTTCTATGAAAAGAAGAAAACAATTGCTAACATAGGAAAATAGAATTCTTAGAAACCTCAGTGTTGTAGGAGCTATAATACAGTATCGCGCAGCTGGTTATAAGGGGGAACATCAAGGCTTTATATAATCATTTGATGGTCACCGCAGCACAAATCACACAGCCAATAAACTGTCTTTATAATGAAGTGCTTACATTATATCGCACAGCCACTTGGAATGATTAGGCAGCAGAATCAGCAGAAAAGAGAGGTGACGGGGTTTAAAATGATTTACAGGCGCAGTGTACGAGAAACAGGTAACAGAACGAAGCCTACTCTCATCAGTTTTAAGACGTGACGGATATTTTGCGAGGTGCGTGTATGTGTACCGATAATGTCATCAAGTCGCTATCATGAAAGTGGATAATTAGTCTGAAACGTTAGATTTTATTCTTTCCAGCGTTTTATGAAATATATTAAAAAATAAATTAAGGAGAATTAAAATTATTTGGAACACAGAAGCAAAAGAATAACGTGTTAGTACCACTGTATCGTTGTTAATTTAACAGGATTAGTCCGTAGCTAAAGGGGCAACAATGCACAATAATTAATTTTGGGCCCAGCCTGTAAGATTAAAAGGAATTTACATTAGTGTCTGCTTAGAAAAAAACTAAATTAATTAATCTTTCTTATATGCAGGGCCGGATTAAGGGAATGGAGGCCCCTGGGCTAAGGGGCCCTCCATTCCCCCATGAGGCCCCTAATGTGAGCCGCCCGCCGACCCCCGGGAGGCCCCCCCAAGCACTTACCTGTCAGTGCAGTCCTCCTTCCGCGGCGCGCTGTAAGCTCCTTACTGAGGAGATCTCACGAGAGTTCACGAAAACTCTCGCGAGATCTCCTCAGTAAGCAGATTACTGAGCGGCGTCGGGGACGGAGGACTGCACTGACAGTGCTCAACCGCATTGATTGGGACCGATCAATAATGCTGCTGAGGACTTTGAAGGGCCCCCTGGATGTCCGAGGCCCTTAGGCTATAGCCCAGTTAAACCTCGGGTTAATCCGGCCCTGCTTATATGTACAGTGAGTATAAAAGTTTTTCAACCCCCGTGGACCTTTCCACATTTTGCTCTGTTTCCACATTAAAACCTGATGGATTTATTTTAAATTTATTCACAATAATCAGCACAAAGTATTCTATAATGCAGCAAAAAAAACATTTAATCCAATCATTTGTCAAAATTAGTTACCAAAAAAATGGAAAAAAAGTATGGTATTATAAGGATGGGCGGAAGTACGCTCTGCCTAAAGATTACTTCCCGTATGTAGGCCGATATAAAACCTTTATTTGATCAGAAATGAACAGTATAATAATTTATATATTTATTTATTTTCAGATATAAAACTGTTTTGATATTATTTACACAAATAAAGATGTTTTCAATGTATTCTATACATACAATGTGTTTATATAGTCTATCTTATTTGCATACACTAGTTCTGTGCTAGCTAGTAGCACGGGTTGGGTACGCTTCACCGATGTCCACTACTCCGACATGGAGAAGGCCTATAAAGAAAATCTGAAATTATGAAAAACCAATTGGAAAATAAACAGACTTACCTTCAACCCAACGCTGGAGATCTCCGATGGAAGCACCATGCTGACAGCAAGTGATTCCGATTGGAGAAGTGTTCGGCGCTGCAGGGTGACGTCATCACGACGTCTGTCAATAGAAATTTAAAGCTGCAATGTCGGGTTAAGTGTTTAAACCAAACTGTGCACCTAGGCTCCTTGGGGTGCCTCGGCGATTGCACAGGGGTGCCTTGGTAATTATTTTGGCTTAATGGTGCCTTGAAAAAATTATAGAGAGCCTAAGGGTGCTTTGGACTGAAAAAGTTTGGGATCCACTGGTTTAAACACTTAACCTCAGGGTTCCCCACATTGCAGCTCATGTCTGTTTATGGGCCTGCGCATTGCGCAATCACGCAAGACGCGCTAGCTACGCTAACGGACGTACATCCAAACATGGATCAGGCCCCAAATGTCTAACGTTATTCTAGGTTGATTTTTGTTTTTTAATCATTACAAATTCATCAGTGTACGACGTTCACAAAATCTATTTTGGGGGGATTTTTTTTTTTCCTCTGCTTATATTAAATAACCTACAAAAAATGCTGCAACAACCTAGCTGTGGGAACAGAGTTATTAAAGGATTTTTAAATACATAATGCCCTGATTCAGGTATTATTTCGAGAGACGAGTCATCTCGGTAAATACAGGTTGGACTCATGGCTTTCAAAGGTAAAACAATGGGCCCTTTATATAGGCCTAGAAGAAATTTTAGAAGCTTTTTCCTTATTAGCTCTGGTCATTAGAGGGTCATTCTGCTACCCAGAGATTTCTTTGATTTTTTTTTCCTTTTTTTTTTTTTTTATCAAAGTCGTCTTGAAAAGAATCTTTTACAAAGGAAGAGCAGTGTGTATAGGGTAAGTCTGAGAGGACAGGATCAGAGGTGTCCTTTGTGTACAAGGCAGGACGAAAAGAAGTTTCTCATGTATGCCAACTGTACCACTTTATTATGCTGCTTGATATATATAAAACATGCATTCATAGAAAGGGAACAACAATATGGTTTACCATATGTTGGTATTGCATAGTGCTACATATTTGCATATAGAATCAACACCTGTTTCCTTTTTGTTAGAAATCCGAGGGGGGGGAGGAGGGAGTGGTGGGAAAATCTTTCTGATTGGTTTGATGTCATATGCTTACATTTCTCATTACCATAATTATAGGATACATATGGTGATAAATATTTTTGTACGCTTGCCAAATTTAAATATTTTATTTCCTTGTGAGGTTAAAAAAAATTAAGTGTTATTTGCATATTTTTATTATATCTATATTTATTTATAAATTATTTTAAAAAAATAATGCTTTTATGTTTTTGTTTTTTTCCTAAATTTCTTTATTGAAGAATGTCAAACATGTACACATCGGTAAATAAATTAGAATAAAGATATGTTTATACATAATAATCATGAACCATGACACATAGTATGAGGAAAGCCGTCATCTGCGAGTTTCTGAAGCAAGCTTTTATGTTTTATATTAATATTTAAATAAATGTAGAAATAAAACTTACTATTCCAAAATATTACATTAAAATAAAAAAATTAAACTTATTTTTATTAGAAATTCGTTCATATTCCATATTTTTACGTCCTTAAAATTTTGCTTCACTGTTTCTTTATGTTTGACGTCTAAAACAAGGTTATTTTTTTTTAATGCATTTTGATTAAATGCATCTTGTCCTATCGCCTGCGTGCCGGCTCTCGTGAGGCACGATGGCTTTCTGTAGTGGAGGATTGTTCTGAATGATGTTCAGAGGACGTCTTTTTTGATGCATAATGATTTATTTGTAAAGAAGTGGCAAACGCAGGGCACATGGGCGACATTTAACCTGTGGGCCTAATCTCCGCAAGATGTGGAAATGTGTTTTTAGTACTCAGAATTGGTGTCAAGCACTATTTTGAAATGAGTAACTGAAGTGAGGCACGATCCACGCTTCTGGCTAGCAAATGGTGCAAAATAAACAACCTGATTTAATAATACAATTTCCCCAAATATAACACTTGCCGTCCCACTGTCCCCTTAGTTCCTAGTAACTAATACCATGAGTGATTTACTAGAATAAATCTGGAAAGCATAAACTCAATACAGAATAAATGGTGAGTAATTGGTGTAACATCCACGCAGCCATCACCTGAGAAAACTAGCACCCGTACAATCATTGAGGGTGATTCTAAAGGGGTAGACTTACTAAACATTCTAAAAAGGAACAGTGGAGATGTTGCCCATAGCAACCATTCAGATTCTAGTTACCATGTATCTAGTACTGTCTAGATAATGATAGCTAGAATCTGATTGGTTTCTATAGGCAACATCTCCACCTTTTCTTTTTTAGTAAATCTTCCTCTAAGTGTGAGCTTGTTGCAGTGATGTCTTGAAAGTGTACAACTTGTAGTGTGTAGAGCGATCAGCAGTGACTCCTGTCGTTTCACAAACATAATGTCCGTTACTGGCCCACTACAAATGGGAAATATTTAGGAGAAAATAGTATATTATGCCAGCCTGGATGCAGCACATCAATGGTCCTATGTGTCGTGCTGGTCTTAATAGCTGATCTTGCAACTTTGTGAAGATTACTTTATTTAACATGTTTATATCGGTGGCTTAGTGGTTAGCACTTCTGCCTCACAGCACTGGGGTCATGAGTTTGATTCCCAACCATGGCCTTATCTGTGTGGAGTTTGTATGTTCTCCCTGTGTTTGCGTGGGTTTCCTCCGGGTGTTCCGGTTTCCTCCCACAATCCAAAAACATACTAGTAGGTTAATTGGCTGCTACCAAATTGACCCTAGTCTGTGTGTTTGTGCATGTTAAGGAATTTAGACTGTAAGCTCCTATGGGGCAGGGACTGATGTGAGTTCTCTGTACAGCGCTGCGGAATTAGTGGCGCTATATGAATAAATGATGATGATGTTTAATATGTATTGTAGTCAGTTTACTGTTTTATATTTGAGTCTGCTTAATCAGCGGGAAGTGAATATAAAATGTTACACATTAATATTTTCATTGTGATTGTTTCTGCAACTTGTTACATTTTATTTGGTCATGTCATTGTAATCTCAACTGCTCCATCAGACAATTAGCAGTGAGGTTACAAAGGGAGCTTTGTGTTTTTGGCAGTCATCGTATATAACTTGGATCTGGAAACTTAATCTACCTGCGAGGAAACTTCTTGAAGGTCCTGGAGTGATACAAATCCAAATCTTCTGTCGAAACATCCGCTGTCACCTGTTCCTGGTAACTTTCCCAGTCCGACAAAAAACTTTAAGGTTGATGTTAGCAACTTACTGTGTCCTCTGCGGTTGTATTGTATCTAGAATAACTCCTGTCAAATAGAACAATTGCAGATCATTATGCGCTTATTATACAATAACATCGTAAGATTTCTGAAATGTAAAATAATATTTTGCAAATAAAATCACATTAATAGAAACTATTAACAAATAAAAATATTTTGTGTTTGTAGCTGCACTAGATAAATGTGGGTACAGCATTATTTTAAAAAATAGTATTTGTATTATTTGTAGGAAAATGTTTCTTTTAAATTTAGTCAAAGGGGCAATGGATATTAAATTAGACCCAAAAGAGGGATTTAGGGGCAATGCATCACAATTCAGAGGCGTGCCTTGGATGGGTAGAGGCGTAGTCCAGGTAGATGTCTGAACTAAAATGTCCTGATTTCCAAATTGGGAATTTTTAGAGTTCTAAATGGCTAATAATAGAAAATGAGACTTCTGATGGAATACAAACATTTGTAGAGTATAAACACTCTCCTAGGGGCAGGGCCATCTTAACAACATTATGGGCCCCCGGGCAAAGCAGTGCACCGGGGCCCCTAGATATAGAAATAGATATATAGATGTATACAGATACAGATATAGATATAGATATAGATATATAGAGATAGATAGATGTACTTGCTCAGTGACCCTTGTAGGTTTTCTTTGCAGGTTTTTTTCTTTTGCAGGATTATTTATTCTCATTAAGAGCCGTGTCTATGGGGCCCCCTTGCCCATGGGGCCCCCGGGCAGCTGCCCATCGTGCCCAATGGAAAAGATGGGCCTGCCTAGGGGTAAATGTATCAAGCTAAGAGTTTTCCGGCGGGTTTAAAAAGTGGAAATGTTGCCTATAGTAACCAATTAGATTCTAGCTGTCATTTTTTAGAATGTACTAAATAAATGATAGCTAGAATCTGATTGGCTTTTCAAACCCGCCGGAAAACTCTCAGCTTGGTACATTTACCCCCTAATCTAAAGATAGACTTGATAGTCGCAATAGTCAGTGGTGAAAAGAACGAGGATGCATAATCATTTTTTATTTTTATTTTTTTGCAATAGTGGATGTTTTACGACTCATTCTTCAACATCCAAGCCCAAAAATGTTTAATTCTGCAAAGCAATGAGAACTCCAAATATTTCATTTCTGAAAGTATAAAAGTGCAGTGCAAATTGCTTACATTGCGCATATGCAACCATCTTACGGGAAAGTGCAGAGATCTGCTGGCCAAGCTGGTGGCGTCTTCATGGGGCAAAAATGTTGCACATTTGGATGGGAGGAACAGGTGAATCAGGGGTGCTCCTTGTTGGGCGCAGGGTGAGCATAGGAATTCACCTGCTCCTGCAACCACGTGAGCATGCAAGGATTCGTTTTGCAAGGCTAGATTATTTAAATGAGATAAAGGGGTTGAGAATGCAGATTTAGGGAAATGTTTCCTATCCTGTGCGAGGGTCCATGCGTGTATTTTATGGATACTCAGGTTGTCACAGTAATCACCAGTCACTTTCCAATAAGTTGGCATTAAAAATGGTGGTTGTCCAAAACAACTGGTAATAAGATGGAGTTTGAAGTGATGTTTCCATGATGCGAATACCAATTCGGATCTGCAGTCATGGAAAGGTTGGAGCAGATTTATTTTCCTGGGGAGTTAAAAAAAACCAGGATGTGGACATGCACCTATGAATGTATCACAGAGACAATAATGTACATCTGCACATATAGCAAAAACTCTTACACTTTCTAAAAAGACCGTTCGAATATCCTGAATTACATTCCTCATATATGCATGTTATAGATATAAGACACCCACACATACTCATATCAAATACACATAAAAATGGTATATAAGCCTGACCCGAGAATAGCCCATAAACCACAGGGCACAATAAACCAGCAATAGAAGAACGGAAGGGCTCTACATGGCCATCTCATGGCTACATTTGGTTGTGGGGAGATGTCACACAATATAGCCCTATGTGTGAGCTTTCATTTATTCACTTCATACTTTTTATTTCATCTTTAAAAAAAAACAATATACCCTTTATATGTTTCCTCTCTCATTATGGTTTTGGACTGCGCCAAGGGATTTCGCTACATTGAATATGTTCGTAGAAAGAACCATTTCCCTTTTGTCTGCGTAAACAGGAAGTGTGAAGTTATATTTGTGTGAAGGTTCTACTCTGTGTGCTGGTGCCTGTCTAATATATGTATAATATATGGGGTGGCATGTAGAGGTTACATATAAGTAGCTGACAATATTATCATATTGCCATCATTAATGCATTTATAGTATGTTTTCCAATGTAAATATTGTCACAGGCTTGAGTGATATTAGATTTCAAATTAGGGAAATTCACTGGACAAAGCAATGGATGCTGGACATGAACTGTTAATCAGATAACACAGTGATGCCCTCAGACCATTTCATGGACACTATATATTTACATCAATCCTTTACTGTCTAAATATTTACCCCTTATAACCCTGATTATAGATCTGGTGACACGGGAAGCTGAAATCTGACACAGTCTTTTCTTCTCTCCTGTCCCATGTTCAGTGTTTCAGAAGAACAAAGCCGGCCATTGTTGATGAATGGAATATACAGTATATCTGCATTCTTCCTATTACTTCCTGTAGTGTCCGGCCTTGCAGACCAGTTTGTTACCAATATCCCTGGTTCTCCTCCATTGCACCAGCAGGAATAAAAGGTACTTTGTTTTGCTGAGAAGTCAAGTCTTAGTTCTTTTTTTTGTTGTTGTCGCTTATAGTTAAACGCTGAACAATAACCACTCTTCTTTAAAAACAAAATCCTACAGATTTGCAGTTTGATATAGAAATGTAGAATATGAAGGCAGAGAAGAAGGAAAGATACGTGGAGTGAGCCACTGTCTGCTTTGTAAATTATATAATCTTCTACCGATATAACGTTGATTTCTTGATGGACATTTCTAACAATGGCCGCAGAGATCAACTGCAGAAACCATGTAGTAGAGAAATAATAGGCAAAATGCCCTAAATTTGTAACAATCGCACTGGCCATTTATATGAAGGTTCTTTACATAGCACCTTGGACTTGGTCAATGCCAGAACTCACCTAGCCTAGGACAGGTGCCCTAATCACAATATTTTTTGGGAAGCAGGAGTCGTTTATCTGTGATTACTGTTGCAGATGATGACCTGACGCGTTTCAGTGAATCTATTAATCTCATCTACTATGGCTCCTATTTATTAATATGTGGAGATAACACAGCTTATTGCAGAAATAGCAAATCTGTTATTGCTACAATTTATTGTTAAAATGTTATATAAGTATCACCGGGATATTGACTGGCAGTGGTTAGAGGAGTCTTACTACTGTGCCAAGCCAGACTCGGTGGATCTGCGCATGTGTCACCCAGCTTACCCATTGACATGTTCTTGTAGAAAATGCCACATTTTCGCTTTACCGCTGTTTTTGTGGGATACGCCTTTATTGTGCGTATAAGCTACAATGGTCTCCTCTTTCTTTTCTAATGCATTCACTTATTGCCATGCCCGATAATCCAAACATGTACTTATAGTCTTCCCAAGACCACTCAAGAGTTTATTACAATGGAACCAAAGTGCTCCCCAAGTTCTCGATTATACACAGCAGGGTGATCACCCCAAAATTTAGAACAGTTTATGGCTAATCTGCAGAGACCTACATTAAAATGCAAAGCTATATCCTCACCATAAGGTGACTCCCAACCCATAGAGGGAGCAGAGGAGAGCACCCCTAAAATGAAGTACTGATTAGCTGATACATCAGCCTACAACAGAGTCAGCTCTGCTTTCACTTTTTGCCTTAATCAGTTGTTTAATCATCTTACTAGGAACTTGTGTATCCCTTTATCTAAAATGTTTCTTACTATATAGTATTATTATTGAGGGTAAATGATTTCTTAAAACTGCACCCCACATTGAGATTAAATAACACGGCACAGTTAGCTCACATACATGAAATATAAAAAGTCCACATACCTACGTTGAATTTGCAGGTGTTTTGAGATAAAGACAGATATCAAGATAAATCATGTCAGACTTTTTTCCACCTATAATGTGACCTTGCAACCAACAAAATTCAAATGAAAAACAAATGCCCAATTTTTAGTAGAGATAAGTGAAAATAAAAAACTATAATAACCGGTTGCATAAGTGTGCACACCCTTACACAATGTTGCTTGTTGCTGTGTGGATTCAAAATCATGTTCAAATGTACTTAGCATACACCTCCTAGCAATGAAAGTGTTTGTGGTTAATATACTGATCGGCTGTACCTGTAGGATCTCCTTTCTTGGTTACATCCTACTGGGATCACCATGGTCTGCAAGGAGCTTTCAAACCATCCACCGGATCGCATTGTTTCGATGTATCAATCAGGTGTTAGGTATAAATTAGTTTCATTAGTATCACATGTACCATGGGACATTGAAGTCCATCATCAATATGTGGAGACAATGTTGCTCAACAAGGACCAAAGTTGATGACAAGACAAGGAGAAAACTCATCAGTGGGGCTGCCAAGATGTCTATGCCAACATTAAAGGAGCTGCAGGAATTTCTGCCAATAACTGGTCCCTTCCTGCATGTGGCAACAATCTCTTGTATTCTGCGTATGTCTGAGCATTGGGGTAGAACATCCAAACCCATAAAAATTGTAAAAAAACAAAATACATTCAATCACCTCAAACCATGTGGGAAAATGCCTTATGGCCTGATGAGACCAAGATCGATCCTTGTCCTTAATTGTGAAAGATCTGTTAGGTGTAAAGACGACATAGCTCATCACCCAAAGACCACCATACCTACTGTGACGCCTGGTGGAGGTGGTATCATGCTTTGGGGGCTACTTCTCTACAGATGGGGCAGGGGCTGTAGTCAGGATAGAGGGTATAATAAATAGCTCCAAATATCAAGATATTTTGGCACAAAACCTGCTGGAATTTATCAGGAATCTGAAAATTAAGATTACACCTTGCATAATGAGAATTCAAAGGACTCCTCCAAGTCAAGCAAGGAGTGGCTTCAGGAAAGGAATTGGCCGTAGTCCCTAGGTCTGTGTGTATGTTAGGGAATTTAGACTGTAAGCTCCAATGGGGCAGGGACTGATGTGAGTGAGTTCTCTGTACAGCGCTGCGGAATTAGTGGCACTATATAAATCATGATGATGATAATGATGACGGTCAAAGTCTTGGAATGGCCCAATCAGAGCCCAGACCTCAATCTCATAGAAAACCTGTGGAATGACCTGAAGAGTCATTATTTCCGGCAGTGCTGCTAATGGTCATCATCTTTGTGTATTTTAGCCCTTCAGTAGCTGCCGGACTTACACCTCTTAAGTGGCATACATGGCATCAATGTCTAAACACGGCTTATCTCCAGAGCACACACTACACTTACACCGTGAACACTCCCGCACCGGGCTCAAATTCATCCTCAGCTATTTATATAGCTCCACTAATTCCACTCATGACCCCAGTGCTGTGTGGCAGAGGTGCTAACCACAAAGCTACCGTGCTGACCATACTATATTTTTACCGTTCCCCTTTCCACCTCTCCAGACCTAATTAAATGCAACTCTATGATACACACAAATCTATATAAGGACGCATTTCGGTACATATAGAATAAACATACGATGTGCTCTAAATGAATAAATAAAAAACTCTGATCTCTGGAAATGTTTTCACTATATAGAGTCTAACACTAGAAACACTTTCACCGAGCGACTTAAAGCGCCTGAAGTTAGGGTGGTTGCACTTCCCACGGAACGCGCCATACAGCCAGTAGTCTGTACACATTACAATAGACTTCACACCTTATCACAGACTACAAAGGGGCCGTGGTCTGGCAGATCCCCTGCTGTCACTTTTTGCCTCCACTCCCTTTGATGTAATGATATGGGTTCCCTGCTTTCATTATTCTGGCCTCTGTTTTTTTTTAACTGTGCAATTAAATCCTACAGCTGCAGCAGCTTCCTTATCCAACTAGAGTTGCTTTTGACCCACCTCCATGAAAGAGGATTTCTTTTATCTTCTGCTAATTGTTGGCATGAGGCGTTGCAATAAAACAAGAGGCCATTGATTTATGATTTAACCCGCAGGTAGCTTGTAAAGGAAGACTGATGGAAAAGTCTGTGCGAACTAATGTCCGTCAGCAGCAGATAAATGCATTTACAACTTGTTTTCTGTCTTGCGTGACATTTAAATCACTGGTGTTTTGTGGGAATGGCAGAGAGGGCTGGCAGGTCCAATGCTTTTGAGTTATTATATTTTAAATATAGACAATCATTTCTCCGTCACAATAAAATAAAACTTTATCCCCTATAGAAACTAAAAAAAAAGAAAGAGCTTAAATGAGGATCTTTATTTGCAATAAACGTTTGCACTGAAGCCAGTGCCAGAAAGGAAGATGGTTTTTAATTAATTTTAATTAGACTTTCGCTGCCATTTGTTTTACATTCCAGGCATTCATCTTGGAGGGGTAAGCCAGGGGCGCATAATGGCGCAGTAACAAACTGTAAGATAAAAAGAATATAGATTGTCGGATTCCGCTCACAAGGGGCGCATTAGATTTGGCTAGTGGGGAATCTTTTCAGCGTTTTAACAGAGAGCCAGGAAAAAGCGGTGACACCTCATGTAAGTTGCAAACCTCAGAGACTCAGCCACTGGCAATTTGGAAAAGAAAACCAGGTGCATCAAAACAAAGGATGGCGGTGGTGATGGAAACTTGTCGCTTGCAGTAGCTAATGTGAGCATGTATTTAGAGATAGCTCAGAGGTGTCCTATAGTTGGATGCAGAATGGTGGATGTAGATGTTGAAATCTGTGCATTGTTGTGGGGGGGACACTTGCTTACCAATCATAATCAGTAGCACTAGCACTTCTGCCTTACAGCACTGGGGTCGTGAGTTCAATTCCCGACCATGGCCTTATCTGTGTGGTTTGTATGTTCTCCCCGTGTTTGCGTGGGTTTCCTCCGGGTGCTCCGGTTTCCTCCCACACTCCAAAAACATACTGGTAGGTTCATTGGCTGCTATCAAATTGACCCTAGTCTGTGTGTGTGTGTGTGTGTGTGTGTGTGTGTGTGTATGATAGGGAATTTAGACTGTAAACTCCAATAGGGCAGGGATTGATGTGAGTGAGTTCTCTGTACATCGCTGCGGAATCAGTGGCGCTATATAAATAAATGGTGATGATGATGATGATGATGAACCAGTGCCAGGAAGTTGCATCTTGCTCAATTAATTCTGTAGTGTAGGAACACAGCAGCATTGATTTATTTTAGTACCCAACCAAGAGGATATTAGTTGTGCAGCAGGTCAAGAGGTGAAGATTGGAAAGTGGAATAAATAAATAAATGTAGGAGGCTTAGGGTAAGGAAGAATTCTGTCTGACTCAACCTGCACTCCCGAGTGACTAACGATCCATAAACCTGTCTGTATACAGAGGAAGCAGCGCTCATATGCGGTATAATCTGCACAATTACTCTGCGCAGGCCCAGAACCGGACGATACACAACGCAACAACTTCCAAATCTGCTTTGAGCGGAAAGGACAATTATTACACCCTATAATTTCAGGGAGGGAACAGGGAAAGGAATGGGCGTATGCCCGTAGTCAGTGTACAGTAAGGACGTGCCCCAATCTCCAGCACACATAGCAGCGTCAGATTCAAGCTTTGGGCATCTCATTGCAGCCGTATCCCCTGCACCAGCTACAGGTCAGGTGTAAGTGCTGATTACTAGTGATGACGGCTGTGTATACAGCTAGAACATGTGTTTGGAATCAGGAGCAACTGTAACAATGTATCTTATGTACAGTAGACATTAGTTACATCATAATAAATCTATTTTATGGAAAAAAAAACACTTTTTTAAATTTTTTAATACTTTGTCATTAATCACTATCTTATTAACATGGAACATTAATTGCATATTATTAAATTCTGTGCGTTCTCCTGAGAGTTTATATGACACATATGTATTGGACTTATACTGTAGTGTTCTGTCTAGTACAGCCGTAAGTACCGACACCCGTATCCATCGCTAAACCTAACTTGACATTCGCTCTTTGTTGAATTTGAGTATGTTCCCGGTTCACGTGCGCTTTTTAAAAAGCCCACATTACGCTCAGCATGTGTGCTGTAATAAATCAGGCCCTGTGTGTCCTATAGATGCTTAGTCCCAGATTGCTGTCAGGACTGTCGCTGTCTGGGGTGCTGGACTTACTCTGACATGTGCAGGTAATAATTAGTGCATTATCTTTTACGCATGTCAATAACTGCTTAAGGACTAACATGAACCTGTGCCTGATGGGTGCCTATATCGCCTAGCTGTTAAACGGACTGTGCTACCATTAAATCCAGTTTATCCCAAGATACATATTTCCAAAAACCTCATGGTACCTCTGAGTTGTAGATTAGAAGACACAGCACTGGCCTTCTGTAATATTATTTAGGATTGTTGCTTTGGGTAACATACACTGTTATGAAGTCTTAGAATTGTCTAATCCTACGGCACCTTTAAAACATCATTAGTGTTACCTATTCTGCAGCTGTCAGCTTGGTACTGGCAGGTCGGGTTATGCGATAAGAAGCTTGGGATGGTATCACAGGGCCATGCCCAACACTGGACACTGTTTTGTGTATATAGAATTGGCCGCTATTTGCAATGAATGAAGGTAGATGTAGTTTTCCGTTACAATAAGCGTCATTTGCACATCGCTACATTGTAATACCACAGCGCAAATCTTCTTTTGCAATGTCACACACCTACTTTACACAAAAGCACCCGATTTTACGGGGAAGCGCATATATTTGCAGGCTAGCGTCATCTGTCAGGATGCAAAAGTCTGCACTGACCAGGGGGGGGGCCTAGATTTTATGTTTTAGGCGATTTTGCATAATCACGCCCCTCCTTTACTCTGATTGGCTGGCCTGCATTCAGCCCCGCCTTCCGCTCGCAATTGGCCCCGCCCCCTCTCATTTTGCTCGTGGGCTGGGACCTATTTTAAAGGTAGGCCCGCCTTCTGCTCGCGATTGGCTCCACCCTCTCTCGTTTTGATTGGTGGCTGGGACCTATTTTAAAGGTAGGCTTTCTGCTGCTAGGGGGCCCCGATATCCCCCCTCCTGGATCCGCCACTGGCACTGACCCACGTGGAGCTGGGTGGATGGAGGGCATTGCTTGCTCAGGCGTACGGGTATACTTAGCTTTGCATTGTGCTGAAGAAATTAAATTTCATTTTGCAGGATGTATTTATTTAAATAGATAAAGAGGTGATGAAAGGACAAATTCTCTGCCACCTCTGAGGTGCAGGATACCAGATCTGATACTTAGTATGGACCCATTTTCCACTTTCCAGTTGTACTTCTGCGGTTAAACGCATTTGCTGGTGAACTTTCACCTGTGTAATAAAAATCATTAAACACTCAAATGTGACACATGTCATGAAGATCTTCTATCCTGATCTTATGCAATTATCGTACAGATCACACAATAAACGACCATTCGGTCAGATATTTCAAGAGGGTGTACGCTCCCACAATCATGTTTTATCATGTCACAACATGTTGCATCTGTTGATTTGGTTTTATTAACTTCCTAAAAATCACGATCAACGATGGAACGATGTCGGGCAAATGTGGCAGTGTGTACACACTCACCACCAGCAGTGTAGGCAGATATCTGTACAGGGTACAGAGTCAGGATCTATTCAGCAGATGGTTATGAGAGAAGAAGATCACAGATCCATTATTAAAATTTCTAGAGGTATTCAAAACTATATCCAGGAGTGTGGAAAATAAGCCCACATGAGCTGTGTCTGATGTTTTCACAGAAATTCAAATAAATTGAGCAGCATTTTGGCTCGTCTTAGGAGCGATTCAGATGCACCCCAACAAAAGATCCTTCCGTAGCCTTAATAAGCATTTTTTAGCTATTAGATATTGGAGAATATTTATGAAAACTTTAACACACAAGTAACTCTGCAAAAAGCGTCCTGTAACTAATAGTGTTAAGTCAGATTCGGTCATTTTTCGACTACACTTTAGAAAATAACAGCAAACGTTTAATGGATTATTAGAAATTATAGCAACAGTCTGATGAAGTGAATAAAACTTACTGCCGTGTGATGCCCAATAGTGGGGAAGATAATGATCGCTGTATGACCAGACGTGCTCAACCAACACGGCATCACAAATTATCAACCATGACAGTGGCACTATCCTACTGAAATAATGTCATGAGAAGTACAAGATAACAGTAAGGGGTGACAAACTGGCCAATTTTAAGCCAAGATAAACATCCAGTGTTTGTAGACGACGGTGACGTCCCCCCTGGAAGGTGAAATCATATTAAACAATCAATAATTAGAAAGCTTGTGTGCATCAAGTGCTAATAACGGCAAGGACACCATAGTACACACAGCGGCAGATCCAATTCATCAGGCATGTCAAATGCATGAAAAAGAAGTATTTTATTTAGTTAGTTATTAAAAATCCACTAAAATAACGTGCCATGGCTGCCATTTATTTTTCGCCTACATCATTACAAAAATAAGTGTCAGGAAACACATCCAATACAAGAAATGGAACGCAGGCATAATACAAGAGGCCATTGTTGATCACAAATTATCTGGATGAAGATTTAGTAAAACTAAAACAGAAATCCAAATCTAAAATCTGTTGAAAATGCAGTTGCAACATTTCAATGGCAAATTATAAAAACACACGGGGGTGTTATGGCAATATTAATTAAAATAATAGTAGAGGTTTATTAATTGTAGGCAGAGGTCAATAGCAAGTCCAGTAAACAGGCCAAGGTCAGGGCAGACAAAGGTCAATAGCAAGTCTGGTAATCAGGCCAATATCAGGAAAGGCAGAGCTTAATAGCAAGTTCAGTAAAAAGGCCAAGGTCAGGGCAGGCAGAGCTTAATAGCAAGTTCAGTAAAAAGGCCAAGGTCAGGGCAGGCAGAGCTTAATAGCAAGTCTGGTAATCAGACCTAGGTCAGAGTAGCCAGAGGTTAATATCATGTCCAGTAATCAGGTCAAGTCCAGGGCAGGCAGAGGTCAATAGCAAATCTGGTAGTCTGGCCAAGGTCAGGACAAGCAGAGGTCAATAGCAAGTCCAATAATCAGGCCAAAATCAGGCAAGGTAGAGGTTAAGAGCAAGTCTGGTAATCAGGCCAAGGTCAGGGCAGGCAGACCCCAACTGCAAATCCCAACTGAGGTCAAAGGCAGGAGAGAAGCAGAGTCCAATTAACAGTCCGGATCACAACACAGGATATACGCAGGATATCCAGGCACAACACAGGTAAAACTATCATCAGCGCAGGTATTAGACGGGAAGATGTTTATAAATGTTGGGTAACCAATGGGAGAGGGAGAGCACTGACAAGCTATAATAGAAAACACTTGGACTAACGAAAGACACCGCTAGGCAGCTACTGCTGCCTAACAGCTGGCTAGACGCCGGCAGAGGGCGCTTGTTGCCATAACTCGGCAACCAGCTGATAGCCAGGCGGCACCATTACCAGGGAGCCGCTACTAACAGAGTGGTCTTATATCTTAAAGAGTTGGTTTTGTCGTAGTAAATTAGTATTTTTAACTAAAGACTCTTAAAAAGAAAACCCCTGATGTTGGATATATTGTAATTCTCTTTATTTGGCATAAATGACGACATTCTCATTTGTCTCTTTGGAAGGCTTAGGTTTCCCATGTAAGGATCCCCCAAAATCTAGGAGGTTGCTTATCTCTGATATGTGTGACACAATTCCCTCATCTCTCCCGAGGGAACATAATATTCATGATAGTAGTAAATTAAAGGAGCCTGTGGCATTTAAACCGAAAATGTGTTTAAAGCCCTTTTGCGGTTCTACCCAGACCTGCGTGTAGCCACTTGCTCCTATTATGAGACTTTGTCTTCTAACACTCTGGAAGTCCGGGCTGTAAAATATCAGCATAATCTATGTCTCCATGTACCTGATAACGACTTGTGAAAACAACACAAAAACTGTGTGAATTTAATTAACTAAGTGGAAACACCTGTGGATTTGTCCAGTTAATTCTCTCTGAGATCAGTGTAGTAGGTTTGATTCCTAATAACATATTTTTGCAGACATACAATTAACACAGTAATAAAAAATTTGACTATTGAAACAGATCAACAATTGGGCAAAAAATATGATCAAAACATTTACATATTAAATAGCTTACAAACCCTACGTCATAGACACTGTTGAGGGGCACCTGTCATCTATAGGCAGCAAAGATCTCTAGGACATCATAGGAGGACCCTCTGGGGTTGCAGGGCAATCTTAACAACATTATGGGCCCCCGGGCAAAGCAGTGCACCGGGGCCCCGAGATATAGATATAGATATAGATATAGATATAAATATATAGAGATAGAGATAGATAGATGTACTTGCTCAGTGACCCTTGTAGGTTTTTTTGCAGGTTTTTTTCTTTTGCAGGATTATTTATTCTTATTAAGAGCTGTGCCTATGGGGCCCCCGTGCCCGTGGGGCCCCCGTGCAGCTGCCCATCGTGCCCAATGGAAAAGATGGCCTTGTGGGGTTGTCTGAAAACCCAGTGTTGGATACCGTGCTGGAGGAAGACCCACAGCAACTCTCCCAGGGGTAAATGTATCAAGCTGAGAGTTTTCCTGCGGGTTTGAAAAACCAATCAGATTCTATCTATCATTTATTTAGTACATTCTACAAAATGACAGCTAGAATCTGATTGGTTGCTATAGGCAACATCTCCACTTTTCAAACCGGCTGGAAAACTCTCAGCTTGATACATTTACCTCCCTAGCATGTTCTAGCATGTGTTACCATGCTGTAACATAGGCTTGAATATCAGTGCTGTTAATACATGCTATTGTCATAAATGTAAAAATAAAAAATTGCCCTACAGGGGATAGGAAAGAATAAATTACATATATTTGTTTTCTCTATAGATATTAGAAATCACCATACTAGTTGGAGGAGGGAGGGTTGTCCCTAATAATGTTCAGGGCACTAGTTTTCTCATGTTTTATACAGGGTGGACTCTATTATATATCTTATACAGTTTTGGTGTCAGCTGATCCCGCAAATAGATACTTTTCTTTCAAAAGATGGACATCTGTGAGGTGTGCCCCATGCTGTTAAGTTGGTAGTATCATTATCATATCTGTTGGTTTAACATTATGGTACTAATTGGAGATGCTCACTGACCCCCGTGAACTGGTTTTGGTTTTGGTTTAGCATCTAGATTAGCTTCATGTTTTGGTTTTGGTAAAACCGCCCTCGTGTGTTTTGGTTTTGGTTTTGGTTTTGGATTTGTTAGAAAAAATCCTAAAATATGCTAAAATCACATAATTTTGCTCTTTTTTGTTCCTACATTATTATTAACCTCAATAACACTAATTTCAAGTCATTTGCAGTCAATTTTGGCCACCTCACAGGTCACATTATTATTTTCATACACTTTGGGACAAATACTGCAGCGACCTGGCTGGATGGTAAGCGACAGAGCAATGACACAAACACACGGCAGTTCCTAGCACATCTTGGGCACATTAGCACACAGCAGTGGCAGAAAAGAAAAATGGGGGTCCCCCCTCCATCCCACCCACCGTTATGTTGGATCTTAAAAAGGAATCCAAAACTCGCAAGATCGATAACGTAACGATGACCTTTTGCCTAGATTTCAATTACGAGGGCGCGCGAAAGTACCGAGCCCACTTAGCTCGGTGCTCGGATCCCCTAAGTTCGGGTGTGTTCGGTTCTTGAGGAACCGAGCCTGAGCATCTCTACTATTAATACTATCATGTGCAGTAGAACATGTCTAGGGCTTTATATTTTGTTACACTATCAGACCCAAATATCTGACCAAAATAATAGCAGTATTTTTTTAAAATGTACCAAGTATATAATTTATTCTCTATTCTTTGCTTATTTTATTTCTTTACAAACGCCATTAATTTATTTAAAACGTACCTAAACTCACCACGTGAACGACATTTGTACTGTGAAAACAATCACACAATAAAAGAGCGCTAGATCAGCTTGTCCATATCAGGCCGATATGTGATGGAAATGCACATTAATCCGCTGCCCGAGAGGTTACATGCTTAATAAAACATACGTTATATCCCCCTTGAAGATTGTAATTAAATTTACAAGTAGTCTTTTCTGTGACTTTAACAAAAGACGCCTGGATCACTTTTTAAAAGTCTTGTTCCATAAGGATTTTGGCTCCCCCACTGTTTGGGAAAGATAATTTCACTTGTAACACTAATAATTTGTGCAGGAGATGGCTGAGCGGCAATGCACTTCACTGAACATCTTGGCTCAGCTAGAAATCAGAAACAGATGGTTCTTGCGGCTGGCTTCTCACTCGGGTACATTCAGTGCCAGCCTGTGGTGGATGGCTGGTTGCTGCTGGCACTGTATGACTTGAACATACTAGGACAGTGGCAAAAGAAATCAAATCTTTTTCATTGAGCAACGGGCTGTAATGAAGTTTGACAGATCTGACATTCTATACCTAACATCTATTTAGAATATATTAACCTTTCGTTTTTCAGAGGTTTTTTTTTTGCTTAAGCAAATTCAGAACACACGTTCCTGATTGTATTGTTGAGGTTGTACGTAACACAATCTGTATTATTTCATTAGGTACAAAGGATGGAGAACTAGAAATATGGGTTACAAAGAGCAATTACATTGTTACAATGATGCAAGTTGCTTTGGTCTGGGTGTTTAATGTATTTGTAGAGATGAGAGCGGAATCAGTTTCCTGGTTCAAATGAGCTTGGAAATGGTTGGAAATGTTGCCCAGTAGATACTAAACCGTTGAACCTAACAGACAGCTGAGCCACCGTGATAAGATTGTGTAGAATATTCATAAAATATAAATAAAAATGAACAAAGTGATGTGGGATTTATTAGATTTTGGGTGGCTTGGGGTCTCCAAATAAATTCTTTAGTTTGTAGAACAGTGCAGTCAAAAGATCACACTACAGTACATATTCATAAAAGTAAAATGTGCAGCTTGCTTTTATAGTGCAAACTCGAGACAGCAAACCATATTACAATATTTTTTTAGCACTACCGAAATAGACAAACAGGCAAACAAAACAGCTTATGAGGAGTGATGGCCTATAATGGCTGCATACAGGAGAGGTCTCTTAGTTCTGATTGACGTGACCTGTAAGAAAGCGCTAACTGCAGAAAGTGAAAAAGAAATTGGAGTTGTCAGTGTTGACGGTACTCTGCCCCCTGTCGCCTGTAGCTGGTATTGCGGTGGATCCTCATGGGTTGCAGTTGTCAGTGTTGACGGTACTCTGCCACCTGCCATCTGTAGCTGGTATTGTGGTGGATCCTCATGGGTTGCAGTTGTCAAATGTTGATGGTGCACTGCCACCTGTAGTCTGTAGCTGGTATTGCGCTGGATCCTCATGGGTTGCATTTGTCAGTGTTGACGGTACTCTGCCCCCTAACGCCTGTAGCTGGTATTGCGGTGGATCCTCATGGGTTGCAGTTGTCAGTGTTGACGGTACTCTGCCACCTGCCATCTGTAGCTGGTATTGTGGTGGATCCTCATGGGTTGCAGTTGTCAAATGTTGATGGTGCACTGTCACCTGTAGTCTGTAGCTGGTATTGCGCTGGATCCTCATGGGTTGCAATTGACAGTGTTGATGGTACTCTGCCACCTGTCATCTGTAGATGGTATTGCAAGCGGATCCTCACATAAACTGTAGTAGAGATAGAGTGGGCACGGCGTGAGGTCCGTGCACCACATCGCTAGCAATTGAATTCCCCCCTAATAAGTAGATGCACAATAAATGCAGAACGAAGACACATTTTGTAGATTGTTTAATGGGGGTTGATGATACATTTCAAAGCAGCACCATGTTTACTATCTAGCAGGATGCACAAATACACTGATCAATAATAATCACCTCTTTCAGTCAGTACTGAAGGGAATTTGACCAGAGGTGAACTATTAGTAGTTGTATAGTATTGGGTCAGCGAGTGTAGGACCCTCCAGCACATGGCCATGAAGGGGGCACATTAGTGTGATGCACATCTCTAGCAGCAGTGTGTTCTAACCTGTAGAATACGGAAGGATGTACCAAGAAAAGTGTAGACTTCGCATTGCCACCAACATGTTCTGACCACGTATCAACATAAACATGTAGACATGAATGTAATGCTCGGTCTATAGAAAACAGCTCCACAGGGGGCAACTGGCTCATGTCCAATTGCTAATGCATATGAAAGAGTGCTGGTCATCAGTGGTGACATGGAAGAGTGCTGGTCATCAGTAGTGACACAGAAGAGTGCTGGTCATCAGTGGTGACATGGAAGAGTGCTGGTCATCAGTGGTGACATGAAAGAGTGCTGGTCATCAGTAGTGACACAGAAGAGTGCTGGTCATCAGTAGTGACACAGAAGAGTGCTGGTCATCAGTGATGACATGGAAGAGTGCTGGTCATCAGTGGTGACATGAAAGAGTGCTGGTCATCAGTAGTGACACAGAAGAGTGCTGGTCATCAGTGGTGACATGGAAGAGTGCTGGTCATCAGTGGTGACACAGAAGAGTGCTGGTCATCAGTGGTGACACAGAAGAGTGCTGGTCATCAGTGGTGACATGGAAGAGTGCTGTCATCAGTGGTGACATGGAAGAGTGCTGTCATCAGTGGTGACATGGAAGAGTGCTGTCATCAGTGGTGACATGGAAGAGTGCAGGTCATCAGTGGTGACATGGAAGAGTGCTGTCATCAGTGGTGACACAGAAGAGTGCTGGCCATCAGTGGTGACATGGAAGAGTGCTCTCATCAGTGGTGACATGGAAGAGTGCTGTCATCAGTGGTGACATGGAAGAGTGCTGTCATCAGTGGTGACACAGAAGAGTGCTGGTCATCAGTGGTGACATGGAAGAGTGCTGTCATCAGTAGTGACACAGAAGAGTGCTGGTCATCAGTGGTGACATGGAAGAGTGCTCTCATCAGTGGTGACATGGAAGAGTGCTGTCATCAGTGGTGACACAGAAGAGTGCTGGTCATCAGTGGTGACATGGAAGAGTGCTGTCATCAGTGGTGACATGGAAGAGTGCTGGTCATCAGTGGTGACATGGAAGAGTGCTGTCATCAGTGGTGACACAGAAGAGTGCTGGTCATCAGTGGTGACATGGAAGAGTGCTGGTCATCAGTGGTGACATGGAAGAGTGCTGTCATCAGTGGTGACATGGAAGAGTGCTGTCATCAGTGGTGACATGGAAGAGTGCTGGTCATCAGTGGTGACATGGAAGAGTGCTGTCATCAGTGGTGACATGGAAGAGTGCTGGTCATCAGTGGTGACATGGAAGAGTGCTGGTCATCAGTGGTGACATGGAAGAGTGCTGTCATCAGTGGTGACATGGAAGAGTGCTGGTCATCAGTGGTGACATGGAAGAGTGCTGTCATCAGTGGTGACATGGAAGAGTGCTGTCATCAGTGGTGACATGGAAGAGTGCTGTCATCAGTGGTGACATGGAAGAGTGCTGTCATCAGTGGTGACATGGAAGAGTGCTCTCATCAGTGGTGACATGGAAGAGTGCTGTCATCAGTGGTGACATGGAAGAGTGCTGGTCATCAGTGGTGACATGGAAGAGTGCTGTCATCAGTGGTGACATGGAAGAGTGCTGGTCATCAGTGGTGACATGGAAGAGTGCTGTCATCAGTGGTGACATGGAAGAGTGCTGTCATAAGTGGTGACATGGAAGAGTGCTGGTCATCAGTGGTGACATGGAAGAGTACTGTCATCAGTGGTGACATGGAAGAGTGCTGTCATCAGTGGTGACACAGAAGAGTGCTGGTCATCAGTGGTGACATGGAAGAGTGCTGGTCATCAGTGGTGACATGGAAGAGTGCTGGTCATCAGTGGTGACATGGAAGAGTGCTGGTCATCACTGGTAACATGGAAGAGTGCTGGTCATCACTGGTAACATGGAAGAGTGCTGGTCATCAGTGGTGACACAGAAGAGTGCTGGTCATCAGTGATGACATGAAAGTGCTGGTTATCAGTACTGACATGAAAGAGTGCTGGTCATCAGTGGGGATGTAAAAGAGTGCTGGTCATCAGTGATGACATGAAAGAGTGCTGGTCATCAGTGGTGACATGGAAGAGTGCTGTCATCAGTGGTGACATGGAAGAGTGCTGATCATCAGTGGTGACATGGAAGAGTGCTGGTCATCAGTGGTGACATGAAAGAGTGCTGGTCATCAGTGGTGACATGACAGAGTGCTGGTCATCAGTAGTGACATGAAAGAGTGCTGGTCATCAGTAGGGACATGAAAGTGTGCTGGTCATCAGTGGTGACATGACAGAGTGCTGGTCATCAGTGGTGACATGAAAGAGTGCTGTCATCAGTGGTGACATGGAAGAGTGCTGGTCATCAGTGATGACATGGAAGAGTGCTGGTCATCAGTGGTGACATGGAAGAGTGCTGGTCATCAGTGGTGACATGACAGAGTGCTGGTCATCAGTGGTGACATGAAAGAGTGCTGTCATCAGTGGTGACATGGAAGAGTGCTGGTCATCAGTGGTGACATGAAAGAGTGCTGTCATCAGTGGTGACACAGAAGAGTGCTGGTCATCAGTGGTGACATGAAAGAGTGCTGTCATCAGTGGTGACATGGAAGAGTGCTGGTCATCAGTGGTGACATGGAAGAGTGCTGTCATCAGTGGTGAATGAAAGTGTGCTGGTCATCAGTGGTGACATGACAGAGTGCTGGTCATCAGTGGTGACATGAAAGAGTGCTGTCATCAGTGGTGAATGAAAGTGTGCTGGTCATCAGTGGTGACATGAAAGAGTGCTGGTCATCAGTGGTGACATGGAAGAGTGCTGTCATCAGTGGTGACATGGAAGAGTGCTGGTCATTAGTGATGACATGGAAGAGTGCTGGTCATCAGTGATGACATGGAAGAGTGCTGGTCATCAGTGGTGACATGGAAGAGTGCTGGTCCTCAGTAGTGACACAGAAGAGTGCTGGTCATCAGTGGTGACATGGAAGAGTGCTGGTCATCAGTGGTGACATGGAAGAGTGCTGGTCCTCAGTAGTGACACAGAAGAGTGCTGGTCATCAGTGGTGACATGGAAGAGTGCTGGTCATCAGTGGTGACATGGAAGAGTGCTGGTCCTCAGTAGTGACACAGAAGAGTGCTGGTTATCAGTGCTGACATGAAAGTGTGCTGGTCAGCATCGGTGACATGAAGAAGTGCTGGTTATCAGTGGTGACATGAAGGAGTGCTGGTTATCAGTGGTGACATGAAGGAGTGCTGGTTATCATAGGCGACATGATAGCAACTCATTCAAATTTACATTTTTGGGAACAAAAACGTCAGCTCAGATCAATCACCCCTTTGTGAGCAAATTCACTAACATTATGCAACGTAATTTTTTAAAATATATATTCGTACTGAGACCCACCTGGAAGCCTGAATGCCGGACAACAGTCAAGTAACCTTTTGGTACCAGGGTTTTACTGAATTTTCGTTTTTAAATGGAATTATCCTTTAATGCATGAGGCCAATACATCAAGCTTGAAAAAACTAATAAAACTGTAATGCATTAAATTGTAGAAGTAAATCTATTATTCCAGTCGAGTTGCCTTGTAGAAAGAGTGAAACAGATTGTAATTGCTGTACAAATTGCAATCATTTATTCTGGTTTGGAGAGGAGGGAAAGTAAGTTTGAGAGGGATTAAGGCAGAGAACAGATTCATATTGGCTGCATTTAGCTCTATGAAAGAATGTAGAAGTTTCTGTGCTGCTGCTGCCGTGTCACTCTCTACTGGTGACAGCTGCATCGCACTGGTCATACGCAGAGTGTAGAATATATTCCAAGCGGACTATAATGTTTGCTAGCGACACACACAGGCATCGCTGTTATTTACATAGGAGATGGTTTTTCCATCACTGGGGCCAAAACTGGAAATATCTGCAAAATTGGTTTGCTATTTTTAATAGAAAATATTTCAAGAATCCCATAAAAAAAAGCAGGGGGTATTGGGGGTTACATAAAATGTAAAACTATTTCTTTAAGAACCTATTTATTTTGAATAAAGCAGAACAAAAATACAACCAACAGAAATATAATACAGACAATATAGTAATGCAATAATAATATATAAAAATAATAGAGCAATACTAGAGGTGATACTTTTGGGTATATACAAATCTGTGCAAAAGTTTTAGACAGGTGTGGCAAACATGCTGCAAAGTAAGAATGCTTTCAACAATAGAAGTGTTAATAGTTTATTTTTATCAATTAACAAAGCGCAAAGTGAATGAACAGAAGAGAAATCTAAATCAAATCAATAATTGGCGTGACCGCCCTTTGCCTTTAAACCAACATGAATTCTTCTAGGTACACTTGCACACAGATTTTGAAGGAACTCGGCAGGGAGGTTGTTCTAAACATCTTGGAGAACTAACCACAGATCTTCTGTGGATGTAGGATTTCTCAAATACTTCTGTCTCCTCAAGTAATCCCAGACAGACTCGATGATGTTGAGATCAGGGCTCTGTGGGGGCTATAGCAGGAGTGCTGGTCATGTATGGTGACATGAAAGAGTGACGGTCATCAGTGGTGACATGAAAAAGTTTTGGTCAATAGTAATGACATGAAAGAGTGACGGTCATCAGTGATGACATGGAAGAGTGTTGGTTATGAGTAGTGCATGAAAAAGTGCTGGTCATCATTGTTGACATGAAAAAGTTTTGGTCCTCAGTGGTGACATGGAAGAGTGCTGGCCATCAGTGGTAGCATGAAAAAGTTCCGGTCATCAGTGGTGACATGAGTGCTGGTCAATAGTAATGACATGGAAGAGGGCTGCCCATCAGTAGTGACGTGAAAAAGTGCTGGTCATGAGTGGTGACATGAAAAAGTGCTGGTCAATAGTGATGACATGGAAGAGTGCTGGCCATCAGTGGTGACATAGAAGAGTGCTGGCCATCAGTGGTGACATAGAAGAGTGCTGGCCATCAGTGGTGACATAGAAGAGTGCTGGCCATCAGTGGTGACATAGAAGAATGCTGGCCATCAGTGGTGACATGGAAGAGTGTTGGCCATCAGTGGTGACATGAAAAATTGCTGGTTATTAGTGGTGACATGGAAGAGTGCTGGTCATCAGTGGAGACACGAAAAAGTGCTGGCCATCAGTGGTGACATGGAAGGGTGCTGGCCATCAGTGGTGGCATGGAAGAGTGCTGGCCAACAGTGGTGACATGAAAAAGTGCTGGCCATCAGTGGTGAAATGGAAGAGTGCTGGTCATCAGGAGTTGGGGGGCGAGTTCATTCCTGGCTAAGTAGAGAGTTCGTTCCTCGCTAAGTAGAGAGCAGGCCCACTGGTGCAGAAACAAAATTTTTATTCTGCGGATAGAGATTATTAAAGATAGATAAGGAGGACGTCTTTTTAAGGGTTTTCCAAGCTTTGTGGAAGAGCGCACAACCATTTCCACTCCACAAAAAGATTTTGCTTCAGCTCTGATCTGGTAGAGATCATGCCTCCGACTAAATTTTTAATAGGATATATTTTGCATCTTCCAGCTGCACTTCTGCGGAGCAGCGCATTTCTAGGCACCGCTACTCAATGGAAAAAAAAAACCGTCAAAGACAAAAATGTATCGCACGCAATAAAGACACCCCAATGTCCCCTCACTCTGATGAGTAATTTAACCTATAACTGAGGCTCCAGCAAGCAGTATTTTAGGACAAGAAATGGACACACTGACAGGTCCTGGGGGGGCATCTAGGCTCTACATTGTGGAACTAAGGTGGTCTGCGTTGTGCATCTACTGCACTTTGTAAGTGAGACTCACTGTAGACCATGAGAAACAAAAACGTAAACTAATATGTATACGTTTGTCCTAGGACATACTGTAACTGCATCAGACAGTTTATAAAATACCCATTTGGCAAATTTATGCTCTGGAGAGAGGTAGTTGAGTACATTTTGGGTTAAATATCTGCTGTTGTATAAAGTAACTGTAGGAAGTGACGTGTATTTTCCTCTAGATAAGGATCAAAAAGTAAAAAAATATTTTGTTCCAATGTGCTGCTAGAGGAAATCCTTATATGTCTAAACAAAAGTTATTAAGATAGCGAGATCACTAGAGGAGAAAACAAACTCAGGTCGTGAATGGGTTAAAAACATTTACATAAATACATGGGGTAACGTCCAATTTTTATAATTCTCTGCGTATATATTAGAGTAAATATATAAAGTTGGTGCAAAATTACTCATGTCCAGTAACTCATCGCAACAAACTTTCATAAGTCTATTCATCGATCAAGTATAATTAAGGTTAATTACTAAGGTAGGTTTGGTAATTTAGGCAATAACCCCGGTTGTAGGATTTTTATTACCCTTTATGTCTATAGCACCAACATATTACACAATAGAATACCATTTGATGTGATTTAGGCAGATTATTACCCGCCCCGATGGAGTCTACAATTTATTTTTCCCAATCCAGGGACAAGTTATTAATTAGCCTACTAATATTTCTTTAGGCTGTGGGAGAAAACAGCAGCACACCGAGGACTATGAACTACAAACGAAACGCAGATCACACAATGGTCAATATCGAACCCACATCGACAACAAAAATAAAACCAATATATATTAAGTTACCACTTTGACATATAAATGCCACTTTATGACCACAGAGGATTAGTGGTTAGCGCTTCTGTCTCACAGCACTGGGGTCATGAGATTTTTGTGTGGAGTTTGTATGTTCTCCCCATGTTTGCAGGCGTTTCCTCCGGGTGCTCCAGTTTCCTCCCACACCACAAAAAAAATATGCTAGTAGGATAATTAGCTGCTGCCACAATTAATACTAGTGTGTGTAAGTGTTAGCACCAGCGGGGCAGGAACTGATGTGCATGACAACTATTTAACGCTACGGAACTAGTGGCGCGATATAAATAAATGGTGATGATGATGATGACGATGATGGTGAAGACATATAATCTTTATGTTTTTTGCCTTCTGGGGAATATCCAGGTCCATTCAAATGTTTATGTTCCGTAAAAAACGTCAGTTTTGCCAAATTTTCCTCCGACGCCAAAAACTGGATGAAAACTGTGGTTATTTTTACTCAAGTATTATTTATGCACCTAACCCAGGCCTATAAAGTTTCTGCCAGTTTTATGCTCCGACAAAATGTACCACCGTATATACATACCAGCCACGAGACACAAAGTTGGGCAACATGGAAATTTATGTGTTATTTTTGTTTCAGTAAATACATTGGTGTCATGGAATCCAACGCAACGTAAGCTCGATAAAACGTCAGGTCTATGGTAGCCAATGTCTTCTTTTTTCTTCCTTTTTCTAATATACTTACAACAAGATTAATGTGTGTGCCCACAGCAGAAACCGATACGAGATCTCAGTTTTGCTGCCTCCGTGTCACTGGCACAACAGATGCACAAAACTCTACAACCATTTCATCACCTACATTTTTTTTTTCCTGTTGGACAAGTGTGAAAAATATGTTATTGCATAAATGCATTTGTAATGAAGCAAAGGCAAAGACAAATTACAGTACAGTAAGTCTGAACGAAAGCTCACATTAAGCCACGTTCACTAGTATTAATATTGACAGGATATGCAGCGTTTTACAAATGATATGTTAAAAAACCTCTTTGGCTTAATAAAAAAAAAATATTTTATTTAATTTTAAACTTACGCATGCAGCAGTGTAAACCTTGTGAAGAACGTCGGGGAAATTTCAATTCATTTAGGGTTGGTATTCTGACAAATCTTTTGTCTTTACAATTAAGCAAAATATAACAAGTCATCAACATTATTACTAGGAAAAAGTAGAAAACGTAGCAGGAAAGTGTGTCCCATTGTTGCTCAGGGCTAAAATATGTTGTAAAATAAATAATTTCATCTATTGCTGAGCACATAAATACACATCGCCAATTTTCACCACAGTATTTTGACAATTGGCTATTTCATCCTCTGTACAAATTGTTCAAGGACACCTACAAGACACAAAGGAAAAGTGATGCGAGCTGGTTTGTTTAATTTATTTAGGATTCATTTACCACTCTGTAAAAAAAAAATTGACCATTTTCAAAACTTGTGTTTCACAATGCAGAGCTATTTTGTGTCTTTTTTCCAACAGGACAAAATCATGTTTAGTTTTCTGGTCTAGAAAATAAAAAAAACATCTGTAATCATAGAGCAAGAAAATAGTCTAAATATTTTTACATATTCACCGTACAATGGCAGGAAAAAAAATTGTAACCCCCAAAAAATCATTCAGACATCATTTATTCATCTATCTAAAAAAGTAATTAGCATTACCACTTTTACAATTTATTAATGAAAAGCATATTAATGTGAATTATTATAATATATATATATATATATATATATATATATATATATATATATATATATATATATATATATTAGCAGGCTCACCATGCATTGCGCGGGTCCAATTTGTAATGTGTAGTTTTTAAATATTTGCAAACTGGTAATGCTATAAATGAGATTAGTTGCTTTGACGCTTTGTCGCTATGTCGTGTTGTGGCGAGGTTTCCTTACAGCAGACAAAGAATTGTTCACAGCCAAAAAATTGTGTTTTCAATATTTTTCACTTTGTTGCACTGTCGCTATGTGGGTTTTTTTTTCGAAACTAAATAACTATGGAGGATTTGGCAGATTTGGAGCTGTAGAAGATATTCGCCAACAAACGAACTTTTTCTTATATATATATATATATATATATATATATATATATATATATATATATATATACATGTGTGTATGGATAGATAGATAGATTGTGAAAAATGGGTAAGAAATATAATCCTTTCCCAGTATTGTTAATAACGCTGTAAGTGATTGTGATCTAAAAAAAAATATATTTTTTTGGGATGCAGAATTTTGGAAACATTTTACGGCTTACAAGACCGGGGTTCTTCAACCATGTTTTTTCTTATGCCAAACACCATAAATCAGACAGTACAATTGGTACTTCAAACTGTAATGTTTACCCGAAAATGAAAGTTCACTCTAAAAAAGAGATATACAGACAACCAGAGGGTTCTACGCACTAACAATCTCTCAAAGTTGGATTTTTTTTTTATTTTTTTGACTAATCCAATCCTACATTATATCAAAAATTATTGAGAAGTGAAAAGATTAACAGTAAGAAGGGTATGAAAGTGGGGTTACTATCGGACACTGGGTCTCCAAGGGCGATGGCACACTGCAAATCGTCTTGATTTTGCTTCGATTTGTCTGCATTGTCCGAATAGCGCACTTCTTGGTACTCACCTACTGTGTATTACGGAGACGCCTCCGCAGACTTAAGGTGTGTTACGTTTGTGGGGAGGTGGAAAAATCTGCAGAGGTGCTTTCTTTAAATTTAACTTTCACATTTGTTTCCTAAACTACTGCTTGGTTTGGCCGCATCTGTGGCTTAAATAAATCATGAGGACGAGGGAACATTGGGACCGTTGCTATCATATGTCAGTAATAAGCTTCTTCTCAAAAGGATGTTGCATAGTGCATCCCATTATAAGTAAAGGGACAAGACCTAATATCTATTAACATTTATTTTTATAGCGCCAGCACATTCCACAGTGCTTTACAATTGAATATACAGTATACAAATATATATATATATATTCCTCAAATCTGAACTGGTGCAGCAATTAAGCATTTTGTGTAGTAATAATGTCTGCGCACCTATTTATCAAGGCACGATTCCGCTCTCCCCAACGCTTCCCATCATGCAATGCAAACTTGTGCCCATTCATAGACACCGCCATCTGAGTGCGCACACCAACGCACTTATATGACCTTGTGTCCCCAGCTCATCGAATTAGTAAGAGCAGCAGAACAGCGTCCGGAAGATCTATTTCTTACTGATGGATGAAAATGTCATTACATTTTACTGTCAGTAAATTTACTGACTATTGATATTCCTGAGGAAGTCTTATAACATAAACATCGTCATTCTCCTACTTCTGCACATTGTCAGTTTTATGACAATTATGGCAACAAGTGCAGAGGAAACTGATTGTTAATCCACCATTAAGCCGCCTGTTTCTGACTTAGTTATACATGCCAAAAATAGGGTCGAAACTGCAAAGAGTATAATAATAAGTGTCTAACGTAAAACTATCCGAGCACAAAAGCACACATGTACCGGAAAGTCTCACGTTGCACGCATCGCCGTGAATTCCATGAAAACACTAGTGAGGACGTGAAAACGCCAGCAGTGGGTGATGAGAGACACCATCCGAGAGGAGGGGAACACAGTGAAAAATCTGACAAGTACATGATATAACATTCCAGAGCAAGAGCCGCTCACATGTGTTATGTTTTGGGTTTGATTGCAGAGTTTCCTTCTTTTTTTTTTCTTTTTTTTTTTTTTATAGAGAGGGGATAAAATTGATTTCATAACGAAGCATAAGTAACGTGAGACGATGAATGTTCTTTCTGAACATCACGGTGGCGTTTCTGGCACAAAGTCCCAGTTGCTTTGCGGAATGGTAAACTTTAACCCTTGATTTACTAGAGACTGGAAAGTGTCGTGTTTTGGAGTAGCATAGCTTAATATATATATATATATATATATATATATATATATATATATATATATATATACATATATATATATAAAGCAGTGAACTTTAATAATTCACAGATTATTAAAACAAAATATAGTAGTGATCATAAATTTTGCATTAGCACCCAAACACAACTAAACATTTGATGTACCCAAACTAACGTGGTGGGGATATAGAGTATCATGTACAAGTCCTTATTAAATAGTTCATCTCTACAGCACGAATTTCTAACTTGATATTTTATAATATTGTCATTATAAAAATAGCAATTATCATTGATATTAATGTGCCTAAATTATATTTTTATTGCTATATATTTAATACGCCTATTGAACATTTTTATATATATATATATATATATATATATATATATATATATACTATATATATATATATATATATATATATAGTATAGTATAGATAGATAGATAGATAGATAGATATCTTGTTCATATATAAATACATACTTACTGTATACATATTTATGCACTATATACTAATAAAAGCAGCATCTCTTGAAATCAGAAATTTAGTCCCAAATTTAGATTTAAATTTTGAGGAAACTTGAACTTGAAGACATTTTTTTTTTCCGTTTTAAAGTACAACAGTAAACTAAAAATAAATTTAGCATAAATTTTTCTGTAAGCTGCAAACCTTTTTACGCATACCCCACACTCTGCAAAACAGAAAAACAAAAATATAAAAAAAAGTAAATTGGCAAAAAGTCCAAAATTTATGATTAAAATAATTCTAGAGATGATGCATTTATTAAAATGATTTTTGCCATTAAATGCAAAAAAAATAAAAACAAATAAATGTTTTTTAATTCTAATTACATCAATAATACATGCACGTGAGAGGCAAATGCTGCATCAGGCTGAAAGTCGGGAGAGAAGGAAAAAAAAAAAAAAAAAAACTAAACATTGCATGATAGTCTCTAAGCAATTCCATCTGTCAAGCAGAAATTTTAGGCTAATAGCCTATGGCGATCTCTCTTTCTCTCTCTCCTTCTCCGCAGTCCACTACCTGCTTCTTTGTCTTATAAAATCTCCTCGTTCTACTTTTAAAAAAAAAAAAAAAAAGGCACGAAATGAAAAGGAAAACCTCACAGACTACAATCATCAGAGAGATGAAGCCCTAATTTTAAGCGCCTCACTTTGATGTTGAGCAGTGGGCTCTCATTTAAAAAAAAAAAAAACACACAACGGGGGGAGAGAGCGGAAGACATAGCTGTTAGCAGATGACTTTTCATCTCCACTTCACCTTGCCACTGGGTTTCTGAGAGATTGGTTCATTGTCAAGGAGATCTTTTTTTTTTTTTTTTTTTTTTTTTACCCATGATTCCATATGGTATGGACCGGTCTACATGTTGCCCAACATACCATTGCAAATGTTTTCTCAATTAGGTGTCTTATCTCCCGTGAGTTAGCATCAGATGAAGCTTGCTGACAGCATAATGGCAGGGAAAACTTCTGACGGCTCCATCAAATGGCAGCTTTGCTACGACATCTCGGCCAGAACTTGGTGGATGGTAAGTTGGCAGCCGGACTGCTTTTTTTTTTTTTTTCTCTTTTCTACTTTCCCTCCCTCTTCGACAAAAAAAAAAAAAATGTCCCAGACCTCACATTTATCAAATTAACATTTGAATTTTTTTTTTCTCACTCTCCAATGAATCCGCCTCACAGTTGCCCCACTTGATTTCCTCTGTGCCACTCAGTAACAAGGCACTATTGATGTCTAGCAGTGGATGCCCTATCCTGCTGTTTCATCAGAAAGAACTAAATGTTTGTACAGAGGGGGGGGGGAGAAAAAAAAACCTCAATCATGTCTTAGGCTGATCCGTCAGTCATTAGTCTGGTTTTATTTCCTTTAATATTTTTCTATACTTGTCATTTTCTGTCCCTCTGTATTGCAATTCTACTGAAAGACATTTTTTTTAAAAAAAAAAATATGGTTTGGAAAAAGATCAAGGTTTTTTTTTTAGAGATGGATTAAATTAAACCTGTGTGTTGCTAAGAAATTTTCTTTTTAAAGCTAATTATGCCTCTGGAGGTGTAGACTTTCATCACAAGTTCTCCTTAACTTTTTTTTCCACCCAGTTTGTTTACATTTGAGTAGGTTACAGTGCTATAATACGCCGGATCTATGTGTTAAAGATCTCTCATAATCTGGCTCTCCGCAGTGCTTGACTCAATTAAAAAGTTCTGCTTTAGTCCCAGGACTCGGAGCTAAGTTAACTCACATACTGTGGGCAGTCAGGCCAACTAACCTTTGACATCTTGAATGTATAAGATGTATAATCTTAAGAAGAGCCCGGACAATAAGCCATTGTGGCACAAGATACACATCTTGTTGTGGAGAAGACAGTCTTCAAATCATTGCTGTCCCTGTTAGTCGTTAGGAGTGTTGTCCGTTAGGGATTAATTCATTAGCAGTGCATTTCGGAGTTTGCCGTAATTATTATTCTTGTGGCAAGCGTGAATTCTTCCAGTGACAGAGAAAGTTTGCAGCCAAGACAATGAACGCATTATTCATCCCTAACCAGACCGTAAACTGCAGCTCGTTTCACATAGATATCAGTTAAAATAAGGGCTTGCGAGTTGGGATTCCAAAAGAAGGCTCGATCAGCTTCATTGTACCATTCTCGTCGGCTGCCTGTTTATATCTCTGTGCCATTTGTGCTGTCCTTTAAATATTTGGATTGTGGGCGATGGAGGGAGATACAGAAGATTTCCTTTTTTGCTGTTGCCTTTTTTTTGTCATGCTCAAGCGTGGCCGAAGCTTTTGTTTGCAACTTGTGTCTTCGGCGTTTAACTGGTGTCTGTCTTGTTTCTTTTAATTTGTTGAGTTGTCTTATGCCTACATGCTGGAGGTTTGACATATTGTAGATTTTACAAGCTGTTTGCTAATTTCTCGCTGTGAAACTCATTAATTATATGAACGATTCGCTGAAATGCTCTTTCTTGTCTTACCTGACCGTTCTATCCATAAGACAGACAACAAACTATTGCACTTTTTATCATCACTCCTCTGACTTTATTGCATACATTATTGTATTCCTTTTCAACTATAGTATTCTGCATTGTTGTGTTGAAATGATTATCCTACTTGTTGGGCAAGTCAACTTTGTTTATAACACCAAACAGTCAACTTCATCCCATAATCGGTCTTGCAAAATATACTTTTTCTGCTATAATATTCCCACTGGCGTGAGGCTTGAAGTGATTGATGTTTAACTGTTTTAGATGCAGAATTTTACAGTGATGGAAAATCTTTGGTAATGTTCTTGAACGAGAATAAATACCGTTCCAGTCACATATGCTGTTGTTTACATTGTAGATTTGAGGCTTCTTGCAAACTTTCCCATGGCAAATTCTCCCATAAAAAACATACATATACGATGTATGGTCAATTATACTTTATACTTCTGCAAAGGAGTTTGGCAAAATAGGTAACTTTTAAGGTTTGCACTACAGGCATGTGTTCACTGACTAAATATACTTTTTGTTTACTTTTAAATAGTTTTTTGCACACATCTGTATTTGCTATAACTTTTTCTTTTGATTTGTAAAGACAGAGATATATCTAAGTGACAACTATATTATCAAATTGTGTTCTCCCTACATAGAAGTGCAGGTGCTGTTAATCCAAATTCATTTTAGAATATTCTTTTTTTTTATGCACCCCTAAAATCTCCCACTTTATCCGACTGATGCATTGTTTAGACTAAGAATTGGTACTGTGATATGTAGATTGTGTTGTGATAGAAGTTTGTGTTTGACAGAAGTGGGTGTGAATGGTTGTTGAAGGTAAAGTAAATTTTGAATCATTTAAACAAAAAAAATTGATATCTACTATGTCATGCTTGTGAAGTACATGACAAACGTCAATCCGAGCCTGCGATTGGAGATGTGGGTGTCATCGCATTTCAGTAAGTTGACGTCATTACCGGCAGCTCAGGGGTTAAACTGTCACAAGTGGTTTGCAGGACCAGCGATATATTTTAGCCCAGTGAGTGACAAGCTAAGAGGTGGTAGCAGAAAACAGCTAAATTACACTAATTGTTTAATAAAGAGGTTCTGATAGTGTCAGTGGCAGGCTGTCAAATTGTGGCCCCCTTCCACAGAGTTATTATACTAATATGTTTTGTTTAATACTTTTTTTTATTTCCTGATGAAATCTTAGCTTCTCTTTTATCGCTTTGCTGGGCTAAAATAAAGAACCAAAAAAATCAGAGACGCAATCATTCTATACTTTATTGTTAAAAGTATAGGGGGGGGGGCATAAATATTTGCAAATTGCTAATACTGAGCGTCATTTAAATCTTTGTGTTGCTATTGTCACCTGATGTCACTCATTCTTATCTGCATAAATCGCCATTTATAAACTTTATTACTAAATAATCGCTGCCAATGCATGCTCCATAAACACACCGGGAAGTTTCATATGTAAATAAAAGCAGACGACTTTTAATAAATAACTAGAGAGGTATTTTTGCAATCCGATTTGGCTTTTATTTTCAAATTTTAAAAAAACAAATACATATTGTTTATCGCCGAAGACGATATTGTGACATGATCTGACGATAACTTGGTGGGATAGAATCTTGCTTCTATTTCCTTCTTTTCAGTGGATAATATTTAGTAACATGAGTGTTGAGAAATTATATAAACATCTCCAGTGTATTGTTATCAGTCCTTTTGTGACATAGAATACCTTCCCAAAGTCAGGGGCTCGCTGGTCTCCGGTCTACTATTAAAAACTTAGATAACTGCAGCTGTGTTATTCTTGTAAACAATCCCTTATCTGGTTCATATTAAAAAAAAGAAAAAAACTTTCACCCCCCCTCCCTCCACAGCAAAGAACAATGATGAGAATAAGCAGCGTCAGAGAGTGGTAGCGCCCAATATTTATTTACGTAAACTCACCGGACATAGGTGAATTTAGGTTTAATGTCACATCCGTTTGATGTTTCATGTTATTTCATAGATTAAATATCCAGTTTTCAAAACCATAACAGGCTTTTCTTAATATCCCTGCTAAGACACATGCCCCAAAAATAATTACTTGGAGTAAGACATAAAAAAGGAAAAAAGGACTTTCTGCAAACATCCGGTTAGGGCGAGATAAACGTTAAGTAACCAAAAGATCCGCAAACCAGCGACGAGAGAGCCCAGGAACGTACTGTGTGCTACTTGTAAATCAGTGCAGGCAACTTAACATGTACTTATTAGCAAGGAACTATCATGTGCAGGAAATGGTTGTATTTAACAAAAGTCCCTCTTTTATTTCCAAAATGTCCCAATTTTCGGTCTAACATACAGATCTCTATGAACGGCTTCTAAATTTGCGAAACTGACCCCCAAAACATTCAGAAGCTCTCACTCTGTATATTGTGAGATGTTGTAGTGGTTTGTGGTGTTTGTAGCTATGTACTGTGCACCGCGTTTTATTATAATTTATATTAGAAGATCTAGAGTTCATGCGTTGAGACTATGACTGCAAAAAAAAAAGTGTGACTTTTTTACTAGCAGTCTTAAAGAACCACTAAACGCCAAATAAAAGTTGCCTTATGTAAAAGATCTGCTAGTAAAATTAGAAATATATTTGTTCAAATGTCAGGTTCTCAGCAGAGCTGAAGACAATTAAGAGTAAGTTGTCATCATCGGGGGAAGATTTTTTGCTATGCACACATATTCCTGTCTTTAAGTGTATTGAAATACACTGCGGAGAACCTCTCTAGAGGTCATTTATGATTTGCAGAAGTAGGAAACTGCAGTAAAGATGCTCATTTTTTCTACTTATGCTTTGCTGGAATACACATGGATCTGTGGGTTAGGATGACATAAGATTACACCAACCAATGAGAGGAGCTGGGCAAATCGAAGGCGTTCCTTGGTTAGGTAAATTAGGTGTATAAGAGTGACTAGGGTGGCACTGGAGTGCAAGAATGAGATTTAATTTTGCAGGTCGGAATTATTTAAATAATATTTTCTGCTACCGTAGAGATGCATATACTGATAATGTGATGTAATGTGCATCTTCCATTTGCACTTCTGCGGGGAAGTGAATTTATAGGTGCACTATGGTCAATGTAATAAAATCCTTCAAAATCAAAAAAAGTTCTGAGTAATGAAGACAATTCTGATGTCCCCTCACTCTAATGATTCATACAAGTTATAACTGAGGCTAAATCAAGTAGCGATGGGGAGAAACTGAAATGAATGAAGGCTGTTCGTAGGTTGGACTCTTTCGCTGTTCCCGCCATGCGCTTTTCAGGTGTATCTGACAATGCAAAACTAGGTGTAAATTGCTTACACAATGGAATCTGGAAAGCCCATGAGATGTGAGGTCACCTTGACCTACGCCATCCACTAGGTACACCTGCACACGTAGGGCCGGATTTAGAGTTACGAGCAAATCCAGAATATGAAGGTGGAACTTTGCACTCAGACAAACCATGTTGCAAATGCAATTTGTTTCTGCATGCAGGAAAATACCAGCTGCTTTTGCATGTAGAACACACATACTGGGCAGCCAATTTGGAAGCCCCCTCCCCTCCCAACTCTAAATCTATCCACACATTTTAAATTTACTCCCCCTGCAGCGCAACATAGCTTTAACAAGGCCCAAGATTGCACATCCAAGCTGGATTTACTATGACCAATAAATGAGGCCCACGTTAGCAAGCCGCTTTGTAGACACATATTGTCTATCTAACTGACTTCATACAGCCCTGCATGCTTGCTGGTGGTCAGTCCCTTATCCAGGAGTGGGCAACCTGAGAAACGCCAGCTCTTGTGGAACTACAAGTGACACCTTGACAGCTTTTGGCTGAGACCTGACCGAACACACGTTGCCTAATCTTGCTCTAACCCTTCTCCAGGGGCTGACAACTTTTCTCTTGGTGGGAAAGTCCACCCAAGTGGCCCAGTGCATGCCGCCAGAAGGGGCGTAGCCAGGCGCACAAGCGTTTGGAGCGCCCGATGCAAAGCAGCGTGAAGCAGGACGTAGCTCCCAACCCTCCAGTACAGACATCCAAAATCTCTACTGACCCTCCACATTGTGGACAGTTGGGAGGATTTTAAAATAATGCTTGTAGCTGTTTAACGTTAGTTTAGCAGTGTCTGTGTCTGCATTTGTAGCGTTGTGGTGACACGTGTGACATACATGCATACACGCAACTACAAACATTAATCTGATATTCCAGCATCATTAAATACTTGTATGGGTTGCCCGATTAAGGACAGTCTGATGGGCTTGGTTCCATAGTTCAGTTTGGGGAGGCTCATTAGGACAGGACCTATGACCCACATACACAGGGGGACACACATCCAAAGAGGGAGACGCACACGCATGCATGTATGCACACACACACACACATACACACACATACACATGTGTTTCCCTTATAGCCCCCACCTTTAACTCTGCACTGTAGCAGCGCCACCCCTCCTTTGTCACATGGAGCCTGCAGGACTCCACTTGCCTGTGTAGTCCGACCCCTCTGCTCAGACTCCAACCCCTCCAGCTCCTCTACAGGTCAGTGCAGCTCCGCAGCTGGAAACCAATAGTGACTGAGTCAGCCTGTGATAGGAGCCTCCTGCCCAATGGGCAGCCTGCACCTGCAATAAACAGTCCCATTTATTGTATATAGAAAACCTGGATATATATATATTTATATATAGTGGGTGCCTCAAAGACCCAAAGGCTAAATATAGCATTAATGGCACTATAATGGAAACTACTGAGGAGGAAAGGGATCTAGGAGTCACTATTTCAGGTGACATAAAGGCCGGTAAGTAATGTAACAAAGCAATGAGGAAGGTAAGTCAGATGCTTGGTTACATAGGGAGAGGAATCAGTAGCAGAAAGAAAGAAGTAATAATACCACTGTATAGGTCATTGGTACGGCCTCATCTAGTTCAGTTCTGGAGGCCATATCTCCAGAAGGATATAAATACATTACAGACTGTACAAAGATGGGCAAATAAAATGGTGCATGGTCTACAGCACAAAACTTACCCGGAAAGACTAAAATATCTTAATCTGTATAGTTTGGAGCAGAGAAGGGAACGGGGGACATGATAGAAACTTTCATATATATCAAGGGTTATAACAAGGTGCAGGACTGGAGAAGGTGACAAGGTCACAGACCTTAGAGGTAAACATGCAAAAGTGCAAATGTACTATAACCAATAGCAGCCACCAGACATTTGCTTTCTTTATTCTTCCTTTTCTAACACTGCAACAAGGAGCAAGATGCAATATTTATATATCAGTCCAACTTCACAAACTCTGTTAATGCTGGGGCATCCGAAGTCTAAATTGTAGGAAATTATCCTTTCCAAATAATAGGTTTCCGAAGGAAAAAAATAGGACTGTCCGTGGAAAGACCATACCTCCCAACTGTTCCGATTTAGGTTGGACAGTCTCGATTTGAGGGATCTCTCCCACCATCCCGATTGGGACAGATTTGTCCCGTGGGCGGTAAATTTGTGGGGTACGTCTCGTACACTGCTGTTCTGTGCACAGCAATGAATGGTGTTTGGAGGGGAGGAGGGGTAGCCTATCACTTTAAAAGCACTTGACACGCCTCCTGGGGTGTGGCCAGAACCCCACTATAATGTGACCACGCCCACATCATGCCTCAGCCACACCTCATTACGATGTAAATTTTGGGAGGTATGGTAAGACACATTCCTGACGCTTCATCATGTGCTATCATACAGAAACAATTATCTATTGTATTAAAAACATAAACTCATCAATTACTGGCACAGGTGCAACCATCTAACACCAATTTTTGCTCTTTTCTCATATTTTTATTTAAAACACACTTGTCACCTACACACAAATTCTCATTAAACATATATCTGAACACATAATTAAACATATGGTACATTTACGACATGTTACAGCTCAAGTTTCTTTTATAGCCACCGCTTTACATGTACTAAGTTGTTCATCTTCTGAGGAGCGATGAATATTCATGAGTATTAATGAGAAAGTGAACCGCCCAAGTACTGTCAGGAGGAGCATGATCAGTGTGCGCCTCAGACACATCCTGTGACATCATCCAGCTGCCAGCTTTCAGCACATTGGCTCTGAGTGATCACATGACATCAATGTCATAGGAGCTTCTCCCCACACAAAGAGAGAAGGGCGCAGATTTAGCTGAATTTTTTCAATAATACTAAGTGTACTACAAGCTATATTGCAATTATGCTTTCACTCAGTGTGTCCTATTAATGTTAGATTGTATAAAGCAGCATGACACTCAGGGGCAGATTTACTAAAACTTCTAAAACTGAAAAGTGGAGGCGTTGCCCAGAGCAGCCAATCAGATTCTAGCTATCATTTTCTACAATTTACCAGATAAATGATAGATAGAATCTGACTGGTTGCTACGGGCCACTAATCGGGGGCGGATCTAGACAATTTTATAGGGGGCTGGGGGTATTTAGCATAGCCCTGCCCCTCTTTCAATAGCTTACTCTCAATCTATAGCTGCACAAAGGTAACAGATTATCTTAAGATTCTTCTTTTTTAATTTTTTTAAAAGGCCAGTGAAATTTGTAATGTGAATGAGAAACACTATAACCTTAACCTTGCCGAATAGCAAACACTTTCTTCTCCATCGTCGCAGAGTCAGTGCAGATACAGCTATAGTATTGTCAGTATGAACTAACTTGGATATCAGTGGTTGATTTTAAACCTGCATTGACTGTATGGTAGACAGGGAACTCTCAGTGATGAACTCTGTCTTCCGAGAACCGTAACTTGAAGTGTCATCCCTTGAAATGTGAGTATAGTATATACACCGCCAGCCCCTGTAAGTGAGTCTCTAAGGAGCACTCAGTAGTGTGGGTCTTGGTTGGATTACTGACTCCACTCGACTCTCCTACTGCTCACTGTGTAGCTGCTCCTCCGCTCTCCTGGGTCTTCCTGCTACTTCAGGGACACTGGTTATCCTCCGGCAATCACCAGCACCACTCTCAGACCTTGTACTTGGCACTCACAACACCGACTGTCCCTTAGGTCTCATTCTGCTGTCCTGCTCTCTCCTCCTGTTCTTTTTGCTGGGCAAACACATGGAATGACTCACTTTCTCTCTCTCTCTCTCTCTCTCTCTCTCTCATTCGCTCTCTCTCTCTCTTTCTCTCTCTAGTTTTCTCTTGTTCTCTCTATCTGTGGTAGTGGCATTGCATATCACCGTATACACCCCACTTCCACCATGGCTCCAACTTGTTTTTATGACACATCCCACAGATGCTCGATCAAATGAGATTTGGGGAATTTGGAGGCCAAGTAAACACCTTGAACTCTCTGGCCAGTTCCTCAAACCATTCCTGAACAGTTTCTGCAGTGTGGCAGGGGGCATTATCCTGCTGAAAGAGGCCTCTGCCATTAGGGAATACTGTTGCCACGAAGGGTGTACGTGGTCTGCAACAATGTTTGGGTAGGTGGCACGTGTCAAAGTAACATCCACATGAATGCCAGGACCCAAGGTTTCCCAGCAGTACATTGCCCAGAGGATCACACAGCCTCCGCCGGCTGCCTTCTTCCCATAGTGCATCCTGGTGCCATCTCTTCCCCAGGTCAACGATGCACACGCACCCGGCCGTGCGCATGATGTAAAAAAAAAACGTGATTCATCAGACCAGGCCACCTTCGTCCATTGCTCCATGGTCCAGTTCTGTTGCCCATCGTGGCCACTTTCGGCAGTGGAAATGGGTCAACATGGGCACTCTGACCTATCTGTGGCTACGCAGCCCCATATGCAGCAAGCTGCGATGCTCTGTGTGTTCTGACAGCCTTCGTTCCCCACGCACATCAATGAGCCTTGGGCACCCATGACCCTGTTGCCGGTTCACCGGTTGTCTTTCCTTTGACCATGTTTGGCAGGTACTAACCGCTGCATACCGGGAACACTCTACAAGACCGGCTGTTTTGGAGATGCTCTGACCCAGTCATATAGCCATCACAATTTGGCCCTTGTCAAAGTCGCTCAGATCCTTACACTTGTCCATTTTTCCTGCTTCTAACACATCAAATTCAAGAATTGACTCTTCACTTGTTGCCTAATATATCTCATCCCTTGACAGGTGCCATTGTAACCAGATAATCAATTTTAATTACTTCACTTGTAAACTTTCTAATATTGTGGCTGATCAGTGTATATAAATGTATGTATATATATATATATATATATATATATATATATATATATATATATATATATATACTCACACGTAAGGCTAATAAAGTGCAAATGTGCTGTACCCAATAGCAACCACACAGACATAGTTTGCTTTTTATGGCTCATTTACTAGCATTGCAACAAGGAGCAAGATTTTCATTAAGCGATAGCGGCTAACCAGCAGGTTTTTCAGTTTTCAGCTAATAAAAGCAGTTGTCTGATTGGTTGCTTTGGTTCAGTGTAATGGAGTACATAAACGTACTGTTAATTGATGGTCCTTACTGTCTAACTTGCACTAAACAGAGCAAAGCTGGTCCCTGCTTGGCTGTCACAATCTACTGCACATTTGCACTTTGTTAATAAATAACCCCCAAGAATATTTATCTGTAAGGAAACTTTTTCCTCCACATGAATCATTTTGAAAAGTTAAAAAAAAAATGTATCACATCCTATTATTCATTTCCCACAGCAAAACCTCCTTTCACCTGTCCCAAATATGGAACAGAGTGTGTTTCTAATTTAAAGGCATCAGTCAGAGCCTGATTATAGGACAGGAAATTAGAGGATTAAACTGTCTGGTTAAACTTCCTCCAGTTATCAGAATTCCGTCAGTTACATTGGATTAGAAACTCCACAAATCTACTGCTTGAAACTTTCTCTTATGCCGTTCGCTCCATACCATGTAACGTAGAACTCACATATGATGCAGAAAAGGGGGGAAAGGTCATAGATTAAATAACACAGAAATCATTATGTCTTTCAATAATGTCATCATGTTCTGGATGAGAAATGTGAAGATGTTTTTCGAACCTGACCTTGTTTTTGTCTTTGAGTATGATTCTGCACCCCCAATAACCAACACACGTTAAATAATTAATCATTTAATTAAATACATGAATGAAATATTGTAGAGTCCTGAAAACTCCATGTGCACAAAATTTGATGGCTAGCTTAGTGGGTTAGTTCTAATGCCTAATGAAATGATTATTGTGCATTTGTGGTGCCCCCGGATAAAGCTGTTGGTTCATAAACCTTTATGATCTCGTATATTACAAACCAAATCAGTGTTAGTGCTCAGACACCCTTAAGAAACGATAAGGAGGGTCTCGACAATGTTGTCCGTCTTCCAGTGGCCCCCACCTTCGGGCCCCATAGCATCGGCTGTGGATGCGTCACTATGGAATTTACAGAGTTAATCTTGAGAAATAAACGGAACATAGGATCTTATTATATAGGTGAAACACAGAAAAAGTCCCAACATTGGGTTTAGTTTGACTTCTTTATTGCAGAACAACAGTTCCTGAAGATAGCTATCAAAAATGTAAAATATAAGATTAGTTGCACAATTTAAAGTTTTCTCACCATCAGAATAATTAAAAAATCCCCAATAAAGCAAAGTTTAGCACCAAACTCCCACTATATAGGATGTTGTTAAGGAAGCGCAGTCAATGCACAGCGCAGAATGCCTTTCGTTTTGTAGCGGTGTATCTAGATGGTCCGCCCAACGCACATCAAGTGCACAACTGCTGACCATTTTAAAATCACCTCCCTCATTAAATGAATTTCACACATTTCCCCCAAAGTATGCTATGGGATGTGGTGGTGACGCTTTTCACCCCTGCAGACATTGGTACGCTCCTCCGTGACGGTCTGTCTGCGCAGATTCTTTGCACAACATTCTATGACTGTTCGGAGTGAGGATGTCGGCAAAACTGAAATAAATGCCATTTCTAAGTCCTCACATTTGGATCACCCCCTTTGAAATTGTCCTAAAATACTGCTTGTTGGACCCTCTTTAATGTATTAAACAACTCAGGACCGTAGGGGAGCATGCGGGCAATTTATACAGGCACGGATTTATCCGTTTTCATTACATGGGTTTCCCTGTGCGTATAGTTGTCATTAAATGTTGCAATATGCGCAGTTTCCAACTCTCGAATATCTTGCACTGTAAAATTAAATAAATGTTTTGGAGAAGCACAGACGTTATGGCGGATAGCCGGCATATGGTGCACAGATAAAAAATACTGCTGCGACTGTGTTGCTGCGCTAACGAGGTAAATGACATCACAAAGCAGGAAGAAAGCGGTTTTGTGCTGTGTTCTAACCTCTAGAATGTCGGGTCTCATGGGCAAGGTCTTCTCTATCCATGTTGGTGTTATGTCTAATTGTATTCATGTTTCTGTTATTATGAATATTTTATTCATATATGTCATAACTGTGCGATGATTGTGCTGCGCTACGGAATCTGTGGATCTCTATAAATAAACGCTGATGACGATGACCCGTCACGTTTTCCCCTATTAGTGAATGACCCCCAATGTACGAGAATGATGTGCGAGGGGACACAATGTAACACTACAGGTCACATGGTCTCAGTTGTGCGGTTCTGCACTGTGAAACCACTTTCTGTCTGTATCCCTAAGCCTCAAGCTTCAGATCCGCAGCCACGTGGTCAGACGCTCGTTATCTGAACTTTCAAACGTGCCATCTGAAAACTGTTCCGGGACCTCTGTGAAATTGCTTAATGGGCTCGTGCCCGTGCCCACCATAGAGGTGTCCGCAGTACAAAACCACTGTAACATGTGGTAACTGCAGCAGTAACGTGCGCATGAAATGGAAATGTCTATCCCAATTATGTCAATGAGCTGGTCCATCTGGAATGAGCTTAACCCTTCCTGGAGTAGAAAAACCAGCAATCACTTGTTGGCACAGACAATACAAGACCTCGAGGCTAAGATAGGAGTCGTATCAACCATACAAGGAGTGCAATATATATATGGCATAGGCAGATGGTCCGTCCTTACATGGATATACACAGATGACATATAGAGACATGTGTGTTTCATGTACTATGTTGTGTACACTCTGCACATGATTTTCACAACGCTTCTACACTAGTTCTATTTATCTATGGGCATGTGTAAGAAAATGCTAAATTGACTTTCATTTATTGGCTTGTACATGTCCTTCCATATCTTTTACTAACTATATCTCTTGAGCTTCTTAAGGCGTCATTTTTTAGGTCAGTATATGTTGCTTGTGTAAGAGAACATATCTTTGTGTACTTATGTGGACAATACATTAAACATACTGTCTGTGATTGCTAATAACGCATTGTGTGCACTCGTTGCCAAGTTTGCATTGCATTAAACATACAGCGTTCGTCATCAGGGCTGGTGCGTGAGTTGGGGGCATCCTAGGTGCTCCCCCCTGTGTCACCACCCCATGTCTCCCAAGTATGGGGGGGGGCAGCTTCTATTGTTGGGAGTGTGTGGCTGGGCTGTGACTTCACACCCCAAATTTTTTTGCGGAAAAGTGTATCCAGGGATACGACCGTTAATTCAAGTGAAGGATAGTAGTGGATATAGGGTGAAAATAGGACGGCAATATTGGGTCTGGGGGGATTTTCACAATTGAAACAGATTGGAGGTTGCTTACTCTGGATCAATTTCAAATATAAGTGCAGGATCGCAGGAGATCCAAAATAGGTTGAACTTGATGGACTGGTGTCTGTTTTCAACCTCATCATCATCGTCATCACCATTTATTTATATGACCTCATCAACTATGTTACTATGAAACATAAGGTGACATCACGGGAACAGTCAGCGGTTTCTAGCACCTTGAATCTCAGCTACTTAGTTTCTGCACATTTCGCTGGTCAGACACAACATTCTATACAACCTCCAGGGAGTCTGCGACGACTCAATAGGAGACGTCAACTTGCAGCCGGCTGGGACTCCACAAACATGGGAGAGACAGAGACAAGGATGTTGTGGTTGAAAATGTTTTATTATTCATCTTATTTTGTGAATAAAAACTGACTTCTGCTTGTGTTCATTTATAGAGAGTGACTAATCTCATTCTCATCCTGCAGACTCCCAGCCTGTCCACTAATGGAACAATCTAGTTGTTTCCTTATAAGATGCCAAGTGTAGGGGTGACAAAGGAGCAGGTATTGTGGGAGCCATTAAATGATACATTTCAATAATATCATCTCTGCTGTGGCTATAATACACTTTCAGACTATATAATATACAACTACTGTATTACGGGGTACTTGATGATCACTAACTAGCAGTTTCAGACACCCGTAAGTCCTCCAAGAGGGTACACATTGGACCAGTGGTTTTCTCGGGTAAAGTGAGAACCTTGTTTCGGATGGTGGAGCAATTTGGGGAGACAGGGACAAGAATCGCACCTCTCTTCTCAGCCGTCAGAGTACTCCACCCTCCACACACTTTCCTCCAATTTTAAATTCTCAAACTTCCCAAAATGTGGAAAGAGAGAATTGGGATAAAATATTCCTTGCTTCTTATACTCCTAAGCAACTATTTAACAAACCTGGCCCCTATTCCTCTGGACATGGCTCCATCCGATGGACCGTGCCAATTTGCAGTCTGAGAATCGGAGCTGAACTATTAAAGATGAAACTCTTGGAAAGTATAGGAATAAATGCTGGATGAGGCACAATTATATTGTACTCATCCTGCAGGTGTTGTATAAGGAAGTAGAGGAGGCAGAATACTGCTTTTCCTTTATTCCCTTATCTCTCGCCAGTCGCCGGTACAATCCTCATAAGTCAGACTGTTCCATGCAGTATACCCTAAGAAGCAATCAGCACTTAGCTCTGTGTGACCTTCTGAAAGTAGACTAATACTAATAAAAGCAAGTTTCTGCAGGTCTGCATCATCATCGCTATTTATTTATATAGCGCTACCAATTCCGCAGCGCTGTACAGAGAACTCACATCAGTCCCTACCCCGTTGGGGCTTACAGTATAAATTCCCTAATATACACACACACACACACAGACTAGGGTCAATTTGTTAGCAGCCAATTAACCTACCAGTATGGTTTTAGAGTGTGGGAGGAAACCGGAGCACCCGGAGGAAACCCACGCAAACACGGGGAGAACATACAAACTCCACACAGATAAGGCCATGGTCAGGAATTGAACTCATGACCCCAGTGCTGTAAGGCAGAAGTGCTAACCACTGAGCCACTGTGTAGCCATGCATGAGACACATTTGCGCACACACAACTTTATTATACTCAGCAAACGTTCATAGAACGCACGTTCCCACGCCCCAGCCCACCCGGACAGGCGCAGGCGGGTGTAAGTGCAAGAATTACGCAAGCCTGCATCGGAGCATAGACGTGCGCCCACTGTCTGGGAGTCTGCAGAGCGCAATCACGTAAGATACACTACACAAATTGGCTACTTTGTATCAGCCCCATTATCGATGGGTCTCCTTTCATCAGTTTGTCTGATTTTTGAACATTTAAGTAACCAATTGCCTTTATCTGTGGAATGTCGCACAGGTGGGCTGAAAAAGTGACACAACTTAACACAGTGGCACAATGTGACACAGAACATTCCATTCTAGAAGTTAAAGTACTTCCTGTCTTGGAGATTAGTGAATCCAGAAGTAAGCACTAAACCAGGTCTCCAATCAGGGTTAGGGATACAAATATCTAATAGATTATCTTGTATACAAATATTCAGGGAGGTCACCGATGTTTTTCAGTCCTCGTCTGAGGGAGCAGGGTCAGGACAAGGTATAGGCAGAAGAGACAGCTGCTATGGGTGCAACATACAAGAATAAAGCAGGACCAGCAATGAAAAAAATTGTTTTTGTTCTGCTACAGAGAAGGAAGAGGAAAACTGCTTTTAGTGCCAAGTCTGCCTTTATCTCCAGGAGCTTTCATAATAAAACTAAGGGGAAGTCAGGGTAAGGGCCAAAAACCGAGGCCGAAATAAATTACGGTAACTCAACATCCCAAATACATTAGCTTCCTTGTGACCCTTCCTATAGCTCCTGTATGTTCATTCGATTTCATCCTCTCATGTCCCGCGTCTACCGCCTGACACATGCACAAACATATTCATCTTGGGGAAGTATGTTTTCAATTATCCGTTAATAATATATTATGATTCAGAAAAGAAGTAAGAATGGAACGCCAGATTTCATGGTCTAAACATACCATATGTGAAGGATCTAATTCATAAAACGCTGTCAGCGATATATGCGCTGAGCAAAGTGACAAGGGAAACACAGCCAGCATCTTTTATTGTAATAAATGTGTCTGTACGTGACATATGTTCTAACGAGAAATCTATTATCATGTCTCCTACTGTTACAAATAGCATAGGAGACTCTTCAAATATTATGTGAATGTTGTCTTAAACTATTGTAGCGAACAAATGGTTCTGGATATAGAATTACCTTCCGGAACAGTGATGGGCAACATGTGGTCCTCCGAGCCTTCACCTGTGGCCCCTAGCTCCTTCCTGTTTTATTGTCTGATTTGTTTTGTTATAGCTTGTAACACTTGTGTAAAATGCCGATATGTTATTATAGATATGGGTCTCTTTCTTTTTTTAAATGTAACGTATTACTGAGATTGAGGGTAATGTGGGGCCCTTTGATTGTACTGTGTTTCCACGTGGACCAATAGGATGCTCTTGGTCCGCTCAGTCACCTCCCCTTGCCAAATCTGCGCACTCCAGCCAAGAAGCCTCACCCGTCCCCACAATCATCATTTCCACCGCTGGATACCTTGAACCCGACCACTCCCTTCCTACGCACTTGCCGGTTCCCAGGGATTTGATAGGCTAGGCCGCTTGTGTGTAGGTGATGGGTCTATTTTTTTCAGCCAAAATGTTTAATTAGTTTTTACACATAAGGCTAGATTTACTAAACTGCGGGTTTGGAAAAGTGGAGATGTTGCCTATAGCAACCAATCAAATTCTAGCTTTCATTTATTTAGTGCATTCTACAAAATGACAGCTAGATTCTCATTGGTTGCTATAGGCAACATCTCCACTTTTTCAAACCCGCAGTTTAGTAAATAAACCCCATAGTGTATTAGGCTAAGTGGATGAGGGGAAGGGGGAATATAATGGATTAAGGGGAGCGGAGGGGTATCAGCAAACTAAGTATATATATAAGTGTCATTTGAAGTTGAGTCTATTTTAAACTTAGAGTCTTCCAAGAACTGGGGGGGTCAGCCTCAGCCCACCTATTGGTCACTTGTGTAACTAAGACAATTCCTTTTTGTGTAACTGTTTCCCTCTGTTCAATTTACCCTCCCGACCTGTCCTTTTGCCGTCTTCTGAGAAATAAGACGTCCTGGGAGAACAGGCAGCTGTAATCCCTGGTTTGTATCGTTACTCTACTCCTGAGGTTAATCAACTGCAAATTCCATTAACTTCCTACAGAGTGAAAGCAGAGACCAGGCCGGCCAGCAGTCAGGTGCAGCACTAGGAAACCTTTTCAGGTGTTCCTGCCTCTCACAGTGCACTGCCGACATCAATGGGAACGGCTATAAAGATCTGCTTTGTCAAGGAGCCCAGTAGATACAGCTTACATTCAGCAGAAGCACAAAAGACCCTTTAACTGCTTCAGCGCCGGACGAGCAGACGGCGTGCATGAAACCCAGAGACACATGCGGATTGATAAATTACCGCTCGTATCATTATACTATTATATTACTAATCCTCTAGCCGCGCATGGAAGTATTATGTCCTCTTGCTGTCTCCATATATTATCAGCACTTATCAAATAGATTGCAAGCTCTTGGCTGCAGATTGTCTGAGCTTTTAAATTTATAGGCTTTAAAATACCATGTCGTTAACTTCTCTAAGGGGACTTTGCCAATTGACATTCAGCCTAATAAGATACTTTAATTATATCCCTGCTTGAATAACAATGGGACAGTGCAAAATAATGGTCTGCTACAATCTAATACCTTCATTTTTATTAATATTATTACCCTGTGTTGTATAAGTTACTAATATCCTAAAAATTACTGTTTCATAAAAACAATATACTTATCTTATTGCCATCTGTGGAGTTAAATCTCTGCTAACCCAATCTGATGACCCTCCAGCGTTCTACCCAGAAAGTGCATTGATTCTAAAGGTTACCCAGTGCCTTTGTTGGACTCCAAAGTATGGTTATAATAAACATCCGTCTGGCACTAGAGTATGTGACTCATTTTAAGAGTTAGGCTGGGTACACACTACAGGTTTATCACACAATTTTTTATGCCAATCGCACGATAAATGATTATTGGATCCGATATCGTATTAGTGTGTATTCTCTCACAATCATGTTTTATTGTTCCAAAGCACATCGTATCGTTTCATTTAATTTTATAAACAGACTAAAGATCTCTATAAATAATGGAACAATGTCGTTCCAATCCTGCAGTGTGTAAGCACTCAGGGCCGGCAGTGTCCATAGATCTCTATGGAGTGTGCAGAGTCACCATCTTTTCAGCCGATGGTTATGACAGATGAAGAGCACAGATCTGAAGGTAAATCGTGTATAATGTGTACACAGGAATCGGCTGCTCATCGGGACATTCAGTCATTGGTATAATCGTTAAAGATATCGCATCGGGAGAAATTTTTTATAGTGTATACCAAGCCTTAGAATATAGATGACCATTGTTTGAGTAACTCCTCTTATAAAACCCTTTGCTTTGAATATACTTCGCAAACCTGCAAACAGACCCGATTTTTGTGGGACAGTCCCTATTCTCGGCTCCCTAAAGGGGTGTGCCCTCTCCCAAAATGGGTGTGGTTTGAGCTGATTGGGGCGTGGCATGAGTTGTCTCGATTTTGAGGTAGGTATGAACTTCAGACGTTACTAAACCTTCCAAAAGGGAAAGAGTGATGGCATTGCGCATAGCAGCCAATCAAATTTTAGCTATCATTTTGTAGACGGTACTAGATAAATGACAGCTAAAATCTAACTGGCTCTTATTGGTAAACACCTCTACTTTTTAAAAGGTTTGTGTTCACTTGTTCTTTCACACATTTGGCCATAACTTATAGAAATTAGTTATGCGCAGACTACACCCATTGCCAAATACATTGGAATTAGCTCCTCTCATAGATCCCATTGTCCATATAACCTTAGATTTATTGTTAGCTTATTTACCCACATATGAAGACAGGAAGTGAAAGATCAGCAAGACATTGACGGACATGGAGCAAGGCAGAAAAGCTGTCTCTTCTCCTTTTGTATTGTCTCTGTGACCGTGTGTGTGTTGGAGCTCCAAGATGGTGTCTACTGCAGAGCGAGCAAACGTTTGCTTCTTATGATGAAGAAGCTGGCTGGACATGGGTGGGTATTCTAATGCATTGTTGTCTATTTTCATTACTTACTTCCAGGAGATGCGGAGACGATGTATGAAAACATGAGGTGGACGGGGGCTTGTTAATGAGATTCTCATCACCATGTAGGTGGAATGATGGTGCGAATTGAGTCATCACACCCCTGTCTATGCGGTGCTCACTGAGGTGGACTTAAGTATTGAGTTGTGGTATCAAGTGGGTGTGGTTACGTGGATGATGCAAATCGAGTCAATGTGGCACCTTGTGTTGCTGCAAGGAGTCTGGGGGGGGCTCACCCTAATGCGGGAGTTGGGGAAATACACAGATAGCTTCAAACATAGAAACAGAATTTGACGGCAGATAAGAACCACTTGGCCCATCTAGTCTGCCCATTTTTTAACCTATGGTAACCTGAAACTCTATTTGATCCTTTATGTCTATCCCAAGCATGTTTAAATTGCTCTACTGTATTATCCTCTACCACCTCTGATGGAGGCTATTCCACATATCCACTACCCTTTCTGTGAAGTAGTTTTTCCTCACATTTCCTCTAAACCTACTTCCCCCCAGTGTCAGTGCATGTCCTCGTGTTTTAATACTTCTCTTCCTTTGTATAATGTTTCCCTCCTGTACCTGGTTATAACCCTTGATATGTCTGATATCGCTGAAAAGTGTATATATTTCAATGCTACAAACCTGCAAAATGTCATGTAAATCGTCTCTGCAAATTCAGAATGTGGAATGGGAGCGAGCACCAATAGGTGTGTCTGGCATAAAATAGGCAGATTTGCGCAAGATAAATTGTATAGCACCTCCGTAATTTTCTCTAGGAGGATTTAATTCAGAGCAAAGTGCCGGAGAAACACCCCAAGAAGAGACTCATGGACGATGTCCGGCCTAAAATCTCCACTCATAGAGCTGCGAGCAAAAACAAGCGGAGTTTCCTGCACTGTAGTAACCTGTAGTCTGCGCAGCCGTGAATCGCGGTAATCTCCGGTGTGAGCGCTCAGAATTGAATTCCATCTATTAATGAACATTCCACAGCTGTATTTTAAGCTGAGCAGTATAGAATTGAGCTGCATTTGTAAATGATTATAATTCAAAGCCGAACAATCCTAATACTGAATTCTAATTATTATACCACTGTATAAAGTTTAGAAACGCCTTTGGAAAAATCATTTTGTCCTATTTTCTCTATCTAAACAACTAGTTTTCAAGCATTTTTAAACAAATATAATTGGCCATATGGTATATAACAGGTTTTAGACAGTTTTTTAAACTTGGCAAATCTCACCCCCTTCCCTCCGTCTTTGATCCTAAATCTTGTGGAAGTGTTCTCGCCTGTACCCTGTTTAATTTGTGTGTTTTGCACTCGTGAAGTTATTAAAACAGAGATTGCAATATAGAATGGGGACCGGGGAGAGACGTGAGTAGGATATTGTCATGGTACAGAGAGAAGAGGCCGTCAATTTTTTTTCCCTGAGAAACATAAACCAACAAATACTTGCACAAATGTCTTCTGTCTAATCATTGTTTGTGCGGCAATGAAAGATGCGATTGTCTGGGAGAGATGAATATAGGATCCATGCTGGCTGGGAGTTCAGAGGTCTTCCATGCAAAGCTGCCATTCTCTCTGGCACTACATCCTTTGTATAGCTTGGTTTGGCAGTTATCTCCTTGCGCTTAGGCTACCTGCCAAAGCAGCTGGTGCTGTAGATCTCTACTGCTATAGACTACAAAGCATCACTCAGCAACCAGTGTCTCTGCATGGGGTCTCTTACTGAGATGACAAAGAGAGATGCCCTATAAATTCTGCCATCCCCGGCCCATCCGCGGCTCTACGATTGTATTGGGTACATGTTGGTGTTAATAATGTATCAGTCATTTGATCGGTATGATCTAAGGCTTGTCTATCTTTGATACGTGCCTCAGATAACAATAGGACAAATATGTAGTTTGGGGGGGTTTATCCAAAGTCACGAAAGGTAAAAAAAATAAAAAAACGTACAAGGAGAGATCGGAACGCGGCGGATCGATGTGAACGCTAAGTTCTGAATTCTCAGCCAATTGACCCCTTCAAGGCCGGAGGTGTTGTACGCCTGTGTGCCCAAACCCATTTTCACACTACGCTGAGGACGCTGGGAATAATTTTTTCAAACCTTAGTCTATCTGAGCAAAATTGTTACCCTATAGCAGGTGCCAAAGATACATCTCCTAATAGATGTATATGCGGATTTCTGCAGATCTGCAGGACCCATATTTGCGTAAGCGCTTCTTTCGTCCCCCGTCCGCTTCTGCCAGCACAGGCGGGCATAAGTGCCTGAATTGTGCCGGACTGCAAACGTGTCTATGCATTTGCCCAATTTCTGGCATAAGAGATTTCATGCAAGATACGCTACACAAACCCTACGTCAGCACCATAGTGATTTTCTTTAGTTAGTACACTGACATTGCAGTTGTACTATTTATTTATTGTTCTAAAAGGGGCACTATTGTTTATTTTAGTACAGGGGCTACACCTGTTGTGTACAGCTGTGGCAACTGATAGCATACACCAGGCACCCATGTGCATCCTGGCACTTGTAGTTCTACAAGCACCGGCATGCAAGAACACTCGTGGGCTGTTAGTGCATGCTGGCACTTGTAGTGTCACACATGCTTGCACTATATTTTGAAAGTATTACCCAGGTACACAACAGGTCTTTTTAGTTAGATTTTCTTTTATATGAGTTTGTTGATGGGTCTCCCCATATAAGGTTTGCATTACATGGATTATATACCGCTAGCAGGCAAGAGAGACCTGATGATTTGGGAATGTCCTCTGTGGATGTCTTTGTGATGTCACTTTGTGTGCTGCAATTGGTGTGTCAGGAACGGAATGAGACAGCTGTCGCTGTCTCAAAAGAGCGCTTATACTAGTGTACGCCTGGCATTTCAATATGGCAGCTTAGATTTAAGAGGGAATAACGCCCCCTGATTTAATATAGCGGACAGTCTGCAAGTCGTTAAGAAAGTGCTTTGGATCACCTAGTGGTCATAAGAAGTACTGCATTTTGAGTTCAATTCCCGACCATGACCTTATCTGTGTGGAGTTTGTATGTTCTCCCCGTGTTTGCGTGGGTTTCCTCCGGGTGCTCCACTCTCCTCCCACACTCCAAAAACATACTGGTAGGTTAACTGGCTGCCAACAAAATTAACCCTAATCTGGCTGTGTGTGTGTTAGAGAATTTAGACTGTAAGCTCCAATGGAGCAGGGACTGATGTGAGCGAGTTCTCTGCACAGCGCTGCGGAATTAGTGATGATGATCTTTTGCTTTACCTTTAATTGCATTTTGGACAGTTCTTGGCTTGAGGGAAATCCAGACACCTAAATCCCCAACACCAACCCAACACATTAACAATACTTGTGTCAGTCAGATACAGTAATATCTGAGACGTTCTGGCTGATCCGTATCACTGTAGTTCTGTTTCATTCTGTGATTGCAACATACAACTTACATTCTCACCATGTATCTCACACATTCGTATTACAACCTTATCAATTCCATTTTGCAGGAGGCAGTGAGGAAATGAAGATTTCTAGCCTTGTTCCACAGACGCGTTTAATGAGCTATAATAAATATTCATTTTATTATTCTATATTTGTAGGAAAGACTTTACGATTTCTCCATATCCCGCTGTGAAAAGCACATTTATTTAATGTAATGGACATCGGTAATTCTCCCAGAGTAGTTACTTTATTAATTCTGTTCTTAATTAGTGTGTGTGATTGACTAGTAAAATGCCACCAAGTGTAGTCAGTATTGTACATATTAGATATAATCTCTAGAGGAAGCTGTTCATATAGAAATAGACGAATCAGTGTAACACAGCTGCTTGTCTGACAATTCCTAAAGCAATTTTCCCTTGCTGACAGCTATATCAATGGATCTTATCATCGTAAAAACTAACCAGATAAAAGTAACACTTTTGTAACATTAAACCCCTTTTCCCCAACAAAAAACTACCAAAATGTCAGGGGTCCGGCAATATCAGATTAAGGGTATATTCAATTGTTTTGAATCCCCGTGGCGTTAAAACTATTACCGTTATTACGGTAATAGTAAGCTGGATTTCAGCTCGCGGCTCAGGGATGACGGTAATAGTGCGCGCGCCATGAGATTTTGGGCATTTTCGCCAACAATTAAATATACCCCTAGGTGTCCCGACATTGCCACTTTAAATTTTTAAGTGACAGACGTCACGATGATGTCAGCCTGCAGTGCCGAAAACACTTCTTCGATCGGAATCACTTGCTCTCAGCATGGTGCTTTCATCGGAGATCTCCAGCGTCGTCTTGAGGGTAAGTATTTTGACAGCTAGTCTCTGATTGGTTGCTATTGGCAACATCTCCACTTTTCAAACCGGCCGAAAAACTCTCAGCTTGATACATTTACCCCCTGGTGTTAAATGTATTAAGTGCCGACATCTCCAAATCTGCGGAAATTGGCGAGTCTGCAGTAAAAATTTAAAGCGGCAATGGCTTTAAAGGCATTGTTTTGCCTTTAAAGCCATTTCCGATTTAAATTTTTACTACAAACTCGCCGATATCCAGCAACTTGCAGAAATCGGTAATTAATACATTTACCCCTGGAAGGATCCATTTTATTTTATTTTATTTATTGTACATAACAATATGTTTTTAGAATTGTGTCCACACTCAGTTCTGCAGGGGACAAAGACATTTTGCAATCCTCCCAGTGATTGATCATTTCAGGGTTAGTGTCACACGAGCTGAAAGACACTATTGTGTTTCAAGCTGAAGAAAAGGAGAATGAAATCTCTGCATTTCCTGCCTGTTATAATTATCTCCACACCTGATTTCTATGACACACAATTTCTGTGGCTCATAAGATTGTATCCTCAGACGTTGGTTGTCAACATTGTGGTGCTCAAGGTTGTCATTAAAACAATGTCCACTTTGAGGCACGCTGAGTTAGCGTTCTATTGTCTATTAGTTTGTTCTGATATAGATGTGACTTGTTAGTTTGTGGAGTGAAAGTTATGAAAAATACATAATTTTAAGCTTTATAATCAAATAAATGTCAGTCCGTGTAACCAGTATACAATGCAGGTCCTAATTCATTATACAAAGCAAAGCCCCAGTCTAGTGACACGTACACTGTACAGATCTCGATTATCTTCATCATCTATTTATATAGCTCCACTAATTCCGCAGCACTGTACAGAGAACTCACTCACATCAGTCCCTGCCCCATTGGAGCTTACAGTCTAAATTCCCTAATACACACACACACACACACAGACAGAGACTGACTAGGGTCAATTTGATAGCAACCAATTAACCTACCAGTATGTTTTTGGAGTGTGGGAGGAAACCGGAGCACCTGGAGGAAACCCACGCAAACACAGGAAGAACATACAAACTCCACACAGATAAGGCCATCGGGAATTGAACTCATGACCCAGTGCTGTAAGGCAGAAGTGACCACTGAGTCACCCTGCTGCCTCTATTCTGGTGTCCAGTATTCAATGTAGACCCACATCTGATGACCAGTATACAATCCATAGCCCCATATTCAATATCCCATTCTGATGACCAGTATAATATGCAGACTCACATTACATAATGCCATCTCCCATCTGATGACCAGTATAATATGCATAGCTACATATGATGACCAGTATAGCAAACCGTAAGAGAGCAATTAATGATATATAGGTAGCTTTTTATTTATTATTAAATCAGAATATGTTAATTTCCAGCGACCATTGAGATTTACATCCAGGACTGGTAATTAATCATTTAAGACCCTACACACATCTCTCTCTGTATATCTGACTAGCTGGCTACCTACAGTCTAGTTCATTATATTATTCATAACACTTTACCGTTCCGCAGAACAAGCTCTGCCAATTTGCAGCACACTGCAAAATATGTCTATATATTCTAAATAACAACACATCAACTACAGCGATAGGGAGGACAGTCTATAATAAGACCAAAATTATAAATATAAATATTCCAATAGCAAACCAATGAGATGTCATGTCATTAAACATTACGTAAGAGGGACTGTGTTTATAGATTCAGACAAGACTGCTTTCCGCAGTGTAACAATGTGTCTTTTTCCATTGAACTCATTTGTTGCGTTTTGTTTCTATTTTGTTTTTCTGTCAAACCAGTTAAAACAATTGTTTCGTTGTGATCTGTCTATTCCGGACTTCCCCAGTCCATACGATTTTATTTTCTGTGCCTTAGCCCCCGTCTCAGGCTATTAAAATGGATATGCATTATTTACCAATATACAAAAGTATTGCCATATCAAACATCGTGAAATGGACTCCAAATACGCCATCTGGCATTTGGGAAGGCGCGCAGTAGGGAACGTGAGACGAGATATTCTTTACCACTCTGCCTGGGATTTCACCACTCGCAAATTTCATTGCCAAGAAGAAGGTGAGAGCCTGCAAGAGTGGGAAAGACTTTTCCATAGTATGTAGGTGCCAGCAGGCAGGAAAATATTACAGCTGCTGACATCTCTCCAGTAAGGGAATCAAATTAAAAGAAACTACTTGTAGGATTTCATATGTCGGAAAGTGAACACAAAATAAGCTTATTGGGTGAAAATCAATCAGGATATTTAGGCTTTAAAAAACAGAATGATTCCCGCAAGAGGATTTGTCATGATTATGGCATCTTTAACTTCATCCAAGAACCCATTTACAAAGCTCTTATTAAAGCGCTCTGAATTGCAATGCCGTATTGAGAGATGTATATGACTCTCGTTAAAACTGTTTATTTTAAGTGATCTTTAATCCAAAAACAGGAAATGAACACTTGAAAACACTTTGGCAATTTGAGGTATTGATGTTTTTCATAAGTATATGATTACAGCTTAACTGATTGTTGCCGGTTGTGTGTTTCACAATTGATCAGTCTGCGTTTTATAGGGTAATGTGTAACATGTGCACATGCAGCAATATTACAGGTATGTTAGGCACTATTCCTGATAAGGGGTTTTCTTATGTATGAGCACAATGCCTAAAATATAGTAAATCTTATATATATATGTAGATATACTACATTATATTTAACCACAAAGTCACTGGCATTCTGCTACTATTAACATGTCCAGCAGTGCTCCTCAACGTGACTGGAAGCATATAAGAGTAGGAACCTGGTGACCATGTCTATATGTCATCTTCATCACCATTTTTTTATATAGCGCCATTGATTCCGCAGCGCTGTACAGAGAACTCACTCACATCAGTCCCTGCCCCGTTGGAGCTTACAGTATAAATTCGCATTATACACCAAGAACGAAATTTGCGTTCAACTTAACATAAGCCCCTATCTCAGCAGAGGAGGGTCAGAAATTAAGTAATGCTGTGGGAAGGAAAAGGCTCTTCTCCCATAGGCAAATTGAGGGGGGAGGGGTGTTTCTAGCACCTGGAAAACCCCCCTCCCAGTTTGGTGTACAGTATGCTTGAGGTGGCTGGACCCTGCCCCGGGACCAGCCACTTTGCAGATTGTGTGCAGATCGTTTCTGTCTGCACTGTTCAGAGCCATCTCTCCCCAACAAGTACTGAAAGCAGCAAGAACAGGTAGGAGAGAGCAGGACAGTCTGTCAACTGTTCTGACACACTCAGTCAGGACTTTGTCCTGATTATAGGGACAGTTGGGAGCAGGGCCGGACTGGGACTAAAAATCAGCCCTGGCATTTAAAGTACACAGGCCCACCTTAGGTCTAGTAGGAAACAAATTGTGTGCCGCCGCGCAGTGGCAGCGCCGAAAATGGAGTGACCACATGGTGTTGTGGGTGTGGCCAACATGGGGCATTGATACATACATTATAATAAAACATTACATTTATCACGCCCTCCCAGCCACATCACGCCATCCCCCCAGGCACATTATGACACCCCCAGCATACTGTACTTATCTATGCTTCTGGTGCTGCTGACATCCATCAGGGTGGGAACTTTCTGTAGAGTGAGTAGTGAAGCTCTTAGTCTCACGAGATTACCAAATCTTGTGATACTTAGAGCTCCTCGGCTTGCTCTGCAGGCTGTGTCCTATCCAGGGACTGGGAACAGCTATCCGCTCCCTCCTGCTAACCAGAGCTGGATTATCGCTCGTGGTGCATGGGGTATTTAAGACAGGGGTCCCCTATTAACATGGTTATCATTTTAGACAAATGTTAGGCAAATACACAGGCAATACTGTGTGCACTACTGTTAGTTGAACGCAGCTCTGCCTTCACAAGCAGTACAGTGTGAAGTGGGACTTACCTCCCAACTGTCCTTGTAGTCGGACCAAATCTCACTAAACAAAATTTGTGACTTCCCCACCAGATTCAGGACAGTTGGCAGATAGTCCTGCTCTCTTCTACCTGTTCTTGTCACTTTAACCACCTGTGGCTGCTGGTGTCTTTAGTTGCTGCTTGTCTGGATCCTCGAGTGCTGGAGGCCCTATTTGGAAAAAAAAATGGGTACATGTAATTTAGAAAACTCCAACCAGCCCTGGTGTTTAATCAATGCAACCCTTGTTTTATAATTAGGCCTCCCTCCAGCCTCAACATTAAAATACTAGTATTCACGTTTAATAAATAAACCTATTTACCTCCCTCCAAACAACCCCAGCAATAAGTTAATTATCATTTACGTTTAAGAAATACCTATTTCCCGCAACCATCACTGCCATTAAATAATTCCTATTCACATTTAATAAATAGACGTTATTTTTTTCCCAAACAGCCTCACTTTCAATTAATAGCCCCCAAATCATATTATACCATACAGTAGTGCCCCAAATCATATTATGCCATACAGTAGTGCCCCCAAATAATATCATACCATACAGCAGTGCCCCAAAATAATATTATACCATACAGCAGTGCCTCAAATCATATTATGCCACAATAGTGCCCCCAAATCATATTATGCCACAGAATTAACATATTAACAACACTAAATTATATTTGCATAAACTGTGAGTTTATATAAATATCCAGTAGGAATAATTATGGACTACACAGCATTTCCCCCCCCCCCCCCCGTGTGGCATCCTCCCTCTTCTCGCCCCCTCCTGTGTGACATCCTCTCTCTTCCGCCTCCCCTGTGTGGCATCCTCTCTCTGCCCCCCCTGTGTGGCATCATCATTCTGCCCCCCCCATGTGGCACCCTCTCTCCCCCCCTCCTGTGTGGCATCCTCTCTCTGCCCCCCTGTGTGTCACCATCACTCTGCCCCCCACCCCTGTGCGGAACCCTCTCTCTTCTCCCCTCCCCCCCCCTGTGTGGCATCCTCTCTTTTCTCCCCCCCCCCCTTGTGGCATCATGTGATCTGGTGGCTGGTTCCTGGGGGGGAGCCAGCCACCAGGAAGCCTGTCAGTGCACGGTGCACACACTGTGCACTGACTGCCCGGGACCGGACCAGCCCATCTGACCATCGGCCCTTCTGGCATTTGCCAGAAGTGCCAGATGGCCAGTCCGGCCCTGGTTGGGAGGTATGTCCTGCTTCACACGGCTCTGCTCGAAAAGGGAAAGCTGTGTGCCCCTAACAGTAGTGCACACAGCATTGTCCGTGTATATGATGGTGGATAGGAAGAGTTGGAGAGCAGCCAAGCACTGCCTAAAATTATAGCCACGCCCGAAGCATGCTGGCCACGCCCACTGGCGGTGTGACATGGAAATCCCTCTCTACAAATCCTGCGTTTGCCCCTGTCTCCCTCCCACAAACCAGGGAGTACCCCTTTTATAAAGCACCCTCTAAACCACTTTGTCTCATTTAATTAATCCTGTCCTACAAAATTATATTTCACTTTGTGTGTGAGTGCAACAGTCTAATCCTTACTCATCAAGGAACTCCTACCACAAGTCTGTATAAACTATCATTCCTCCACAAACGCAGCCTTCTTGGCCACAAATCCACGTGATTACTCATAAAGTCCAGCACATTGGCACACAAGTAGTTATGACATAATTTGCGCCGGGGGTTAGATCTTTTGCATGGTGGCAAATGATCTTTAATGTGTTGTATTAAACAATAACACCATTCTCTGAATTTTCAACAAACTATACAATTCAGTAAAATAGCCGCCAAGTAATTAACAGTAATTGGCATACATTTGTTCTATTGCGGTAAATTACGTAAGACACGCTGGATCTTATGAGAAACTCTGCACACGGAATTGTGTCATAATAACACATTTCATAACATAACAACTCTATAATAACTTCCTTCCAGCCACCTCGCAGCTCTCTGTGTGTTTGCAAACAATGCAGCCAAATGTTCTGTTCCCCACCTCTACCAATGAAACAATATTTGCTACAAAAATGCAGGAGTTTTATTTTCTGGAATATAAAAAAACACTCATTGAAATAGTAAATATTATTTGTTTAGACCAACACTGAAAGTATTATTTATGTTACACAATAAATACATTGCCTCCAATCTGTAGTAATTTGAATACAGTTAATGATTTTTGGCTTCTCTAAGCTAGTGACCAATCTTCATAAAATATGATTCACGGATATGTGTCATGTGGTGGCTGAGCCTCAAACTGTAATGATTAAACCCATTTCTTCTGTATTCTGTCTTTGACAAGTAAACAGAGGAGATTTAGAAGGAATGTAACATTGTAGCCCTGCGCTATACTCCTAGCGAGTCACTGTCATGGGAGTAGCGTCAACCAGAAGCGTCACAGGGAAGAAGCTGCTTTTCCTTCACGTCAGTGAACGGCGCTCAGTGTGGGGTTCCCGCGTCGAAATAGCCACTGAACGAGCAATATTATGTTCAGTGTTTAAGATGCCCCCTAAAGGCTTAATAGGCAGCGTTCCGCTGCTATAGCCTCTATATTGTATATAAAAGATAACAATATTAGACTGAAAATATCTCAAATATTATACTTACAGATAGATATAGATATATATATATACTTAGAGATGCTCAGGCTCGGTTCCTCGAGAACCCGAACACACCAGAACTTAGGAATTGAAAACGAGGCAAATGTAATTTTGACATCGCTGGATCTCATCTCCTTTTAAAGATCCAACATCACAGAGGGTGTGCGGGAGGGCGGACCCCCGGGAGGGCGGACCCCCATTTGTCTTTTCTGCCACTGCTGTGTGCCAATGTGTCCTAGATGTGCTAGGAACTGCCATGTGTTTGTCTCATTGCTCTGTCGCTTACCATCCAGCCAGGTCGCTGCAGTATTTGTCCGAAAGTGTATGAAAATAATAATGTGACCTGTGAAGTGGTCTAAATTGGCTGCAAATGACTTGAAATTAGTGTTATTGAGGTTAATAATAATGTAGGAGCAAAAAAAGAGCAAAATTATGTGATTTTAGCATATTTTAGGATTAATTCTAAAAAATCCAAAACCAACACACAAAGCTAATCCAGATCCAAAACCAAAACCAGTTCACGGGGGTCGGTGAGCATCTCTAATATATATATATATATATATATATATATATATATACACACACACAGTTATTGTCGTGGGCGAGTGTTTCATTTGAGTAGATTTGTCCTAACATAGCCTAAGAATATCAAAGCGATTCTGCGAGTTAGTTGGCATCGGTGCCCCCTTTTCCTCGTGACCCGCTACAACCACCAGTCTAACATGAACCTTTTAAGGGCTACCAGGGCATAGAAGCTGACAGAAACAGGTGGGCACACAGCATGGAGATAAGGCAGAAACTGTAGCCCCGGCAGGACTGGGATTACTTGTAGCTAAGACAAATCTAATTAAAACACAGCATGCTTAAATAAGCTTTATATAACAAGTATTCCTTCTGCTGGGTTCATTTAGCAGAGAATATTTCAGCAAACACGATTTGTGCAGCGCTGAGGGTCTGAGATTTCACCGTCTTTGCTGGATGGGGCTGGAGGTGAAACCAGCTGCTTTATAAAGGTGTTTTCTGTTCTGGTGTTTTTGTGATATTATTGTCAACGGGTCGTTGATTTCTGAGGACAAGAAACATCTTTTTTTTGTTGTTGACCAAGTTAATGTTATATGTTTTCAACATAATCTTGTTTCATTGCGTAAATAAAAATGAGAACCCCAGGATTTTATATTTGTTAATATTACCCTTCCTTCTAGCTAGGAAAATAAAGAGGGTCTCAAGATAGGGATCCCCTCAAATTGCTACGACAGCCTAGAAACATTAGATTGTAACTGCTGCACAGTGGAAAGATTGTGAACGCAGCTGATTGGATGGCCGACGTGGCCAGCCAATCAGCTGCCTTTTACCGGTCAATGTTTATTTTTTAAACTTCTCTAAGCTCTTATGTCTGGAAGAAACTCAGCTACTGCAAAAGGACTTTGGTTTGTGACTGCCATGATTTGTTAGGTCCCGGAAGGGGGAGGGGGGGACGGTGAAGTACTGATGTACTGGTTGTATTGTGGTTACTGTTGCCTGCTCACTTCCTGGATCTGCATGTAGTTTGTATGTTCTTTGCGTGTCCACTTGGATTTTCTCCTGGTCTTCTGGTTTCGTCCAATGGTCCAAATAGAACCGGATAGGTTCATTGGCTTCTATTGAAACAAACCCTTATGTTTGTGCACCTGTGGTAGAGGAATTAGATTGCAAGCTCCAGGGGTAAGGGGAACTGATGTTAATTAACAACCATTCTCTGTACAGAGTCACATGATATGTTGACGTTACATAACTAAAGAATAACTAGAGAAACCCAGCGATAACCATCTTAAATTATACTGAAATGTAATGACTAAATTACTTTAATAGCAGAATTCAATAACATTTTTATACACTTCATTGCATGTAGTAATTTTAACCATAGAGTATAATGAATAGATAACTATATTAGCCATCACTGATTCGTTATACACTACAATAAATGTATAAGTTCTTCCATCGAAGTTATATTGCTGGGCATGGTCCCCGTAAGACACGTTGATATATGTGGCTGCCAATAACTGTCACAGTTTCCAGACCACCCAGCATGTCACATGTTCCAGGTCACCCAGCAGGGCTTAAAATAACTATCACAGTTTCCAGAGCAACCAGCAGGTGCACAGGTGTATTGCCAGCTGTCACATTGTTTTGCGAAATAATAACCGATGCAACCGATTACAACGTCAATATTGATCTGCAAATATATAGACCAAGACCTTTGATTTGGTATATGTCTTGCCCTGTTCAGACAACAGCACTATAGAAATAATTCACGTATAACAGTCCTACTTATGCTTTTACTATATAGATAATATTAGTGTCATCTCCTTCTAAAATTTATTAGTGTTCTGTTTATGATGAATTTTGTTGAGGAGATCTGCATTAAAAAGCAGTGCTTCCCAGTTGGTGTGGCTCTCCAAGGCTTTTATGTCATGGCCCCTGACCTGTCTGGGAACCTCTACGGATGAGTGTTCTTAAGACCAAGTCTGAATAAACGCATAATAACCTTATACTCAGTTCTAGCCATGAGAGACTCTGACAGCGCAGGGAAATGCCTTTTTTACTCCTATTAATAGTTTACTGTTTACAGGAGTTTAGATATTTGACATTTGGGGCAGCATGGCGGCTCAGTGGTTAGCACTTCTGCCTCACAGTACTGGAGTCATGAGTTCAATTCCCGACCATGGCCTTATCTGTGTGGAGTTTGTATGTTCTCCCCGTGTTTGCGTGGGTTTCCTCCGGGTGCTCCGGTTTCCTCACACACTCCAAAAACATACTGGTAGGTTAATTGGCTGCTAACAAAATTGACCCTAGTGTGTGTGTGTGTGTGTGTGTGTGTGTGTGTGTGTGTGTGTATGTCAGGGAATTTAGTCTATGAGCTTTAATGGGGCAGGGACTGATGTGAATGAGTTCCCTGTACAACGCTGCGGAATCAGTGGCGCTATATAAATAAATGGTGATGATGATAATGATGATTTGTGCTTTATTTACATTGCTGACAAATTACACAAGATATATCTGCACCACTAGAGATGTACAATTATTCTTAAGTGGAGCAGTGGAGCAGTTCAAAGGGCCCCTCGACAAAATTTGGTTAGGAACTCATCAATGCCAGTCTAGATATCCATGACCCCACTCTGCTCTCCAAAGAGCCTCTCCTGACCACGTACATTCCATCGCATGCGTTGGTCCTCAGAAACGGGATTGGTTGCCCCTCACGTCCAGGCCCATTGGGCATCCTGTTTATCCGCTACTGGGAAAGATACTAATTAATTGTGTCAATCACTAACACATAGTGGATTGAACATATATAAATGAACATGCCGCTCTAGTAATATATTTAAATCTCACTGTATAAATTTGCATCAGTAGACTTCTAACAATGACAGACCCAATTTGACAAGCTACGTCTTGATCATCTATATGTATAGCATCTGACCTCAGTGAATTTCAGTTCTGATTTGAGATTACATGGAGGAAACAGGGAATGTTAGTGGTTTGGGTGTATTATTCAGTACCTTTGCAGTTCACATACGGAATGAAATCTGTTTTCAATCTAGCTCCCTGTGTGGTCAGCATTGGATTCTAAGCTGATATGACAGCACTACACAGGCAAAGACATATTTATTTCCTCGTTGTGCGGATTTCTTGCTTACAGCATCCAGATTAAAGGGATTTCCGGTCACATTAGGGAGCCATCTAGACAGGTCTTTTTAAAACTTGACTCGGAAATGTTAGCAAAGTGGTTGCATCCTTTTGCAATCAACCATAGTGAAGCTCGGTCACTGACGTACAGACCAGAACACACGTCATTGTTGCTAAACATATTGCTTAACATGCAGCCTAATTTAGAGGTGCAGAATGTGGCTTTGTCCCCAATTTGGGAGAAGGCCTAGAAATGTCAGAACATCCTCTTGAAACGCAGAATCGGGCACCACACCTCGAGGCTCTACTCAATTAGCGGTAGTTCCACTTCTATATTGAACAATTAACCAATCATATTCTAGCTACCATACGGTGATTGTACTAAATATATTATAGATAGAATCTGATTGGTTGTTATGGCAATACCTTTTCCGTTTTAGAAGGTTTGATCATTCTAGCTCTTAGCGACCAATAGGAAGCCCATGATTGGTTCACAGTGTAGCTGCTTCCTATAACACCAGTCATGGACTGATCCGTAAGCTGGAGGAGGTGAGATATTGTCTGGTTTACGTCAGGCGTATGTACACCTGCGCAAACACAAAGTGTGTTAACTTTTGTTTTGATAGCGAAAGAAACATTCGCTGTTAGGCTTTCTATAATACAGAATGTATAATAATTCTTCTCCCGTAGAACCTATCAGTTACAGAGGCAAAGTCCCCATCAGAAAATCATTGTTGTGTTGGGCGACATGCCCATCAGCGTGTACGCTAATGGGCATGTTGGAGATTGTTGGATGACAAGCAGCAACATACTCCTTCAGCTAGTGGCTTCCAATGCTTGCTGTGACATGTAGTTTCACAACATCATCATCATCATCACCATTTATTTATATAGCGCCACTGATTTAGTGGCGCTGTACAGAGAACTCTTTCACATCAGTCCCTGCCCCATTGGAGCTTACAGTCTAAATTCCCTAACAAACAGACAGAGAGAGAGAGAGACTAGGGTCAATTTTTGATAGCAGCCAATTAATCTACTAGTATGGGAGAAAACCGGAGCACCCAGAGGAAACCCACGCAAGCACGGGGAGAACATACAAACTCCACACAGATAAGGCCATGGTCGGGAATTGAACACATGACCACAGTGCTGTGAGGCAGAAGTGCTAACAACAAATATATATATTTTTTAAAATTTTAAATAAAGAGTAATTGTATAAAACAGGAATGGGCTTGAATCTTCTTTTTACCCTGAATCTTTTCGCCACCTAAAGAGTGGTAAAATGATTTAGGAAATAATAATAATAATAATAATAATAATAATAATAATTATTCAGAATAGAATTGTGCACACTCCCTTTACTCTCCATGGAGAAATAACATGGGGGCAAATCGTCTGTGATTGTTCCCATTCTTCTGTGGGTTTTGCATTTAGGATATCCCTCCAAAATCCTGCATCTGATATCTCGGTTGCCTCAGTCTGAACATTGGTTTCTCCACAATGCGACTTTGTTACGCTATTTACTCCCATAAATACTACAAGAGTTGGAACTCAGGAACATGTTGCAATTTTGTATTTATATTTCCAGTTCTCCTCCTGATAAACCAGGAAATGATTGTGATCCAGATTCAGACTCAGTAACTAAAGTTGTTGCTTGTTTGGCACATGATGAAGAGCGTTTGCCAGTTATTTGTCAGAGGGTATAGGAGATGATTGCAGCGTAATTAAATAGCATAAAAAGGCTTGATTTTTCTGAACAAGTCAATGGAATTCAAGAGCTATATAAAATTATTTTTTAATGACGGATAAAAGGCATCCGTTGATGCTGATCGGGCGTTTATAATGTCACAATGTGGCCGCAATTGTCATCTGGAGTTCTATTTGTGTAGCAGTCAAGGCCCAGCGTGTGGTTTGTGTGTTATTTGGAGCTCGTCTGATAGACACCACAGGCAGCCGATCAGTCATTCAGCCTCCAGGCATAACCAGCTATGACGCTTTTATATATGATCAATGTCAATGTAAACTAACTGTGTACATGGGATTGTGCTATTGTTCCTGGTTATATAAGGAATCAATCACTCCGCAGTCATCCAGCCTCTGTCATTCACTATGGAAATCCCACAAAATGATAACGGATCACAAAGTGATTATAGAAAACAAACACTTCTAAGAGATGACTTAATGATCCATTCATTACATTATAATGTTTATTTTTGAAGCACTGGCTGTAAGATGGGATATAGATTTTCTGCTTTCTTTATTAATATTGGTAGCATAAGACTTCATACATTAGTGAAAAACAACCATTTATACCAGAAATGATCACTTGCTGTCAACGGAACACCATATTAAAGCTGAAGATATCTACATTAAAATATATACACATAGTAGTCGCAGTGGAACTGTTCATTGTAAAATTATACATTTCCATCCACTTGCATTGCCATTACATTTATCATACAATCACTGTGACCACTATATATTGTAGTACAGCCCCCACTCACACCCAATACCTGACAAGTATGGCAACCAGAGATTTACTGCAAAATAGGTCACATCCCTGATTAGAAGAAGTCACACCCATCTGGGGCAAGATTATGTCCTCTTTTCAGTAATTCACATCTTTTGACCAATTCCAGGAAAATGGGACTGTTGTCAGGTATGGTGCCTCCCGGTGGCTAGTGTACAATAAACATAACAATGCGGGGTCATGGTGGCTAGTGTACAATAAACATAACAATATGGTGGTATGGTGGCTAGTGTACAATAAACATAACAATATGGTAATATGGTGACTAGTGTACAATAAACATAACAGTATGGTGGCTAGTGTACAATAAACATAACAATATGGTGGATTGGTGGCTAGTGTACAATAAACATAACAATATGGTAACATGGTGGCTAGTGTACAATATACATAACAGTATGGTGGCTAGTGTACAATAAACATAACAGTATGGTAATATGGTGGCTAGTGTACAATAAACATAACAGTATGGTGGCTAGTTTACAATAAACATAACAATATGGTAATATGGTGGCTAGTGTACAATAAACATAACAGTATGGTGGCTAGTGTACAATAAACATAACAATATGGTGGATTGGTGGCTAGTGTACAATAAACATAACAATATGGTAATATGGTGGCTAGTGTACAATAAACATAACAATATGGTGGTATGGTGGCTAGTGTACAATAAACATAACAGTATGGTGGCTAGTGTCCAATTAAGATAGCAATCTGGTGGTTAGTGTACAATATACATCACAATCTGGTGGCTAGTGTACAATAAAAATAGCATACTGTTGACTAGTGTACAAAAAAAGATATTAATCTGGTGGCTAGTGTGCAATAAAGATAACAATCCGGTGGCTAGTATACAATAAAGATAACAATGTGGTGCCTAGTGTGCAATAAAGATAACAATCCGGTGGCTAGTGTACAATACAGATTCCCTATTCCTAGCTACTAGTCTTGTGCAGTTGGCCTTGTTACAAGACTTCCTGTAATCTTGGCAGCGCTATCACTGGAATAGTTCTGTTGAACATGAATTGTACTTGGATAGCTGTCAGGCTTCAAAATGAATTATAGCCTGTGACTCTCCAACATATAGGAACAGATATTGTTTGGGATGAAGTCGTGTTCGTTGCTGTACTGCCTATAAATCTACAACGAGCCGGTGACATCAGAGGCACATGGGCACTTATATGAGTTATTATACGGTCAGCAGAGTGACAGCGTCGCGCTGACTCTTACACATCTCACGTCCTGCAGGCTCAGAGGTAAATGACTTGAAAGGAAACCTCTTGTGGGAGTTAAAGTGGAAACATTTCTGTCATTTGCGGCTGCTGAAGTGATTGGAAATTGCTGATTCTCCTCTCTCGTTACAAGTGTCACTTGAGCACAAACCTTATTAAACAGGATCAAAGCTGAAATGACTGGCGCACTGCTGTTACCTCAAACCGAGCTGTCGTCCTAAGGAGCTTTAAAGAGGCCTCTGTACAGCGCTGTGGAATATGTTGGCGTCATAGGCATAAAATATTGATATTATTAGAAGAGACAGCCACTGTTTCTATTATTTCTATTATTGTTACGTTAGCTTGTCAATGCCGAATCCACGCCTGCCCCTGTACATAATCTGTTTACTATAACACAGCAAACCAGCATATATTTATAACACGTTTTATAAGATATACATCATTGTCTGGTCAGTGTGAATGGAAATGTTCCCATTTTCTTTGCAGCTTGTAGGATTACATCAGAAGACACATGTCGCATATTGCAGGTTTATTAATAATATACATTCATACTGTGTAGGTTGTGTGAATATATTATAAATGGGGCTTCGTTTCCGGAATTATTTTGAATTAGGACCAAAGAAGTGAATAAGTAGCTAAAACTAAAAGATAAAGGGGCATATTTAATAAAGCACGATAGTGCTTTTAACGGGTCATTAAGGTGTCCTCCTGTCCTCCGCAAATTTATTAAGGGGGCATCGCAGCAGATATCATGGATATCTGCTGCTTTGCACTCCTCTTCGTTTTTGGGAGCAGTCACCATTCAACAGAATGGTGACTGCTCCTGGCCGCAATCTAACAAGTCCCGAAAAAATATTTTTTTCGGGAACTTGTCATGTTAATGTACGCCAGCTGAGGCTGGCGTACATCATCGGAATTGAAGAAATCTAATGCTGTCAGCTCTGCTCCGAAGAGCAGAGCTGGACAGCGCATGTGTGGAGGGATCATGTGATCCCTCCCTGTCACTCAGCGCGCTCTCTCTGCAACTATTGTTGCAGAGACAGAGAGGGGATCTGTGTGCGCATGTCCAGTTCTTGGAACTGGACATGCGCAATTGAAGAGTGAAGAGAAGACCCGGAGACAGCGCTTCCGAAGAGGGGGGTAAGTATGATTTTTTTTATCACTGAAACAGCAGTTTTTAGGAACTGCTGTTTCTGTGCAGGGCTGTACATAAATGTGAGAAATAGTTCAATCCTTATCATTGCGATAAGGATTGAAAACTACTTTTCACTTTATGTGAATATTGATAAATGTGCCCCAAAAGGAGAAAATGTATACACATAATTTATGGATTATCTGTCCGATAGATACAACTGCAGTTGTCACTTTTCAGTTGATTTGGGGGCTATAATTATTTTTGGAATGTCCACATTCGCTCCCCAATTAGGAGAGTTCATTGTGGAGAATCCATTATCATTATAAGACGTATCAAACGTTGACAACCAACTTTTGATGCTGTTAATTCCTATTGCCTATCCCCGTGGAATACAGAGCAGGGTCAAGCAACCTGTGGCTCTGGAGTTGCAGTGGAACTACAAGTCCCAGCATTCCTTGCCTGCTAGAGAGCTCCAGCATCTGCCAGACTGATATAGAGCGATAAATAAGCTTCCCGATTTTGTTTACTTTGGAGTGTGAAAGTACCTGAAGGAACGAGCAGCGTCATTTTGTCATTAGACCTGATGATGCTTCACGGAAGTGCTTGCAGGTGGTTTGGATGAAATAATTGGGCGCTGAAATGAGAAGGAGCAGGTGCTGGGGAGTAAGTTCACCACGCAACTAAAAAAGAAAAAGTGTTCTTAATCCTATTTATCTGTAACTGAGGGGAGCAACAGGGGCAGACTGGCAAGTTTTAGCTTGGGGGGTAGACTTGGTTCAGCAGCCTATTAGGAACATGTCCCCCAGCCCAGACAGCCGCTGAGCAGATGCCCCCCTGCCCCCCAACCCAGCCAGCACATTGGCAGATGCCCTCTGCTTCTCCAGCCCAGACAGCCGCTGAGCATATGCCCCCCAGCCCAGACAGCCGCTGAGCAGATGCCTCTCTGCCTCCCAGCCCAGCCAGCACATTGGCAGATGGCCCTCTGCCTCTCCAGCCCAGCCAGCCCCTGAGCAGATGCCCCTCTGCCTCCCAGCCCAGCCAGACTCTAAGCAGATGTCCCCCTGTCCCCCAGCCCAAACAGCCCCTGGGCAGATGCCCCCCAGCCCAGCCAGCCCCTGAGCAGGTGCCCCCTGCCCCCCAGCCCAGACAGCCACTGAGCAGATGCCCCCCTGCCCCCCAGCCCAGACAGCCACTGAGCAGATGCCCCCCCTGCTTCTCCATCCCAGCCAGCCCCTGGGCAGATGCTCCCCTACCCCCAAGCCCAGACAGCCCCTGAGTAGTTGCCCACCTGCCCCCCAGCCCAGCTAGCCTCTGATATATACCATACTGAGTAGGCAAGCGGTTATATCTAGACGGCTGCTGGTGACTCTATAATGTGTCGTACTCCAGACTACTTTTCAACGCATTAAAACAAAATAGATCTAACTAGATCCTTGTCAACAGTGAACGTGAACAGGAAGAAAAAAAATGAGTGAAACTCCAAGACAGAAACCAGTATCAGGTTTCCTCCTGTGTTCAGTTAATGATAACGTACAAGTTATACTGAATGACAAAACATTGCGCCCATTGTGGGACCTGAAGCTGAACGGAGCCCCTGCTCAGCGGCTGTATTGAATCACGCAGGAAGCGATTTTTGGACCGTTCAGGAATTATGTTTTGTCAAATCAGATTAAAAAGTGATGTGTTGATTTGTGGTGAACACATGGACGGAATAGAACTGGAAAATACCTCTGCTCCACAACTGAGATGTTATCCTTGGGGAGGGGGGAATACAGGCAGGAAAAAATATCCTTAAATCACTTCCGCTGAATCAGTAATGACCAATACCAAGAAATATAACATTTACCTCCTGCAGCCGGGACATTATCCTGGTAGAGGATATAATGAGTGGTTCATTATCCCAAACTGTAGCCAGCGCTGTTCATAGCTTCCAAGAATAACACCTTAATGTCACTTTAGAATTGATTAATAGTCATAACACACTTGCTTTTTAAGAAGACTGTACAGGAAACAGATACACTTGATGTAGGCCTTTAACCTTCTAACCTTAATCTCATTTCTAAGTTTAAACAATACATTTAATCAGAGAAAGAGACACAGATCTGTAATAACATTTCAGCAGACATTTTACACATGTGTTATAAAATATTACAAATCTGCCAATAAAGCAGGAAGGAGCTGGGGGGCCGCAGGTGAAGGCTCGGAGGGCCGACCGGTGCCCATTGCTGCTGTTCACAGTCCACAACCTTATGACGTGTGACCTTAATCTCTAATCTCTCCTTCAATTGAAGGGATTGCTCACTTGTAAGTGTTTATTCCATAAACGCTTTCTCCCTCTTAACTGGGGGTCTCCCTCTTCTGCTATGACCAAGATACAACACGCAGAAGACTGTATTGTAGTCTATAGTATTCTCAAGGGAGTGACAGTGTTTTAATACTGGGCGTCGTTAAACATTTATTCCTCCCCCCCCCATATACACTGACCCCTGTCGTCCTGACCCACAAGATATGCTGAGAGTCTGTAAGTCTGTGTGTGTGTCTGGCAGCCATACTTGTGTCAACTGACGCACTTCCAATGTCTTTGGTTGTCTGGAGAGGGGATGTGATGGGGGAGCAGAGGACGTTGCTTAAGACATTATTGTATTCTGGACCACCACTAAGACACTGCCGGCTTTATATACCGGCTTCACTGTATCACGCACCCTCTTACATTAGGAGATGTTTGTTATGGTACTAGATGGTTATCTTGTGCCGTAGATAACAAACATCTGCCACTCACATCAGCACCATCACTACCATGAGAAATAGTTCAGGATGACAGAAGATCAAATAGTCGTAGAACATAATGGTAAGATTGTCTTTATCCATTGTTATCTGATTCCAGTATTCTTGAACGTGTCATTAAATGAAATGCATATTCCTCCACCATATACACCACTCTTCTCCATCATATACACCACTCTTCTCCACCATATACAGCAATCTTCTCCACCATATACACCACTCTTCTCCACCATATACTCCACTCTTCTCCATCATATACACCACTCTTCTCATCATATACACCACTCTTCTCCACCATATACACCACTCTTCTCCACCATATACTCCACTCTTCTCCATCATATACACCACTCTTCTCTACCATATACTCCACTCTTCTCCATCATATACACCACTCTTCTCATCATATACACCACTCTTCTCCACCATATACACCACTCTTCTCTACCATATACACCACTCTTCTCCATCATATACACCACTCTTCTCTACCATATTCACCACTCTTCTCCACCATATACACCACTCTTCTCCACCATATACACCAATCTTCTCCACCATATACTCCACTCTTCTCCATCATATACACCACTCTTCTCCACCATATACTCCACTCTTCTCCACCATATACTCCACTCTTCTCCACCATAAACACCACTCTTCTCCCGCCTATACACCACTCTTCTCCACCATATACTCCACTCTTCTCCACCATATACTCCACTCTTCTCCACCATATACTCCACTCTTCTCCACCATAAACACCACTCTTCTCCCGCCTATACACCACTCTTCTCCACCATATACACCACTCTTCTCCACCATATACACCAATCTTCTCCACCATATACACCAATCTTCTCCATCATATACACCACTCTTCTCCACCATATACACCACTCTTCTCCACCATATGCACCACTCTTCTCTACCATATACACCACTCTTCTCTACCATATACACCACTCTTCTCCACCATATACACCACTCTTCCCCACCATATACACCACTCTTCTCCATCATATTTCCCACTCCTCCACCATATACTCCACTCTTCTCCACCATATGCACCACTCTTCTCCACCATATACACCACTCTTCTCCACCATATGCACCACTCTTCTCCACCATATACACCACTCTTCTCCACCATATACACCAATCTTCTCCACCATATACACCACTCTTCTCCACCATATACACCACTCTTCTCCACCATATACACCACTCATCTCCACCATATACACCACTCTTCTCCACCATATGCACCACTCTTCTCCACCATATACACCAATCTTCTACACCATATACACCACTCTTCTCCACCATATGCACCACTCTTCTCCACCATATACACCACTCTTCTCCACCATATACACCACTCTTCTCCATCATATACACCATTCTTCTCCACCATATACACCACTCTTCTCCATCATATACACCACTCTTCTCCACCATATACTCCACTCTTCTCCACCATATACACCACTCTTCTCCACCATATACACCACTCTTCTCCACCATATACACCACTCTTCTTCACCATATGCACCACTCTTCTCCATCATATACACCAATCTTCTCCACCATATACACCACTCTTCTCCACCATATGCACCACTCTTCTCCACCATATACACCACTCTTCTCCACCATATACACCACTCTTCTCCATCATATACACCACTCTTCTCCACCATATACTCCACTCTTCTCCACCATATACACCACTCTTCTCCACCATATACACCACTCTTCTCCACCATATACACCACTCTTCTCCACCATATACACCACTCTTCTTCACCATATGCACCACTCTTCTCCATCATATACACCACTCTTCTCCACCATATACTCCACTCTTCTCCACCATATACACCACTCTTCTCATCATATACACCACTCTTCTCCATCATATTCATCACTCTTCTCCACCATATACTCCACTCTTCTCCACCATATACACCATTCTTCTCCACCATATACACCACTCTTCTCCATCATATACACCACTCTTCTCCACCATATACTCCACTCTTCTCCACCATATACACCACTCTTCTCCACCATATACACCACTCTTCTCCACCATATACACCACTCTTCTTCACCATATGCACCACTCTTCTCCATCATATACACCACTCTTCTCCACCATATACTCCACTCTTCTCCACCATATACTCCACTCTTCTCCACCATATACTGCACTCTTCTCTACCATATACTCCACTCTTCTCCACTATATGCACCATTCTTCTCCACCATATACACCACTCTTCTCCACCATATACGCCATTCTTCTCCACCATATACACCACTCTTCTCCACCATATACTCCACTCTTCTCCACCATATACACCACTCTTCTCCATCATATACTCCACTCTTCTTCACCATATACACCACTCTTCTCCATCATATACACCACTCTTCTCCACCATATACTCCACTCTTCAACGCACCTGGTGCCCTTCTGCCTTTGTGAACTGGCACAAAATTGCCTACTTGAGCTGTCCATTGTCACCACCGCACGCTGCCATGATTCCTATGATCTGTGAACGACGGGCAACTTTTAGGCTAGAAAATTCCAGCCCATTCATCCCAAAAATAATATTGCTAATCAATACTAATGTCCTCGTGGATTGCAAGCTACTCCCATCTATACATCATACACCAGACTCGTTATTCACTCAAAGACTTCTTTAAAAGCAGATACAATAACGTTATTGAGATTATTGCCTGATGCCCAGCAGTGGCTAAATATTATTAACTATCGGCTAGGTTTAGGTATCGCTTAGTCACTCACGTAAAAGCGTTTCTGCTAAAATAGAGTTGACTAATTAATGATTCCCTCTTTTCTCCTCCTAAAAATGCATTTATGAACCTCCAAAGATTTCTATTTTCTTTAGTCTAAACTTTTATGGTACGTTTATTAACCCATTCATTATACATTTCCCCATTTCTTTAGGTAATGTTTTTAATTTTACCACATCAGGTGTATCTGACAAACACATTTCTGCTTCCTCTCACACATTTAGCACATCCTAATATTATGGACAGTACATGTTGACAGTCAGTTAAATATCAACGGAACATTATTGCTATATAATGAAAATCATTTGCACATTGCGTTAAATAACAGATCACAGATGTTCGCTGTAGGATGAATCCAAAATAAGTTCTCACCACAGAAGAAACAGTAAATATTAGATTCCCCAACAAAACGTGTCTACTCCAGGTGCAATAAATGAAATAATAATCATTTGGTTCCATGTCTAACCTGATTACAACCTGCTGAGGCGCTAAAGATTAATTATCTATATTATTGCTACAACTGTTGAATTGCAAGGCCTCAGTAGCAGAGTGCAATGTGCTGATTCATTGACGACATCTGGAGAATCCCTGATATTTTTGTTGTCTTCCCTCCTGCATGACTCTATTTACCAAAAGAGTCTTTGAAACAGTGTTAGCTGTGTTTATTTTACAAGCTGCAAACTTGTGTCCAGTATTGGAGGGGTTAAGTAGGGTCATATCTAGGGCAGTTCGAGAGGGACGACCTCCCAGGGCACAATGCTGAAGGGGGGCGCAGTATGTGAATAGTTTAGGTTAATTTGGTTAAAATTGAGGGCTAGGGGAGCGCCAGTTTTCCTTCTCACCCTAGGTCAGTGTTGGCTAACCCGTGACACTCCAGGTGTTGTGGAACTACAAGTTCCAGCATACCCTTCCACCAATAAGCTGCTATATATTGGCAAAGCATGCTGGGACTTGTAGTATCACAACACCTGGAGTGTCACAGGTTATCCAACACTGCGCTAGGTGCTAAAATTTTAAGTTGCGGCTCTGAGGTTAAGTATATCTCCCAAGCGTCCTCATTTAGGCCGGAACAATCCTGAATTTATCCCGACATTTATCCCTACTTTTGAAAATGTTGGGAGCAATGGCAAATTTTAGCTCAGGGGGCAAGACTCGACTCAGCAGTCTATTAGGAACATTTTAAAGGAAAAAATACAGGTGGCCCAGTGACTCAGCCGAGCCTAAACCCCACCACTCCACCCCACCCACCTGAGGTCCTTTTCGGGGAAAGGGTTTGAGGTGCCCTAGCATTTTAGAAGCCCCCATGTCTTGTGACAAAGCCCACAACTTGAAGTGACTAAGGGCTAGATTTACTAATTTGCAGGTTTGGAAAAGTGGAGATGTTGCCTATAGCAACCAATTAGATTCTAGCTTTCATTTATTTAGTGCATTCTACAGAATGACAGCTAGAATCTGATTGGTTGCTATAGGCAACATCTCCACATTTTCAAACCTGCAGTTTAGTAAATCTAGCCCTTAGCCCCTTTTTGTCCCCATTTGTGTCATGTTGTCCCTACGTTTACCCAGACAGTGTTGGGAGGTAAGGGTTAAACAGACTTGCATCATCTAATTATTCATAGACTAGGAGATGCATCGTAATGTACACAGATATTTTTTCCAAGAGCCTCTAAGTTTGCTAAGCCCTGTACTCGCAAAGAGAAACCACAGGTTTTCCAGAATGAAACCTCGGTGCATTTACAGATTGTAAGCAGTTTGGATCACTTTGACAACTATCACAATAAAACGAAGCCATCATTTCATGTCGTTAATATATTAAAGGTCTCTGCCAGGCTCCTCTAAGTGCCAAACCTTCCAGGTGTTTCTTTGTGGTATCGCATTTTGCCTCCGATTGTAAAGGGTGGTCTGATATGTTTGAACTACAGTAGCTGCGACGTGTCACCCTGGGAATTTATTATACCCGATAGGGCTTAATAAGCCTTGCGCCAGAGTTCAGGCATTTACTCATTTAAAGGGCTACTCATTCCGGGAACCCGCACCTGAATATTCATGATGCTTCTATCCCCCGAGCTACGGAGGAGCAGCTGCTGGAGAACCACAGCAAATGTTCAAGAGCTATCCTCAAATATGAACGCCCTGGCAGCTGAAGATGTAAGGCTAGGGCACCACAGCAGGCAAGTAGGAGACATCTGTGTGGAGTGGTTTCAGGAAGACTGAATTTACAGAGCCATAATGCTCCGCTCCACGAAAACCGGACGGTGAAGGGAATATAACGCAGGCCGTAGCTGAAGACAAATTAAGGTGGGAAATCCACATTCAGTTTCCATCTTCAAGCAACAGGTGTAAGGTGTGGAGTGAGCTCTTTGGGCAGAACAACTCGTGGCACAGGGGCTCCTCTGCGGCACGGACACGTGCCAGGATTCCCGGTTCACCCTCAGCACTGGTCTTGTAGCGGCTGCACAGCCCCCTACACCCAGTAGTAGCACTATTGGCAGGACCTGAGCAACAGATAAAGATAAATCAAGTTGTAATCATCAAAATAGTTGGTATCATCATCATTATCTATTTATATAGCGCCATTAATTCCGCAGCGCTGTACAGAGAACTCACTCACATCAGTCCCTGCCCCCATTGGGGCTTACAGTATAAATTTTGGCGCACAGTGATGATGTCACATCGACGCGCTCCCAGCCTATCAGAGCCTTGGAGGCGGAGCTGCAGCATCACGGAAAAGAAAGGGCAGCACAGTCAGTCAGACTGAGAAGCCCGGGCAGTTCAGGGGGCCCGGACAGACGGAGAGGTCTGTTCGGGCCCCCTACTCTGTCCAAGCCCCTCACAGCAGTACTGGACGTACCCCCCTGATGGCGGCCCTGTTGCCCATAGCAACCAACCAAATATTAGCTAACATTTAAAATGATAGTTAGATTCTGATTGGTTGCTAAGAGCAACACCTCCACTTCTCCTTTGTAGAAAGTTTGATAAATCTCCCCCCAGACTGTGCTCTCCCGAGCTGTCCTCACCTGACTCCAGGCAGAGCTATCACAACGCTCTTTAGTTGCGAGAGATTATTTGACCACGAAGCAGTGAATTATTTGGTTAAAATTAGGAATGGCTGCATAAAAGGAATTTCCATTGTAAGAAATGATATGAACCTGACCAATTATCGGTCATTATTATAAGAGAGGATGCAACTTTAGCCAAAAGAGGTATTAACTTGTGTACTGAACAGATCAACCTTTATGCTGCGGCAGAGGGGACATTCGTCGGAATTGTACCCGTGGTAAGAAATGAAAGGATCCCATTTTAGCAAGTGCAAGAATCAGTGTGTAACCTGAGCTGGTGAACTAGGAGCTTATAACTGAAACTATCCAAAGAATCTGACTCCCTCTTGTTGGATATGAAAGATTTCCTTCCTTGGTAAAACTTGAGAGGAAAGTTTAGGAGGAACTTTTTGTTTTAAAGCAAAAAAAAATAAAGCTGTGATTTTCTAGAACAAATATATTTCATTATGTTATAATAAGAGGCAAACTAGAAGCCTTGATAGATATTCTGTATTTCCACATCATATTTATCAGCCAGAGGGAAAAAAACATCTACATTTATTTAGTATCAAAGGTCTTATAAACCAGAGAGCTGGATTGTTTGATGTTTACATTCTTCAGAACCTTCTCTTTCAGTTCTTATCCACCTTTTGTACATAGCCCAAGGCTGTCTGTGGGATACCTCTTCCATCGCACAATTACTTATTACTTTAATAAAATATGGTACAGGAGGCTTCTAATTGAAGTTATCAAACCCTGTTTGTTGTTAGTACATGGGTCACAGACACAGCTGGATTTAGGAACTGTAGGCCAAGGGCCTACCGGACACTCAGGGCCTGAGTTATTAAGGAGAGCAAACCATAACTAAGCTTTGCACCTGTTGCATTAGAGGGGGAGGTAATTTTAACATGTGGGGACAGATTTATAGTTAGGGTAGGGCATGTCCTAGATGAACTATAAATTTCAATGTACAAAGAAAAGCTATCAAGTATTTGTGTGCTAGATAGTAACATAGGGCCTGATTCATTAAGGATCTTAACTTGAGAAACTTTTTATTTCAGTCTCCTGGACAAAACCATGTTACAATGCAAGGGGTGCAAATTAGTTTTCTGTTTTGCACATAACTTATATACTGACTGTTTTTTCATGTAGCACACAAATTTGATAGCTTATTTGTACACTGACATTTAAAGTTGATATTTGTGTGCTACATGAAAAAACAGGCAGTATTTAACTTATGTGCAAAACAGAATACTAATTTGCACCCCTTGCATTGTAACATGGTTTTGTCCAGGAGACTGAAATAAGAAGTTTCTCAAGTTAAGATCCTTAATGAATCAGGCCCATAGTAACATAGTAACATAGTTGATGAGGTTGAAAAAAGACACAATTCCATCAAGTTCAACCTATTTTGGATCTCCTGCGATCCTGCACTTATATTTAAAAATTGATCCAGAGTAAGCAACCGCCAATCTGTTTCAATTGTGAAAATCCCCCCAGACCCAATATTGCAGTCCTATATTTACCCTATATCCACTACTATCCTTCATTTTAATTAACGGTCGTATCCCTGGATACACTTTTCCGCTAAAAATTTGTCTACCCCTTTCTTAAACATATCTATTGAATCTGCCATCACAACCTTCCCTGGCAGTAAATTCCGTATCTTGACTGCCCTTACTGTAAAGAACCCCTTCCTTTGCTGGTTGTGAAATTTCCTCTCCTCTAACCTTAGGGAGTGACCGCGTGTCCTGTGTATAGTCCTTGGAGTAAAAAGTAGATGAATAAACAGTCAGTATTTAACTTATGTGCAACACAATAAACTAATTTGCACCCCTTGCATTGTAACATGGTTTGTCCAGGAGAAAATTTACTCCTTTTTTTTGCCTTACTTTCCTTAATGACTCAGGACCTCAAACTGAGTGGGTTTGACCAATCTTAGTGCTGCCAGTTTAAGTTGGTGATAGCAAAATCGGGGCAGGGGGGGGGTGTCACTATAGCAGGGAAACCAGCAGGGTGGGGTCCCCTTTGCCATATATGATATATTGATATGCCCCAAAGATACATTCAAGACACTAAGCAATGTATGCACAACATGTGATGATATTACAAAATGCAATTAGAAGAAAATTACTTTCCCAAATATTCTTTCAAGTGGCATGCGGCCACCTATATCGTAGGGTGGTAAAACACTTCCCTTCCATTCTACCTATCTGTAACTTATGAAACATATGGTAATTGTAGCTGTAGTTAAAAACCAAACAAACCTGCTGTTGTCTAAGTATGAGACACATTTCTGTACCCAGGACGAACCTTCTCTTGGATCCCATCCATTATACGCATAACAGCAATGTTTTGTCACCAAACAACTTTCCTCCTATGCTGCTCCCAGCAAATCGGCTTAGACGAAGCCTGCCGGCAAAAAAAAAATCATGTTTATATTCTGTATATTGCACATAATATCCCATAGTGTTTAGGGAAACACAATAACTCCTGTTCAGGGTAGGTGTGAATTGCAAAGCAGAGACAATTAAGAGATGAGTGCGTAAGTAGCCTGATGAGCGGAATAAAATTGTTATTAACGCACTTCCCAGCGAATACCGCAGTTTATTTATCCCTCCTAACAGATTAGCTTTGTAGGTTATTTTCGCTGTTTAATCTCAATAAACATTGCAATAAAAATTATAGTGGAATTTCATTTCTCTCTGCTGCTACTTGAAGGCTATTTGTACAGTGTAGAAATACTGTAGCAATTCTGCATCATGATGGAAGGCTGTTGTGATGTCACACTGTGATGTCATTAGGGCTGTCCGTCAGGAAGATAGGTACGGCCCAATTAGTTATCTCTCTCAAGGCATTACAAACGGATCCACGCGGAGGCAAACCTGAAAGTCGCTACATGAAGAACTGGTAGAGCAATATAAAAGAGTCATGTGACACCAGTGACATCACTACTCTACAAATATAAGCTGCATCTTACAGGAGTGAATAAAATGAGAATAGACTTTTACAGTATATTTTATTTTTAGGATAAAACCACAAAGCCTCAATATAAAACAATATAACCACTGTATATATTTTCCAGACAATTAAATGTATCTTTAATAAATACAAAATAGTTGGAATCCACAGGACGAGGAGCTGGAAATAAGCTCCCAATCATAGTCATCCCTGCTCGGTTGGAGTAATATAAGGAACAGAATGTTGATTAAGAAAGCAAATCATGGTATTGATTCCCACCGTACTAACTCTAGACCTTAATAAGGAACATGTCTGAGCTTAATAAGAAGAAGTGAAGATTTAGTGGCCACATATGCTTTTCATTAGAGAGCGCAGAGAGGAAATAAAGATTTGCTGACCCATCGATTCAGACAGCGATGTGTCTAACCCTCCGATGACTGTAGCAAAAAGCAGGAAAGTGACTGTTACCTCTGTGCAGGAGGAAGCTACAGAAATCAGTTTATAGTTTAACTTTTCTGATTGTAGATGTGTAAAACTTGCAACCATCTAACCTCTGCGTCTGGTGTGTTGTTACCAACTGACAGTCTGCCACTGTGTACCCAATAAACAGCCTCCGCCTATTTGAATAGCATTGGTCAATATTGGAGTTTTATCTAATCTATTTCTTTAACCACATCAGGGCTGACCTTGCAAAAAAAAGGGATAAAACAACCTGAATTTTTTTTTTCATTCCACTTCATAACAATGACACAAATTTAAAATTTGACAATTAAAGTTATTTATGAAGCACAAAATTCAATATGCGGAAGGGTGTCTGGTTGTCCGATGAAAGCACCCTGTAAAATCTGTCTGCTCCAACTTTTGTGGGTTGGTGGATGCTACGAAAAATGCGCAAGATGGGAACAGCAAGAATGTAACATCAAAGCCAATCTTAGTAATACTTAATAGCACCCAGGACGGCACCACTCTTAGCGAGGCGCCACGCTAGCCCGCCTGTGGGTGACATCCCCTTTTGTCATCCACGGGTGACATCTTCCTTTCTCTAAGTAGAGGGAGTATCATAAAAATTATAGCATTGGCGCATGCGTAGTGAACGGCTTCCCCCCCAAATGCTGGAGAGCCCAGCACAAGCCCTGATAGCAACCTCTTGATTTATTTAAATTTTTCAGTTTTCCTCCTAAAATACTGTTCAGTCCTTTATGGCTTAAATCAATCCTGAGGGTGGGGGGACTTCGGGACTGTCTCTATTATGTGCGGCATGTTTGTGTGTTTGAAGCTTTTCGCGTAGAAATGCAGGTGGAAGGTGCAAAGTGCATCACATTACAATGATCAGACACTCCTGAGCTGCTGGAGAATTCAGCTCCTTTTGTGTAGAGAGAAAGGACCGTAAATGTATCCCCTACACCCCTTTATCTAAGTAAAATAAACTCTGTCCAGTATATTTAAAGCTCATTTCAGAACAAGGTTTGTGTACCAAATCCCCACTCGGCAAGTGGTCCTTATCCAATCTTATCCAACCAAATCCGCAAACATTTGCACCACTGCAGACGGAGTCATCTTTGCCCACAATCCAGGTCTTTCCACATAAATCCGGGTGCAGCTGAACAAACGTAAGTGCATGATGTCACAAAGTGACTCTTAGGTTGTCCGACAAGCATCTCATCATGAATTTACACTTTAGAGCTCAAAAATAATTGTTATATCACATGCAATGCCTTACCTATATCTTCTTCACCTTCTATTTATAACCTTTTTTTTACGATTAGCCTATCCCAAATAGCAGAGGCATTCCATGCAGAAGAGAGGGAGGGGCCACACTAAATAATAATATTTCTATTATATATTTATATATTGCCTTTCCAAAAGGGCTGAGAGCACTTTATATTTTATGAAGAGGGTATAGAATAGCTCAGCTGCTTTTCTACAGAACCACCCACATCAGTCCCTGCCCAATAGGAGCTTACAGTCTAAATTCCTCATCACATAGACTAGGGTCCATTTTTGTCTAATTAACTTACCAGTATGTTTTTGTAGAGTGCGAGGAAACCAGAACATCTGGAAGTTACCCACACACACGGGGAGAACATACAAACTGCACACAGATAAGGCCATGGACGGGAATTGAACTCATGACCCCAGTGCTGTGAGGCTGAAGTGCTAACCACTAAGCCACCGTGCTGCCCAATTACTGGTTCGTCTAGTATTTTATTTTTTTAAAGGATACCACCTAACCAGCACTATTCTTTTAGGAAAATCAGTAAAAATAAAAGTATTTTGTCTTTAAAATTTTATGAATTGTAACATTGTAATAATGCTAAAAAATGACCTATTCTCATTATGTTTGGTGGATAATATAACACAATTGTACAATAACAAAAGGAACATTCACCAACAGGTGCTTTATGTCAAACAAAGAATTATCCACTTTTATATACAGTGTTGCACGTCTGGGATTGTTTGTGTGGAATCCTGTTACCCAGCAGGAGTCAGGAAATTAAAGCAAATTACTCTGGACGGCCGCCATATGAAATCGTCGCTGACTTTTACGACACTGTGGCACTTAATATTAGGATTAACACCAGGTAAATCTGCCATTAACAGCCTCATCCCTGTAACTAATTCCTCATGGTGGTATTAGCCAGTGAATTTAGCCCCTCGCGCCCTTGGAACACCACCATATGGATGTTTTAGGGATACTGCCTAGGACAAAGAGCAGACCCCCACTTCTCCCCTCCATACAAACCTCCCATGTAATCCCAGCAAAGACCCCCCGATCCTCTGATAACTTGTGAAAGTCACATAACCGTCACAGTGTAGAATAACACTTGTCTGATCGGAGGCGATACATACGGCATTGCAAGAATAACATACTTAAATCAGGGCGGGATTAGTCTGGAATTTCTTTCAATGAATATGCGTTAACTAAATGGGATTTGTAAACACCCAACATATATAAACACCGTTGGCAGATACTTTACTTGATTGACTGTACACACAGGGTTATACGACGGGTACAAACGAGCGTTGAAACACAGATAAAGCGTGAACAAAAATAGGGACTGCATTGCATTTTTACCAAGCATTAAATATTTTGAACACTACACACAACATCGAAATTGATGCAAACAGGAAAGTTTCTTGTCGAGAAGTATTTGTACAGCCCTATACTATACAATATTTTTTGGACTACCGAAGCATGTATTATAGGTGCGTTAAACACTTTAAAGTAATACAGATGTGTATAAGGCCTTAAATTAAAGCAGGTTTAAGTAACCTGTAGCTCCACAGCTTTTGTGGAACTACAAATCTCAGCATGTCTCAGCTGGAGAGCCGCTGTACTGTTAGATATAGATTGCCTTAGCTGTCTTACTGTGCTATTGTTATTTTATTTTAATTTACATCAACCATAATGTTCTTAAGAAAACTTGTATGAAAATTACAATATCTAACAATAACAATTTCAATATCTAAGGGCTTTAAACAGTGTGGAAATATGAAGTAGTGCATATTTTAATACATTTAAAACATAATTTGTGGTTGCAGTACCACTGATAGCCTTGTGGTGGCAGTGTATGTTATCTCGGTATAGAGAGGATTAGCACTAATTATCAAGAAAATAATGCAATACAATTAAGTAAAACAACATTGGTGACAGCATCATTAATACATGTAATTACAGTAAGCACAGCTTCCCCACAGCTGTGGAAAAGCATTAATAATTCCAGTTAACTTAGATTTTCTAAAAAAATTGGAAAATGTGGATATTATATTATAATTTTGAATTTTCGACATCCCGATTCGCAGACTGCAAAAGCGGTGTGACTTAACCAACAGATGGTGGAGTGTTGTCCAAATCTGAGTGTTTGTGTGCGGAGTTTATGCAGAACGGGGAGAGGTTTATTTTGTCCTGATCTTGTGATTATAAATGTTGGGAGGTATGTCATATCTGCTACCAACTGTAAGAACGAACTTCAGATTTCATTCCATGTTAGATACATAAGAACTGCAAGTTTCATTGTAATCACATTTTTTATTATATATGCTCGGTATCCAACATACTTGGTCTGAAAGATCCATTATGAGTTTTTCATTGATCCCTTGAAAACAAAAAGAATGAGGAAGGACAGGAAATGACATCAGCAGATGGAGGAAATTATATCAGCACATGGAGGAAATGACATCAGCAGATGGAGGAAATGACATCAGCAGATGGAGGAAATGACATCAACAGAAGGAGGAAATGACATCTGCAGATGGAGGAAATGACATCAGCAGATGGAGGAAATGACATCAGCAGAACGAGGAAATGACATCAGAAGGAGGAGGAAATGACATCAGCACATAAAGGAAATGACATCAGCAGGAGAAGGAAATGATATCAGCAGATGGAGGAAATGACATGAGCAGAAGGAGAAAATGATATCAGTGGGAGGAGGAAATGACATAGGCAGAAGGAGAAAATGACATCAGCAGAAGGAGGAAATGACATCGGCAGGAGGAGGAAATGACATCGGCAGAAGGAGGAAATGATATATGATATAATGAAATATGGCGGTGTCTCAAAAGGTCCCCCGGTATTCCTCCCAGACATGCGGAAGCACCAGAGAGGGCTGTGCAGCTATTATTAGGGATTTACTGTTCCTGATTTCTTCTAGATGTGCTGTGAGGTGATAACACAGTGCCCCCTATGAAGAAAATATCCTATAAACAGTCCAAGGAGCATTTTAGGATCACAACGGGGTCCCTAAAGCGTATGGACCCCAATACTAATAAGATCACTGATGCGTTTATTGCTACGGCTCAGTTCAGAATATATACGTTTAGGTGGGAATGTTTAAATAACTTGTGTCTGATAAAAGGAGTGAGAAGAAGGCAGAGAAAGGAAGATGAACCGACCACCAATCCGCTTTACAGCACCGGTTGGCTGATCTATATCCGGTTTGGCAACAATCTGCTGTATGCTTGGAACTCAGTTATTATGTTCAGCCAACGACGTCTCCCGCAGTCAGAATGCAATGTCGTGGACCCCTGTTATTTTCTGTGGTTCGGAGTCCACATTTGATCCATCTCGATCTCCTGTTGATTGCGATTAACAGTATTACTGAACACCTGAACACGCCAATTTTCGGTAATTCGGTCTACAATGAGGAATGTGGTCATCTAAATCCCTGCATTGCATGATTTGTTACTCCGACTGTGGAGTTTTGTGGTGCCTTATAAATAAACAATGATAATGTTGGTGGTGATGATTAATAGACCGTTACAGTGACAAAAGCCTGTCATTATCTGAGCTACTTCAAAACACTGCTGCTAAGCTGATTTACTTATCATAGTACTGAGAACCTTTCATTTATACCAAGGAGGGGTCCGCAGGAGTAATCAGGAGCCACAAGGGCAGCGGTCTGCAAAGAGTCACTGACTGTGGTAATTTTACCAGAGATCTGACCAAGGTCTGTAAGACATGCACAGCTAGAACAGAAGGATGAACCTTCAGGAGGCAAACATCAAGGGACAAACAAGGAAGATGAGTTTTGCACATAATTGATGTGACAAGGAGCGGCCCATCCCGCCACCAACGCTGACGTACAACGGTTCTCAGATCTTACTTTCACAAGATTAAATCTGTTATTCTAGTGGGTTAATTGAGATCCCTCCTGCATTAAAAACAAAACGGGAACTTTGCTGTTATAATTTCAGCTGGTCATGAAGTTAAAGCCACCAATGCAGTTCTACAAAGAAACCAAAATAGCTGTGAAAAAATAAAATAAAGAAGAGTGAAAAGCATGAAATAACTAAAACAAAGAGTGAAAACAAACAGATGAAGACAACACAGGTCATCGGCCGTCACTTCGTCCCACTCTCCGCCTCATTGTAATTTCTTGCTCACAAAACAAAACACTGATTCATGGTAAAAGCCGCCACATTTCCACGCAAAGCCAAACGCGTCTGCTTAAAAGCAGACGCAGAGAGAACATAATCGGATGTGGGAAACGGATTTTACATTTGCTCCATTTTTGCTCTTAGACGACTCTTTGTGTGTGTTGTATACACGTGTGTAAGTCCTATCATGTGTCAAATACTCAGACATATGAAAATCATCCAGGAATCTGATCCCGCACATCTACGCAACATGACCGCTGATCATCATCATCATCATCATCACTTATTTATATAGCGCCACTGATTCCGCAGCGCTGTACAGAGAACTCACTCACACCAGTCACTGCTCCATTGGAGCTTACAGTCTAAATTCCCTTAACTTACACACACAGACAGAGACAGATGACCATCATAATACAATTGAGGTCTTTATGTACTCAGCTTTCAAATATTTTGATTTAAACTGCAAAGGGGTGCAGTTATAAGCATTGCAAATTATATTTATTATATGGAACATATCTGTAAGTTGTACTATGTACTACATTAACCCATGCTTACAGTACAGAAGTGGAAGGGCTTCATTCATGAAGGAAAGTAAAACCATGTTGCATTGGAGGGGGAGGGAAATTTAAAATGTGGGCACAGATTTATAGATGTGGTAGGGCATATCCTAGGTCAAATTTCAGTGTAAAAATAAAGTATTTGTGTACTACATAAAAAAACAGCCAGTAGTTTTCTTATGCGCAAAATAACAAACCAATTTGCAGCCCTTGCACTGTAACATGGTTTGTCCAGGAGAAAATGTACTAATTTTTTCGCCTTACTTTCCTTAATGAATCAGGCCTCTGAGCGCTTTTGAAAATGCACTTAAATCAGGTATTCGTAAGCCCGAATGTAACAAGGAGCATCTGTGAAGATACGTGTGGTGATGAATACAGGAGTAGGTCTCTTCTAATCTACCAGACAAGACACTGCGGCTTACGTCAAATACTTCTGTGGAATATAAAGTCGCAAAAGAAGTCACAGAAATAAAATAAAACTATTCAATTAATGCCATCTGTTAATAATATAGGAGTTAATGATAAAACATTATAAAATAATAAAGTGGGGGGTGGGGGGGGGAGGTTCCATGACATATACTTATTTGGATGTTGTTAATGTCTGCTGAAAATAAGATATATTTTTATAGTTGCTTCTGACTGCAGACACTCTTATAGTATGGATATAAGACTGTGATCACTAGTACTCAGGACTTAGACTAGTCCTGTAGCTGGAGCAAGAGACACGGCTGAAAACCAAGTACCTGAGCAATGCACAGAGCTTGAATTGGACGCTGCATTTGAGTTTGGCACTCTGTTACTTTACATTGACTATGGGCATTCACTCCCTAAGATTGTAGGCTGTAGTAAGTGTCCTTTGCGTTTGAAGATGAAGTGAACGTTGCAGCGTTCTGTGGCGTCTGGGCATGAGCGGAGCAATTTTGCGGATTATACTCACAAAATCGTTGTTTGTGTCCTTTAATGAATAAGGCCCGAAAAGTCTTAGGATTTGCTGAACAATTTGGGACACCCAGGAAATGTGGGACATGCTGCACAAACATAGACCGAGTACATTAAGGGGCGTGTTTGCATAACTGCGAACTGCGACAGCCCCACACGCTAGATATTGTGACACAAGCCGTATCTTTCTTTGGTTCCTGAGGGCTGGTGTAAATAGACGCTGATGATGAAGCTAAGCCACTTCTTAATGGCTGATTGCTGATCCACGTCTGAAGCTGGTCGTTGCTTCCGTCCTTGCTCGTGTCTATATGTTATGGGCTCATTGGTTAGCACTTCTGCCTCATGGCCTTATCTGTGTGGAGTTTGTATGTTCTCCCCGTGTTTGCGTGGGTTTCCTCCGGGTGCTCCGGTTTCCTCCGGATGCTCCGGTTTCCTTCCACACTCCAAAAACCTACTGGTAGGTTAATTGGCTGCTATCAAATTAACCTTAGTCTGTCTGTGTGTGTGTGTGTATGTGTTGGGGAATTTAGACTGTAAGCTTCAATGGGGCAGGGACTGATGTGAGTGAGTTCTCTGTACAGCGCTGCGGAATCAGTGGTGCTATATAAATAAATGATAATGATGAAGGATTTAATAGAATTTTTTGCTTCTTTCATTCATACCTGAGAAGGACGATTAAACCTACTGTATTTTATTAAATCGAAACTAATAAAGAATAAATTGATAGCTATAAGAAAAACCTTTTCTCATAGAGCTGCCTCCACTTTCCACATCAGGCTAATATTTGGAAGCAATCTAATCATTAATTTGAAAGCCAACTTCCTCCCCCCACACACACACCCACGTTTATGTATGCAAAACTCAGCTCCACTTGGCTTTTTAAAAGGGTCACGCCAATCAGGGGCAAACGCAGGATTTGTAGAGGGGGGTTTCCATGTCACACCGCCAGTGGGCGTGGCCAGCATGCTTCGGGGCGTAGCTATAATTTTAGACAGTGCTTGGCTGCTCTCTAACTCTTCCTATCCCCATAATATACACGGATAATGCTGCGTGCACTACTGTTAGGGGCACACAGCTCTCCCTTTTCGAGCAGAGCCGTATGAAGTGGGACATACCTCCCAACTGTCCCTACAATCAGGACAAGGTCCTGACTGAGTGTGTCAGAACAGTTGACAGACTGTCCTGCTCTCTCCTACCTGTTCTTGCTGCTTTCAATACTTGTTGGGGAGAGATGGCTGTGAACAGTGCAGACAGAAACGATCTGCACACAAGCTGCAAAGTGGCTGGTTCCGGGGCAGGGTCCAGCCACCTCAAGCATACAGTACCTCAGGCTGGGAGGGTGGGTTTACTGGCACTAAGAAACCCCCCTCGGTTTGCCTATGCCAATCTTTGTCACTAATTTTGTTTTCATTAAATTTGCAACTGTATAGCAGAACGAGCGCTACTGAGGGTGAAGAGCGGCTGTCACACCTACACCTATCACCTACTCACTTATCCTTACGCGCTACTCAAGGATGACTCATTGTATTCAGCCTTTACCATGGGAATACATCAAGATTAAAACCCCTTACTACTTTTTTCTTTCATGTTTTTTTTTTACTTTAGAGAACAACTATTCTCTTATATTTTAAAATTCATTTAAGTTTATATGTCTCCCTGTTACAATTTCGCACCCCCAAAAAAATATTACGCTCTATACTGCAGCCTCGTCAGCCTATTGGATAATCAGGCCCCGGGCTTATGAGCTGGTTCATCCTCCCCCGCTTGCTTCGCACAAGGTAAGAGGCGTTGGGGGGGGGGGAGCAGCGCCTGAGTGGGGGACCTAAGGGGGAGTAGCATTGGATCAGTACCTTTTCACTGGCCTTGTACTTAGTAGTTTTTCGGAAGGTTGAAAGGTGGGTAGTTTATTAACAGGAGGGAGGTTGAGTAGTAAATTGTTTATTGTTTTAAGTGCTTAATTGTTTGATATTTATTTTAAAAAAAATCAAATAAAAATATATAATTATTTTTTGTTGTTTCAAAAGTATATATGGAAGAATTAGGGTTTATTTCTTTTTATGTATACTTAAGTAATGGAAATACAAATCTACATATGAAAAATATATAAGTATAATGTATATATAAAATATTTAACAACCATTCCTATTGTCTCCATGTTTGTGCAAATGTTACAATTATGTCATTGTCAGGAAAGCCTTTATGCACTAATTTGTACAGATCTGTGAGCAATGTTGATGCATTTTAGATCAATATCAATAATAATAATAATAATAATAATAATAACAACTTAGGCAGCACGGTGGCTCAGTGGTTAGCACTTCTGCCTCACAGCACTGGGGGCATGAGTTCGATTCCCAACCATGGCCTTATCTGCGTGGAGTTTGTATGTTCTCCCTGTGTTTGCGTGGGTTTCCTCCGGGTGCTCCGGTTTCCTCCCACACTCCAAAAACATTCTGGTAGGTTAATTGGCTGCAATCAAAAATTGACCCTAGTCTGTGTGTCTTTGTGTGAGTGTGTGTCTATATTAGGGAATTTAGACTGTAAGCTCCAATGGGGCAGGGACTGATGTGAATGAGTTCTCTGTACAGCGCTGCGGAATTAGTGGCGCTATATAAATAAATGATGATGATGAATATCTATTTGCATTATTTGTACCAATATTTCCAGCTTAATCAGAGTTTTCCATGTTTAACTCACAGCAACATTGCGTAGTTAAGGAAGCTTTGCAAATAGTGTATATCAGGCCCAAAATAATAATCGCTTCTTCCTACCCTGTGTGGCTTGCACCCTGTATGCTAGTTGTCAATACTCGTGGCAATACCGTATAACTCAGCTCAATGCTGGACTGCGTAGTGTCCTTAGCACTGTAATGGTAAATGGAGGTCCTTAAAGCAGAGGATCATTGTTGGCATTCTGATTATTTTTATTTATAAGACAAATTCTACCATAGTTACACCAAACTAGCATCTCATTCACCCTCCTGGTTACTAACTAGCTGCTACATTCATCAGCGTGTAGAACAGTCTCTTATACAGCAGGTGGTGATCTTGTCTCATTTTCATGCACATATTGCTAATTAACAATTCCAGAACTACAGCATTATTTCCAACAGTTAAAACATTTTAAAGTTTAATGTTCCACAGCAATCCTCATAAAAAAAACAATATTTTCAATGCCGGTATTACCTAAGCATGCATAAAAATGACTTAATAAAAATGAAAAATATCATTTGTGAGCATTAAAAAAAAGAGATTGGGGAAGAAGGAAATGGGGTCAGTTTTTGTTGTTCGGTGCAGGAGGTAATAAATTCTGGAACTAAGGGGAACATTTTCTACACGTCGTTAAAACCTGAGAGCATGTTTACGTTTTATGGTCATCTAACTTAACATCCTTCCTATCTACTTCTGCTTCTTATTGCTGCAGAGTCTGGGCACGGTTTGAAGCTGTTTACCAGTCATTGAAATGTTGGCTCATGGTATGCAGAAAATGTGTGTGTGCGTTCAAATGTATTTTTATATATATATATATATATATATATATATATATATATATATATATATAAAATATATATATATATATATATATATATATATACATATACATATATATATATATATATATATATATATATATATATATATATATATATATTCCCAAACTAATAATAACATGAATTCTAGATGTTGATACTCCTGTTTCTGCTGCCTTTTGACTGCAACGCATTATTTAAAATGATCAGCTTTGCTGTAGCACAAAGGGTTAATTGACTTGCAGGTGCCTGTAACATTGTTTCAATTGAGTACTGAGATCAGTTCTCCTGCCAAGTTCTATTGTAGCAAGTAGGGATGATCATTTTTTTCAAATCCTCTTGTTAACTGTTAGATAAAATCCCCAGCTCATAAGTGGATAGGATAGAATCACCATGTCCACTTATTTTTCCCACCGGAAGGCTGCAGAAGAGTTAAAAGAAATAAATGTAATTTATCTTATCATAAAGTTGGGAAGGGTGTGGATGTGAGAGCTCAGATGATCATCTTTTTGCAGAGTCCCTGTAAGTAATTATCAGCAGGAATAGAGTAAACCAATTCCTTTATATTCACTACATTACAGAAGGAAGTTTGTTGAAGTGTGTAAATGTGTGTGTTTTATATACAGTAATAAATATGGTAAATATATTGTATATATATAAACGAGAACTATTAACAGAATATGATTTTTATTGAAGTTCAGATATTTATAAAATAAAAACAATACAAATACACATGAAAAGGATCATAGTTATCAAAACAAAGCATGTAATGATTGTTGATAGAGCAGAAAAGTTGTGAACGTGTCAGTACATAAATACTCATTGTATCATAATTTAATTGTTTAAGCCTACAATCAATATTATAGTAAATTTAATATAACTACAATAACAATTATTACCAGTTAATAATTATTATATTTCTCATCAAAAATCAGAAGAGACACAGAAGGAGAACATATACACCTATTAGTGGTCAGAATACGATTTTAATGTACTGGATATCATAAAATATAAATTAATTTTGCTATTTATTTGATAAGAAAAAATAGTTTTCATTTATTTATTATTTTGATGTTGTTATGATTGTTTTTTTCTGAACCTGCTACAAAATTGCGGAATTAAATTCCATGGAGACCTGCAAATCAGCTCTGAGGGCGGAGCCACGGTATAGCACCACCCCCTCACAGTTTTGATTGACATCTACGCTAATTTCATTATGCACCTTTGTAGAGTTGCCCTGATTTGTTTTGCCAAAGAGTTGAAATAGTCAGGGGGGTAAACTGTAACATATACAGTGTGGCGAAACAGTAGTCTTATGTCAGACCCAAAGGTCCCATCTGAGTGCAGAGGAGCGATTTCAGACTGATAGAGAAATCACATCCTAGCTGTGCTGTGTTGCAGAAGATGATGATTAATATATAACTGGCAATTTAGCAAGATTCAGAGGTTTCTGGCAGATACATGGCTGCTATTATAATACCTCAGCTAAGGTAAACAGCAGCCAGCCAGTAAAATCTCTGAGAACTTTTACACATGTGCGGTTTTGTATACGCCCATAGCCTGTTACAATGTGCTGCATTCAGCTGAAGGAGAACGCGGCTTTATCATAACTGCGCTGATGGTATTTTTGAAAACACTCAATGGATCAATCGCTGTTCAGTGTCTACAAGCTTTTGAAAATAATATACTGTTCCTCATCGATGAGATCTATTAATCACAAGTTTAAGGTCTTTTCTATTTTTTTTTTTCATTTGATTTTTCTATAGAATAAATTAAGGGATGAATGCATAAAAAATATAGACTTGGTTCTATGATGCCTCTAAGACAGTGTTGCTGTACAGGTGCCATTGTTTCTTTTCTCTTTCCAACAATATGCTTTATTTACTCCTGTTAATCTTATTGAGCTGTGACAACTGTCTGACAATACAATAGCTTGTGGGAGTGTCCAGGAGTTAAGGGATATGTGGAACATAATTAGGGGGGAAGGGGATGATGTCGTTGGGGGCAGGGCTGGTGCTAGGGTCCTCGGCGCCCTAGGCACAATTTCGAAAATCCGCCGCCCCCCACCCCAGGCACAATTTCAAAATCTGCCCCTCCCCAGGCACAATTTCAAAATCCGCCCCCCAGTCTTTCCTTACCTTAAACTTGGCTCCATAACGCTGCTCCTCTCTGCCGGGTCCCGTCCCTCACTGACACTGGGGGAGTGGAGGAGATGGAGGGACGGTACGATGGTGCGCCTCATCAGCTTTTGGAGGGGAGGGCGGCGGTGGTGATCCATAGCTGTGCGGCAGCCGTGGAAGGTATGCTCAGCGGTCGCCGCACAGTTTTACGGTATAATACTATCTGCATTTTCTTCTGTGGCGCCCACCAGAGCCTGGCGCCCTAGGCAACTGCCTAACGTTGCCTAATGGGAGCGCCGGGCCTGATTGGGGGGGGAGTGGTCAGGTCTACACAGAAACTATAAAAGAGAGCAAGCAAAGTGGTATCGGACACAAGATTCTGAGCTTGCTCACAGCCTGGACAGAGGGGTAACATAAAATGATGTAGATATATTTCCCTGTGCTAGACACAATTAGGCAAGTTATATTTTCAAGGTCACAGTCCCTATAAGCTGTATAGATCTCTTGGCAACGTACTACAATCCGAGAACACATTCCTTTAAAGTGCTCTTACAATGTTTTCCTACTTATTGAGGTCTATGAAGAGTTTTATATTTTGGTTATAGTCACGCTGCCCACCAAGGTTTCAAACAGTTTGTCTGGCACAGCCGGACAATGCATCTCCGAACTATGACATCATAATGCAGGAATATCTACCTATTGGTTTTTGATTAAAACATGAAATTAATAGTATGCACACAACAAAAATGGGGTTCAGCGATTAGGATTGAGGGACAGCCTGAGAGCAAATATCTTCAATGTAACGTATCAGCTCATTTTTTTTTGTATAATCACCAATAAAACCTGAATTTGAATGGTGTTATCAGCATTTTTGGCAATGTGGTGGCAGATTGTAATCCTCCCACATTCCCGACAGGCAAACTTTTACTTATATTTTTATCGATTGTCAGTAAATTTAACAGCTGGCAACATTGTTTCTCACAGATGGAAAAGGATATAAATGTCATAATTAGAACAGCCAGAAATGGACAAAATAACATTCCAAGTTTTGCAGAGTTACATTTTCCATTAGGCTCATTGTGTAGTGTATAATGACACAATGGCCAAGTGCTGGTTGAGAAGCATCATGGGATATGTAGTTCAGCAGTCTATGAACTACCATAAAGTTCCTGCAAGGTCACATTCCAGCTGTAATTATATATAAATATATATGTATATATAAGAGAGGAAATTCTGCTGATATCTACTTGTATCCTTTAGAGCCTTGGGGCACACATATGGAATGACAGCGTGGGAGATATTTCCTTCTCTCCTCATCCCAAAATATATTAAACTAGATAGAGAGTGTGAAGCATCTGACAACATATGTACTAATAAAACGGAAAGGAAAGTTGCTCAATCAATGTATAGGTTAACAGTAGCAGCTTGTAAAGGTGAGGTTATCCTGAAAGGAAAAATCCCCCAGCATGTGTACTAAGGCAGCACAGGAGCATCTCTGATGCAGGGATTTCCCCATATAACAGCAGAAAAGATTTATTTCCATTGTAAGGAATCGCTTGCGTCTGATACATTTGTAGCAATTTCCTAGAACAGAGATATGTTTACAGTGATACATTTGTAGTTCTCTCTGGAGTATAGTGAGGTACAGTGGCCAATCAGTGGGCAGCATTACTATCATAGTTAGTGATACCACCTTTTCAGGTACAGGGCTTAGTGTAGTCATTACTCATCCCCACCCGGTAATTTATTTAAAAATCAGTAACTGCAAGTGTATTTCAATGCTAAATCGGGGGAAACAGTGGTAAAACTAGAAGGAAATCATGGAAAATACCGGTAATGTTATTAAACTCACACAGATATATTCCTTAGTATATCATCATCATCATCATCATCAATATTTATTTATATAGCGCCAGCAAATTCCGTAGCGCTTTACAATTGGGAACAAACATTAATAAAACAATACTGGGTAATACATACAGACAGAGAGGTAAGAGATCCCTGCTTGCAAGCTTACAATCTATGGTATATGTAATGAGAACTAACTTATTTATCTAGTACCAATGATTTTAGATACCATCTTTCCTTGCTGTGGCAGTGTTTTATATTACACATATAAATACTTTCTCTGCCATATATATATATTTATATATATTCTGGATCTTCAAAAGTAATAACTATGTACAGACACAGTAATATGTTCCATGTTTCATGAAATATGGCAGCTACACTTCTGGTGGTGGCTCTGGAGGTGGTGTTGATGGATCTGATAGTGATCTTGTGGATCTGGAAGTAGTATGGGTGGATCTAGGAATGGTTTTGGTGGATCATTGAGTGGTTTGGTGGATCTTGGAGTGGTTTGGTGGATCTGGGAGTAGACTGGTAGATCTAGGAGTGGTTTGGTGGATCTGTGAGTAGACTGGTAGATCTAATAGTGGATTGGTGGGTATAGGAGTGGACTGGTAGATCTAGGAGTGGATTAATGGATCTGTGAGTGGAGTGACAGATTTAAGAGGGGTTTGGTGGATCTGGGATTGGTCTGGTGAATTTGGGAGTGGTTTGAGTGGATCTAGGAGTGGACTGGTAGATCTAGGCGTGTATTGTAGATCTGGGAGTGGTTTAGTGGATTTAGGAGTGGACTGGTAGATTTAGGAGTGGTTTGGTGGATCTGGGAGTAGTTTGAGTGGATCTAGGAGTAGACTGATAGATCTAGGAGTGGTTTGGTGGATCTGGGAGTAGTTTGGATGGATCTAGGAGTAGACTGATAGATCTAGGAGTGGTTTGGTGGATCTGGGAGTAGTTTGGGTGGATCTAGGAGTAGACTGGTAGATCTAGGAGTGTTTTGGTGGATCTAGGTGTGGACTATCAGATTTAAGAGGAGTTTTGTGGATCTGGGATTGATCTGGTGAATTCTGGAAAGGTGTGAATGGATTTAGGAGTTGACCAGTAGACCTAGGAGTGGATTGTAGGTCTGGGAGTGGTTTGGTGGATCTAGGAGTGGACTGGTAGATTTAGGAGTGGTTTGGTGGATCTGGGAGTGGTTTGGGTGGATCTAGGAGTAGACTGGTAGATATAGGAGTGGTTTGGTGGATCTGGGAGTGGTTTGGGTGGATCTAGGAGTAGACTGGTAGATCTAGGAGTGGTTTGGTGGATCTAGGAGTGGTTTTCAACGATTGCAGTGTGGTCTTTTTTGTTTTGAATTACCAGTGTTGGCAACGTATAGCTGTGTTCAGATGATGTGCACACGTTTTGTGGAATGCATAGAGGATGATAATATTACATTTCCCTTATAGCTCTTTGAAAAGAGTCTATCTGCAAATAGTCAATTCATTAAAATGCTGAAACATAATCCGTGTATTATTTTAGTGAGTCATGAGAAGGTGAGAGGATACTGAACGGGCCCCGGACAGGAGTACAATCTCTTGAGTGTATTTCTTGAGGTTGAAAGGCAACAGCACAATGTGAATAGGACAATGTCTGATTGTTCTCACTATACAGCTATAGGCAAAATACAGAACATAGGTTTTTTACTGACATGTTGCAACTATCTACCACTGATTATCAATTATTGATATATTGATTATGATCGGCATTGGATATAAGTTACAGCTGGATGACCGAAGCGTCTCGCCCTGGCAATAGATCATTAAAGAACTTTCAATAACCATATTGTTCACTTCACTAATCTTCCTGTAAAGAGCTGAAAATCTCTGCTCACCTCATATTTACAAGATGCAGCTGAGTAAATAGACCTATAATATATTTTATAAGCTCAGTTCAATCCTCCGGGACTTTGCCATGTGTGATAAATGGCCAATGGATCGTTGCACTAACGTGATTCTCTGCCAAAATAAGTATCTGCAGAAAAAGGGGGCGCTGACTCTCCCCATCTTGATGTGGGTCACTGACGAGTAACTTTAAGGTGGAACGTTTTCACTAGAGGGTTACTCTGAATGCTATGGAGGTATAGCTGGAGGAAAAACAAAGACTTTAAAGTTAACGCTGACTAGTTTACCAGGACTTTCATATTTACTCTCGGATATCTTACATTCTGAAAGATGATTTGCAATAAGTACATCATGAGAATAATGTAGGCTTTTAAAGAATAACTTTCCTGATCTAAATGATGTAACATGTCAAAACCAATGGGGTTTTTTTAATTCAATGGAAAGGTTTCTACTTTCCAACTGTCCCAAATTGGAGTTTTGAAAGGTATGCTATAACGGCAGCCATATCATTTCTGCAATCTCTGAACATTAATCATCATCATCATCATCATCATTTATTTATATAGCGTCAACATATTCCGTAGCGCTTTACAATTGGGGACTAACACAGTAAACTAATAAACAAACTGGGTAAAACAGACAAAGAGGTGAGAAGGCCCTGGTCAGAGCTTACAATCTATTGGACAATGGGAGTTTGACACATGAGGTTAAGTCTACATTTGCAGTCGCCCAGCCAGACTGCAAAGGTAAAAGTGACTCATAGGCTAAGTGATCCTGTCACACAACAATGTTGGTCAAGGGGTAGTTGTATAACAGGTGGTAATAGGGTAATGTAGCGAGGTTAAGAGGGTGGTTGAGGAATATTATAAGCTTGTCTGAAGAGGTGGGTTTTCAGAGAACGCTTGAAAGTTTGTAGACCAGAGGAGAGTCTTATTGTGCGAGGGAGAGAATTCCATAGAGTGAGTGCAGCCCGGAAAAAGTCCTGTAATCGGGAATGGGAGGATGTAATGAGGGGGGATGAGAGACGCAGATCTTGTGCAGAACGGAGTTGCCGTGTTGGGAGATATTTTGTGACAAGAGAGGAAATGTATGTTGGTGGTTAATGGTGAGCAGTTGGCCGATAGACAGGTGCTTCGTGCCTTAGTTTCAGACCTGATTAGATGTAGGTGCCCAATAAGGTCTTCTAATAGCCTGCATAACAATGATGTAAGCAGATATTCAAAAGATGATCATTTGCATTTCTCTACCCACAATTCATTGGTGCATTTATATTAGAGATGAGCGGGCTCGGATTCCGCTAATCCGAGCCCACCCGAACAGTGCGGATCCGAACGGGATCCGAGCACTGTTCGGATATTTCCGGCGGGCAAAAAATTGAAAACGAGGCTCTGTCGTCCAAGTCTCGCATCGAATCTCGCGAGGGGTGGGAGGGAGGGCCCAGAACAATTCCATCTTGTACCTCTTTTTTGGGCATTATGTGCTCAAGCTACCTCGGTGCAACCTTTTGGCCTAAAAACAATATTGTGAGGTGTTCAGAATAGACTGGAAATTAGTGGAAATGATTGTTATTGAATGTTATTGAGGTTAATAATAGCGTAGGAGTGAAAAAAAAAAAACACAAAACTGGTTTTTAGCACTTTTTATGTTTTTTTCAAAATAAATCCGAATCCAAAACCTTAAATCCGAACCAAAACCTTTCGTCAGGTGTTTTACGAAACAAATCCGAACCCAAAACCTCAAGCAAATCCGAATCCAAAACACAAAACACGAGACACCAAAAGTGGCCGGTGCACATCCCTAATTTATATATCCCTGTATTCTCTGGCCCTGATTGGAACCTCTGGTTTCATACTAGCTGGGAGCGAAAAAAACTCTTAACTTAAAAAAAGGATTTTATTTTACTATGTGCAGAGGAAGAATTCTCTTGTGTCATTTCCTAAATAGGTAAACTATAATTAAAATCAATATAAGTCATAGTTGCCAGCTGTCTCTCATTTGCAGGGACATTACCAAGTTTTAAAGATTTGCCCCTGGAGAAATCATCCCTATTTTTTCAGTGTTGGTCAACTGCCCAGTGCAGGTCTTCTGCATACTAGGTGAAATTCTTACCATCTATTGCTATTCTATAGGGTTTAGAAGTTAATATTTAGTATTAAAATGCAAAAAATACAAAATGACCACATTCAAAGCGTAGTCACTCCCAAAGTCTGATCGCACTGCCTACGAGAGGTCCTTCCACATTGAGACCCAAGGATGCATTTGGCAGAACTGTTGGTACATACTAACTTCTTAATATTATCCAAAGTAGCGGTAGCCCTTATGAATACATATCTCTGCTCGACATTTCCAGGACAGCCCAATTGTCTCTAAATTCTGTCCGCAGCCCAGGATCCACATAAGGTTAAACTTGGGCAAGTTACGTCCTTAATATTTTAATCAGACCATTTTCTACTCATAAATCTTTGTTGCAATATGAAATGAGCAGGAGAAATGATTTCTCAGCAGTCTGAAGGTTTTTTTTTAGACGATATCTTACAATAAATATTCAGCGCGGAAAATGATGGAGCACTTTACAAAGCCAATGATCAGAGGAACTTCTAACCTCTGTGATATTCGTGTACAATATTATTTTTTTGTCAGCGATACTCCTGGCAGGAATACAGAGACCTGCGGTTCACTAGCGTCTTGAGCTGAGTGTTTCGTGCCTAGAAATATTACTGAAAATATTCCAATGGAATTTAAAGGAATGAAAAAAAAAATTGAGGCAAGAAGGTCAAGTGCAAATTGTGCTAGATAATCCATATTTCAAATAAAACATCAGTCTGCATCTTTTGTCCAAGAAAGTATTCAGCGCATTATCGGCTCCCCGGTAGAGGGGAAATCAATATTTCAGAGCAGTATTTCTGTAAGTGAAACACTTCAGGTCTTGCAGTGGCAGGTTTGTGTGGGATACTGTAAGTTAAACATTATCAGTGACCTACCTGGGTTTTGGCATTTCACCCAATTACAGCGGGACCCCCAATATCTGCTGTGGTCAGGCAATGATCCCTTCCAATTTAGAAAGTCTAACACCTGCCAATCTTATTTACCCCTCTCACTCCTAGGAACCCCCCCTAGCTATATAAATATTGATACTACGTTATATGTATATCACCTGGGCGTATTATTTGGTAGGGTATTACGATTGGCGAGCAACCCCAGTAGCGTCCCACTCTTAATACCCTATCGAGCTGCGAGCAGTTGCTGCAGCTAGCTAACGCTTGCGCCACCTAATTCCTGCCGCACAGCTTTAGCCCTGTTTTGACGTGTGTTGCGTCTGCGCCTCACTGCGACTAGGTTGTATTTACATGGTCACGCCTTCACAAATCCGTGTTCCCCCCTTTCTCTCGTAGTGAGTTCCAAGCTGTCGCAAGTGTTAATTGCGTCCAAGGTGCAGGCGGATTTGGGGCTTTCTGCACATGCGTAGTAGTGATTTTTGGTTAGATGCGCCTAAAACGGACTTTGCGTCCGACTATAAATGAGGTCCAAACTGTATAACTATATATGTATGTATGTATGTATGTATGTACATACACTGTATAACATATATATATATATATATATATATATATATATATATATGTAAATAAGCAACTCTGATAATATACATATATAGAGGCCGGAGACACAAAGCTGCGTATTTAATAAAAGTTGCAAGAGGGTGTATGTAAGTCAATAAATAAGAGTCATCTGAGGGTGGATTCCTCCTTTACCAAAATAATCTGTGCCACATTGGTGACTTCTCTTCTATTGTTTGAATGTTTACATATATATTTGGAAATGTTAGTTAGGGTCAGCTATTTTGGGTTTAGATATCCATTAAAAGCAGAAGTATCAGAGTATTTGGAGAACTTTTTTGATAGAATGCAGAAGTGCGACGGGTAAGGGATCTATGGACGCGCTGCAGCGTACTGACGAGAGAGAGAAGTGCCTCATATGAGAAATGAGAATGTGTGTATATTTAATCAGTGCTACATTCCACGCAACTCGGGGAAAGCTGTGCTACCAAGTTTCATCTTCTAAACACAGCATATCGTAGGTGTCGAAGGAAAATACAGCAATATGGTCTCTATGGTGATCACGTTTCCTGTCTCCTTAAATTAAAACAACAGAACAATTGTTAGGACTCTGATGGACATTCAGCCTTGACAAGAAGAGAGAGATTATTATAGGATAGTTTGTTCTCTCTGAATTAAGTAGAGATGACGTTTTTCACTGCCACACAATAACTGCTGTCATCTATGTGTCTATCTCTCCATCATGGCTGGACAAGGTCAGTGTGCCTTATTGTGGCCTGCAGCTCCAGTTCAGGAGAAGATCTAGAGCCATGAGCTGCCTCTTTTACATCTCAATTCATTGGGAAAGATTTTTTTGGGAGTATGAAATGGTTAATAACAAAAATCTGCAGAAGAATTCAGTGCGGCTAACTGGGAAGTTTCTTAACTTATTCTAGTCGGTGACTTTAGTTGTAAAATGGATTATCTTAGAAATATGGCCTAGCTCACTGAGCAACTACTATATGATGATCAGTGTAAACAGAGCTCTCTGTTATCCAATTAAAAAAATAATCTATCTATCTATCTTTACATATATATATTTACAAGTTAACCCGTGCATGATACTCATGCATTCTAGTCAAATCAAGCTACTTAAGGTGTTAAAAAGGTTCTTGTCATGCATTTGGGCCTATCCCAGGCCTCCTTAGGGGAAGAGCGTTACATCCCGACGCAAGCGCCCTTTTTTAATGTGGTTTTGTCCACATGTCACCACCTCATCATTTTTCTCCATCACCTCATCCTTCATCTTCATCGCCACATCCTTCATCAAGCTACTTAAGGTGTTAAAAACTCTCCACTGTCACCCCCGGCAACCACCAACCACTCCCAACTGTCACTTCTCCTTCAAGAAATATATAGGTCAGTGTATAACTCTGCCCAGCAGGTGGCGCTGCAGCTTGGTGGGGGTTTTTTTCACACACGCCACTAGGCATTTATATAGTAGATGCCCTTTCTACTTCCATATGCCCCCTCAGTCTAGCAAACAGGTTTGATCTATTTTATTAAAAGAGAAGGTGGAAGAAAATGCCACATTTAAAATTTGCAATTTTATTAGATAACTGGACAGATGTTCAGGATAAATGGTTTGATTTTATTGCCAATTTCTGTATTAAGTGATGTCTTGCCGAGTGTAAGGCAATTATTTTATGCTAAGGATCTTGGCGGAATCACAGAGGGGTTCATACACACACTCACACCGAAATTAACACTAGTCAGACAATTCAAGAAATTACAAAGAAAAAACTTTTTACTTAGCTTCGGTTTTGTGATCTTACAAGAAGAAACAACATGGTGCAGGCCCAGATTCTAACTCTGGGAGAGGACAATCATAAGTTGACTCTGGAGGAAGCAAGGGGTATGATGATAGTCCAGGCACAGTCTCTATCCATGAGGAGTCTCAATCAGGGACTTCCTGCTCTCTTTATCTACTCACAATATTTACGGGTCAGCGCTCTATACATTTGTTTGCCTAGTATAAAATACATGTCATTAATGATAACAAGCTTTGCACACTACACCCTAACGCCATTTGCAAGTAAGTGTGCACTGAATCTGAACTAAATTAATCTATGATGCTTTGGGGATTATGCATTAGATTCTATACAGTTGTTAAGTTTTATTAACCCATGCTGTCCCAGAAACACTAAAGCCAGCAGCTAGCCTTACAAGTGACTATACATAATTCACAATATGATGTCAACCATAGATGGAATACATTGTACAATGTACTATCATGAATGCAGCAATAACATATATATCAGTGTTGTTATTTTAAATCCAGAACAAAATTAGCAATGTTCTGTTTATACACTGTAAGATTAATTCAACAACACTATGCAGACATCTCAGGTGGAGTGTCGGCTACAGCAACCAATCAGACATTTGTTTTCATAAGTCTAGCCTGCGCCAGAACAGTAATAGCTAATATTTGAATGGTGAAGAGCTGTACAATTTTCACCATGTTATACTACGTTCACCAGATCTTATCTTAATTGTTTTAATTTCAGGAACTGCCGAGGTTTGGAAAATGTGTCCCTGTAAGTTATTCCACAGTCCCAGCTTTCTTGTTATGTATGTTGAATGTCATTTTTCAGTATCTTTTCTTAATTTGTACACTTATAAGTAAAAGGAGATTTTCACTTTTGGACAATTGCTTCTCATTTTTTAACAGCTCTCCCCCATTTAGGAAATATATGCAGAGGACAAAACAGTCTACCTTGACCTCACATTACAAAATGAGTCCCAGGGGTCCCAATGTCAAATAATGGGGAGAGTCCCCAAGACAAAATACATAAACGGAGGTGAAAAAGTGAAAGGTTGTCCAAAATTAGAATTTCTCTTTAATAATTAGATGAGTTTTTAAAATAAATTTGTATTACCTACATGTTCTGTTGCTTTTAGATGATAGATACATGAATGTCTCTAGGGCACGAGGGATAGTTTGGCTGTATAGTCATCTTGGGGTAAATGTATCAAGCTGAGAGTTTTCCGGCGGGTTTGAAAAACCAATCAGATTCTAGCTATCATTTATTCAGTACATTCTACAAAATGACAGCTAGAATCTGATTGGTTGCTATAGGCAACATCTCCACTTTTCAAACCCGCTGGAAAACTCTCACCTTGATACATTTACCCCCTTGTCTTAAATCGTTCAGGATAAATAATATGATGACCAGGCTCAATCGTCCCCATTTTATTAATTTTATTGCTCAGTATAAAGAACATATGATTAATGATAATGAGTTTTGCACACCACACCCAAACACCATTTGCAACTAAGTGTGCACAGCTAGGACTTATTAATGCGTACATGATGCTGTGTGGTTTATGCCTTAAAGCTGTTACATTTTTTAAGTTGTATTAACCCATGCAAAATCTTATCCATCTTGAGCGTTGAAGCACCACAATGTTCATTCAGGGAGTAACACACACAGCATAATGCATGTGGCCAACCGAAAAGTGTCTTTGGAAATTGCATTCAGATGTTTGCAAAAATATATCTAAGCTGCGGCTTTGCTTAGTTTGATAGTCCTGTATAAAAGAGACTACACAAGATAGATTGTGTCATCTCATCTCTGGATTCCAAGTCAAAGCTGGAGTTGACCCTCTCCCTTGGATGAGAGAGATGGCCTAAGCTGCGGAACTTTGTTTTTAGTTTTGCTCAGACCTCAGAAAGTGCTAAAGAGATTATTGTTCTGTTCACCGTCCAAAGCTTCAATAACTGATGTTGACTCAAATTGAATCTTTCATATAATGTTTGTTCGGGGATGAAAGACTGAGCCTGTGTACCAGGCTTTTGTACCTTAGCTGTCTTAAAACTGGCATCTGTTTGCATGGCAGCAAACACACTTAACTAGACAAATAGACAAAATTGCTTGAATGAACTTCAAATATTTAGATCAGGTCATACCCAGCTGAGCCAAGACTTCTTCTTTCAAGAGTTGGAGATGTGTTTTGTGCCATCTCTTTATAGGAGAAATTTCATATCATCAGCACATTAAACAATGATAAGAAATCAGAAATGTGCCCGCTGCCTTGGCATGTCTTGTTTGTATGGGCAGCTCTGGGGTTTTTCTTGCAGGAATTGTCACGTTTTTGCCCAATGTCATGTTTTATTTATATAATGTTTAGCATTGTGTTCCGTTTTTAATACATCTATTTCAAATTATTTTGTTTTTACAAGGAAACCATTTTACAAGACTTTTTTAATAGCGTGGCATAAACAGCACGGATACACTGTAAACCATAGCAGCCAATGAGATATTAGCTTTCATCTGCGTAGTGGACAGTGGACTAATGAAAGCAGATAACTGATTGGTTGCTGTTGGAAGTTGCATATTTTTGCCATAAGCACCATGTTTACATGAACATATCACCTTTATATAAGAAGGTTTATGATAGTTTATGACCTTGAGCTGAATGGTCTTGTGAGAAAGGAGCTCTCTCTGAAAATAGCGAAAATAAACAGCATTTACCAGCAATTTTGGGCAGGGGATATTTTACAACATATCCTCGGTCAGTCAAATGCGGTCTGACAAAGTTTCTCAAGCCAGTGGGGGACAGCAACGCATCCTGTGTGTCAGCGTACGTCAGGACACCTCTATAGACCATGCCTCAAACTTTTGAGACTCTTATACATCACTATATAGTCCCCGGATACCCCATACTCAATCCATAAAAACTAGTTGACGTACCTTTACGGGAAATATGAGACAGAGGCCCTAGATGCTGAAACAGTTTCCCACCTAGAAGACTCTTTGGCTTAAAAAGAGGTAAAGACAGCCATGTTTCAATTCAGGAAAAGACCTTTCCCTGATGGCTCCACAATCAGGGCCATCTTTTTCATTGGGCACGATGGGCAGGTGCCCGGGGGCCCCACGGGCAAGGGGTCCCCATAGGCAGGGCTCTTAATTAGAATAAATAATCTTGCAAAAGAAAAAACCTGCAAAAAAAACCTTCAAGGGTCACTAAGCAAGTACAGCTATCTATCTCTATCTTTATATATCTATATCTGTATCTCTATACATATATATATATATATATATATATATATATATATATATATGTGTGTGTATATGTAGGGGCCCCGGTGCACTGCTTTGCCCGGGTGCCCATAATGTTGTTAAGATGGCCCTGTCCATAATGAATTGCTACATAAACTTTCTCAAAATGTTGTCCCCCCCCATATGCCAAAGGCATTTAACTCACTGATTGATGTACAACCCAGTAGCGGATCCAGGGGGGGGGGGGGCGCACTGTCACTGCCGAGCGGACCTGCACATAGTGTGCAGCCGCCGGCAGCCTTAGAAATCAGAAAGGGGGCAGGCCTAAATCCCCCCCCCCCTAAAATCACCCGGGGTAAAGCAGTTGTCTAGATCCGCCCCTGGTACAACCACTTACAACTCAAACTTTTCAAAGTCCACATTTTCGTGATCCAATGTCTAAGGTCAACCTTGCAAACTGTAACCTATCCCTATTAAACGTAGACCTAAAGCAGTTTGTGAAAATGATTGACAATAGTCTATAACCCTTGAATCCAGTAGCTATAAATAAAGATCAAGTAAGATTTGTCCCACAACGGGAAGTATGAAACAATACCACCAGTTCCTACATCCCATTCACTGTGAATACCTGAAGCTGTTCTCAAGAACATGGGTCTGGGGTAGTGTAATGATGAGATGGGTCCTTGCCCTTTAGTCAGTCCCAGCTGCCTAAGTTAAGAAAAAATGGGATCTTCTTTGGCCCGTTCTCCATTTGTAATGAAGCAAGCCATGGGTGCTTAGTATATTTTTTTTTTAAGACCGCATTAAGTCATTTTAACGCTTCGTTTTTTATCATGAAACGGTCCTCTCGCGGTCCAGTAGAAGGTCTATTGAAAGTATAGGGTGTGCGAGAGGCAGCCGCGTTAACAGCTATTAAATTGTTTTTTAACGCGGCACGTTAAACAGGCCAATATGCTGTTTTATCTCACACCTCTTTAGGGTGTGATAAAAATTAAAAACCTAAGAAAACTATTTGAAATCATGTAATAATGAAAAATAAAGATAAGGTATGTTTATCAGTAATGCCTAACGGGTAAAAGTTGATTTTCTTATGAAAAAATAATGAGAAAAAAAACAAAAAAAAATAAAAAATAAAAATCAATAATTAAATATATTTATGTATGTTTTTGGTACAAATATGTGTGTACTAATGTGTTTTGACATGGTATAGATGATTATGTAGTAAAAAATAGTTAAATGAAAAAATATGCTAAAGAAAGTACTGTAATGTAGATATTATCAATAAGAATGGTTGTGTAATGCAATCTAATGTATGAAAATGTATGGCAGTCCTTTTTTTTGTGTTATACATGATCGCGTTAAACACTCCCCTAAAAACTCACAAACACAATGATTAACGCGCGGGGGGCAGCGTTCCCTTTTTTTCAATTGAATTGCATGAGTTTTCACGTTGCGTTAACTAAAAACGGTCGCAGTTTTTTAACGCTGTGGAAAAAAAAACTTGCGGCCAATTGAATACTCCCCTATGATTTCAAAAGTGGCCATTACCGCAAGAATATAAGTCGGGTATCTATGAGCATTAGGAGCTGCCTCAGTGATGTCACAGGTTCCAAGCAAATCGATTGGCTGCATATTTGTACTTGTCCACTTTAATGAATCATATCGGATTGAATTCCCCCCTAAGAGAGAGGGGGGAAAAAAGGCTTTATCTAAGGCAAAGACCCTCCAGAGGCTGCCAGGACATACTGAGTCTTGTAGTCCTACAACATCTTGAGATCCACAGGAAAACATATGTTGGATAAAAAAAATCTCTATGTGCGAACGTAGCCTTTAGTAAATTCCTTGTTTTCCAGTCTGATCGCCCTTTAAACTCCTGACTGCGAAATACAATTAACATGAAATAATCTGGCTGTGGGATTTCATCTACAAAGCAATCTTATGTGTTTCTCAATCCTGTTTTTCAATGGAGCCAGTACTAAGACAGATATCCAGCCCCGGGGAGATACCGCTCCTAATAGATTGTGTCGAAGTCAGTGGTGGAGGATTTTCAAAATATTTTCACAGCGCGTTATTGAAGATTTGACATCTCAACCGGAGCAGGGAATGGTGTAGGATGGGATGAATGTACGTCAAAATCGTGATAGAAGCAAAAGATAAATTAAGAATCAAACATGTGAGTTATGTAATCAGTATAAACTAATGCAGACATCTCACAAGGCGAGTGGTGTCCACTCTTTGTAAATACTGAGTAGGATAACACGTGGAATGCAATTGGATACAAATTTGCTACACGGTATCAGAAATCGAGTATTTTTTCAGTAATTAGTTAATTGTATATCACAGGGCTGTGGCAAGCTTGAAAAAAGGTTAATATGGCTTCATTTGAGGGCTTTTTTGGAGGCGCAACATAGCTGATAAAAACTATGCAGTATACTATAAACAGCAGAAGTTGGACCAAAATCGAATGAACAAGTTGGGTGTGGACAGGAGAAAGGGCCCAGCTAAATAAATATTCATTAGGATAATCACTCTCTCCCTAAAATGACAGTAGCAAAAAAAAATAGCCTATTGCCTCAATGACAGTAGAGTGAATTATTATATGTTTTGAAAACAATGCAGATCTTTCAAATAGAAGCAGGGGTACTCCCATGTCTGAGAATACCAGATTCAGGTGTTACTGCTACTTACTTGTGAGGAGACGGTTCTCTGTGATGACTGTCATTGACCTTGTGTTGAGGAATGACACAGACGGCCCAGGCCATGTACTCAATAAGCCTCCAAATCGCTAGATCTCCAGGCATTTTGAAACTACAAGTCCCAGCATATCCTGCTAGCTGTCGGATGGCTGTTGGCTGACAAAGCATGCTGGGGCTAGTAGTTTCACAACACCTGGTGAGTCACAGGTTGGTCTGACCTGATCTATGCAGTATACGCTTGTCAGGATCTGCCTGCACTTCTACTGTAGCTGCCTCGGCATGCTGCTTCTCTTGGCAGCTTCGGTCTTTGTACTACTCTGAACTTGTTACTTTGAATGTATCCTGCAGTACCTCTAATCCACCAGAGGTGCTGCTATTGTGCCTTGCCTTGTCTCTTCGCAAACCTGCTGCACTGCCTAATCATCTGCACCCGTTGTCTCCATATTTATACCTGCCTCTCCCAGTTAGCTTTGCTGGTCATTGTTGTTTATGTTGCTGTGCCTGACATTGTTGTGCGCTCTTGTTTCCCCTGTTCCCTGGGACATCTACAAGTTGCTTACCGACATTTCCTTACCTGGTTTCTTCCCACAGCCTGCTCACCTGCTCCAGCTGTGTTCTTTGTTATTTGCTTTCAGCCTCTCTTAGCAATTCTTGTTCAGTATTTGCAACACTCGGTTTGTAACATTCTACAGTATCTGGATCATATCTGTAAATATCATGTGCTTCCACCATATTCCAGGCTCCATAGCTGTCATTTCCAGCTTTCAGCATTGAAGTGTGACAACGCTAACAATTCCTCACAATATATTATAGCTCATTGCATGATCCATTTAAAAAGAAAGACAATGTTCTACTCCTGTTTATCTCACTTATTTACCAATTGAAATACCTGGGTTCACTTAAGCCATTGATAGCTTCTAAAAAATGAAAATGTCAAAACTAAAAGATGAGAGGGGAAATATAAATGCAGATATACACGTTAAAATGACATATTTAATTTATTTCCTCAATGAGCTGTTTGCAACCTCTTGTCCTCCTTCCAGAAAGTCAGTAATGTAATAATGATACAGCTCAGGATTACGGCCTTACACTTCTATCCCCTTACATAATTCGGAGGGATTGTTTCAAGCAGGGGCTGTGCGGTTAATGATATTTCCCTTTATCCGCCCATCGTTACCAGAACACACTGTGTCAGTAATCTCCAGTCCGCTGTTCAGTTAAATGAATCAGATTGACTTTAATTCCCAAACAGATGTAATCTGTGCAGTTTAGTGATTTATTGTAAGGAAGAACAAGCGGTTTAGATCCGTGGATGCACTCAATACAGTCTCTTGCCCTCTTATTTAATCAGAAATGCAATGTAACTGATTAAAGAAGCATTAGACCACAGGCAATGCTGTCCCTGGAAAGAGGTGAAAGCAATGTATCTTTATTCATATTTATTTTTTTGCATTATACACGAAAGTAAAGGTGGAAAGTACAGTGTAAATAACTTTTTGCCATTTTTTCTGTCACTAAAATGGATGCGTGGTCCGGGGAGGGCTTGTCCAAGCAGAGCTCACTGCTTATTTAACAAAAATGATATATTTCTGAGATTTTTTTTTTACATCTCTGTTGTACTCTGGTTTAAATGGCGGAGCAGAGTTAAGCACTATGCATGAACCATGGGCATATTAATAGAATAGAATCACAAATCATGTCCTGTTGAATCCAGCTTCAAAATGTTGCCAGAAAGCCCCCTTATCTTATACAATATGCAATCAAAATACGTGTCTGTTCCCTCATTTTCGACTACTGCAACGTCTTCCTAACTGACATCCCCGTCACCCTACTTTAGTCTGTACTAAGTGCCACAGTAAGACCGATCTTCTGCTCTCGCTGCTACACATGTGTCGCATAACTTTGCAAATCCCTACACTGGTTCCTGTGTAATCCACCAAATGACTCACCTTTACCTACAAAGCCCTCAACACTACCCCTTCATACATCTCAAATCTCATATCAAAATTCTGTCCCTCCTACCCTCTTAGATCTACCTCTGACCTGCGTCTCGTCTCTGGTAACCACCTCTCACTCCCGCCTACAAGACTTCTCCCGTGCTGCTCCCCACTTATGGAATTCCCTACCACGCTCAATCAGACTCTCCCACAGCCTTCAAATCTTTAAACGCTCTCTGAAAACCCATCTCTTTATTAGAGCTTACCCTGCTACTAATCACACTAATGCACCCTCACAACTGTCCCAAACTCCACTCTGAGCCACGTTCGTTCAGCTGTGCCATTTTCTCATTAGTGTCTCATACAGGGTAAGAAAGCAATCTGCCAAAATAAAAACAATTATAATCATACCTATATTCATACCATTTTGAACCACAACAAGATTATAAAGAACAGTATTTTTCTCCACCTTTGCTCCAATTAATTCTTGCAAACGTATTGTGTTTTTTTTACTATCTCGAACATGGAAGAACTTTGATGGACAATAGCTTCCTGTTATCAACCAATCATTTTCTGCAACATGGCAGCACCTTTGCTTTATTTTTTGCCACATCGTTTCTAAAATACTTTGTACAAAAGCCATGAAGGTGCCATCAGAGCATAGATACATCTTGTCTGCTCCAGATTATTTTGATTATACATAGAGGGCTGGTGATTGGCATGGTAATGGAAGGTCTTGAAATAAATAATAAAACAATGAAGGCTTGCACCAGCTGTTGGTGGAGGATCTTTGACATTCCGACCCGTTTCTTTTCTCCTAATCTTGTGTAGGCATTTTTATTTTCCTTTTGTAAAAGATTGTCCACCTGGAGTCTCACCACGGAGCTTGGCGCCCAGCCAGCAGATGGCAACGTATGGGCTTCAGTTAGCGATAATAAGGACCTTGTTATGACTGGGAAGTTTGCATTACTATAAATAGCTCCATCAATATTGTGATAATGGCACTTAAAATAGTCCCATTTAGAGGAGCTGAATGCGTGCCTGCTGCAGCTGGCTCATTAACTCCGAGATTCGTTGGGCGCGCCAGCTCGCAGGTGTAAAAAGTTGATTTTTGGATAGAAAGTATTAGATAACACCATGTATTTTACAGTTCACACTGCTGTGATACAAACGGTAATTCTATCATGTAGCAGTTTTTATGGGCTGGGAAAATAATTTACTATACAAATTAAATTCAAAGATTAAGGACATAATGATCAGATCGTAAGCATTTAATGCGTCCTTTTCTGTGTACTCACATAATGCACTTAGCAGGAAGACAATTCTGTCAAACTCCAGTCTACAAAAAACATTTGGGTAATATGTGACTATGGCGCCTTCATTTACCCCATTTTGAGCCTGTGTTGCAGACATGGCTTATGTCACGGGGAGAACTGCATGTTATTACGTGTCGCATTTTGTTACTGTAGGAATAAAAAGTTTCATTTGGAAAATTTAAAGTGAAATAATGTTGCTGACATAGATTCCATGCAACTGTTCAGTGTAATATTGAGGAAGAAGCAAATTAAAATTGAATGTTAATAAATACATATTAAATTATATTTGTAGCAGTGATGTAAATACACAGAAGAGAAATTCTAAGCCTGTGTCCCACTAAAAAAACTGGCATACCCCACCCCATATATCACTTTATTTTTAGCCCGGGGGGTAACTTGCAATCACCAGGGACAATAGCAAATTTTTTGGGGAGGGTTGGCAATACATGTCTACGTACTGCAGCAACGGCACCTATCTTCTCTACATAAGCAATAGGGCTAGACTGAACAAACACTGACCCTCATAAAAGCAGACTGGGGTCCTCCAGAGCAAATGGACATGCCTCTCCGCCCCCTCCCTGTCCCCTACCGCCAGTGCCAATAGCAGTTGCATGGGCTGCTTTGGCGTTAGTTACTCCCATATTTTGAACCTACAGATTATATCTGTAATGCTACCTCACTTCCTCAATCTATTCATAAAGCAATTACAACTATTTTAGGGCTCATTCACACATGTGATGAAAACTGAGAAACAAAACTAATATGCTAGATGTTTTAGTGATGTATTCAGTGGCTAATTGGAGTTATGAAAGCCGTGGTTACGTCACAAAGCCCCAAACAAAAACCGGGGCCATTGCCTAGAGTGTCAATGATTTGGGCGTGTAAAACACAGAATGAGTGATCTAATGCCATTCAACCAGGTGATTTTAAAGCCCCCTTGGAGCTGGCTGCTGCCGACTGTTCTGCTAGGGTTGCGTTTAGCTGTGATGTCACAGGCAAGCGCCTCACTCCCAGTCCTTATAACATTATAATTTCCCTTTTCCCTTAATTGTTCGGAATGTTCGAAATGTATCTAGGACTTCTGATGTTACATGATAGTGTTTTATGATGTCTATCACTATTTAGGTCTTGCCACGTGACATCTTGGTTTTTTTTATTTGTTTTTGTTATCTCAATCAAAACTGTATTGCATAAAAAAAAGTAAGAAGCACCAGGGGTGGGGGTGCTCCTACTGAATGTGGAGGGGGCCTTCTTGGTGGAGGGACAATGCCTACAGTGTCCCCCAAAGCTTGCACTGGCCCTGTTTGCCGTTTCTATATTAAAGAAATGTAGGAACGCAGGGAAAACGGCTGCATGGAGTCCCTCCCGGCGATATCTGGAGAGGAAGAAGCGGGTTAGTAACATTTAGCTATTATGCAGCTTTAAAGATGAATATTGCTGTTTACCCGGGAAGCTCTGCAGATCATCCATCACACATGGTCCTGAAGGATCTTTTAAAAGTGTGGAAAAAACAAACCCAGAGATCACAGGGGATCCTGGAATGTAAAAGCCAATTAAACATATGAAGTCAACATTATGTCAAACAGCAGATTTTATTTTTTGTTATTATTATTTTAATCTGCCAAACTTTGGGGATTCTTCTCCAAAATGATGTAGTTCTCTCAGAATAATGAAAATCTATTTGTTTTATCGTTGTTGTCTGAGAACACTGAAGTCAAGTCCAATTTTTTTTTTCTGTTTTAGTAAACAATGGAAAAATACTGGTCCAAACATCAGCAGAAAATAAACTTTACCCTCTTGCGACTTGTACTAAATGTGTTGCTTTATGTTTTTTATCTGCCTTCTGCTCTTCTTTGCCATGTCGTTATATCAGCGGGCATTTACCTGTGTTGCCATTGGATATAACTGTTCACAGTGAGAAGCTTTGTGTCGTATTCTAGAACAACTCTGGAAGATGGTATAAAGAAATAGATAAAAAGCACAGAAGGAAGCCAGGGACATGTATTTAGGAAATATTGAGGTAGGATATGTGCAAGGTAGTAACTTAAAGTTGTATGAAGGTAGAAGCCCTCTGGAGGTCTGCAGCAGATTGCCCTGTTCCAAGTACGGATACATTCTGTATACAATGTAACAGCCAGTGACATGCAGACATTAAACAATGCATTTCTTTCGCTGAGAGACAAGGACATTTGACAATCACCCTGACACTTCTCCTAACATCAGATCATTAGTTCAACACAGATAAGTGCAAAAATAAACTAGGAAAACAGGTCGAGATGGTGATAAAGCAATGTCTGAGCAATCTATCCAGGTTCAGGAACTTCACCAGACTGTGTTCCAAGCTCCACGATTATTGTTTGGCCATGTTACCCGTCAATATCTGTACAGCTAAAAAAACAAAAACAAAAAAAGAATTGTGTTAATGGTTTTACACTTTTCTGGCTTTTTTCTGATACTAACTCTAACGATCTCTAACAGAGACAATCACCTTGGCGTCTATGGATAGTGTCTCTCATATGTCTGACAACATCCAAATAAACTCTGAGAACATGTGGGATTATAACGCTAACCCTAATATAATATACGGTCCTGATTACATTGTGTCCGAAGGAGTGGGGTTTTTCTTGTCTTTGGAAAAATCTAAACTTACAAATGTAAAAGCTATTGCCGAAATGAGAACTATCCACTCGACTGAATATGCATAGCACTGCTAGTTTATATATATATATCATCATCAACATTTATTTATAAAGCGCCAGCAAATTCCGTAGCGCTTTACAATTGGGAACAAACACTGATAAGACAATACTGGGTAATACATACAGACAGAGAGGTAAGAGAACCCTGCTCACAAGCTTACAATCCATGGGACAATGGGAGTTTGAAACACAAGGGCACGTGCTACATCATATTGCACAATGGACCAGCTAGAACGCAAAGGTAAAAGTACTGAGTGGGCTGTGTGTGTTGCAATGTTGGTCAGAGGGTTGTTGTCTTGCGTTAGCAGTGTAGAGGGTGGTAATAGGGTAATCTAGGGAAATTAAGATGGTGGTTGAGGAATATCATAACCTTGTCTGAAGAGATGGGTTTTCAGTGAACGCTTGAAGGTTTGAAGACTAGAGGAAAGTCTTACTGTGCGTGGGAGAGAATTCCACAAATTGGGTGCAGCCCGGAAAAAATCCTGTAACCGAGAATGGGAGGATGTGATGAGAGTGGAGGAGAGACGTAGATCTTGTGCAGAACGGAGGTGTCGAGTAGGGAGATATTTTGAGACCAGTGAGGAGATGTATGTCGGTGCAATTTTGTTGATGGCCTTGTATGTTAGTAGAAGAATTTTATATTGGATTCGTTGATATACAGGCAGCCAATGTAGAGATTGACAGAGTGGCTCAGCAGAAGAATAACGGTTAGTAAGGAAAATCAATCTAGCCGCTGCGTGCAAAATAGATTGTAGGGGTTCAAGTCTGACTTTGAGAAGACCAGTAAGCAGGGAATTGCAATAGTCGATGCAGGAGATGATGAGTGCATGAATTAATGTTTTTGCGGTGTCTTGTGTCAGATATGTGCGTATTCTGGAAATGTTCTTTAGGTGTATGTAACATGATTTAGATATAGAGTTGATGTGGGGAATAAATGACAGTTGTGAATCAAGGATTACACCTAGGCAACGAGCTTGCAGGATGGGATTTATGGTCATGTTATCAACAGAAATAGAAATGTCAGGCAGGAAGCTTCTGTTTTTGGGTATATATCCAATTGTAAAGTGCTACGGAATATGTTGGTGCTATATAAATAAATTATGATGATGATATCTATCCATCTATTTATCTATATATATATATATATATATATATATATATATATATAGATAGATAGATAGATATATAATGTTACTACAAGCAGCATTGTCTCCTATGCAGAGCCAGCCAGCGTTCACGGTTTTTGCCCACATGGACCAAGTCCGTCGTCACCAAAGAGATTAACGATCCCTCATTCTTGGTGCGTTCACGTTCACATTTGAACGTACCTTGAAAGCGTCCATAATTAGTAGACCTGAACGTGTTATTTCGGAACAATCAGGGCCTAAGTAGGGCTGTGGGAGAGGGGCAACTGCCCAGGGTGCAACGCTGAAGGGTGGGAGGCAGTTTATGACTATTTTAGGTTAATTTCATTAAAATTGAGGGCCAGGAGGGGGATCACATTTCCTTCTCGCAACAGGCGCTAAAATTTCAAGTTACAGCTCTGGGAACAATTCTCCAGAATATCTGTAAATATTGCATTATAATCCATTTTTCTGACATTATTCAAGAGATGTAGCAATAAGTGAGAACAGAGGATTCATGTTGGCATGCTTGTAGGCTCTACCATAAAGCTACATGGCTTGCGGAGGATGCAGAGAGTTGTAGTTCAACAACACAGAAGAGTTCCAGACTGTCTGAGTCTGCTATATATTCTCATGCTTTTGTGCCACAATTATCAGTATTCTGGGCCTTGTTTACTGGTTCAATATATCATTGTTTTTACCATCTGGTTCCCACAAGTTCAGCGCTGCGGAGTGATTAGTACAGTGCGACACTTGTTCTCCATCCAAATTATCTTTATAATCAGTGACAGGTGCATCCTATCAAGACGTATGCGAATGGACGAATTCTCTTCTCTTAATTACTGCATTTACATTGGACAATTAATGCTTTCTGTATAATTACAATAATAATCCAAATATTGTGCAGAAAGGAGATCTATTAAATAAAGTAATAGGGAAAGTGTACTTCTGGATTAAATTGCTTGGATTTTGCAAAAAGAAAAAAAGTATTAATAAAAATCACAAGGTGCCTGCAATGAATTATCCTTGTGGTCTCAAGCATGCCTGATTTGCATCAGCTGTCCCCCCCCCCCAGCTTCCCCAGATATGCAGTACAGATAGTCACTGGTAGCAGGCTGCAGCTCTGTGTGCTTAATATTTGCATTTATAGGATGCCCTCTAGTGGCTGCAGTCAGAGTTAGGGTAAAACCAGGGAGAGCTTGTGAAAGATGAAAGACGGTTATCACTGTCTGTATTAGCAGCTGGCAAGTCAAAGGGATTTATTGAATTAAGTAGATCACAGATCCTTCAAATGATATGTTGCAGAGATGTCTAAACTCTTTGGAACATTGAAACTTTAACACTTCTTTGTTTCCAGATCAGTGTAACATTGTTGCACTACATTTGCCACAGTATGCTGTAAAAAGAGTATTATACTGTATATGGTATTAATAATGTATGTTAAATAAGATAATTTAGGTGATTTTAGATTTTTTGGTATCTGTAAAAACACAAATAAAGTTGTAACATGTTGTAACATTCGTTACAACAGAGCCCCCAACCCTGCAGACTTATCCAATTATTTTGCTTAAAATGCTAGTTTTTAAATACACGGCTTGGAGATTGCCACAAGAAAATGATTGTGTGCCCTAACCCATGCATTCATTTCAGAGCATTCTTCTTTTAAACTCTGTCTATTAAATGGCATTTGTATGTGGTTTCCTCAAGTGCATATAACACACTATTAAAATACAATAAAAACCCGACCAGCCTTTGTCATTGGTTCCAAAATTCCCACTATTTGTTTTTTCTATATATGAAATAAACATTGCAGCTACATTTATGCTACCTTCTAACTGCACCCAATTATATTTACTTCACTGCCTAAACAGGTTTGGAAATCAGACGTGGCTTACTGCACACTGCCATATTCCTGTGTCCATCCCATATTCCAAATCACTTAACTCGAAGGAGCCGGCAGGCACAGGTGAAGGCTAAGAGGGCCGCATGTGGCCCTGGGGCCGCCTGATAAATATAATTTATAAACGGGATAATTTATATACGGGATTTCAGTGTGTTCATTATTTGGATTTACTCCCAACTAAAATGATTGATACCTCTTTGCTCCAGAGTAATGGTAAAGACACTTGGATGATGAAAACACCAGTTTTTTCACACGACCTTTAATCGCAAAAGCACTGTTATACAATAATAATTGGACGCTGAGGCCTTGTGTCTGCATTCAGTACTATGTATCGATTTCAGCGATTAGGCTCCCTGTTTTAAAAGTCAGCATTTTAATTACTTGTGACATTATTTGAAATCAATAATCAAACCATATCATTAATTCATTACTTCTTTCTCTCATCTCACAACAAAACAACTGAGGCCAGTCTCAGGGGCAAATGCAGGATTTGTAGATGGGGGGTTTCCACACCAGTGGGCGTGGCCAGCATACATGGGGAGTGGCTATAATTTTAGACAGTGCTTGGCTGCTCTCCAACTCTTCCCATCCCCATAATATACATGGGCAATGCTGCGTGCACTACTGTTAGGTGCACGCAGCTCTCCCTTTTCAAGCAGAGCCGTGTGAAGTGGGAGCAGGGTCAAGCCACTTCAATTATACAGTGTTCAGGCTTGGAGGGGGTTTCCAGGCACTATGAAACCCCCCTCAGTTTGCCTATCAGTCTGGTTTCTGGACGATTTGAGAACCTGACCACAAACTTATCTTGTAGCCCTACCCCATACTCTACCCAAGCAACCTAACCCTAATCTCCGTTCCATTAGTATAACCATGTCCGTCCGCCTGTGGCATAAAAATGGGGAATCAGTTCGGTGCTTTTGCCCCAGAGCACCAGTCTACAGAGATGCCACCCAGAGTCCAAGCATGCTCCTGCCTCCTCAAGTTGGTGAAGCCAGATTAAGAGAGGGGTGGGCCCAATGGACATGTGCCCCAGGCCGCTTAGCTTTAAGAGGGTGCACACGTGTTTTTCTTACTCCACTCACCCTCCAACATGTCTTGGTGTCTACCACAAAACGATGCAGGACAGACCAATAACTGCAGGGGATTCTGACATCACAAGCCCACTTGTCTTGAATGATGAACCAGGGCGCCATTAAATCATGTAATCTTGTTAGACGTCTGCCCCCCTTCATCCCCGCAACAAATATCAGTTGAGAGTGTTAGGAGGTCACACATTTAATCCAAGCTTGGCAGATCAGGGGTCAATAGCCAAGAAAGTTAAGGAAAAGTAACAAAAGACTAACAATGTAATATGATATCACACTGTGATACATAGTTGGCAACATTCTAAAATATTTCCAAGGGACCCTGCTGCTGGGTCGGTGCATCCACATAGGACACCGTGTCGGGATCTTGATGCACTACACTCCCCATCATGTCGTGTTCACTGATTGTGATCATAGTGTTCTTATTCCACTTTATATTCTCATTTTTAATACACAGAAAGTTAGACATCAGTAGGTTATTAAAAACAGACTATGGGTGGGAACACACTGGTTACCCCTTCACTTCGAACTGTCACCACAGAAGCCATTCAGTGTTGTAAACACCAGCAATTTCCTAGCTGGAAACATGTTCAAAGCACCCACCTGGCACCACCCTAACAAATTGTATTCAGTGTGTGTTAGATCAAAATTTACATCAAATCATACAAACCAATCAGACCCTTGCTTTCATTGCCTTGCGTTCGCTAGATTAAAGCTGACTGCTGAATGATTGCTGTGGTTCAGTGCAAATATTGCAATAAAATACAGTGTTAATAAATGAGCCCTCATCACCGAATTAAAACAATACAAAATAATGTCAAATGCAAATGCAAACTCAATTAAATGTAATTTTAAATGTATTTATTTTTTTTTTAGAAAAAAAATGTTTCCTGTAGCACATTGTCTCCCCATCATGTCCTACCACCATGTTTTTAGACGATCTAGTGACTGTAAAAAAATACAAAAAAAACCAAAACATTTGCACTTTACAGCAAAAAGTTAACATTTTATTAAAAAAAAAAATGTAAAAAGTTAGAAAGAGATAAAACTCCACGGTCGCACTCAGCATTGTTTTAGGCACCCTGTGAAATCCGCACAATAGAATAATTTATGTGCACGTGTAAAATCGAAGCCTGGACTTTTATACAGGTTTGAAAGACTGATTCTCTGCACTGTTTTTGTAACGCAGCAGAAACAGAAACCTGACACTGATGAATGTGTGAGTCTGTAGCGACTTTCTTGGAAAAAGTTGAGCTGCTGAACGTGTGAAGTTTGTAATTTATTTTCTCCGGGTAGATCATGAAAATATTCGTGTTCGTTGGACCCAGGGGTGGAACTTGCAGCTTCCAGAAAACTTAGGGTAAATTTGTTAGAAAGGATTTAATTTCAAGTAAATGTCAGGTAGTCCATGATTATATATGGGGTCTGTGGGTTTACAGTATCTGAGTTTAGTGTGTGTTATATAAAATATATGAAAGTGATGGGCACAAATTTTAAGTGGATCTGTCACTCCACTAATAACCACATTTGTGCACTCATTGCATCAAATCAAAATTTGCTTACCATGTTAAAAAGTGTATTATTAATAAAAGGGTCAAATGGCCAAAAAGGCCATTTGCACAGGGAACACCAGGACAGGGGCTTAATATTAGACTTACTTGTAGAGACGAATGTATGGGGAAAAAGTATAAAAGAGCTACTGGCTCAGCCATATGTATTATAGAAATAGCCATAGTCTTCTCCATAGCTTTAGTGATGGAAACAGCTTCATAATATTGTGGTGCTATACAAATAAATTATAATAATAATAATAATAATAATGTGAGGAAAAATGTAAATTCTTGGTGTTGTAGTGTAAATGTATCTGGTCAAATTTTGTAATATAGGGAAAGATATAGAAAAAGAACACAGAATACATCAAATGCATGGGAAATTTGAAATCCCTGTTTGCCAGACACTGGGAAATTAAATTAAACATTCCCCTGGTCTCTTTGGAATCTTGCCCCCCCCCCAAAAAAAATAAAAAATGGGCCACCAATAGATGAAGCAGGAATAATTTATTTACCTTCTTAAAATATAATTTTCATGATGATACAATACATCGGAGCTTTAGGTAGCCTCGAAACTGGTAGGAACAGATAAACAGAATCCTATATGCAACTCGCAACGCGTTTTGCAGTAAACCATTTTCCTCAAGCAATGGACACATGCTTCAAATACAGTTACCCCTCACATGTTGTAATGTGGTGAGGATTCCTCTGACGGTGGTAGTGGTGACCACGGCTCTGACAAAGCCAAGACACTTGACGACTACAAATTAACCCAGAGAGCAATAATAGCGATAGTCTGACAATATGGACTTCCCATATAGCAGGCAGTCATTCTGTCCGGTACCTCTAATGATCTACGGATGTAAAATGCGACTGTTAGAAATATCTACATAAAGAAATGACAACATATTTGACGGCCGGCTCCACTGCCTGGATTATATTATACAGGAGGTGGGGCCGCCCATTGCCGCTTTAAAAGCGTCACTTGCACTGTGTCTACTAGAAATGTCGTCAATTCTTTATGTAGATATTTCTGACAGTCACATTTTACATCTATAGATCATTAGAGTTGCAGGACACAATGTGTGCTCGCTATATGGTAAGTCCATATTATCATACTATGGCTATTATTGCTTTCGGAGTTATTTTGTAGTTGTTAAGTGTGCCGGCTTTCTCACACCCGTTAATTCGTACCACACCCTCCTCTGATGCAGGGTTTGCCTAGAGCAGTGAGAGTAACCTGTGACACTCCAGGTGTTGTGAAACTACAAGTCCCAGCATACTTTGCCCTATATAGCAGCTTATTGCTGGAAGGTTAGGCTGGGACTTGTAGTTTCACAACACCTGGAGTGTCACAGGTTAGCCAACACGGGCCTAGTGCATACTAATATATGAAACGTCATTATGATAAGTGAGTTTCCTTAGAAAACCAGTGTGGTTACTGTGGCACAAGGATTTAAAACAGTTTTCCTGGACAATCCCACAATATCTTATCTTCCTGCTACCATTATCATTCCATGCAAACCTCTTCTATACAGGAGAACATATGAATCAGTATTAAAGAGGACTGGACGGAATAAGACCACCTATCCAATAACCTCGTGGCATAATGCTGACCTAATAGGAGAGACCCCTGAAGAGGAAGCCCCTCTCCCCAATTTGCCCCACGGGGGAACTTGTAAGAAACAGAACATTGACTTTAAACGGGGCAACATTTCAACAGTGTAGGTGAGGTGGTCAGATCTTATTTAGAAAGGTGAAATAAGTTACTTTATGATACAAATCCTTTTACTTCTCATAAATTTTTGTGTGGATGAAGTGATTGCTTTAGATTACATTATAAATAGACTTCATAACTCTGTTGCTTCTGCCATGAAAAGCCTTAATTTATTAGAATTATTTATGTTATTACTGAAAATTGTGAGGTTACCGCACATCAGAAGAAGATCTGATTCTCTGGCGAGCTTAGCTGTACAGTGCGTGCGTTGTATTCTGTGTGTTATGTATAAAGTGGAGGTGAGGAGAGGTCTGGCAGAGCAGGGGAAGCTTCTATCCGTCTTGTTGAATTCACAAGCACTCAAACAAGAATTCCATGAATTTTAACATAAATTTAACGTTTGTTTTTGAACAATAAGCCACCATTGTCTCTGGAAACGTATAATACTGTCCAAGATGTCTATAAATGAGGATTTGTCAAATCCACTGCCTAGACAAATCGTTAATCTGTAACTAGTGAACACAATCTAACTCCCTTTCTTTATTTTACAGTGTTTATATAGTAATATGCTTCTAACTTGGCTTCTATGAAGGTGGAAGTCAAGCTGGACGCACACAAAGCGATTTTGGCAGCCAGTTTGGCTGACTTAGACCAAATTTTGGGTGAACAAGTCTCCTATAACCATCAATGATGGACAACATACAGACTACAGGCGTATAACTCTACGGGGCATCTTCAATTAGCTCCGTAGATCGCGGATACGCTATGGCTGCACATTATATAATGTAATACGGTACCGCAACAGCGCAGATTTTCCTTTGCAACCCTACGGGGGGGGGTGGGGGGGTCGAAGGGAAATCTGCGTTTTTGCAGTACAGCGGATTACCTTTGTAGGCCGTTCAAGAGCGTAATCGCGATCTCCGGAGCAAATTGAATATGCTCAAAAGAATATATTATTATTATTATTACCATTTATTTATATAGCACCACTAATTCTGCCACTAACTCACTCACATCAGTCCCTACCCCATTGGAGCTTAGTCTAAATTGCCTAACATACACACGCACACTAGCAGACTAGGGTCAATTTGTTAGCAGCCCATTAACCTACCAGTATGTTTTATGGAGTGTGGGAGGAAACCGGAGCACCCACGGGAAACCCACGCAAACACGGGGAGAACATACAAACTCCACACAGATAAGGCCATTGTCGGGAATTAAACTCATGACCCCAGTGCTGTAAGGCAGAAGTGCTAACCACTGAGCCACCTTGCTGCCAGAACTTGAAATGGCTACCTACATCGAAGGCAGACATTATCTGGGCTCATCCAATATTCATGAGATCGCTGCCTATCAACGCACTAGAAACCAGTAACATCACCGACGTCACCTGTTTCTTCGGCTCAGTCGATATTTAAGAGAATGCAGGTCATTAACTCCCTGCACATAAGTTAAATACTGACTGTTTTTGCACACAAATATCAACTTTAAATTTCAGTGTACAAATAAGCTATCAAGTATTTTTGTGCTACATGAAAAAAACAGTCAGTATTTAACTTATGTGCAAAACAGAATACTAATTTGCACCCCTTGTATTGTAACATGGTTTTGTCCAGGAGACTTAAATAAGAAATTTCTTAATTTAAGTTCCTTAATGAATCAGGCCCCTAATGTTTTCTTTATGTAATTATGTAATTTTTCGTATTTTAATTGTCCAATTAAGTAAAAATTTGTTGCTTGTATTTACTTAAGTTTGTCACTTTTTTACTTATGTCACTTTCTAGTTTTGTTGTATGTTCCAACCCCCTATGTCGGGCACTGCAGAACCCTTGTAGCACCTTATAAATAAATAATAAAGGATAATAATTATAACAGACAACATGAAAGCTGCTCTGTATTTAGGAAAAAACTGTTGGAGTCACAGCCTACGGGTACCAAATCTGGCATGAATGTACAGCCAGGTGTACCCTGCTGATGCCAAGACCCAGGTGATCTGGCTGGAGGTCAATGAATGATGGTAGATTACAGAATACTACTTACCTGAGGTCCGATATCCCCCAATCTCTGGCAGCGCCTCTAGGGGCTCCAGTGGTCCAACAACACTAACCCCTCTGCTACTAATGTGGGCTGATTTCATATACCCAGCAGCTGTTGGCTGCTTTCCCCATGAAATATCCCTTAGCATGAGGGACTTTCACCAATCCACAAAGAGTTCTGCCCTGGACCATTGGGAAACCCATCAAATCTGGGGTAACACCTGTCCCAAAGTAAGTATCACTATGTATGCAAGCATAACTTATTAACCTCCAAACGGAATTAAATTATCAGTTTTGAGCGTAGTTATTCTTTAACATAGTAACATAGTAACATAGTTGATGAGGTTGAAAAAAGACACCAGTCCATCAAGTTCAACTGGATCTCCTGCGATCCTGCACTTATATTTGAAATTGATCCAGAGTAAGCAACCGCCAATCTGTTTCAACTGTCAAAATCCCCCCAGACACAATATTGCCGTCCTATTTTGACCCTATATCCACTACTATCCTTCATTTTAATTAACGGTCATATCCCTGGATACACTTTTGCGCAAAAAATTGTCTAACCCTTTCTTAAACATATCTATTGAATCTGCCATCACAACCTTCCCTGGCAGTGAATTCCATATCTTGACTGCTCTTACTGTAAAGAACCCCTTCCTTTGCTGGTCGTTTAACTTTCCCTTTACATTAGTTGACAACATTATATTAAGGAAAGTCTTCTATTTAATCAACATGAAACAAAATGACCACCAGTGAGACAAATCTGCCCCCAATGGCTTCTTCTGTGTCCTTCATCTCCCCAGATAGAGGCATAGTCTTTGACAAGACATCACGCTATTTTACAGCCAATCCCAGGAAACAGGGGGCGGGAACAATGTAATAAATATTTCTGATAAAGGGAGGTGTGTGCACACACACAAAAATCATAGTCTTAACTCACAACTAGGACATATATATATATATATATATATATATATATATATATATCATTATTGCATATAGTATAATAGTTTATTGTAAATATTTGCACATTATACAACTTATGCATCTTTATCAGCTATAATCGTCTCATTCTACCCAGAGTAATAACGACATATAAATTGTAGGCCAGGGGAAAATGTCTCCTTACCCTGTGATATTGGTCGGCATCAAACCTCAAGACTGTAACTATACCCATCACCCATTAAATGATTAAATGTATAATGTAACATAACACTTTTAATATGTTACACATTATTTACCGTACAGTACTACAGTAATTGTGTCATACCTAACAGGGGGATCTGTCTGGGAATGGTGTCTCGTCAAAGACTATACTACGATAAAAGTCCAATTGTTTTCAGAATTAATAAAGCTTGCAAGTCTGATTTATTGCAATATTGTAACCACCCCTAATTTTGCACACGTCTTAATTTTTCAATTTTAATGTGTTGGTTTTTTTTTATTTTTCTGTTGTTTTGCTGTCTTTTTTGTAGAGAAAAATAGAGATGTTGTAACATCAGTTTAATAGTTCCAAGAATTCTACACTTATTCTGTATCCTCTTTGGAGTCTCCTCAGTCTACTGAAGAGCCGTCACTTCATCTGTGTGATGGGAAACAGTAGAAGGATTTAAGACATTGACGCAATTACTGTGGGAGTTAGAATATCATAAGTACCCTCATACCCGTACACACGACTGGGGCACATCTATGCCTAGCTGGTCTTGGCACCATTTGATAGCAGGTCATAAAATATATATTACATTTCTCTACTCTTGTTAGACGCAAGTTCGTTGAGTTGGACGTAAACTAATTTTTCAGGGTACATTACACTTTATACTTCTGCACATGTCTCAAAGCACCATTTATGGTTGAGGCCATATGTAAACTGAGTCGCTTGTGGTCCCTTACGATTGAAGAGGCAGAACGGGCATATGAAAGGGTGTATAAGGGCGTGTTGGAGCAAATGCGACTTACGTAGACTGAGACTCATACATGTGCCTGTCGAGGGATGGGGAACTTGCGAGTGCTCGATCACTGGTGTAAGTTATGAACTGATAGGGGCCTATTCAATTCTTTGAATTCCCTGCGGCGTTAAAACTACTACCGTTATTACAGTAATAGTAAGCTGGATTTCAGCTCGCGGCTCAGGGAGCTGCGAGCTGAAATCCAGTGAGAAAACTACCGTAATAACGCTGCAAGATTTTTGGATATAATGCCAAGAATTGAATATGCCCCATAGTGTCTATTTTAGACGGACGTTGCATCCAACTGTACATCAGACCCCATATGTTCATAGCTTTAACGAAGCATCAAATATCATTAATCTTGATAATTCAGCTGATTCCGTGGACTGAAATCCAGGAAAATCAAAATTCTAAATGCTTTTCTGCTGCGGCGAAATCTTGGACTATCACTTACACAGCAAATTCAGGAAGTGTTACCAAAATACACTAAAAAAATAAATAAATGCAAATTACAAATTATATATGAAAATTAAGGAGTTTTCAAGTGAAAAGGGCGGACTTGTAGTCTACATTTACCAGGCCGAAGGATTTATTTGAAAAGAAAATACATCTCTGAGACAAAAGACACGAAAAAATCCCTTGCTTTAGTGATGTCAGTAGTTCCAAGTGAATCTTCTAAATTTTGGTTCAGCCCCAAAAACTATCCCCGCTGTGTGATTGTATTGATTTTCATGACCGATATTTTATTATAACTCTATCAGTAACAATGATCAGGCTCTTGCACTGCACACCTGTAAGTAACTAGAAAGACTATTCTGTTAGTTACATTGTAATCACTTATAGGTTGTATTAAATAAACCTCTGGTTTGTGCATAGACAGGTTCAGAACTGGGGCTGGGAGGTTGCAGTTTGCTGATTATAATGCCCCTGCTTGGATGCCTGTTCATCAACTGTGTTGAGTCATCTGTTGCACACTCAGCTAAATTCTCAACCTAAAAAAGATGACCTATAAAAATATTAGTCCCCAGAAGGCCAATGTATTAGCCGGGTCATGTGTTGAACTAACAGCAAGGAAATGAATGCTAGCTTAATTATATGTAATATTTGCAGGTCATTTGCTAATTGCACATGGAGTTATAACACAATAATAATCATCATCATCATCATAATAATTAGTATTACAATTGTAAATGGTCAACAAAATTGCACAGCATGAAATAAACAGAATTAATATTGACCAAAGCAAAAAATAAGAAGGCCTTCATTTTAAATGCTGACAAACTACAGCAGAAGTGTGTAATAAGAGGCTCTACAGATAATGTGGAACTAACTACACATCTCCTGCTGAGACTTATAGTTCCACAACAGCTGGAGAGATTGACTAAGCCTAATCTACAGGAGGAAAAACATAGTAGAAAGTTTTGTTTTTTTTTCAAAAACAAAAAAAATATATATATTAAAATATTTTCATATTTTGTTTCTATTTTTGCATTTGAGTTTTCTATATTATGTACTCTCCGTTTTTAGATGCAGTAGAGGAATAATCTACCTCTGGGTTTGCACTGTATTTGGATAACAACAGCAAGGACAGTCGAATGTGTCAGGAACTCTCACCGGGGTTAAGCGAGACACTCTGTTAACAGTGTAACACCGTCGTGTTAAGCTTTCCATTAACGCTTTAGGACTAATGGTGTTGTTGTAGTTGATTGTAATCGAATAATTGCCTCATTAGGTTTTGTACTAATATATGTGTGAAGTGGGTTAGGTACATTATCCACAGGCTGAGGTTGTCGCGATGTATTTATCATACGATGCTAAAATCACGAATTTGTACTGACATAAACATTTGGTATAAATATTATAACAAACAGTAAAATATTTCGTATGCAAATAATATTTACTAATAGTTAATCCTTAATCGAAAAATATATTTTTCAAATAAATAGGAAAATGCAAACCAGTTATATCTGTAACGTGTATTTAAACTGCAGATGGGGCATACAAATTATTTTCAACACGTCGACATTCACAGCATTAAATGGGATTTAGTTTGTATTTGTTTATTTTGTTTATTGTAGATTCAGATTAAGGATTGTACATCTGAAATACACTTTAAGCATACTTTTCTCTTTTTTTTCTTTTTTTTATTCTTCTCATAAAATTCTAAAATAATAAATGCAAATCAATATACAGTGATTTAGCACTTGTAAGAAAAATATATTTCGTCTTGAACACATATTTAAACAAGGATCTGCACGTTTGAATTTTACAATGCAGCAAAACTAAATTGTGGTTAGTATAATGGTGATAATAGTATAATAGTAATGATAATATATAATTGCTTTGTGGCTTTATTACCTATATTAATAGTAATCCACAAAGGCAATAAATAAAAAGGACTCTAATATTCTTACACTACTACAAATGTTGTATTTGAAATATGAATATTCAAAACGTTCTAAACTTAATTTAATTGCATTTTCCAGTGTTATGAGATAATGACAGTATATTATGTGATGACTTATGTATCAATATTAAAATAGCCATACCTTAAATTGTATAATGACTGTAAAAATTACCGTTTCCTACAGCTTTTAATCCGACATTACAACCTGTCCTCTACTGCTGAATGAATGACACAGATTCCACCCAAATGTACTCATTTTACTTAAGAAATAACAGTTATATTATCTTTTTATTTTGTGACTGATATTATACTTCTAAAATAAATTCTTACCATCATAATACAAAGTTACAGTAATCAGAGTGATCCTAAGTACCAGTTTTGTTCACATCGTCATCGTTTGCGTAGAATTTTGCAGTATATTTAGGAATTCTAAAGGTATTAAGCAGGTACAATGATTATGTAAATACTATGCAAATTAAATGAGTCCCCTATAAAAATCAGCACATACAATAGCTCTTTTTAGACTCTATATTGTGCTTTTCTATCAAACCAGACGAGATTTGTGATTCTGGCGTTGTAGCCCCATTAAGGGAGCTTTGATACATTGTTTCACACAGTTCTGAAAGTGAACGTTACAATTCCCAATCTATTCTACGTTGAGATCACACTAATCTTGGTAACAAGGGTACTGCACATTGCGATGGCAGAAAAGGGGTTAAGGGCTATTTTGGGCTAAGCCTTTATCCTAAATGATAAGAAATGGAATAAATATATTGAGTGGATTTTTTGGTCTCCTGTTTGCGGAGTACAAGTGGGGGTTGATCGCCTTGTAATGTAATTTTTAAGGCTGTAGGATGCAATTTAAACTAACCGTAATTACAAAATAGCTTTTTTAAATATATTCCCATAACTAAATTCACTGTTGTGTATTCTATAGCAACTGTGGACAGTGTTTATTATTATGATGAATGCATGGAGGTGTGAACACGTGCATATAATCAATAATTATTAATATAGAAGGAATGCAATTAAAAAATCGGTGTTTTATCCCACGACCAGGTCAGTCTTTACAATTACTGAGCATTGTACGACCTCTCATCGGATATCATCTATTTACAGAACTGTAACTTGTTGCAGGAGGAATAAATTACGTACCACTTCATGCCATTGAAATCATAATTAGCAAAAATGTGCTAGCAAAAGTGTGATAATACTATATTGTATTATCACACTTTTGCTAGCACATTTTGCATGCAGAAAATTTTGCATGCAGAAAATACAACTCAACTGCATTTATTCCTTCATCTGTAAGTAGTGAATATTATAAAAAATGTGTCCAAATGTTAAAACCCTGAAATGATAACATAATGGCAACATTCACATTACTGAAAACATGCAGCTCTCTCTCCAGATAGGCAGACTTATGTATATATATATATATATATATATATATATATATATATATATATATATATATATATATATATATATATATATATATTGCAGTTGAATATTAATGACAGACCCTATACTTTTTTAGTGCTGGCAAATTCAGTAGTACTCCCCTAACCCCTGCACTCATCACACACTGCTGCTCAATTAATTCTAAGCACGTTGAAATGTCCATAAAATATATTGAAAAGTCCCATTGACGCCCACATTACACGGTATAAACGACAGAAGTTTAGCTTGCAACAAAGACACTGGATAACTCATATACCGTATTATTAATTCTCCCTAAAGCCACAGACAAATAGGGGCAGTCAAATTGTATGGAAATAAAAAACTCGCTTTTAACTACCCCTGACCTTAGTCCACCTCCAGTGGGGGGGACTTGTTTTATTTCTCAAATTAAGTCATCTCGGCCTGCTCCATACTGCACTTATTAAGGCACTTTGGAAAGTTTGAAAAGTGTCAGAGAATGTCAGTGACAGGGCCGGCTGTACAACCGTGTTATGTCTGAGTCATCACATCTGAGACACCACAACAGAACATCAGCTCTCTGTGTGGTTACAAAGCAATTCTGCGGTTTCCCTACTAATTGATCGTAGGCTCAGGCTATTGTCTGGTGCCTACAACAGGAAAAAGTCAAATATATGTTACTTTTACAATATAATTGCTGATGAAGGGGAAACCGGCTCTCTTGTGTTCATGAATGGGGGCAAAAAATAAAAAATAAAAGAGAGAATGTAGAGATCGCTGTGGAAATGAAGCAATGAAACTGTTACACAATATTCATCAGATAATCTCTAGGATCACTTTATTGATTTATTTTTATAATGATTGCAAATAATGAGTAGCTGGTGGCGTGAAAGTTTCTATTTGACAGAGAAAGACAAAGTAGAATAAAAAATATATAGAAGTTTTGAAAGGTATCAATAGTAATTTAACTTTACTCTTTTTAAGATGTAAGAAAATATTGCACTTTATTTTCTGCACAATTTATCTCAAGCGTATAACAAAAATATTTTTAATAGATAGGGGGATCTTGAATTCCAAATGCTTTGGGTTGATATAGATCATTTCAACATTCGCTGCTAATATTTTTTTATTCAATAAAAGTATTTTTCATGACTTTGATTCAGCGTTCAACACGTGCCGGTGGCTGCAACTTGCCGATTATTTGGCTATTAACCACTTGATCTGACTCCCCTGGTCTCTTGCAGTAACGTGCAGTATATTGCAGAAACTAACTGTGCATCAAACAAGTACAAATAACTTTCTACAAACTCCAAAACAATGAAAAATGAACTACATGAAAAACCACAAAAAAAGCAAAAGACAAAACTCGATTTATTTTAAAGAAGAAAGAGGAAGACAGTGAAGACGGCTGCTGAGCCCTCTGCAGAGTGCAGTCCACACTGGCAAGGGAGGGAGAGGTTCCCCAGGTTTCTTGCAGGGGGTGGGGGCTCCTGTACATTCTTGGGGCAGATGACTGTAATATGTGTATATTGCAGTGTTTGTCCATAGAGGCTGCGCTAACGTCAGTACGTGCTCTCTTGCCCTGCCTGGCAGTGAGTGAGTCACTGCAGATCTCCCCCCAGCCTGCCTGCTCTCTGCAACGCCCTTGGATCATTGCTCTGAGCCGGGGGGACGCGCACAGGACCTGACTGCAGGCAACAGCCGGGACAGCAGAGCGATCCCTGGGCTTTGAGCTTCACTGAAGAGCAGAAAGGAGCCGCTGCTTGGACTCATCTCACCCCCCAGCTGTGCACCTGACTGCAGGGTAGAAGGATCCTGCTTCCAGCCGGGGCCCCATCCTGCATTCTGCAGACTGAGGCTGGGATGGGTTACACGCGCTGCCTTGTTCCAGCAGGGGGAAAACAGCAGCCTCTAGTCCTTGTTCGGATCACTGCAGCCTGTGCCATGCTGGGATGCTTAATAAACTAGTTATATAATATGTGAGACCCTGCAAGGTGAGCAATGCAATGCAATCCGCCTCCCTAGAGCTGGGTGTATCGGGGGTACAGTCAGGGCACAGCTGCCCGGGTGCTCTTTTAATTGTAAAGATTAATGCAATAATCACAGTGACGTATTGATGCTGATATTGATGGGATTAGCAATGGCCAGGACTTCAATGTCAATCAAAAAATGTAAACCAGGCAGAATTTAGAAAACAAATCCCAAAAAAGAACAAATATTATATATTATAAAATTAATATTATATATTATGGCCTATTATTATTATTATGGCTTTAATATATTTTACAGAGGTGATCTAATGGTCTTTATTTAGTGCCACTTATATATTAGACAAATGGCACAGTCCATAGTAGACATTACTTTATAAGGATGTATTACTGCTATATTCGGAATAACAGTGACGTGGAATTAAAATAAATCGCTAACTTCAAGTTCTCACAGAACAGTCAAAACTGAAAGAGAAGTGTAAATTGTGCATTTTTCTATCCCAAACTTTCGTCTGTATGTAAATATTAAATATATAGGCCACTTTTAATGTTGCAGATTGCTTTGTATAACAGACAGGGAACTTTTATAAACAATGCACATACTTTACCCCATGTTTTAAATTGACTTTATAATTATTGCAAATGTGCACGATAATTTTGGATAGCATCTAATATACTATTAATTAAAAATATTTTCAACGGCAGAAGGCCAAGCTATAGAAAACGATAATTCTATTAGCATGTACAGTATAATATGTCATATAGAGCACGTATCTGAGATATAGAGCACGTATCTGAGATATAGAGCACGTATCTGAGATATAGAAAATGGACTATCCTGATTAGTTTGCAAAGTAATGAAATAATGTATCTTGGGTAGTAATATACTGCAATACTTGTTATGCAGAGGTGGTCAGTGTACAATGCATTGCTGCGCTATACCACGTCCTTATCAAGGCCGCCATGTATTGGATAATGTCACCATGTACCAGTCGGGGATGCACATATGTCTTAGGTTGAACACTTCCTATCGATATATGGATTATATAAGAATGTTGATGTGTTATGTATTTTTTGCAGCAAAACACAATAGAGTGAAACTTGTTATTCTCACTAGTACGCGAGGAGATTGTCAATAAAATGAATAAAACAAAGTTACACGTTGCCTTGTGTTTCTTGCTCAATACCGGTGAATCCAATCGCTACCCTGTAGCTACCAGACCTACAGGAGTTTTAATATAAGTGTTATTACTGCTGGGCCTATGTGTTAGGGCTGCAACAATGTTGAAGTTAAATGCAGCTACTAAAGGTACTACATCTGCATTAATATTAAATATATATTCTACAATTATTACTCTTACTTAATATATTACATGCCATAAGCAGAATGCATGCCATAGGTTAGGACTTTTCCAAGTTTTAAAAAAGTATCAACTGATGTAATAAAATTATACATGCAGAATATATTTTAAACAGTGTAAATGTAGCAATATATTGAAGACATAAAAAATGTGCTGAGTGTTTAACCTATATATATATATATATATATATATATATATATATATATATATGTATATATATATAGATCAATGTCCAGGAATTTCCTGCTAATATCCTCATTCCTGGTCTAAAACTCACTGACAAGCTGTCAAGTATCGTTATCCAAACACACAAGTGACTAAACTGTGTGTCAGTGAATCTGAACAGGCCAAAATAGACTTTTACCTCTGTCTTCTCTATGAAACACTGACAATTCACCAGTTAGTCATTAAGTTCCCGCATGAGCCAAACTTTCACTCCCTCTAATTTATTGAATCACTGCAGAGTTTATTTAAGTGAAGGTTGATCTTCACAATGATTAATCCATATTTACACCATGAAACTGACTGATGTGAAATAGCACAAAGGTCGGTGCTGTAACTGGCCCATTGCACAGTGCCACACTGACCTTAAAAAACACCGAAGTTCTGCATTATCTATGCCATGTATAACATAATCTGTGACATCACATGGAAATAAGGATCTCCAGCCAGAAGTACAATGTATACATCTTTTTGCAACAATGTATCGCAAGTCGATCTCCAGTCGTGGCAGTTAAAGGGTGCAGTTCTTTCTCCACATTACCTTGAGATCAGGTTTCGGCAACCTGTGACTCTCCAGCTGTTGTGGAACTATAGGTTCCAGCATGCTGGGATTTGTAGTTCTAATATATAAATATCAGCCTTGTGCTGTCTTCTGGCAGAGGACTCTGTAGTGCACTACTTAGGCTCCTGATACTTGCAAATCAGCAGAAAGTAAAAACAATATACTAATAAATAACAGCTATACTAGTACTATACTCTGGTGAGCAATGCACCAAGACCACAGGAGCCTGATCGTTGCAAGGCTGCTAGTGCTCTGCACACTCCCTCCCGGCCAGGGCCTAGCACTGGGGGCTTTGGAACGTTGTCCCGGCCAGAGCTGCCATTCTCCGGCTCCTATTGGCCGAGCGAGGAAACTATGCAAATTGCAACGATTACGGAAATAAACAACGACCTGGCAGAGAGATTGCAACTTGTGCAAAAAGTCGCCTCCATCCCCGGGCAAGGCTGGATCACCCTTCCAAAAAAAAAAAAAAAAATCCCCCAAAAAATATTCCTTGGGAAGAAGGCAACACAGAGCCGTCCTGGCATGGACTAAAACACATGCACTGCCCCCAATTCCCAGCCAAGACGCTGCTGTGGGTTTCTCAGTCCTCTTCTTCCGGGCTTTGCAACTTTACTCATTATTTTTTAAGGGTGTCTGCAATGGAGCAACCCGCCAGAGCCATTTAAAGTTCCCCACGTACTCTTTTGCATGACAATGGTACGTGGTTGCTCTAAGTTTTCTCTATTTTTGCTTAATATTTGCATTAATCAATATGCTGCTATGTTGTTTGTGTTATATATGTCTGTTGTGTGAGGGTTGTAGGATAGGTTGGGGTTGGGGTTGGGGTTGGGGGGGGGGGGGGGGGGGGTGTTGTGGGTCTGAGCATTAGTTGGGGACAGGTGACATTAAATGCTATGTTTTGTTTTTGCAGCAGAATTACAGCCATGTCTGAATGGGGTGAGGTTGCTGCGGGTTTGCAGTCTCCATGCACCAAGATAAGGGTGGGTTTCCTTTCTTTTAGTGCATCTGGAGTGAGAAATGCTGAGATCTGCAGATTTTGCAATTGCTCGATCCCAGCCAGGGAGAGAGGAGAGGGGGAAAAAAAAAAGTAAATCAGGAAAAAAAAAATAAGAGAGCTCTGTATAATGTAGGAGAGCAGCACCTCCTCCCCTCACACAAAGGAAGTGTCTAGACAGTGCTGAGTGACTGCTCTACTAGCCAGTCACACTGCAGGCTGCCGGTGATGGATGAGGGTGCTGCCCAATTGGGTGTTGGGATTCTGCGGTTAGGGGGTGTTCCGAGGGCATTTCAGGGTCTTACTTTAGTAGGCGGGGAGACAGGGGGTCTTGTGCTCTGCATGAGGCTGCAGACTTTGCCTGAAGTTTGGTGTTAATGTGGAAAACTGAAACTGGGGCTGTGTATACAAAATGTGATGTTTGGGCTGCATTCAGAAAAAGGCTGTCAGTTTGCTTTACTTATTAAACCTATATTCTATACATCAGACTTCTCATAGTAGCAACATAATGTTACACTAACTTAAACTGCCAGTCACTAATGAATGCAGGCAAAAGTTACCATGTAGATTAATTGCTAGTTAAGACTGTGTAATGTATTTACTGCAAGTCACTATTATAAGCAAGGAGAGTTTATAATTCCTATACATACAGTTATTGCTACATGCAAAGGAACTACAGTATATACAATGCCAGTCAGTATCATATATATATATATATATATATATATATATATATATATATATATATAAATCTTATAATGTATATACAGCCTTTAGTGCAATGTGCAGGGGGATGTATCAATCTGCCAGTCTATGCTGTATAAGGGATACTATACATTGCATATACTGCTGGTGACTATAGTCCAGTTACTGTTATATGTGATGCTACATTGTAATATATATATGTAACATATACAATGTCAGACACACGTGCAATACAACTTTATCATGTATATACTAGTGCCAGGCACTGCTAAATGCTTGCAGAGTTTGCCATGCTGCCAGTGGTTGGCATATACAGTGCAACTTTATATGTGGTCTGTCAGTCACAGCTGTATGTATCTTTATATACTGTATTCTTATATCGCAGGTATGCAATTTTTTCTTTAACTCTGTATATGCATTAACAAACTGCTTTATGCAAGGTTATCTTACAATGTATTCATTGCCAGTCACTTCTGTGTGAAAGCCATTTACACTGTATATACATTTCCAATCGATACTTTATAATATATACATTGCCAGTCAGTGCATTTATCACTGTCCGTGCTGCAGTAAGGTGCTGTGCATATGGGGCTGCCTATTACACACGTTCTCCGGAGAGGTGTCAATGCTCCATACATTAGTGAGTTATAGCTCCAAAGAGAGGGCAGCCAGCCCCCCTCCTGTAATTAGGAGCCAGTCTGTGATCTTCACATTCTTTCACTTGCAGCCATAAATCAGCCATTAATCATCCCATCGCCTGAAATGCTTTCTGCATTTTGCATTTAAGAGGGTTACAGGGTTGTCATTTGCACGGGTGGTAGAACCATAACTTTCCTGCTGGAGTTTTTTTTTGTAGACAAGATTGATCTCAATCTCACAGCAGCGTTTATTGATGACCTATTAGGACAGTGATCCCTCTTTTCAGGTTCATTCTCCCAACATTGGCAACTTTTGTTCCCCTTAAAACTTCCCCAGATATGAAGTTTGTTACTTTGTTACAACAGCTCTCAACGTCTCATTGGAAGACCCAAAGCCACCTCTCTATTTATTATCTATTATTAGGACTCAAGTTTACAAAACCCAACAGGGTTCATTATTTTTTGGTGTGATTGCAAAATTGGGAATATTTTTTTGCGCTTGTCCCAGCCCCATTTTATATACAGTTTGAGGTGCGTTCTTGGCACCCTCTGACACCCCATGTCCTGCTCTCACACATAATTATATATATATATATATATATATATAGTAAGTGCAGTACCGGGCAGAGTGCCAGCAGGAGCCCGGGAAGGAGTTATGTCCTGCGGGCATTAGAGGCAAATCCTCCCCAGGACTCCTGACCTGATCCAGCTTCATAACTTCCACTAGAACAGTTCAATAAATAAAAAATCCACTTATTTCTTCCAGGAACAGATGGAGCATTTACCTCCTGCACCCAGTAGTTCTCTTTACATAACCCAGAGAGCAAAGCACAGAGCTAACAGCTCGTCTGGCACTAACAGGGGATCCTCAGCTCTCCATGAAGCACCCAATTCACTCTGTCACTTTCTACACCATTGTTTTCCCCATTATTGTTTTATTTGGTTACACTTTCCACTCTCTTAAGTTTTATTTGTTTCTTGATAAGTAGCAAAAACAAAAACAACAAACAAACAAACTGGAGCCGGGTTTGAGGAGGTCACAGTGAGCTGAACTTGGACGTGAGATCTTCAGCCTGGAGGGCGCACTGTGGCCTCCCACATCCAGGCTGACAAAGGGCGCCAACCCTCCCCTCAGATAATAATAAGCCTCAAGAGTCTGAGGGGAATATAACAGTTGTGAAGAGGGAGGGAGACATTTTACTGTACAGGCACATTCTGCTCTCCCCTCAGCCCCACCTCCGGAGCTGCTAAAACTAACAACTCTCCCTCAAAGTTTTATGTCAAAAGTTGTTCACTTCTAGTGCACACAGACTGCTGGGAGCAGTAATAACAAAAATCATAATAATAGTAATAATAATTATTATTAGTACCCCCAGACATAATGGCTGCACAATTAAGGCATAACAGCATTATATGCAGGACAAGTTTTATATATATATACAATATATATTAGTCTAACCTCTACCATCTGTTTTGTATACCATCTAAACATGCCACAGTTAAGGCATAGGACCCTTGTCACTAGGGATTACAATTATATAAGTTATCCACACAATATTTATAAGGAGTTGGTTATTTACACAACACTGTAGAATTAGTGAAAGGTGTGTATGCAAAACACACAAGTTCAAAACTGACACATAGTACTGCAGAGTAAATTATAATATTGTGTTGGGTTCACTTTCAATCACTGTATGTATATATATATATATATATATATATATATATATATATATATATATATATATAGATAGATAGATAGATAGATATAGACATAGATCCTCTGCACTCTCAATGAACAAACTGGGGTGCCCACATTGTATAGACAGGAAAACAGGGCATATAATGCACTCTCCAAGCACATGATTAATGCTGCACTGGCTACTTTTCTATATTAAAAACAGGGAGTGTTAGTTCCAAATATTGCAATATATGTTAAGCCGTCCAACTCACACCAAAGTATTCCATATATATATATATATATATATATATATATATATATATATATATATACAAATATATAGTTTATGATGGTGCTATGTGGTGATGAGGAAGTCAGGGTAGCCCTTGCACTGATAGACTTGCACTTATATCTCCTTGTTGTATGTTTATATACACACTCACACATATTTATAGACACAAATACTTCCTGGGTCTGCAGTGCATTGATCTGTGTTTTTTTTTATTCCAGCGCCCACTGATTCCCAAATAGTTAATAGTTGGGCCAAGCGAGGCATGGGTGTTTATAAGACTTTCATGTATACTTTAGACAGTAATTTGTGTGATAACTTCTCTCTGTGGCTTGGACAAAAGTCAGAACGAGAGCCAAAACCTAGTATCTAGGAAACATGGAAAGCTTGTGTTGGGGGTGTCAGCCAAAAGCAGAAATAATTCTGTGGCCTCCCTGCATCTCTCTTGGATTTCCTGAAAATACTAATAGTTAAACAGATGGGGTTTAATGAGTAAAAAATAAAAATAAATTCCCACAAGTTTGAGAGTTTTGGGACTTAGCAGTGTCAGGAGGACTGTGAGCCAATAGTAAGGTAAAAAGTGATTACTTGGAGTGTTTAGCTTTTTTTTTATTATTGCATACTTTTGTTCTGGATTGAATATTGTGGTATAAATTAGATATAATGTAATGTTTAGGTCCACAATGAAAACATTATAGGATGATTCTTGATGTTGGAAAGCTTATTATAATTTCGGTACGGCAGGCTCTCCACAGATTTTTTTTTTGTGGCACAGTCGTCTTCAATGCTCCAAAGCCTAGTTGGGTGACATTATTTTTTTTTATACTATTTGGTCCGCAGACACATAATTATAGTAGGGATGCGGCCTTCATGGTGATATTTGGATAGCATTGGGTTATAGTATGTTTGTCTTTAACAATACTATTTTCACAGGGCTGTAACTAAGAAATAAGACTATGATGCTAGTGGAACTACATGTGACAGAATAACTATCTATTTTTTTGCCATCAGGCCATTCTGGCACTTGTAGTCCCACAGCAGTTGGACCGCCAGTTTGCCATCTTGCATACCTGTGTATCTGGGTTTATATAATCTATAGCTTTATATTTGGAGGAACCTACAGTCGAGCTAATTATATTATGTTAGAAAACTAAAAATAACCTAAATTATGATGTTTTGATTGGCAGCTCTGCTAGAGCAGCATACTGCATCCTAATAACATAAAATGTATTTACAATATATGTTTTGGTCCTGCAGTCACAAAGTTAGCTATGCATACTGTTGACACTTGGTTGTCAGACGTGTCATTCTGCATGGTCTATGGCTGCACAGTATACAGGCACTGTACCTGGAGACGCTTGCATGCTCTGCAGCAAAGATCTGGATAGTTTGCATTTGAGCTCCACGTCCCATGTAATAAGAGGGTTGCAAAATCAGAAAAGATTATCACTTGTTAGGGGAAAAAAAAAAAAAAAAAAAGCCAAGAGCCAGCGTGCCATTGTGCAAATCTCATTTCATAAGAAGCACACAGGGTTTTTTTTTTCTCTCTCCTTCTCTTCTTAAGGGAGGGGATCGGTGCAAGTCCCGGAAAGAGAGTTCGCATACTTTTGCATTTAACCCTTGCAGCTCCCCTCTCTGCACCCCGAGCATTGAACGGGTTAAAGTCCTCCCCCCCCCCTCCTTGTCGGTACACCGCCACCCCCAGGTCTAATATGGAGTATTTCATCTATCGATCAGCCCTTTTGCATGATTAGGCTGTGCTGCGATCGGAGGGGGGGACAGGGGGTGGGGGGTTGGGTGCCTGAGAGCTGCAGTATCCGGAAAGTTATTCCTGCGTACAGCCAGCTCCCAGCCTAGGACTGGACTAGGGCACAGCTCCTGCACAGCCAAGCACCGAGTGCGGGGGCTCTCCCGGGGGCCACTGTGTGCAGGGGGGGGGTGGCTGGGTGAAAGTTCAGCTCATGGAGCCCAGCTGCAGTTTGCAGAGTTGGAAATGTAATATTGAGCAGCGGGTTTGATCCTTGTCCCTCTCTCTTCTCTCTCCCCGACCACAGAGTCCTCTCTGCACACCCAGCAGCCATGTACTCCCCGCTCTGTCTCACCCAGGTAAGTTACTTTCTCTGCAGATCTGGCACATGGCTAATGGCGACTTCCTATTAAGACTTTCATCAGGATTGTTGGTGCTGTGTGTCCCGGGCATTGTGCAGGAGGTAGCTGCCCGCACGTGTCTGCAGGGTAGTTGGCAAAGGGCTGGGTGCCCTGCAGTGTACCAGGGAGCTGGTATTGGTCCTGGTGCTGTATAGATGGGTGCACTTCAGCATCGCATTGCTGTGTGGGGGCATCTGCACACACATACCTCCAGTCTGCAAGGGAAGCCTGCATGCTTTGCACAGCTCACACAATGACATTGGCACTGGAGAAGTGACACTTGAGTGTCACTGCCTGGAGGGGTTGAAGTTGTGTTAGTGCTGACTGCTGTTGGCTTGTCATGGAGCTATGTGTGTGCTAGTGTTACCGGCTACTGGACTCCAGCCTGCTGCTTGCTGTACAGTTATTGTGATCCATTTTCTGTCACTTTTTTTTTGTGGGTTGATGTGCAGCGTGCGGGGCACTTAGTGGCTGAGCAGCGTTTATAGTCACAGGCTGTCTCTGGGTGTTGTTGCAGTCAATGCATGTTGCAGCATAGTGTATAGCATGTGTCATTGTGGTTGTGCATTGTATTGCTTGCATTGCACGGTGTGGATGTGTGTGCATTCACTGGTTGTGTAGCTGGGCTGTGTATAGTGGTGGTGTGTGAACATTATTTTTGCAGTGTGGGTGCATTAGCTGTAGCACAATGTGCATGTGAGCTGGTCAGCTGTAGTAACAGTGTGAATGTATTAGTTGCACTCCTTGCACTGTGTGTGTGAGTGTGTGTGTGTCAGTGTGTGTGTGGGGGCCGGTCCTGGCCGTGCTGTCTCTATACTCTCTGGGCAGTGCAGAGCTGTCTCTCTCCCCCTCTGGTCGCTGACTATCACACAAGGGGGATGAATTCTACGTGCAACTTTTTTTACCAAGCAGATATCACCCTTTGCGGCACAAGATCTGTGGTAGTATCTTCTCTACTTCAGTGGGGGTGATGCTGGGGGGATTGATGGCACTGGAGCTGGCAGTGGGCACAGGAGGTGAGGTGGAAGTGTCTTTGGATGATGGACCCTCCACATTCCTTCCTGGATCTAGATCCCTGCCACGGGTCACCTCTGGCTGGCCAGCTCCAAGTGTCTGGGTACAGTTGATTCCTCTCTGTTTCTGTCTGTGATAGTTTTGCATTTTAGCACTAGAAAAATCTCTTGTCTGGAGTTCTCATAGCCTTTGGGTTAGGGGTGTGTGACAAATTATTTTGATAACCTGTAATTAAAAAAAATGAAATAACATATTGTAAAGTATGACTTGGCAGATCAATCCTACAGCTAACTTACTTGGTAATATAGAGAACCCTGAGCTTTCTAATTTTTGTCTTATTTTTTTTATAGCATTTAATTTAATATATATATATATATATATATATATATATATATATATATATATATATTATTTTTTTTGCCATGGGCAACCCCAGACAAAATATTCTATATTTATTATTATTTATTTATAGTCTTGAAGTCCAGTGCTTAAAGCGTCTAGTAAACAGTATGGTTTAAATACTGTTGTCTTGTTTTTTTTTTAGGCCCAACAATGTCCAAGACATACACACGTCAAAATTTGGCACGTTTCTCCATGCTAAACAAGCACGGTGGCATGTCTTTGAAAAGTATTATTTAAAAAAATAAAAAAAAAATCTTGGGGGTAAACAAAGATTTAGGGTCATCGTAATGACTAATATTTGCTGTGTTGTATTATTATTTTTTTATGAAATGTTAATACTTTTTTTTACATGATGCTTAAATCTAAACAACATTTTTAACGTGATATGATTTTAATCTTTCTGATGTGTTTGTTGTTTTACAATATAACCATAGAGTATGGGTTTATTTTTTTTTTGGGGGGAGGGGGGGGGGTTGGAAATGATAGCCGAAAACGTCACGGAATTCATAGGTCAGAGTGTGTTGATGCCTATCTCTCTTAGAGGTGACTTAATGCTTGACCTAAAATGAACCTTTTTTTTTTTTTTATAAAAGATATACAAAATTTATCATGTCATTTTAGCAAACTTGCTAAGTATAGACGTGTGAAGAGGTCTCCTATGTATAGTATAGTATATATTCAGTGCCTGGTTTAAACACCTCACAGGAAAAACCACAATAATTTCTATTATATTTTTACTTTTTTGACTCTTAAATCTTATGGATTTTAAACTGTGTCACACTTTTTTTTTACATTGGCTAAAGTAACAAGAAATCTTTTTGGCACTAATTGGGTTAAAGCGAGATTTTCTCTTGGCATAGGTGAAGGGGGACGTTTGAGCACACAACCTTTTTAGACCCCGAAATACTCGCCTTAGACTTGTAAGACCGTACTATGATACAATACTGCTTAGAAAGTAGTGCTGTCTGCTTTAAATATTGTTTCAGCATTGTTTCATGCAGGTCAGAAATAAAGTATTGTCGTGGCACATTGCTATCGTTTGTTTGCTGAGCGAATCTTTTAACATTTTATACTAAACTGAATTTTTGTTTTCGAAAGTGCGAGAACAAGAGGGGAAATTCTCTATTTTACAGTAGTGCATTCAACAGAATTTATATGGACTGTGTTTTGTTCATTGAAATTAACTTTTCAGCTGGTTTAGTGCTGTAACAAAAGTTTTGCGAAAGTGAAATTCAGCTAAGTATTTGTAATGTGTGAATGGATATCCGCAGTAGGCTGTGGATGTTGGTGTAATATGGTTTTCTAGTGCTTATAAACTGTTTTGATTTTGCTTATTTTTATAATGGCAAATTGAATCCGAGCCTTGGTACAGTGGCCTATTCACAGCTCGTGAATAATTCATGTATAGGTTAGAATGTAAAGTTTTTGTCTTTTTGTTATATCCCACTTATATATGTGACTATTGTAGATTCATTCCTCTGCAAACTGTCTCATCTCAGACTAATCACATACATACTGTAACAAGCAAGGCCTTTCTTCAACGTATACATTGTGCTTTCAATGAGGTGTACGTTTAATAATTTTGAGGTCTTTACAATAAAATTAAGTGATTTTTTTTTTTAGCATCAACACTAACTTAGTTAAGCCCTAAATAATTTAATGTAATAGAAAAATAAAAATCCGCTTTATGGCTGTTCGCCAAGTACACCATAGTCAGTAATATGTATATTCTGAGAGTAATGTGATCACGGTTAATCAAAATCCGTAGCCGTTTATGTTTTGTTCTTGAGAACAGGTGTAATATATTTCTATTTTAATGCATCTGTGTATGTGTTGAGCTAGTAAGTGATTGCTTTGGAAACTTAAATATTTTTTTTTATTTTGTCAGACGTACCCAGCAGAAGTGTGTGTCAGACATCGTAAACAATGTAGATGTTTCTCTAATAATATGATTTATTGTGAAAATACTTTGCTAAAATAGGACACATTTGCTTCAGTTTTCTAAATAGTTGATAAAAGAATTGCCAAATAAATAGTTCTGCAAAGTACAACTCTTTTTTCCTTTACTGCTAACTAACCAAACTCATAGCTCTAGAATCTTAAGTCTTAAGGGGCCTTCTGTATATATGCACTTCGTAACACACACACATACATATATATATATATATATATATATATATATGAATCACAAAAGTATCACGATACAATATAATCCAGATTCATTTATTCTTTATACATAGGATTGAATTTAACCCCAGCTGTTCACACTTTTATGTGTAATCCCTGTTCTGTACCTGATAGATCGCAAGCTCTTATGAACAGTGGCCTCTGCCATTTGCTTTGGCACATGTTCATCCCTTGTGATCAGTTATAATTATTGTACAGCGCAGTGGTACGTGTCAAACAGTAATTATGAAGTTATAAAAAAAATTTTTCAAGACTTTTCCCAAATTTTAAATGGACTTTTTGTACAATATTTTTTGTTGAATTATTTTGCAGCATAATTAAAATGAGCCCTTTCGTACAGACTGTTGGTGTTTTTCATTACAGATATTTTTCTACACCTTTCCTTAAAATAAATAAAATGAAACAGTTACCCGTTTCGTTTCCTGAAACGTATTTTGGGGTGCACTCTAATTGTTTTTTTTCAGAGGTACTTTAAGCTTTACTTACAATTTTTCCCCAATTCCTTCCCTGTTTTGTGATATACTCTGATCTTTGGTCAGGTGTAAATGAAATGATCACTTAATTATGTAACACATAGTTAAGGGCAAGTTTTAAGCGGATTTAAAAGTCAGTATATCGCAGATTCTCTTCCCAGTAAAAGGTTAGCAATGTGTTTTTACAGCAATCATGAATCCTTTACTGCGTATCGATTTGTGGGTGCAAACACGCCTTGCATTGCATTTACTGTGCCTGCAATTCCAAGTTTAAATATTGATGTACATGCATTTGCTGGGGGGGGGGGGGGAAAGGAAGTCCCGAGTCTTTGTGTACGACTAACAAAAGGACAGGACACGTACAAAGTTAGAGGCCGACTTGTCACCATTTACACTGGCACCAAGTCCTGAAATAACCTTTTATTTTTTTCCTTTACATGGGGAAAGTCTATCGTTTTATATTTTCTTGCTAGTTACTTCCTGTCTTGCAGGCAGTCTCATTGCAACTTTGTCGTTATAGTTCTACAATATAAGTATATTGTCTGTAAGTTATTTTCGTAGCCCAATAATGTAATAATAATTTTTTTTTATATAACGGGGCTAAAAAAAATAATTTTCATTAACTTTTCTTTGTGTTTTTTTTTTTCCACGTTCAGGATGAATTTCATCCCTTCATTGAAGCACTTCTACCCCATGTGCGAGCGTTCGCTTATACGTGGTTCAACCTACAGGCCCGAAAGCGAAAATACTTTAAAAAACACGAAAAACGTATGTCAAAAGAGGAAGAGAGAGCAGTAAAGGACGAATTGCTGAGCGAAAAATCCGAAGTGAAACAAAAGTGGGCGTCCCGACTCCTGGCCAAGCTACGGAAAGATATTAGGCCGGAGTACCGAGAGGATTTTGTACTCACAGTTACAGGGAAAAAGCCTGCTTGTTGCGTTCTGTCCAATCCCGACCAGAAAGGGAAGATGAGAAGGATCGACTGCCTCCGACAGGCGGACAAGGTCTGGAGACTAGACCTTGTAATGGTGATTTTATTTAAAGGTATCCCACTCGAAAGTACTGATGGCGAACGACTTGTAAAGTCTCCCCAGTGTTCTAACCCCGGGCTGTGCGTCCAGCCGCACCACATAGGAGTTTCGGTGAAGGAACTTGATTTATATTTGGCATACTTCGTGCACTCAGCAGGTAAGTGCACTTTTCTACCTAGTTGCACTTGTGGCTTGTTTGCAAGATTTCTTGTTGTGCGCTCTGATCGTGACGGCAGAAAAACTTTTTTTCTTTTACGCTGAAGTTAACCCCGAGGCTCTCAGACTATGAGCCAAAGCTTGTATATTTGGTGACAGGGAATTGGCTCTTCTCTGCAGTGTCCTCCTTACGTAACTTTATGGTACAACAGTGACACCCCGTTCTATTTTTTTCGTCCCAGTAGACATCAGTAAGCTTACCCCATGTACGTGGGCGTTATTTTATGAAGCTATTTGCATTTACGGGTGAATATGAATGTTAGGTAAACGTCCTGGTCTTATTGCAATCTCTTTTATATATAGAGGACACCTTAAAGGCACTCAGTGATTATTGTGGCAGTGTGAAAACACAAGGGCACCAGCATACAGCGTCTGAGAAACATCATACAAGATTCATGATAGTTTTTAAATAAATGTGAAAACTACAATTGATATGACTGATGTCAGTGGCATTTAAAATCAGCAAATCCCAGTGTGCCCTCTACTTATTGGCTTAATGCAATGTTAAATGATGAAACTGCTAAACAAAGTATGCACAAGTTTATAGTTACAAACCTACGTTGCGATTGTCTACTCGTCAGAAAGTATGTCTATGCACAGGACACTTATTATATATACATTATTTTGTTGTGCCGTGAAGTACACAAGTGTTGTTTGTGCAAAGGTACCACTGATTTCATTGCCTCATTTCTGGTAGGCTTGCAGGGGAAGGGACATTTCAGGATTGACTTGTATAAACAGACGTTTGGACTGTGTGTTGCTTTTTGTTTGATTCTTGTTTTATGTGTGTGTGTGTTTTTTAATATAGGCAGAAACTGCTAGCACTTTAGAGACTAATTCACCAATAACAGTAATGTAACTAAAGTCCTCATTCAACAGCAGGAAAAAGCATTTTTCTTGGTGCGTTTTAACTCTTTAAACAAACGAATATGCTGCATGTAAGACGTTATAAAGTCATCGCAGTGGATTTAGGGAGCAGATTGTTGGATTTGAAATGTAGGCCTCAGCCTTTGTAGGAGTAGCTGGAGTGAGTGAACTGCAAAGAGCCTTATCTGTATTTCCATAGCACTTGAACACTAAAGTGTCCAGGATTTCAAAAGCTCCGAGCCCTTCACCTGTCGTAGGCCCATGCAATTTAACTGCTTGTGTGCCAGCATTCGGCAAAGTTATGGGGTATTGTGCGGTTTTGTAGTGTAGCTATTTATGGTGGATAAAGATGCTGCGGTTTTATCTCTCCGTTCCCCCATAGAATATCTATTTTTATTATAATGTTATCATCATTAGGCTCTTGCTAGATTGCTCCCATAGCATGTTATGTCCACTAGATAAGATATAATAACTTATCCGCTGCGTTCTGGAACAGAAACGTCCGTTCACCAGAATTAACCTAACTAGGTCTCCGAAATGCTGGCTGTAAGTTTGTTACAAGTTCAGTGTGCACCCGTATGTATGTGCGTGTATGTATGTGTGTGTGTTTATATGTTTGTATTGCTGTTCGTAAGACGGCGCCATCATTTGCCTAAACGCCTCTAATAAAGTGTTTTGGTTTCTTTTATTTTAATTGGAGGCTCTGCCAAAATTTCAAACTTCTTAAACTTAGTTTTGTCCTCATATCTGTACCTTTGTGTCCCCCCTTCCAGCCCTCTCTCAGGACTCAGAAATGACACCACACATTAATTATGCTTCCGGTAAATGTATTACATGAAACATACGTTGTGTAGCCTCAGTTCAGATATTATAAGACAGGTTCCTTCTGGCGGGAAAACAAACGTGTATTATTCTAATATTTCATGAATTTTTAAACAGAAACACAAAGTTCTGCAAAGAGTAATGTATATTCCTACGTGACCTATACCGCTGCAATTCCGTGCACGGATCAGGGAATTATAAGCGAAGGAAAAACCGGGCAACAAATTAGGGAATGTTATCTGCTTTCACAAGGGCAGATGTGGAATTTTCGTGTGCTTAAATTTATTGCATTTTTACTTTTTTTTTCACTCTCCACGCACAGGTATCAAATGACACTTGGAAACCGTAGTTTATTATAAAGTGCTGTTTTTGCTGGTGGGAGTACTAGAGAAAACAAAAAAAAAGAGAGAGAGAGAGAGCAAATTTATGGCTTTTCCAGAAATGGGCTGATTTGTATCAAGATGAGGAGTTAACGCAGGCACGTGGCAAAGTCACTTTTAGTTGTTAAGGTCGTAACCTTTGCCCCCAGCCAGTTGACCTTTCGAGATAAAATTTAACCTTTGATCATTCCTAGCCAGTCAGCCGTGAAAAATGTTTGTGGAGTTGCAGCTGGGGTGTAAGTTTGGCTAATGTGGGCAAGTTGTAGGGAAATCTTCTTTTTGAAGTGGTTTAATTTGTGTCTGAGACCAGATTTGTTAAGAGTTAGAACTTAGCAGTAGACAGACAGTAGATGGATATATATTCTGGCAGCCGAACAATGAGTTGACACCTGATACCCGAGCCTTTCCCTCCTGTAAATTAGGCGGGCGGCTTGTGTCAGAACAGTGTTCTCAGTTAAAAGTGGCCCACTATGTACCTACTGACATAAATAAAACAATATGTTTTTTTTTTTTAATGATTATTTAATTTTTTTTAACGGGTAACAGCAAACCGTTTGTGTGTGTGTGTCTCATCCATATTGCAACAATGTAACAGTCCAGTAAAGCACTTCTATTGCCAGTGGAATTCTGAAAAGTAAAAAAAGTGTAATTAAAACTTATGAAGCTTATTTAATGAGGAGAACGTAGATTTTTGAAGATGTTACAGATTTCGTAGCAGGATAGGATGCTCACATAAGCGAAGGTCGCTGTTGTCTCGTTACATGGCGTTAGGTTGGTTACATATGTATAAAGAATAAGTTTATCTCTCCTTTATACTAAATCACTGGCAGTGCAGTCGTAAGGTATTTGCAGCAGTAAATCTATATGTCTGTGGCTGTATTATTTAAGCGGCATTAAAAAAAAAAAAAGAAATATCCCCTTTGTCCTAAATACAAATTAAGCCAAACGAATACCACACTGGGCAGGTCGTGCCGAAAATTCAGCTCAGTTTTGGCAGCGTTTCTGCAATTTCATCATAAAATGGTATTGAAAGCCCCGATACGAGGATGGACCAGATGGTCGTGCTGGCAAAGGGGAGGGATGAGCCACTTGCCACAGCTGAAGATCAGGTGTACAACTGGGGATTTTCAATTTGTATTTTGTGTTAATAAAAATATAGTCTAATACTGCATGTCCGTGATTTTTTTTTTTGTAGAAATTGCGCTAGCTTGTTGCGCTGTCTGGTAGTAAAACTGGTAGGTCACATTATAAACTGGAAAAGTATCTTAATAAATATGAAAACGTGTTTGTTTGTTTTCCTCCAAGGCTGCACAATTGTCTATTTTTGAGATCATCAGTGATTTGGAAAGATATTTTTTTCTTGTGCTTCTTTCTCTCCCTATACAGTTTTTTTCCCATCAAACCAAACTGAATCTAGGGGAAAGGCAAATATTGCTTAAGCACATTGAAAGAGAAGACTTTCACCATAGGGTGGCTGTAAAGGAGCCGATTATTCAATTTCTACAGTTTTATACCTCTCTATGCCATCTACAATGTGTCAGTTTACATAGGAGCAATTATCAGATACAAGACTTCGCAAGCTTGGGATCGTGTATGTATACAGCGGGGGGAAACACTATTGGATCACACTTTTCTGACATGCAGAGTATTTTCATTTTTACCTTTTCCCTCTTCAAAAATCCTTATTCGCACACACAGAACCTTGGATGTGTTGTACGACGATTGTCGTTGTTACCATTCTCTGGTCCCTTTAATCCGAATCTCCCATCCACCACTTTAGAACCACCTCTATCATGATTTTAATATTTTCAGATCTTCTCCTAAGTCATAGTTCAGTTTAGCCTGATTGATAAATTAGATTCATCATGAGAGTAGAGGGGGCTTTAGGGCTATTTTAATGATATGTGTCACTTTTGTGTGTTCCAAGATTATTATTTTTTTTACAGTTACTTACCGATGTAGATAAACACGGGATGTTATCTGATCTTCCGCCAGCACGATCTCCTCCTGGTGCTAATATACAAGTGTTTTTGTGTATTGGAAACGTTTGCGCTCCCCCCTCCAAAAAGCAAGGAACACCCCTAACAATCCACCCTCTCCGTAATATTTCCCTGCAAAGCTAAATCTCGTTTCTGGCTTGCAATTTGCAAGGCCTTAGTGCTTAGTACAGTTGAAGAGTTCTAAGGCACAATCCTATACAAAAATATCCAGAATTTTACAACAGCGGAACTATATTTTTTTTTTCAATATCTGCTTTATGCACATTTTTTATACTCGGTCACAGATCGATGACCAGTTTGCATTGTAGTTTTGTTAGAAAGTCAGTGTGTATCTATCATGTGTTTACGCTGGGCACATGAGACTCTTGAAGCAGTGGATATGAGGTCATTGAGAATATTCCTTAAAAACCGATAAGAGATTGGGAAGTGGGAACGGGAGTCGAGTTCATTTGGAATTCCATGATCCAAGTCCCACTAATGGGAAACTGCAAGGCAACCGCACTGTCTGTTGTGGTCAGAGAAGGACGGTTTAGTTCACTCCAGTAGTTGGGCCACTTAGAAGTTCCCAGACAGTAATATGTGTCCTATTTATATTTGAACAGAAGTTATACAGATTGTAATCAGTTGCAAATGTGCTTAAAGCTACAGATCTAACCGATACAATGTAACCACCCAGCCAAGCCATGCATCTGCATGTAATCTTACTGTACATTGTATCACGTCGATGCAAAGCTCCAATGTTTTATCTAAACACTGTGAAATTATAAATTACATACTGGTGTCATTTTAACATTGAATATTATTATTATTATTGTTGTTTTATTTTTATTATTATTTAGTTGTGTTTAAGGTGTTGCAATTCATAACAGTGATATTGTTATTTTCTGTGTTTAGTTATTTTTCCACCTTAGTCCTAGTGAGAGAGAGAGAGATAAGTTCTGTATTTATAATTTTGTATACTTTATACATATGGTTTATAGGTCCTTAAAGCACCTACACTATGGATATGTACTTATATAACCTATCCTAGTTCGATAATTTAGTGATTTGATGGCAAACCAATAACTTTTAGAGAACAGGATGAGGTGATTTAAAATATAACCAATACATATAGAACATTCCCATGTAGATAAACCAGAAATGCATGTAAATTTAATCCCCCCCTATATTTATTTTCATGTAAGTGATTACTTGAGCTTTGAACTTTGATTTTACCATGAAATATATTTATAGCTCCATTTAATAAGACATTTAGAAGGAGAGTAGTGATGTTATTCTGCTCCTGTGCTTTCTGGCCTCCTTCTATGCATTGCAAATATAAACCTGGGTCATTTAATTACATTTAAAGAGGGCAGACAGGGAGACATCCTACAAGCTAATGCAGTTGTCCTTTCAATACAACCATATTATTAACCCCGCTCCTTGTATCCTAGTTTGGCTTTCCATATACACACACCTCCATGATTATTAGACAGGAGTCACTGAATGCCAGGTGACAGGTCTGGTTTAAGTGGTACCTCCATATCTACCTATAGACCCAGGGGCGGGCTGGCCAGGGGGCAGGGGGGCAAAGGGGTCAGACGGCTATTAGGGCCGGGGGGTAGGCCGGCCGCCCCCCCCCCGATGCAAAATACATAATTCCCCCCCGCGGCAGCATCCCCTGTCATGTGATGCGGCCGCCTGTCTGCCCCCTGGGTTTCCCTCTCCCAGCCCGCGCCTGTATAGACACCTGTTGGGTATGAATATACTTGCATTTAGCAGCGATGGTTTCTGCTTGAATGACATTAGAGAAGGGCATGTTTTTTTATCTTTTGTTTTTTTGTTGTCTGGTTCTTCCAAAGTGTTTTATTTGCCTTTTTGGAGCATCTAAATAGGATGCAGTTATACTAAAATACAACATGTTCCCTTTTTGTTAAATTTTCACCATAACCTAGCAAAGGTCAGGATTGTCACCTTGCTCTGTCCAGTGGTTTCCTTTTCTCAGAGATCCCTAACGTGACAAACCGTCATTCCTGTCCTGCATTGTGATTTTTAAAGCTGATTAATAGTTGTTGTTAGTATCAAAATGTGGTCAGTGGTTCCCAAACTGTGCGGCTCTGATTCCGCAGCGCTGTACAGAGAACTCACTCACATCAGTCCCTGCCCCATTGGAGCTTACAGTCTAAATTCTCTAACATACACAGGGAGCGAGAGAGAGAGAGAGAGACTAGGGTCAATTTTCATAGCAGCCAATTAACCTACCAGTATGTTTTTGGATTGTGGGAGGAAACCGGAGCACCCGGAGGAAACTCACGCAAACACGGGGAGAACATACAAACTCCACACAGATAAGGCCATGGTCAGGAATTGAACTCATGACTCCAGCGCTGTGAGGCAGAAGTGCTAACCACTAAGCCACCGTGCTGCCCCACTACTTGGTAATTATTTTTGCTTAGGAGTGCCTGGAATAAGTTATGGAGATCCTAAGGGTGCCTTGGACTGTAAAAGTTTGGGATCCACTGGGATAGATTGTATCAGATCAGAACATAGATTGTTTAGGTTTTTAAGATGGTAACGCCTAGGCCGTGGGAGTACCACTGTCTTCCATAATTACCTCATTCCCACCAATGAAATGGTGGGAATGAGGTAATTATGTGGGCACTTTGCTTTCTGGCCTTTTATTAAGATGTACCCACAATACTTCCCATCGTTCTGTCTTAGGAACCAAGGTATCGTTAAATAATCCATGGACTTGGCTATTTTCTGATTTTCCCTGGCATGGGCTGGACACTCACAAGAGCTAACTATACCTCTGACTCTTACATGTTAAGGTTTTCTTTCCATTAATCACACTGGAAGCACCACTTTCCCGGCTCCTAGATGTGACTAACGATCTCCGTGTACTAATCCCGTCTCTGACCGGGGATGTAGCTGTTTACACAATATTTTTAGCACAGGAGAAAGATGTGTTTAATTCATTATTAAGTGTTGCAATGTCTTTGCCGTGTCAGTGAATCCTTATACAAATGAATTGGGAAATTTGGGAAGTGAAATAGACTTATCTGAATACTAAATTGTATTAATTGGATTGTAAGTGACTTAGAATATACAGAAATTGTGTTGTTGCTTATCAATGCGAAACACTGTCTGTGATATATTTCAGTCGGAATTATGTATTGTTTGGACAACGAGGGCATATATTGTATGCGATTCAGTACAGACATCACTTTCTCTTTAACCTGGAGCATATCAATAATGTTGTATAAATTGGGCAATCTGTCGTTTTAATTTAATAGCAAATTGCTGAACATACCTATACTCTGTATCTAGTGTCAGTAGCAGAACCTGTATTTACTTTAATCAGGAACCCCATAGCTGCTATTCCTGCAGCATATTCATATTTTGGTAAAATACTTTTCCAAGTCTTCTTTCTGAAAGTGACAAATAAGAATATGATTATGGTTTTCCCAAAAGGGTTAAACGGAGATTATAATACCAACTGGACATCCATAAATCCGTTACCATGAACTGCGGTGTGTGTTTTGAGGGAGTCCCACATCTACTGTCGTTCTCCTTTACTGATAAATTGATTGGGGAAATGAAGCATAGAAATGTCTGAGCCAAAATCATCCCTAATACACCTGGGGACTAGAATACATCTCCCGTCCTTGTGTCGCCAGTGACAGATGATGAGAGGTTACGTGGGCCCCCGGGAGAGCCTCACGGTTGTGTTTTTGCCAAACGGCTTATCATAAGTAGCGAAGGCACTTCTGCCACTGAGTTATCATTATCGGCAGATATCCTTTATGGTACCGTGTATTGAATTTTGCAGTTGTTGTTGTTGTTTTTCTCCCTTTACATAAATAACGTTTTATGTTTCAAAGAATATTCTTGTTTCATTTTCAGAAATTTGAATTACTAATATTAATTCTTCAGGGCCCATTGTTTTATTTCAATTTCTGTTGTCGCAATCATATATTTCATGGGCCTGAGTGTAATATTCCATAGGATTCATATTGTATTAAGATTAGTACATAAGATAGTTAGACGCTGATAGTACATTTTAGAGGATGAGGTCCCATAAGATAGTTAGACGCTGATAGTACATTTTAGAGGATGAGGTCCCATAAGATAGTTAAACGCTGAGCTTAAAGGCTCTTTACTTATTGCTCGCTTGGTGTTAGTTTAAATTAATTTCTGGGTAATACGGAAATCTCCTTATAGTTTACTGATGTACACGAGATCTCGGCGTGAACTACTGGATCCAGTGTTGGCAGTTTGGGTTGTTGTTTTGTAACATTAAACCTATATTGAAATGTTTGGAGTCGAAAGACTGTGTATTTTGTTGATCAGTTACCAAGAACAGAACGGGCATCGCTGCAGGCTGAATTCTCCTTTTGTTGTAAAATCTCTACAAATATTAAAAGGACCCATCAAAGAGACCCCAACTCCCAGGGTTATTGCAGAGGTTAAAAAACGCAGCCTAACACAATCTAAAAAAAAATCAAAATTAGCAGTGAAGTTGCCTGCGTTGCATTCGGGGTTAAATTCTCAAATACCAAACTGTTGGACATTCCCTGAACTCAGCTATGTTTGAAATAGGATGAAGCTCTCATTTTGTTTAAGGGAGCAGTGTTGCACTTTTTCTGTTGCAGAGAAGCAGTTTCAAGTAACTTCTGAGAAAGGGCCCTTTGTAGTTCTGTGCTTCCCAACAAGATAGCTATTGTTAAGGGGCTGACGGGAAAATTTCGTCACCGCAAATGCCTGTATTGTGCTTTTTTTATGCTTTGAAAAAAAAAAAAAAAAAAAATATCTTCCTAAAGGAAAAATATGTATGTGTGTAACATTGTATTTGTATATATTAGGGGCATCCTTTTATCCCATGTCACATCATTAAGGGGCCATCATATTCTTGTGGGCAATGGAAGGGCTAGCTAGTTGGGACCAGAAACTGCTCCGCGGCTGCCTGAATTGCACTCTTTGGTCAGGGGTGTAGTGAAGGTTTAAGGGAAATAGTTTTATATGATTGCATAATTTTGTACATCAAAGGGTCTGCTGTAAAATGCAACAATGTATATTAGTATGGAGCATATATATTGTATAGACTGCTGTGTATGGGGGCTCTGTGTTACTAATGTTAAAAAAAAAAATGTGGTCTGTGTCTTATGTGGTTTCCTCAAGCTGCGGCTACTGCATGACCTCTAGTAAATTAAATGAGCTAACTAAAATAACTTCCAGCGTGTTATCCCTTCACCTCTAATACCATCTAGTCGGAAAATGTGGCATAAATGAGGAATATTTTAGCCCCCCTATTAATAAGTTCAGTGTTGTGGGTACTGCCATTCTCCGCAAAGACTCTAAGCAAACAAGCAGCATATAATGAATACACAGAAAGCCTATGCTAAGCGCCCATACTAAAGCGGAAATCCCACATAGAAGATTCAATTATTTTTCTTTAAATAGCAAGTTATGTCTCTTTTTAAGCATGCATAATTTTTCTTAGCTATCCTCTTACAAATCTATATCTCCTTTTTAAAATCTCTCTTGTTGGCAAACAAAAATGACTGCTGGGCAAAGACACAGTAAGTGTGTTACACATTCACAGGTTTACAGCTCTCAGCATGACAGAGTGGGGGAGAAGGTTGATGTCACAGTGCAGACAGAGCTCAGAGGGCTGTTCCAAAGCCTCTCTGCTCACTACATCATGTGTCATGTGACTGTGGTTGCCATGGTAGTCTTTGATTTTGATTCATTTGTTAGTTCAATACTTATGTATTCTCTTAATAATTTTTTTTCTTACTTTTGGGGTATCTATTGCAAACCTTTGAGTTTTATTCACTTTATATTTAATCATATAAATTATAGTATCTTTCTACAGTTTGTTTATAGTAAAATAGTCAGTGTGACGTTAGAGCATAGTTAGTTTTTCAGTAGGTAGTGGTGGCTTTGTGGTTGCGATTGTCCATTGGAGTCAGGAAGCTCATTCGGCACGTTGATGTACCAATGCTCAAATGTGTAATAGTAACATATTATCGGACATAGTTATGACTGAACTTTTGTTCTGCAAATTCATTTGAGCCATTGGTGAACTAGTGGATAAATCTTTATGTTCATTGCTGACTGGACAGAGAAACAGATTAGATGACTATAAAGAAAATTATAGGATGCAGTATTTCATAGCAGAACTGTTAAGGCCAACTCTGCTGTGCTCTTTTAACTGGGGTCAGTATGTGACGGAGGAGCCAGATTATTCTGTTAAATTTGTTTAATTAGGACCAGCGCTCATTATTTTTCCATAATAGGAAAACATTAAAACAATATGATGTTTTCCACTCAGTTGGTGCCTTTCCGGCACATATTGTGAAGTAATTTGACTTTGTAACTGTCTCTCGACAAAAGGTGCTGTGTGTGGGGGGCAGGGCGGCCGCCGTATGCCCCAATCTGGCTGCATTCTGGTTTCGCAAAAACTCACAAAAGGGAGTGTGTTTGGTGTGCACCGGGACAGTTATTTGAGACTGTTGGGAGACACAAAAAAGAAGTGTTCATTTTATGTGTGTGGGTAAAAGTGGGAAAGGACAGCTGTGAGGTTCTGTTGGGAAAGAGTCTGCAGACGGCCGGAACGGAGGGAGATTGGGACTCGGCATGACTGAGTATGACCACCACACTACTGTCCACTTTGCCATTTTGTTTATTTTTTTGTGGAACATATTTTATTATAAAGAAAACTAAAATTAGAACTTCTCGTTTGTTCTCTTCATGACACCAATAAATTATTGTATTATTTTCCGGCATGCCTGAAAATCTCCTTGGCATACGACCGCTGCAATACTGCGTGATCCGATAGCTCATCCCAAGCACCCAATGTTTGGATCTCACCAATTTCACCATCCTGTGTGTGTGGCCAAATTGGAAACGGATCCTGTGGTTTACCTCTGAGCCCCGTGTGTAACCTTAATGCTTGATTGAAGGTTTTTGGATTCTATTTAGCCAAGGAGGTTTGCAAAATGCAAACAAGTTTATCAGTTTGAGACGGAGCACTTTCTGCCTGGTTCATGTCTTGCTGCAGGTACTTAGGGCTTTTGTATTCAGTGCATATGAATACAGTCATAGAGGTGGCTCAGATGGGCTCAATTGATGGTTCTTTTCTTGACAAAACACAATTAAAAGTGTAAGGTTCTGCAAAACTTCCTGTTCTTACTTTGCTTTCACTTTCTGATGTGATTTGACATCTCTTCAGCTTTCTCAAGATTCTTCCTTAACCACAAATGACGCAGAGGGGAGACGGATGCGGAAAACGACACCAGCGGTTCCATAGTCCTCTCCTGTCAGTGTGTGGTCACTTGTTGGCAGGTTTAAATGAGTATCGCCATTCCAGCCTCTGTGGCAAACGGCCCGATATGTACAATGGTGCAAATCTAGAGATTCCATTTATAGACACAGAGAGCCTGATACACAGTTGGGAGCAAAACAAATACAAAAAGTTAGATATTGCAATTACAGTTTTCTCCTGGACAAACCGTTTTGCAATGCAAGAGGTGCAAATGCAATTTTTTAATTTGCACCATAGCTGCATAGTTTTGCCATGGTGCAAATTTGCTCCTTTGTTTTTACTCTGCACATAATCCCTAATTGTAGCTCAGAGTATTCAGGACACAAACGGCTTTTCCTCCTGTCCTGAACGTGTTTTCTCTCTCTCTAATGCACGCTCTACACTATATACACAAGGAGAACAAGTCAGTCGAGATCTTAACCACATGGCTTCTGCTTCTAAAATGGTATGTGGTTTTCTCAATACCCTAAATGAAGCGGCTTTGAGGGATCGCACACATACCAATAGGATATAACAGAAAACAGGCTTTATCCTGGATTGTACTCTACGTAAAACACCAAACTGCGAATACAGCTGGGTCGCCAGCTGCTGCAGTTTTAGGACAATCCTGCAGTAAAGAATTTAAAGAGAATGTATCAATAAAATGGAAATTATTTAGCAGGATAAGATCCCCTGGAACAATTAAATCTTAAATGTTGTCTGCTAATCAATGTTTATGAAACATTTACTGGGATTGCTTCATTCGTGGTTCCTTAAATAGACATTATATTGAAGCAGTCCATAGTAAGAAAAGCAATAAAGTAGCTGTATAACTCTTACGGGTGTGTTAAACCTTGGTTTGTTCAAATGTTACTGGATTAATAATACAAAGATTTGTAACACTTTTAGGAGCTGTGTCATTTATACATTTGGCCACCAGGGGCGCTGTGGTTGATATTTTACTTTACAGGATATATGGTATGGCTGCTCCCATCTTTAATCATAAAGGGAAATAAGAAGTAGAAGGAGTTTCTCTTTGAGGAATAATGTGATCTGTATATTTGTTTGAATATTTATTTATGAAGTGATAATAATTCTTATTTATATAAGAGTTGACAGTGACTGTTCTGCTTCCCCAAGCGACTGTCAAATTGCTTTCTCATTAAATTGTGTCTTGGTGCAAAATTAGCGCAACTTGCATCAGTACTTAGAGTGACATGCACTTTGAGAGGCGGATCAGGTGCTAGTGCAGTACAGTAGGCGCGTATAAATGCAAGTTAGTCAGCTTGTTTGAGATGCATTTAATTTTTGTGTTACACGGGTCTTGAAATACGTCAGCTACGAGACATACGTTTTGCATGTACACAAAACGGCAGCAGGATCCCCAGCAGCACAGAGTATATCAGGAGATGAGTGATGTGTTAGTGAGGACAGGGCTGCATGTGACAGGGGCAGTGACATGATGTGAGGAGGGGAATGGAGACAGCAGGAAGCCACAAACTGAGAGTTATATAGTGGAAGGAGCAGGGTCCCCAGCAGCACAGAGTATATCAGGAGATGAGTGATGTGTTAGTGAGGACAGGGCTGCATGTGACAGGGGCAGTGACATGATGTGAGGAGGGGAATGGAGGCAGCAGGAAGCCACAAACTGAGAGTTATATAGTGGAAGGAGCAGGGTCCCCAGCAGCATACAATAGTGATATGAGACTCATGTCACACTAATGCAGAAACTATATATTGTCGATGCATTTTTAAATTAAGTTCATACAGCCAACTTGTTGTACTTGTTTTTTGTAAGGATGGTTTAGAACTAGATATTTCTATTCTGGTACGTTGATCCCATCCCCTTCCCTAACTCAGTTATCTGTCCTGTAACCACAGAGAAGTGGTTGAGGATACCTGAGGCCCATCACTGGGAAACAATAATTCTTAGAAAGCTGAATTCCTAAAGTAATACTTTTACTCTGTGTCAGGAAACTATTCTTAGACTTTGTTGTGTTTGAAAGAAAATGTAAACCGACGTGTTATGTTGCATTATCAGTTATCACAGTTATTTGGAATAAAATATCTTTAGCGGTTTGGTTTTTGTCTTGTCTTGTAGCCACAAGAAGCCTTGAGGGGAGTCGCTGAGATTAATCTTCCAATTCCCTTTCTGAATTCTGACTTTCTGCAAATTTCAGCTCTTTTGCTTTCTATTCTTAGAGCGAAACTATATTTCCTCCTATGTTTTAGTATTGGGGTGCTATGGGGTACATGCAGGGGCGATCCTAGCCAACCGCAAAACAATATAAGCACAGTATAAAACACAACTGTTGTTATGTGAATCATTGTTAGATTTAATAAACGAGGTAGAAGCCACTAATTTGCTGTTTATTGTGGGGCTATGAAGACTTGCACCAAAGAAAATCATTTGACTTTCATGACCTTCAACAAACTCAGTTACCAGAAGCAATTCAGTTTACAGGATTTAAAACGCATTCATCGGCTATACTCAATGGAGGCGGCCATTTTTTTGGGTCTGGGTGCTATCGCCTAGTGACTTGCTGCCGGGATGATAAACTTGAAGCCACATTCTGCTTGACATACCGGCTGTCATTGATCTTTACAAGGAATGAGATTCGCTATCATCAGGTCCTTGTCTGCGTTTGACCTTGAGAATGACCTGGAACAAAAGCCCCTCACCAGCCGACAGCAAGTGTCCTATCAGCGAGATGCTAGAACTCCTGGGTAACAGTACGGAATCGCCTCGTTCATCAGTTTATGTGCTGTATAGGATGAGGTAACTAATAACACTGTGCTCTAATGACTGTTTGGCACCTCGTTCTGAATCCCTGGCGTGCTCCAGTAATTGTCTTTCTGTTTGTTGGTCTTTGGTTCCTAATGCCATAACCCCCAGGGCTCCTTTCTCATTGCTTCTAGCCAGGCCTTGGCGGTGCTCACCCCTGGGAGGTAGAGGCTGACTGCAGGTACATAACCTGTGCGAGGTGAGGTGACGGAGGAAGCTGTGGCCTTGTCTCCTGCCTGGGGAATCCCCAAATGACAGTATAGAAGAAAGATGAAACATCTAATTTCTCTGTTGGGTTATGGGGATTTTGCTCAGCTTTACATATATATATATATATATATATATATATATATATATATATATGTGTGTGTGTATATATGTATGTGTGTTGAGATGAGCAAAATATGTGTATATATACATATACACTTCATAGAATTCCAAGTTATCTAGCCTTAACATCTGCTGACTGGCAGCTAGCATCAGAAAGCTTATCAAAGTGGGCAATATTGTCCTTTTCTTGGTACGAACAATAGGTACGCTAAATATTTTTTTTTAAAAAAAAGGCATCCATGTCTATGGGATTGCTCAATGTATTTTTTTATTTTTATTATTATTATTATTTTAAAAAGTGCCTTGTAGCGGACACAGATTCTGTTAACAGAGCAGCGTACATACTTAGGTAAAACTTAGCGGGCAGGGATTCTCCCAAAAGTAATGGCAGCGTGCACTAAATAAAATAAATTAGTTACTGCACAAATGGTTCTGTGCTGATCACCTGGATATATAAGATGGGCGCGTGCATTAATATAAACATTTCTATTTTTGAAGTGGAGTTAAAAGTGATCCATATATATGTGTGTATATATATATATATATATATATATATATATATATATATATACATACATACATGAGATTGCTTCCCTGGAATGTCATGGTTTGTCAGAGAATTAACCTAACCTAAGTTGTTCACTGCATGCTGCTGTGTGCCGGCATATGTCTGTGAAATTGTGTCCCTTGTTCTTTGACATTGAATTTAATGATATCCTGCATCAGACTTGATTATTATACAGTTGTACTTGCTCTCAGTATATGACGAGCAGCAGCCATCTCTATGAGCGAGGTATATATAATATTATAATAGTCAGTGTATATATTCACGTATCACGTATATATGTGATTAGAAGCATTATAAGTGTAGTTTTGCAATATAGTTTTGGTTTCTTCTGTTTGATCTTTGTTACACTGTGACTGACAGTAAGATATATGGAATTGATTTATTTTGTGCTGGTTAAACATATACTGTAATGGAAGCCATCACACCAATTTGCCTTTTATCAAATGCTAATATGAGACTATTTAAAATTACAACTATCAAACTATTCCTCCCAAAAATTATTTTTGACTGTTAGAAAATATTTTTTTCTATCTTCCAGAAACAACGTAAGGGGTAACAGTGATTCCTTATAGTCCTTTGGATAATGTGTGTTAGACTTTTGGTACCTTATCTACATGTCACTGTACACTAGGAGAAAAGGTCACATATTTAAAAAGATACCAAAAGAATGGAAAGGGATCTGTCTGTGATAGAATTTTTTGTAGTTGTGTATTTCCTTACAGTGATATAAATGTATTTCCTAATTACAAACTTGTTACAATTTATTTAACAGATAAACAATACATTTATAGGGGTATATTTACTAAACTGCGGGTTTGAAAAAGTGGAGATGTTGCCTATAGCAACCAATCAGATTCTAGCTGTCATTTTGTAGAATGCACTACATAAATGAAAGCCAGAATCTGATTGGTTGCTATAGGCAACATCTCCACTTTTTCAAACCCACAGTTTAGTAAATATACCCCATAATGTTTACTAAATTCCCGTCAAGACAAGAGTCCACCGAGTAGCTTACCATATTTCCTAGTTCTCCTTTCTGGATATAAATATGTATTCCCAAATGTTACCCTTACTGATGACAGCTTGTGCCTCGCACCTCAATTATGTCACTTGCCCCTAGCGTAACGATAGGCTATATAGAACAATATGGCTGGCTCCAGTGTATGCAGACCACAGATACATTGTAACTAACTGTGATGCTGTTTTCACTGTTGCAACTTTCTGTGACGATTGCCGTTCCAAAACCGCCACATAAGAGAGGGTTAATAAGTGTCCACAGGAAGCTACAATGTGGCAAATCTGCCTGATTCAACTTTTTAAAGGAGTCTAATTCTATCCTCTAAAAGGAAAATAATTTATAGTCCCTGACTCCAATTTTTCTCTCAGTGAACTATAAAATTATGCCTCGGTATTGATCCGCAGAGACAATTTGCATTTGTTTATACCGTAAAAGCGTTTTTAATGGGGACTTTCTGGTAATTGAATCTATACAGTGTTTAACATTAAAACCATCATTTTAATCCACTTTCAGCTCAAGAATATTGTAGCCATTCAGCAAACACATTGGTGGCTATAGCGTTGTCTAAACTGCATTCGATAACATTTAATATTTTGACAGTGGAGCAATGGCAGAGGTCTCTCTGCCGTTATTGAGGGGGAGAGCGAAAGAGGAAGAAATATTTCATTACTCTCCGCACAGCGTCACACTAAGTCAGAGTAGTTTTGCTAATTAAATTCAATTGCTATCCATTAGACCAATGGAATGAGATGAATGCTTGTTATAGCTGACACAGCACAGGTATGCAATTTGGCTAAATGGCTATTTCAGATCCGCAGTCTACGTTCCTTACACTCGTTCATTTTACCGAGCTAGAATTTCCTCTCATAAAATGTTGTATAATAAATATTGCCGACTGAAGGGTAAAAAGCGACGGAGAAGAGTCTATAAAGGTCTGAAAAATAATTATGAATCACAGTGAACATTTACGTGAGGTTGATTGAACACACACGCGTGTATGTGTGTGTGTGTGTGTGTGTGTGTATATATATATATATATATATATATATTGCACATTACATTTTCTGAATTGTTAGTCTTACTTTATAGACAATTACAAAATAATATAATTATTATATATATATATATATATATATATATATATAATATAAATTATGAGGATATATGATGTTATGTGTCCATGTATTACACACACAACGGCCTATCACCTTTATAATCTATAGTAGTGGGGGGGTTGGATGATTCCCCCCCCCCCTCCTTGTAATACACAAAGGCCCCTATTGAACTGGGCGTCCTTATGGCACAGTGGTTAGCATTGCTGTCTCTCATCCATGGAGCCAAGGGTCACCCTCTGGCCAGGGTGCTATCCGTCTGCTCTGCCCCTGCTTACTGTGGCATCCTCCAGGTGCATGAGATACACCCCCGCTGGTCAAAAACTTACTGATGGCTGCCATTTTGTGGGCATAGCCAATATTCGTAGCATGTAGCCTAGGATCTGTGATATAAATGAAACATGTGCATAGACTAATTTAGAGGGCTATATATCTCTTTTTTTTTTTTTTTAACGTCCTATTACTAGATATATTCTGGGGTTATGCTGAGAACCGTTTGCACAGGAGCACGGTGCTGTAACACATTGCAGCCAGTCAGAATCTGTTAATGAAAACAAACATCTGATTTGTTTCTATGGTTAACGCCACCTGTTTTCAGTAACGCCCCCGGATGTGTATCCCTGACTGCTGAACTATGGGCCATGCTGGAAACAGACATCTTAACGCTGGCCACAGACAATTCACTCCTTTCATTACACCCCTGTCGCTGAATGGCTGGATCTGTGAGCAATCTACCCACCCACGTGGAGGCAAAACTGCGCACATCCACTTCCAGGGCTACCAGTGACCTCACACGTACAATAATTGAGGTTTTTTTCTCGCTCTGCATACCCTTTTTTTTTTATATTTAACCACATAGATCTCCACCTAATACCATGGCCAGTTTGTATCAAATTACCAAACTGTGCAACAAAATTTGCACATGCAGACTGCGTTACTAAAGCTGACCACGCCCTCTGCAATACTGGGCAGTTGTCTATGTACTGCATATTTAGCCCCAAATAGCCCTGAATATAATCTCATAGATCGCACTGTTGGAAAATGCGATGTGAGACTGTGATTGCTCTATGCATGTATTTATTTTTTGACTGCACTGATGAGCCCCAGTAAGGCAGGAATGGACCATGTGTGTCAAATTGCAGGATTTTATCCAGTTTGGCCATTTACACGTGTAGCCATATTGGGCACTAATCCTATCACTCGGCCATTGAACTGAACATCAGTTTTGTCCCGTCTGTTGCCAGCATTAATATCAAAATAAATCTCAGTGACACAGACGTATCAACATCTTTAGACGCAATAAAAACATCAATATTTACCACTAGGGAATAGTAACAAATTGGTCAATTATCTGTGAAACAAAGAATACCCTAAGGCAGCGACCTCCAGCCCTTGTCCTGTGATCTCTGCTGTAGTGTTTTGTTTTGCAGTAAACAGTTTAACTTATCTGATGGTGAAAGTGATGGGCTCATTATGGCATGCTAATTAATGTCACACTCTAGATAACTTTCTGTTGGGGAGGAAAAAACTGTTCTTCTTTGAAAACATTTAAGCTGCTTCGTAGAATAATATATTTACGTTGTCTCTATGACTATAACTTGAATGTTCCAGGGATTTCACATGCTCGTTTTATTCTTTCGTTACAAAATAGCAAAACTCTTAGATCAGTAAGATATGTGGATACTATCGCTGTATATACTACGTCGCAGTCCTTCTTTTGTTCAGCATTAAAGTTGAAGAAATACAGTTACAATATTTTAGCAGGATGTCTACACTTTAATGTTATGTTGTTGCCATTCCAGCCGTTGCCTCATCCTAACCCTATTGTATCACTGATGTATTCTTGGTTGCATTATGTTATACTTTGATGATACTTTTCCTTTTAAGGAATTGATACATTGTGACCTTAGGACCCAGGATCTTCTCAACAGATGTAAGCTCCCATTTACCGTCCAATCGAGTGATGCTGCCCCATCCCCTTTGCACCGAGCAGTGATGTCATGTCAGAGGCTCTAGGGGAGGGCTCCCAACTATAAAGGAAATAGGGGTGAAAATTGTATTTAACATTCTGAAACATTTTATTTGCTCTAAATGTACTTCATTTTATTTCCTGCATTTTTATCTTCTACTACAACAATACGTTTATTTCTTTAAATGCGCCCCAGGGGCAAACACAGCACTTGTAGAGGGGGGGTTTCCACACCACGCCGTCAGTGGGCGTGACCAGCATGCATGGGGGCGTGGCTATAATTTTAGACAGTACTTGGCTGCTCTCCATCTCTTCCTATCCTCATAATATACATGGACAATGCTGCGTGTACTACTGGTAGGTGCACGCAGCTCTCCCTTTTCAAGCAGAGCCGTGTGAAGCGGGAGCAGGGTCCGGCCACCTCAATTATACAGTGTCCCAGGCTTGGAGGGGGGTCTCCAGGCACTAGGAATCCCCCTCGGTTTGCCTATGTGCCTGTCACCTACTCACACGTATAGCAGGCGGACTGTTGGCTGAACAAATGCTCATGACAATATAGTCTACCAATTGATTTGGAACTAGTACATCTGCATATTATATCAATACTGCAGTGATAAAGCTGGGCCCTAGGACATTCATCAGCATCATTCCGCTGGTTCCTGGTTCCTTGTGGATTGATTGGCTGCATTTCCGGTGAATATTGGACAAGCCTCCACTGTACATTGCTGTCACCTGCTCTTTATAGCAAGAGCTACATTTGGTTCAGCAATAGCTTACCTGCATCTAAACTTGTGTGTAAATGTGTAAATTATACAGCGAAAGTCACTATACAAGCTAAAGGTTATTTTATCCCTTGCAATACATTTCTTACTTCTACTTAAGTTCTGTAAAGTTAGCACGTTAAAGACGGACTGTTATTCTTGCCCAATAAACAGCTTAGAAATAAGTTAACTGGTATCACATATACCGACACAATAGAAAAACTGTGCACATCATGTTCCTCGTACAACAAATGTGGCTGAGATTGTCTCATCTGTTTCAACTTTTGTCCTAATACAACAATATATGTTTTGTGAAGTTGTTATTTGTGTAAAGTCCTTGTGGTTTTAAACACTTTATATCTCTGTCTCATGCGGCCAGGAGGCGTGCATTGTGTATTCTGTAGCGAGTAGGTTCATTCCCCGATGTTCTGCATTGTCGTACGACCGCCAGTTGTCCGATGATGGATACTGGGAAGACTGTATTTAAGTAAATAGGCATTTAGTACATAGGACAAGCTTAACAGCCAGGGATTACAAGACCCTTGTGTGTGTTTTTTTTTATTGGTAAAGTTAATAAGGATACATGACAATAGGTTTATTTGATAGAATTTTGTGTTAATATGTAACTATGTAGCAAGTTGCAATGATCGAATTAAGAGCACATTGTGTTTCCAAGAGGTGTGTCTTGACCAATTTATTTTTAATTGAAGTAGTTTGTTCAGTAGAAGAAATATTAAGGACAAAGTTCAGAGAAGACTGAGAGGTAACCTCGCAAAAGGGTTTTGGGAGCAATTTGAATTTCACTGTTGCACAGTCATCTACAGGGATTCAGATGCCGCAAGAGACTGGTGGCTAGGGGCTGCTCTCTCCGAAGTAGCCGGGGTAGCCCAGTGCTCCGAAATTTTACTGGTAAACCTTTTGTTGAACTCTTCTGCAAAATATTCATCTCATTCTGCAACTGGTCGCGACGTATAGCACGTTGGGCTGTTTCTAGCCCTAGACTGGCCGCAACCACACTGGGAAAATAGATAACAGCACATGGAAGTCAATGCGTGGATTAGAAGCTTTCTTTTGAGAATTAGGATGTGCCGTATGGTAACATTTTAAATGTAGCGTTAAAATGTTAGGAGGCAGTGGTGTCAATGAAGCCAGTGATTCTTATTTGTACTATTTTAAAGCTTTTCAAACATTTATTAATGCACCAATATTGCATCAACAGGGGACAAGTGTGAACGAGCCCTTACTTAATCATGAGACAATAGGAATAATAAATATGGTGCAAAAAAGTGTTTATAAAGGATAGTGCATGTTCTAATGTGTGAAAACTGACGTACTGTTATTTTCTGGAGTTTTTGAAGAGTAATTTTGCTGTCAGGTATTTACAGATGCAAAAAAAAATAATCCACTTTTCCAAACCGGTTGACAGTTAAGAGACAACAACAAAAACTTTTAACCATCCCAACAATCTACTAAGAGACCTATAAATGTCAAACAACTGCTTTCCCAATAGACAATTTACAAACTTTTCTGTTACCTGCTGAAAAATGCGAAAGAACAAAGTAATCTGCGGGCGCTACATAGTAATCTGCGGGCGCTACATAGTAATCTGCGGGCGCTACATAGTAATCCGCGGGCTAGCACAGCAGCTAAGTGGTTAGCACTTCTGCCTCACAGCACTGGGGTCATGAGTTCAATTCCCGACCAGGGCCTTATCTGTGTGGAGTTTGTATGTTCTCCCTGTGTTTGCGTGGGTTTCCTCCGGGTGCTCCAGTTTCCTCCCACACTCCAAAAACATACTGGTAGGTTAATTGGCTGCAATCAAAAATTTACCCTAGTCTGTCTGTCTGTCTGTGTGTATGTTAGGAATTTAGATTGTAAGCTCCAATGGGGCAGGGACTGATGTGAGTGAGTTCTCTGTACAGCGCTGCAGAATCAGTGGCACTATATAAATAAATGGGAATGATGATACCCATGTACCCACCACTTTCTTCAGTACCATATTTTGAAAGGCTAAAAAGATTGTTACAGTGAGGACAAGGTAACGTGAGAACGGTCATTTTATGACATCCTTTCTTTTTGGGCGTTTTTCAGCCAAACAGAGAGGGGACGTTGTTCCGTGCCGACCACACAGCCCCAGTATGATTAATGTAAAGGATTTTGTGTTTTTTTTGAACCTCTGTGTACAGGTTCTTTCTTGTACCCACATTCTCTACCCATCAGAGTGTCTGTAACATTTATCAAAACTTACTGCAACTCCCTCTCACCTCATTAGCATGTGAATTTCCATTCAGCGGTTAATGGCCGAACGCTCGGCCCTTGTTTTCAATAAGCCAGTTGTAAAATGTCAGACTGTTACTTACGATGAGGGGAAGAGAGAAAAAAAAAAAAAAAAATGAAACAAAAATGATGGTATTTGTAAAAATGTTATCACCTCATAAAAAGCAATTGTAAAGACATGAAAGTGATCTGTGAACATAGCTGGCTCAGTCCTGAGGACTCACAGCTGCCACAAGTACCAGTCGTCCTATTCCCACACTCTCCACCAAAGGAGAGGTTTACACAAGCAATGATTTTAGTTACAATTACTCTAATTAACATTTGATTTGCATAAATCGTCAAAGTCAAAACAACAAAGAATAGCTTGAGAAGCTTAACCCTGTTTGTTTGAAACAAGACGGAGGTGGGGGTGGTGGTTTTAGGGGGGGTCGGTGTTTGTGCTGTAGAATCCAAGAAGGGGCTGCTCACAGACATTGTCTTCACTTCTGGAACAGAATCAGAACTTAACGTATACTTACGCACAATTACCTAACAGACACCAGAGGTTTTCTTCCCCTGTGTATTTTAATATAAATATGTCACAGCTTTGAGCCTTAAGGCTTAGGCTGCCTGATCTCCCCATGTTTGCGTGGGTCTCCTCCGGGTGCTCCAGTTTCCTCCCACGCTCCAAAGACGCTCTGGTAGGTTAATTGGCTTCTGAATAAATTGTCCTTGGTGTGTGTGTGTGTGTCAGAGTAATTAGATTGTAAGCTCCACCGAGGCAGAAACTGAATTGCCTAAATAAAAGCCTTGGTACAGCACCACCGTATGTGCTGGCACTATATAATAATAAAATAATAATGTGTTATATGCTGCACATTTACACTTTTATTATCTATCCGTGTGTTTATAAATGCTGCTTGCGTATGTTCATGTTTCCTAATTTTAATTCTTCATTTTTCAACTCTGAATTGATTTATTTGCACTCTTGGACCTACAGTGGATTCACCCCGTCATTTGGAACTGAGTTATATATAAAGTTACCATCATGGGTGAATATGATAAGAGAGAGGCATTAGTCACAGTAAAATAACCATTTTCAATACTACGGACGTAGACTGCAATCCTGTGCGACGCATTCGTACACAGATGGATCGCTAAAACCCGTCTAGCCATAGGCCTTATGGTTTCAACAGGAAGAGCTAGGCAACATGTATTTAATAATGATTTAGTAAATGAGTGTCCAGCCGACCGGTTGCGCAAGAGTTGCGTCATTTCGATGAACCATCTCCTATAACTGATTCACACGCAAAGGACGCCATCCAGATATAAATATATGCTCTATAAAAGCTGTTACGTGATCTATGGACTAAGTGTCTGCTGTCTCTAGGGATCGGGGTGTTATCCAATATATGAAGTGAGAGTGCTAACTCCCTTTGATTTTAAGTATTTGCCCCATGGAGCTACCAAAAGCGCCTCCTGGGCGATGGAACATCCATCCTTAAAATACCCAATCAATTGCATTTTCAGCAGACCTGCTAGGATGTGAATCCAAACAAATAAGACAAAGGGGATCCTGGAATGAAGGTAAGAAAGTGACAAAAATTGGCCTTTGAAGTATTTGTACTTCTGTTAAAATTTTAGTTTGTGTTTAGTAAAAAAAAATAAAAAAAATGCTTGGGGCTACCGTGTATTTTAGAAAGGGGGCACTCCAAAAACGGTCTAATATATTGAGTATTTCGTTCCCGAAGTCTCGCTTTTATGTTTCATTTCACATGCTGCATTGAATGTGGTATTGTTTCAGTGCATGCAAGCATATATAATCAGAATAAACAGTTAGTAAACGGATTGGGCCGTCAACCTTTGTGAGGAAGTCACTGGTGTTCCGTCTCTTGAATTTTAAAGCGGCGATCATTGTCAGCGCCCGGCCCAGGTTCCCTAAGCTGTGGTACAGCAGAAAAAAGATGTCGCATTGCTTTGCGTTAAAAACTTGTGTTCCCATATTTATATAGGTGAAGGATCCAGTCGTTGATATATATGTGTGCGGGTTGTACGACTTGTACAACCCGCACTATGATACATTTACCCCCTGGTGTTCGAAGCATGAATTAATGACATAGATATGCTTCCTATAGCTAGCAGTACACAGTAGATAAAGAACAACAAAATGGAGCTAAATAAGTAAATCTAAATGACACAGGGGTCACAAATTAGGAAACGGTTGCTTTAAATCCACCAATGTGGAACGACAAGAAAACTTTATGGGGACAATTCAATTTGGTTCTGTAGTAGCCCTTTGCCGTTATGTTTCTATGCAAATAAGGGCAAATTCCGGTAACGAATAACTCCGATGAGGTGAGATCATTCCCGACACATCACACGAAAACATAACTCGCAAAACTGCTGCGGAACCTCGCAGTTAATTGTATCATCCCCTATCTGCCGGCCAAGACGAAAATTATGGTTCTTCTAATAATGTGAATTTGTGTATGTATTAACTGATTGTTGGTGATCGCTTCTCTTTTACTTTTTATTATGATTTATGATATCATTTATTATTATTATTATTATTATTGTTATTTTTATTTTTGTTGGACTTTCCCCTATAAAGAAAACATTTTTGGCTTAATCACCGTGCAGATCTTTTTTTATGCAGGTGGGGACAATGAGATAGATCCTGTGCGTTGACATTGCCAAACCTTTTTGTAAAAGGAAGTCTTAAAACATGTAATGGTTTCACTCCCACAGTCGTGGCAAAGATCCCGTCTGAAAGAAAGGTTTTAGAAGTTATCAAGAAATGGTTTTGTTCCCAGTGAACGGGGCTCCTTTGTCACCCTGAGAGGGTGTCGGAGAACACAGGGTCATGTATGCAGGTAGAGGGGGCACACAGGAGGGCGGGATGTGTTTGGGCTTGCGCCCTGATGAAAGGAAGATCCAGACAAAAGACTTTCATGGGGCAGTGATTGGAAAAGAATGTATTTGGGGTGAGTGTCAGGGACCTTCCAGGTGGAGAGAGGCTCAGCAGAACGTTGGTCTTGTCTGCAATCTCTGAAATCTGCTGCTGGTACGTTATAGCAAACTCCAGCCTGTCTCTTTTTATGTACCAACATTGTGCTTATTTTAAACAAGCGCCATGCCAGCTGTGGCCCACATTTCTGCCAACGCGCCAATCTATCTGGAGCAAAATATAGAAATATGAAATCACGTGACTGCGATATGATAGATCCTGTTTTATTTTGCTCCGGACAGATGAAAAGCTACTTATTATGTTGTCCTAATCATCCCCAAAGTGGCCTCGGTACTTCCCCTGCATTTCCATGAGGCTGGTAAGTCCAGGAATAGCCCGGTCCTCCCAGCATCCTCTGATTAGTCATCGCTACTATGGAGAAAGATATACATAACCCCATCGGAAGACAATTATGTGGAAAGACATTCTTGGTTGATTCATTAGCAAAACAGTTTTCTGTTTATTGCACAGTTTCAGCATTAATTTCTGCAACACACAAAAAAAATAACAACTGTATACTTTATAAGATATAATTCTGCTCAAATTTCTGCTTTTTGGTTCTTGTGAGCTATCGTGCTTTTGGAAAACCCTACAGAGCATGAATTGTACACCCATCTACCGTCACACTGTACATAATGCAATATTTAAAGAGCCGATCAACTTAAAATACAAGTTGGACTATGTGAAAGAGCTACTTTCACAAACATATGTAATAATTTCTCAATTATTATTATTATTATTATTAATATTTTTATTATTATCGTAGATTTGTAAGGCACCACAGTGCTCCGGAGCGCTGTACAGTAGGGAAAGCAGGCCATACAAAAAACAGGGACATATAAGTCAGACAAAATAAATGCAGACATGTAAACAAAGAGTATGGAGGACCCTGCTCATTAGAGAGCTCACATTCTAAGTGGAAGAGGGCACAACTGAAACAAGAGGAGCGAGTGTGGCTCAGAGTGGAGATTAGGACAGTTGTGAGGGTGCATTAGTGTGAATAGTGTTATCGGGGGGTAAGGTCACCTCTTAATAAGAGATGAGTTTTGAAAGGATGTCTAAAGATTTGAAGGCTGTGGGAGAGTCTAAATGAGCGTGGTAGGGAATTCCATAAGTGGGGAGCAGCACGGGGGAAGTCTTGTAGGTGGGAGTGAGAGGTGAAGATATATCTCTATGGAAGGTATTTGGGATATAGTAGTGTGGGGGGAAGATATGTTCCTATGCACAGAAGACTTCCTACTAGTAATCCTATAGAGAGACGCTACAGCTGGTTTGCAGAAAATGATTGATAACAGAGAACGATAATTCTAATGCAGCCGCACTGTAATTGTAATTATAGTGTCACACACCTGTCAACGTATAAGAATATTTACACACATACAGTCATGGACAAAAGTTTTGAGAATGACACAAGTATTGGTTTTCACAGTTTGTTGCTTCAGTGTTTTTAGACCTTTTTGTCAGATGTTGCTCTGTTATACTGAAGTAACATTACAAGCATTTCATAAGTGTCAAAGGCTTTTATTGACAATTACATTAAGTTTATGCAAAGAGTCAATATTTGCAGTGTTGACCCTTCTTATTGAAGACCTCTGCAATGTGCCCTGTAATGCTGTCAATCAACTTCTGGGCCACATACTGACTGATGGTCGCCCATTCTTGTTTAACCAATGCTTGGAGTTTGTCAGAATTTGTGGGTCTTTGTTTGTCCACCCACCTCTTGAGGATTGACCACAAGTTCTCAATGGGATTAAGGTCTGGGGAGTTTCCTGGCCATGGACCAAAATTTTGATGTTTTGATCCCTGAGCCACTTAGTTATCACTTTTGCCTTATGACAAGGTGCTCCATCATGCTGGAAGAGGCATTGTTCATCCCCAAACTGTTCTTGGATGGTTGGGAGAAGTTGCTCTTGGAGGATGTTTTGGTACCATTCTTTATTCATGGCTGTGTTCTTAGGTAAAATTTGTGAGTGAGCCCACTCCCTTGGCTGAGAAGCAACCCCACACATGAGTGGTCTCAGGATGCTTTACTGTTGGCACGACACAGGACTGATGGTAGCGCTCACCTTTCCTTCTCCGGACAAGCATTTTTTCCAGATGCCCCAGACAATATGAAAGTGGATTCATCAGAGAAAATGACTTTACTCCAGTCCTCAGCAGCCCAATCCCTGTACCTTTTGCAGAATATCAATCTGTTCCTGATTTTTTCCTGGAGAGAAGTGGCTTCTTTGCTGGCCTTCTTGACACCAGACCATCCTCCAAAAGTCTTCGGCTCACTGTGCGTGCAGATGCACTCACACCTGCCTGCTGCCATTCCTGAGCGAGCTCTGCACTGGTGGTGCCCCGATCCCGCAGCTGAATCAACTTTAAGAGAATACACTGGCATTTGCTGGACATTCTTGTGCCCCCTGAAACCTTCTTCACAAATATTGAACCTCTCTCCTTGAAGTTCTTGATGATCCGATAAATGGTTGATTTAGGTGCAATCTTACTAGCATCAATATCCTTACCTGTGAAGCCCTTTTTGTGCAAAGCAATGATGACTACACATGTTTCCTTGCGGATAACCATGTTTAACAGAGGAAGAACAATGATTTCATGCACCACCCTCCTTTTAAAGCTTCCAGTCTGTTATTGTAGCTCAATCAGCATGACAGAGTGATCTCCAGCCTTGTCCTCATTAACACTCTCCCTGTGTTAAAGAGAGGATCACTTACCTGATGTTAGCTGGTCCTTTTGTGGCAGGGCTGAAATGCAGTGGAAATTCAGTTTTTGGGATAAAGTTCATTGTCATGGCAAAGAGGGACTTTAATATTAATTGCATTCATTTGCCATCATAAAAACTGAGGCAGCAGACTTTGTGATAAATAATATTTGTGTCAATCTCAAAACTTTCGGCCATGACTTTATATGTAAGTGTCAATAAAAGCTCTTTTATATAATGTGTTTTGTATTTTTGGTTTAGCGTAACCATAATTTTGATTTGTCCTTTGGTACCCCTGCAAAAAATGACATGTACCCCAACATATTCATGGCTTAACCCCTTTGCTGCTGAGGCTTTTCTCACCCCTGTGCTGATCATGCAATAAATAAACAGGCAGGTGATATCCCTCTTTCAAACAAAACTGCTCCCAGCTTTCTAAGTGCAGGAAAATGGGCGATAAAGGCTCTAAAATAGCCTCCCCCAATCATTTCCATTTGACTGTAGTAGACTGCTTGTGAACGCGCAGTCTGTGGCGCAGGCAGTGGATTGGGACACACGTTTCCAATGGATGAACAATTCCATTCTTCGGGCAGTATCGCTTCCCACCGTGATCTGTGGGTACACTTAACCCCTTAAATGCAGAAGCCGAGTGGGAATCGGTCTTAGCACTTTCGGGGTACATGTAGATGACGAATCCCACTCATCCTAAGCACTCCAGGGGTTAATTATGCTGCAGTGTGTTCCTCTAATTATTGCAATGATAAAATGTTACCCCCCTAAATGGCCCCCACAAAAATGGCCCATAAACTGATTTTGGGCATGAGCATATTATTCCAGCCAATGATGAATATCAAACGTCGCCTTCGGGAGGTTCGAGCCATGTAACTTTTCATGTTTGTTTTAAAATATGAGACGTTTAATTGCTTTGTAGATTCAGTCCTGAAATTTGAACTTCTAATGCGCCCCCAACAAAAAAATGTATTGAATCCGATCTTTTGTTTGCAGCCCGCGGGAGAAATTTCAACGGCTCCTCTACTCAGGAGGGAGTTGTAAACCCCGTTCTGTAAATTCACAGGGCGAGGATGGCTGAGAGCCGGGCAAGGGGAAAAAAATAAATATCTTAATTTAGTAGAATAAAAGGATATCAAGCTGTGTGTGTGTACTCCACAAGGAAAAGTTAGCTCAGGAATTAAAGGCTCTGGTTTCATCTTCCTAAATCCGGATCTGCGTGCGTACAACAACGCAGTCTATACACTTAACCCCTTCACTGCTGCCCAAAACCTTTTCTGGCCACTAACTGGGCTATATGCTTAGAGGAGATGCAATATTTAGTGTTATAGTTTTTACAACGCCATCTTTACTAAATAAACAGCTCCAACCACCATGCAAGCTGTCTTGGTCCCAGGTCACAGCGTCCTGGCAGTAGTGCCTGGAGAACTTTGTAAAGACCGTGGTATTGATCTGGTAGCATTGGGTACACAGCTATCTAGTTAGGTTTCACTGTTACAGCGAGATAATACACACCCACGTTCACAGTTCTACAGACAATGTTTCCTGGGAAGTACAACATTCCGGGGACTGTATATTCTCAAAAGAAGGATCCACTGACATTCACCTTGGGGTGGGGAGGATGAGGGGTCGTGTCATTGTGTATGTATGAAGGGTTGTGAAAGATGCACAGTGTAAGTGGGCTGGCATCACACTATTATGGTAATGATTACACGCTTTTCTACTAAAAAGTTAAGATAAAACTGCAGCCTTGAACCTCTCTGATCTAATGCTAGATTACAGAATTTTCCAGTTTCTGTATTAGAGAGTTTTTTAAATGCTATTACTGCATAAGAGAATTCGGAATAGCGAAATGTCGAGGGTGGACAAAATATACAGTTCTTGAGCCAACCAGCTAAATCTGAGAGTCTCCAGGATCTTTTTAAAGAGCCAGACAAGATGTGCACCCATTATCATCAATAGAAATTACCCTCAAAAGTTTGGCTCAAGCAATTGGCTCTTTGGTTCCTGTTATTTGACCAGCCCTGGGATAGGGCAGTGGTTAAATGTGCTCTCTCCATAATTTGTGGCTTCTTCGGATTCCCATTTCCAACTCCTTTAAAGATTTTGACAACTCACTTTGTCCTCCTACATCCTGGGCCCCTAGAAATAGATTGCTAGCTCAGATAGTAACAGAAATTGTGACCAAAACATTCTGTCTGCAGCGTTGCACAAATTGTATTCACCACATAGGAAATCATTTATTAGTTATAGATTAGCGTTTCTGCTACACAATATAGTTCGCACAAAGTAAGCAGCTTGTTAAAATAGCGCTGCGATGCAGAGGGCCATGTCAGAGAGGTCCGACCAGTGCGGGGCGGGGTATTTTCTGATATCTATATGTAAAAGTTGTCTGTAGCAAATTGTCTCTTCCATGGGGCTGAACATGTCCTGGTTTTATTCACCTGAGAGGTCACGATGGGGCAGCTCCTAAAGTGTTGCATGAATACGCAAACAAGCGCCTCATTCGTTGTACAATAGCGCAAAGCGTAGAACTGAATCTGTGCATTGACGCCATGTTATTCGCTTTAGGTTAATGCTCATTCTTGGTATTTTACGTTTCGGACGCACCCTTTAAAGTGCTGCAAGGGTTAAACGAGCCAATCTCTGTCCTTGCAGAGCTGGCTGAGCGCGCAATGATATAAAGCAAGCTATTTTTTTGGAGACAGAGTCCTGGGAAAGCTCTCTTACTGTTCGAGGAGTAACTGTATCTCTTACTTGGCGTCTCTCCAAGCAGATGTAGAGTCTTGGAATGCTCCCAGCCAACTTGTACGGCTGATATCTCCCTCTCTCTGATAGAAACCTTTCTCCACATTGTGCTGTGTGACTAGCGCATTGTCATTGACAAACTGATATCGCCGCAGATTACCCCGTCATATACCCATTGTACGGAAAAAGAGGCGCCATGGCAGGGAAGTCAGGTCAAGTGGTCGCATGTAACACCCGAATTTCATGGGCCGAGAATAACACGTTCTATGTTCCTAGCGAGGCATGTTCTACATTAAATGTTCTAGTTAGACATCACCCTGTGGAACACTTGCGCAATGAGTGACGAGCGGGTGAGTCCTTTATAGGGAATATATAGTATCCGTTGAAGACAGTAGGTTTAATCGTCTTTGACAGAGTGCACCTAAGAAAATCACTTTGTAATAAACTGGAAAACGAATAGACGTCCGCCATCTCGCCAGATCTCGTACGAGCAATGCGGGTCTAGATGGAGCCATGCAAATAGACCACCTGTCATTAGGATTTTCGTGCAATGAGCTTCTGAGGTTAACAATTACAGTTGCAGATTGTCATTGATTATACACAGGTATTATCTCAAGTTTATATATAATGAAGTTTTTATTGCACAAATCATTATCATCATCATCATCATAATCACCAGTTATTTATATAGCGCCACTGATTCCGCAGCGCTGTACAGAGAACTCACTCACATCAGTCCCTGCCCCATTGAAGCTTACAGTCTAAATTCCCTAACACACACACACACACACACACACACACAGAGACTAGGGTCAAATTTGATAGCAGCCAATTAACCTACCAGCATGTTTTTTTAGTGTGGGAGGAAACCGGAGCACCCGGAGGAAACCCACGAAAACACGGGGAGAACATACAAACTCCACACAGATAAGGCTGTGGTCGGGAATTGAACTCATGTCCCCAGCGCTGTGAGGCAGAAGTGCTAACCACTGAGCCACCGTGCTGCCCTCAAAGCTTTAATGAGGAAAATCATCATCCTTAATAATATAACCCATTGGACCCTCGATTTATATATAAGGATGGGAGCGATGTGCATAGTACTGTATCCTTATTAACAAGGCTGGTGGGGGATTTAGGTTGGGGGGTGGCAGTGACCCTGATTATGACTTGCTATCTCCTACTCAAAGAAACATACACCTCTCACCTAATATTAGATGCATTTTAACACTATTTAGTAACCTACAAATAAATATTAAGTTATAGTGTTTAAAAAGCATCTACAATTAGGGCTAAAATTAATTTAAACCAATCAAAATCCCTAAATCAGCTTCAGGGCCTAGACGACCCCCCCCTTCCCCGACCATTAAGTTGCATTTACCATACCACAGGTTCTAAATATCCACTTTGACCACAGCTCTACATTATGATTCTATCAGCATTGCCAGATTACCCTGAGACATAATCAGTGTATCATACTCGATCAGAGTCAGGGCTTAACAGCCTATCATCGTCATCATCACCATTTATTTATATAGCGCCACTAATTCCGCAGCGCTGTACAGAGAACTCACACCAGTCCCTGCCCCATTGGAGCTTACAGTCTAAATTCCCTAACACACACAGACAGAGAGGGAGAGACTAGGGTCAATTTAATAGCAGCCAATTAACCTACTAGTATGTTTTTATGGATTGTGGGAGGAAACCCACGCAAACAAGGGGAGAACATACAAACTCCAGACAGATAAAGCCATGGTCGGGAATTGAACTCATGACCCCAGCACTGTGAGGCAGAAGTGCAAACCACTGAGCCACCGTGCTGCCCATCCTAGTAATTAAAATCTCACGGTGGGGTAGTATTATCATGATAGGGATTACTGCCCCCGATCAGCCAGTGTAACATCCTGATGAAATCTCCAGGTGAGAATTTCTCACCTTTGCAGGTCAGTCTCATGAACCTAACACACATGAAACACAGATGCTACATGGGTACAAAGGGTTATTATGCATGTAGTCACAGCTGGCGGCTTACAACATTGACACGTTGCCATATCTGTTCTACATATAACTGATCTGCATTTGCTAACCTGATAACCCTAGGCCCCGGTGATCCCATTTAATATCTTTTACAGATTCCTCTTGGCTGGGAATTGTCAAATCCAAGACAGACTTGCAGATCATTCTAATTCTATATTAAACGTCTACCGGCGTTCTGCAAAAGCGTGCAATCGGTTTTGTGTATTTAACTTGGGAAAAGAAATCCTTTAGAAATAACAATGAACCCCCCCCCCCAATGCTCCCCCCTATGTTTATATTACGACTGCCCATCAGTCCATCAGTCTTTGTATCTCACCAAATGCAAGTTGCAATTTACATGCATCCTTCCCCTCGCAGTTCCTTTTCCGTACATTAGTAGCGGACCTGGCATGTTCTGTGTTTACTTACCACCGAGCTGCCCCAATGGTAAGGTCTGCATTTTAATAACTTCCCCCTCTAAGAGTTTAAAGGTCGCAGTGTCTTAGACAATAGAAGCCTTCTGTGTTTTTTTTTGTCCCCCCCCCATCCTTATTTTGGCAAGAGCAGCAAAACCGCCGGCGTTAATTTCCTGTAGACCTTTCATTCCGCAGCGCAGCGAGACCCAGGGAACTACTGCACAGAGGGTTATTTTTTTTTCTCTCCAGCCACGATTTGCTTTAAAAGTAATAAAAAACAAAACAAAAAAAAACCTTGTGTCCCAGGCAGGATATCCCTGTATATGTTTCAGGTTCCTGTCCATAAAATTGTCCTTAAAGCATAGTTCAAATGTTCAGGCTCTGGTTTTGTGTGCGCTCACCTCCTGCATTCTACATGTAGCCACATTTTATTATGTGGTTTGATTGGCCAACCCAACTTCAAGATGAATTTGACGATTATCGTGGAAGAAGGAAAAAATAAAAAGCGACTGGGAAAGCTTTGCATAGTTGATGGTATTAGCAGGAAGCGGGGCCAGGGGCACTTGTATTGTTTTAACTCCTTTGATGCTGGCCAGCAGGTGAACAAGGAACCGTTAAAACGCGAAAGTGACAGGGAGGCTGAGTCTGGGATTAAGCTGCTGGTTTTGGCTAGAGAACATTTAGAGGCCACGGAAGGACCGTTATGGTTGGCGGAGCGGGCCCTTCTATCCAATTAACATTTGACCCTGATTTGCACCATGAATTTCTTAATTCAATCTCCTAGGTGTACAGTTTGGGTAGATGTATAGACTGCAGCTTAATGAACTCACTCATTATTTGTGCTGCAGTTTCAGTACTGCTTTCCTCACCAAACTTGAAAAATCTGCAGAGAAAATGTAGTATTTAATAATATAGTTGTAGTATGGAGTAGTATATATGTAGTGTATAGCAGTGTAGATCTAGTGTAGAGTAGTATATAGTAGTAATTTTGTAGTATAGATGTAGGGGCAAATTCATTAGTGAAAGTAAAGCCAAAAAAAAGAGTACCGGTAACTTTGCACCTTGGCAAAACCATGTTGCATTGGAGGGGGAGGTAAATTTAAAATGTGGTGACAGATTTATAGATGGGATAGGGCATGTCCTAGATCAACTTTAAATTTCAGTGTGCAAAGAAAAGCTATCAAGTATTTTGTGTGCTACATGAAAAAACAGTCAGTATTTAACTTATGTGCAAAATAATAAACTAATTTGCACCCCTTGCATTGTAACATGGTTTGTCCAGGAGAAAACTTACTTTTTGTTGTTGACTTACTCTCCTTAATGACTCAGGCCCGTAGTCTCTAGTTGTGTAGATGTGTGCAACATTTGGGGTGAGATTTAATTACTGGTAATGTGGCATGCAGACGGAATTATGGTAAGAATTTCCGCTTATTTTTCCTTGCACCTCTATTGGGTGTGAGGGGAAATGAGTGGAGATTCCAGCCATAACATCAGCGTGAGGTTCTCCTTGGACGTTCCAAAGACACCTTGTGCCAAATTGTATCTCCCCCTTTATGACACATTTTGCACCAGTTCGTACATGTACCACCGGCAGGTCAGTTAGTACATGTAGGATCAGCAGGTCAATTAGTACATGTAGGATCAGCAGGTCAGTTAGTACATGTAGGATCAGCAGGTCAGTTAGTACATGTAGGATCAGCAGGTCAGTTAGTACATGTACCACCGGCAGGTCAGTTAGTACATGTAGGATCAGCAGGTCAGTTAGTACATGTACCACCGGCAGGTCAGTTAGTACATGTAGGATCAGCAGGTCAGTTAGTACATGTAGGATCAGCAGGTCAGTTAGTACATGTACCACCGGCAGGTTAGTTAGTACATGTAGGATCAGCAGGTCAGTTAGTACATGTACCACCGGCAGGTCAGTTAGTACATGTAGGATCAGCAGGTCAGTTAGTACATGTAACACCGGCAGGTCAGTTAGTACATGTACCACCGGCAGGTCAGTTAGTACATGTAGGATCAGCAGGTCAGTTAGTACATGTAGGATCAGCAGGTCAGTTAGTACATGTAGCACCGGCAGGTCAGTTAGTACATGTAGGATCAGCAGGTCAGTTAGTACATGTAGGATCAGCAGGTCAGTTAGTACATGTAGCACCGGCAGGTCAGTTAGTACTTGTAGCACCGGCAGGTCAGTTAGTACATGTAGGATCAGCAGGTCAGTTAGTACATGTAGCACCGGCAGGTCAGTTAGTACATGCAGCACCGACAGGTCAGTTAGTACATGTACCACCGGCAGGTCAGTTAGTACATGTACCACCGGCAGGTCAGTTAGTACATGTAGGATCAGCAGGTCAGTTAGTATGTAGCATCGGCAGGTCAGTTAGCACATGTAGCACCGGCAGGTCAGTTAGCACATGCAGCACCGACAGGTCAGTTAGTACATGTAGCACCGGCAGGTCAGTTAGTACATGTAGCACCGGCAGGTCAGTTAGTACATGTAGCACCGGCAGGTCAGTTAGTACATGTAGCACCGGCAGATCAGTTAGTACATGTAGCACCGGCAGGTCAGTTAGTACATGTAGCACCGGCAGATCAGTTAGTACATGTAGTAATGCTATTGCAGTAATCTACTCTTTCTAGAGCCCATCTAGAATATGCCACATATACTACTGTGAGCTGAGCTCTTAGTTTGCAGCATTTGTTTTTAATATCTGCTCTATAAAGTGATGTTCAAGATAAGTCTGCAGTTGGCTATACTGTCTGGGTACATTGATGGTTTTTTGTTATGGGTTCTGGTAATGACTTTCTTCAGAGGACTTTTCAAAATTAAACCCAGTGGTTTTTGTGTTTCTGAGCTGTATGAGAGAGTAATCCTCCATTGGACAGTCAGTTGTCAAAGTCTTTTGTATTCTGGGACCATCTTGGCTCAGCTCAACTTTTGTGTTCTGCTCCACTAAGTATCTTCTGAGAACTTTCAGAGGGAAAGGAATGCGGCTGACATCCAGTCCGGTGGGTGTCTTGTGGGTGCCTGATCTACCCAAATTATATTGGCTACAGCAAACCTTGTCTCTGGTTTTGATCTAGTAATTTAAATAAGTGCAGGGGGTATATTTACTAAGTTGTGAGTTTGAAAGTGGAGATGTTGCCTATAGCAACCAATCAGATTCTCGTTATCATTTATTTAGCACATTGTACAAAATAACAGTTAGGATCTGATTGGTTGCTATAGGCAACATCTCCACTTTTTAAACCAGCAGTTTAGTAAATATACCCCCTGGAGTTAATTTACAATGCGCATGCATTGTGCACCTTATAATACCTTGGTATTCCACCGCTAAACCTTCCTTTCACTCTCTGGATCTTCTATAACAAATTAGAAGTGTTCCTTAATATGTAGACACATTTATTTCAGGTACAGAGTTATTCTGAGGCACAGAGAAAGGGGGAATCCCAGTATACGGGTACAGGGACTTGGGAATTCATTTTTTAAAAGGATTTATCTGAAATGATAAAGTTTTATAACTTTTGTAACTAGCAGCAAACAAAGCTCGTTTTCAGCAGAGCAGTCTCCTATGTGATATTACTTTAATGCTGGGTTGTGATGTTATTGGGAGTTTTGTAGGATTATACTTTGAGAGCTGAGGAAGTTTGAAATACCACAGAGTCACATGACCTGAAACGCGGGAAAAATATCCCATCTTTCAATTGTCAGTCTGTCACGTTGTGAACATTCTGGTAGTAGAAACAATTTGTAGTTTCTTGTTGGACGGAGAGGATATTTCCTGGTCTTGAAGTAAAGAGAGCAGGCGAAATCTGATTCAGTGCAAACAATCACTGACGTAGGCTGGGAGCCATTTTTCTTGAGAAAAACTTCAACCAAGGCTGACACAATGTTGTATAAACAGTGAAATGATGTTTTCAGCAACATTGTCAGCAGTTTGTTTAGTAGCAACAATTGGTGCAACAAGGCCCCAAATGTATCCAGACAAAGGGACACAAAAATTATATATGTGTTTATATTTATGTCTAAATAGAGATTTAAACTTTCTATTGTTAAAGACAATCTAACAAATATGAATTTGCACTGGTTTAATGCCCAATGGAGCACCCGCTGTTATCCCTGTAGCTTTTTCTCCTTGTCCCAAGAACCTGTAACTGGTGACTGTGCTTTAAAGCACTCATCACCATCATCATCATTTATTTATAAAGCACCACTGATTCCACAGCTCTGTACAGAGAACTCACTCACATCAGTCCCTGCCCCATTGGAGCTTACAGTCTAAATTCCTAACATACACACACACACAGACAGAGAGAGAGAGACCAGGGTCAATTTTGATAGCAGCCAATTCACCTATCAGTATGTTTTTGGAGTGTGGGAGGAAACCGGAGCACCAGGAGGAAACCCACGCAAACACAGGCAAAACATACAAACTCCACACAGATAAGGCCATGGTCGGGAATTGAACTCATGACCCCAGCACTGTGAGGCAGAAGTGCTAACCACTGAGCAACCATGTTAACCTGTAACTGGTGACTGTGCTTTAAACCAATAGGTGGCTGTATTCTGTTTGTATCATAACTAATCAGCCCAGAGAGCAAGAGATATCACTGAATCTTGTCCAAGTTTAGAGACGCAATGAATCCACCCGAACAGAAAAAAACACTAACCTAACAGACCCTTATAGACGACAAGTAAAAACGTAACAGCAAAATAATGATGGATCTGCAAGCAAATTGCAATTAATTAGATACTGCAGCAATATATAGAGGATAGAATGAGTGCAACTTATCCTCTTTTTGTACCTTTGAAAAGCTAATTAAGCCATAACTTATTTTGCAGTGTATTTTTATTGGAGCTGGAACCCTTGTGTTGGAGAGAGGCTAACAGATGCTCGTTCCTCCTCTTTTATTCTCTTACACTATTTTTTATTTACAGTCGTCTTGTGACCTTATTAATGGAACCTCGGAATTTGATGGGAGGCTGCAGGGCCCATCTATCAAGCGTATTGTGTGGAGCCCGATTACTATTAGGACCTTCTAGGCCGAAGGTTTTTTTTTTTGTGTGTTTTCTCTCTGCTCCAGGAAGTGCTGACAATGCACATTTAAAGATATACGGACGATATTTTAGACAAGGCACAAAGTAAGGGAGGGCCGTTCTGCGGCGCTCTCAGTGAGTAGATATTAGCAAAGCTATAGGTGGGAAGGTAGGAAGCACAATTAGGCAGCCAGGGCAATTAGGTCCTTAAAATGCACATTTAATTAAAAAATAAAGATGCATAATGACATTTATTTTTTAAATATTGCGTTTGCACTTGTTATTCTATAGTTTTGGACTTGCCTGTGCTTCTCATATAAAGGGGGCAATTTAATTCCTGAAGATGAGCCGCGGGTGCCTCTGGAATGGGGCACTCCGCAGCAATGGAGGAGATGTATCTTTGCCGATTTTTCCTTGTAGCCCATAGAGGTGCCCAGAAAAATCAGCGAAAAGGTAAAGGTTCCCGTACACGCTGCCAACCAAGGGGCTTATGTAGGGCTGGATGGAAATTGCATCCCAAAAAAAGACACATCGGGTATATTGAGCGGGATGCAACTAAGCTGATTGTCATCACTATCAGTTTGTAACGTAGACCAGTGATCGATCACAAGTTTCCTGTGTCCTGCAAGGTACATGTGTGTCTTAGTCTCAGTTTACACGAGTCGCATGGGCTCCAACACACCCTTACACGCATCCTCCTTTCACGTTCCGCCTCTTCAATCAACTAGTTCTTTTTTGCCATGAGTAGAAGTAATGCTAATCGCCACAAAAGGAGCACTAATCCCATTGGTTGGAACACACGTTAAAAAAAAAAAAAGCTGGTAGGGTTACCATATATGATCGTGTATGCCGTCATTATCCGACTGCACTAACAGAATCGGATCCGACCATCCAGCCCCCCCACAGCTGGGACTTGTATACACACGTCCAGCCAAATATGACAAAGATCCAGCCACTCGGCATCTTAAGAGTCAGGAAGGAGTTAACGTACTGAATAAATTAATTCACAGATTGAAGAATTATGAGCCGGCAATAAAAGTTTTGGCAGCTTAGTTCTCTCTGCCTCTCAAGATTGATCAAATCCCTGCACCATCTATGGCTTTATTCCTTGCGTGTGACTTTGAAAAGCAGTATATAACAGGCTTTGTCACCTTTAGATGACTTTAATTGATTGGCATGTATGTGCCCCCCTGCAACTTTTATTAAATACTGTACTTTTATTTTTATTTTTTCAAATCTTATTTTTGTGCTTTTTAGCCCATTATTTCCTTAATCAGGTGTTGTTTTTTATGTTGGGTACCGTGGGATACGACACAAAGCTGCTCTGTAGGAACAGAGCACAACAGTACTATACTTTATCTCAGGATAGTGAAAGGAAACATCTCTAGGGCTTATTTACTAACATTGAATCTAAGGGCAACATATTCACTGAACCACAGGAACCAATCAGCTTTTATCTGTCTAGTGCAAGTTAAACCGTGAAAATTGTCTGATTGGGAGTTGTTGTTGGTTGCACATTTTTCACCTAAATGCAGTGTTAGTGAATAAGCTGCATTGCCTGATTATATAAAGGCATGGCTGAAAAATACAGGGGAACAATGGGCTGTAATGTGCGTAGAGCCATACAGTGAGACAAGCTGTACCAGGCAATGACGCTATTCATCAATAAATCAGTGGAGCGCACCCCACACAGAGAAGCTCATGTTCTCCTAACTTCCCCTGAAACATATTCTTATCCCTAGAGAGGGGATTGCAGAATGCTGGGAGGGGCTATAAATGTAGATATGTATATGTAGAATACTAATATTCTTATAAGGGTAAATTATTTCTGACCGCAGCACATTTTATCCGCCAAGAAGGACACTTAAGGTATACCTCTCATCTACATACAGAGGGGGCAGACATTTTGTGGGCAATCAATGGCTTTCCTCAGTGATGTCACTGGTTCCTAGTGACTGGATAGGCTGCATTCTTAGTGATGTCACTGGTTCCTAGTGACTGGATAGGCTGCATTCTTAGTGATGTCACTGGTTCCTAGTGACTGGATAGGCTGCATTCTTAGTGATGTCACTGGTTCCTAGTGACTGGATAGGCTGCATTCTTAGTGATGTCACTGGTTCCTAGTGACTGGATAGGCTGCATTCTTAGTGATGTCACTGGTTCCTAGTGACTGGATAGGCTGCATTCTTAGTGATGTCACTGGTTCCTAGTGACTGGATAGGCTGCATTCTTAGTGATGTCACTGGTTCCTAGTGACTGGATAGGCTGCATTCTTAGTGATGTCACTGGTTCCTAGTGGCTGGATAGGCTGTATTCTCAGTGATGTCACTGGTTCCTAGTGAATGGATAGAATGCATTCTCAGTGATGTCACTGGTTCCTAGTGACTGGATAGGCTGCATTCTTAGTGATGTCACTGGTTCCTAGTGACTGGATAGGCTGCATTCTTAGTGATGTCACTGGTTCCTAGTGACTGGATAGGCTGCATTCTTAGTGATGTCACTGGTTCCTAGTGACTGGATAGGCTGCATTCTTAGTGATGTCACTGGTTCCTAGTGACTGGATAGGCTGCATTCTTAGTGATGTCACTGGTTCCTAGTGACTGGATAGGCTGCATTCTTAGTGATGTCACTGGTTCCTAGTGGCTGGATAGGCTGCATTCTCAGTGATGTCACTGGTTCCTAGTGGATGGATAGGCTGCATTCTTAGTGATGTCACTGGTTCCTAGTGCCTGGATAGTCTGCATTCTCAGTGATGTCACTGGTTCCTAGTGCCTGGATAGTCTGCATTCTCAGTGATGTCACTGGTTCCTAGTGACTGGATAGGCTGCATTCTTAGTGATGTCACTGGTTCTTAGTGAATGGATAGGTGGCATTCTCAGTGATGTCACTGGTTCCTAGTGAAGGGATAGGCTGCATTCTTAGTGATGTCACTGGTTCCTAGTGACTGGATAGGCTGCATTCTCAGTGATGTCACTGGTTCCTAGTGAAGGGATAGGCTGCATTCTCAGTGATGTCACTGGTTCTTAGTGAATGGATAGGCTGCATTCTCAGTGATGTCACTGGTTCCTAGTGAAGGGATAGGCTGCATTCTCAGTGATGTCACTGGTTCTTAGTGAATGGATAGGCTGCATTCTCAGTGATGTTACTGGTTCCTAGTGAAGGGATAGGCTGCATTCTCAGTGATGTCACTGGTTCTTAGTGAATGAATAGGCCGAATATCATGAATATTACTTTCATCTATAGAATGTCCGCCTCCACTGTGAGTAGGTGACTGGTACACTAGGACTTGTCAAATAAAAAAGGGTGAATTTGTTACTTCCTTTTTGTGGCAAAAGCACCTCAACCACCACAGATTAGTATAGCACAAGAAATGCAGCAGAGCACTAATTATTCCATAATTCACACAGTTTATAGTATTATACATTTAGTTTATCCATCAATTCAAAACCTGTGACATCACTGAGGCCATGAGGCACGATACCAGGCCACAACATGTCTGCCTCCACTGTAATCATACTGTGCCAATCCCACCAGACACCTTTCATTTTTTTTTTTTTGCTCTTTACCACAAGAGCAATTGGAACAATTTCGGTCATTTCTGTGGCAGATATTCAGGAAATAAAAGGAAGTTCCTGATTTTCAGAACCATATTTTACCTGAAGTTTTATCACCATATTTCTTCATCCAAAGCAAAGTAGGTCAACTGTTCAAAGCTATTGCAAAATATAAGAGGAAACAACAATTACAATGATCCCTGCAAGACTTGACATGTGTTATTTGTCTATTTTAATGCAGTTACTTGGAAACTATAAGAAGGTTTATGGAACAAATATCAGATGTATATAAAAATACCTTGTAAACGGCCCACATTGACCTCTTTAAATACCGTCCTCCCTTCCCCTATAGCCCTTTAGTAGGTATCTCCCCAGGACCCATACTGATACCTGTACTGAGAGTATAGTAGTTATCAATGTATCTATCTACATAGAGGCGTGTACAGTGCAGCCAGCACCTGAATGGATAATCGAAGATTCATCATCATCATCTATTTATTTATATAGTACCACTAATTCCACAGCGCTGTTCAGAGAGCTCACTCACATGAGTCCCTGCCCCATTGGAGCTTACAATCTAAATCCCCTAACATATACACACACACAGAGACTAAGGGCAATTTAATAGCAGCCAATTAACCTACCAGTATGTCTTTGGAGCGTGGGAGGAAACCGGAGCACCTGGAGGAAACCCACGCAAACATGGGGAGAACATACAAACTCCACACAGATAAGGCCATGGTCGGGAATTGAACTCATGACCCCGGTGCTGTGAGGCAGAAGTGCTAACCACTGAGCCACCGTGCTGCCCATCCACTTCCTATCCAATCAGATGCTGATGTTATAACTTACCTTCAGTGAGGTCTGGGCTCTTCTCTCCGTGCTCTACTGACACTTCAGTAGAGGTTAGGGGTTATGTGAGGAACCCCACGAAACGGGATGTATGAGGAGGAGGTTAGAAAGAAAGGGGGTCGTCCTGAAGTGTACAACCCCTTTACATTTCTTGAGAAGTAATCCTTGTAAATCTTTGTCAGATAACTAAACGTGTATTTAACATTTAGAGAACAACCCCCACCCCCTCCCACACACACACTTTTATGAACCTATGTGTTTATTGTATGGTTTTCTCTTCAGCGCTGGTAAATAAGAGGAAAATAAAATGTAATTATTGCGCGTCTTTGATTCCAGCTTCCTGGCTGTGAAGACAAACACACAACAAGCCCCCAAGTACATGTAATTGGGTTATATGAAGTCATTTATACACATAAGTGAATGTTATGGAAACTAGTCTTCCCGATCTTCACTTTACAAAGTGGTTTCATTAGCAGCGCGTCCATGCGTGGTGCGCACTACTCTCTGTAATTAACTGTCATGTCAGGGTGTATTTGCGTACGGCATATTCAAGTGTCTGGTACAAGTCGGATCCCTGTTCTGCTGACACAGTCGTGTGTAAACAATCTATCCCTAAGTAATAGCCTCAATAATCTGAAGAGAAAATGCATATTAGACACAAAGATCCCATTTAGCCGAAACGAATAGAATCAAGCGGAGAAACCTTTTCTCGCCGGTACAAATGCAGGCAACTGTTTTTTTTTTTTGCAAACGCCATGACATAGATATTGTACTCAAGGATTTTGGGGGGTGAGGGGGGGCTCTGATAGGTCATGCAGGCATTTATTAATTTAGAGTATTAAGATGTTTTTCTACAAAATTCGATGCACTCTCCGGAAATACGTCCTCTATTTTTTTTGCAGCCGTCGACCCTCGTTTAAAAATAAACTATTTTTGATCTTTGAAATATTTTCTCCTTAGTGCTGTGGTTTATTTATTTATTTTTCTCTGGTAAATCTGGAAGTCCAGCATATATATCTCTGGCTATTTTTGCTTTCCGATTCTTTTTTTTTTTCTCTCCCTCTTTAAACAAGATAGTGAGAGTAGCACTAACTGTGTTTTTAGAACTTTTCCCATCTTCTGTTTTTCAAAACACTTCAAAGGCAAATCCAGGAATATGCCTTATGTGAAGTGGAGTATTGTATTCACGTTAGTGTACCCATCCCCTACACACGCAGCTCAGGCGGACGTTTAATGAGCTGGATAATGTTTAGCAGAACGGAGGCTGTCGAGGCACTAGGAACTGGTTACCGAGGTATGAGGCACTTTGGGGCTACCACACTGTGCGCCGGAGACGGACAGACATTAAAGAAGACTTTCAAAATGGGGACAGGCTTTGTTTCGGTTTTTTTTGGATATTTTTTCTTTCAATTTTGGCCCAGCTTCTGCTTTGAACAGATCCGTCTTTGAAGAATCCCAATATAGCAGCTTCCAACGAGCTATGGAGAAATACAAATATACAGAAGAGTCATGCCCTCTGCCTACAATAAACGATATCCATATGTTTTACTGTCCAGAAATAGGAAAATAAACCTTCATTATGTAAAGTGAATATTTTCCCTCTAAGACCCTGTGCCATTAGATTATGTTTATATTAACTTTTTTCTATTTTTTTTAGCTCTTTGTATGCCGATTTTTTTCTTATTGGCGTCATTGACACCATTTTATTCAGGTCCTACCTGGCGTTGCTGCATCTCGCTTGTTACCCTGGCTGTGTACCAGAGATCATACTTACCTACTTCAGTAGGCGACGTTCGGGAGAGGGGCGTGACTAATGGGCAGAGGGGGCGGGGCGCCTTGAATTGCGTCATTTTGGCTCTGCCCCCACGAGTAAAATGACGTTTTGTTGCGGGGGTGGGGCCAAAATTACGCGATCCACAGAGAATCGCATAATTTTAACAAGGGGATTCCGGGATGCGGGAGAAATGCCAGCTTTCGCTGGAGCCCGGGAGACTGACCCGAATTTCGGGAGTCTCCCGGACTTTCCGGGAGAGTTGGCAAGTATGCCATAGATGCCTACTCTCCCGTAATGTCTAGGAGACTCTCGGGAGAGCAGGGCAACCTGCTGGTTCCCAGACACTTCAACAGTTAAGTGACGAGGGGGTGGGGGGCTGAGCTTAGGGATGTGATTTTCGCGTCATCATGCCCTGCCCCCTGCTGTAATAGGCCAGGAAATGTGATGGCTGTTTAAGGGGGCGTGGTCAAATAGTGCCATTCACCTTCTTGGAAGGCTTTCCACAACGCCCATGTAAATACGACCTCCCATCCCATTTTTTTTATGGATGTAACATGCGGTGCAAATCTTGGATTTATCCGAGTCTATGGGTCCTCGTTTTTAGCGCCCTGACGGGACGCCACCATGTTTTTGCGCATGTCTATGTCCTTCCTGTTAAAACAAGCGCATTCTCGCAAAAAGCAGACTCCTGACACCACAAAAAAGCATGTGTGCCGAGGGGGCCGCATTCCTGCAAGTTGGTAAATGACCCTTTCAGTATTTTATGTTTTTGTGGGCGTGTTTTTTTCTCTTTAAATACAGCTGAACATATGATTGACATAACGCCTGACTTCCTGTTTGCGGTAACGGTTGAATTGCGGCATTTTGTGGTTCCGTCACCATTTGGCTCGTCAGTCTGCGTAGCGTGTTCCACAGGATGGCTTGATTGGTTGTTTGTTAGTACGAATGTACCCTTGCAATTACTATGAGAACATCTGTACTGACCACCTTGTTTTAACCTGCCAAAATACAGCTGCGAGCAATCATCTGTCATCCAACGCAGCCCCGTACTGGGGTTATGTAAACAAAAGTGGCACAGAGTTCTGGCTGCGCTATGCGGTGCAGGTGGCCCGTCTCTGATGGTATAGAAATCAAGCACAACGCTCACCAACCCCCAGGTTTCCAGCCTGCGAGATAAATATACTCTGCACTTTCCAGCCACAACTTTACTTTATATTATGCACCTTTTTTTTTTTTTAAAGGGAAAAAAAATAAAGTTCATGTTTGCAGTTTGAAGGAGTCACCTCTTCTCATGCTCAAGTAGTTCTGTAAAATGTGCACCACTTCAGTAATTCTGAATTGCTCTATGCCGCTGTACAATCCCACAGCCCTCAATCAACTGGCGCACAACTGAAGGGCTTCTCTTCCTGGAAGGGAGTCAAGCTGCTGATTAACCCCTTAAGACCACTTAATGTTTACGTATATATTGGGGATTTTTTTGGTTTTGTTTCTGGTAGCAGACCTCAGTATTCTCTGTGAATGCCCTAAGGTGCGGTTTGCCACTGAAGAGTAACAGAGGTTTGTTAAGACCTCTTGTTCCAGGACAATTAGGAGGGATAAAAGAATAGGGTGGGAACATGGTAGTTAATTTAACCAGAATTCAGAATCAACATTACCAGAAGTGATGAGAATAGATTCCTTGGACTGCACCCAAAAGGGAGTCTGGGGTATTGTTTTCTGTTGTGGAAAACAAGTTGGATGTATGGACTTTGTTTCATATAAAAGGGAGAATCTTCCTGCATTGGGACCTGACATCACTACTCTGTCACACTACTATAATACTCTCAGTCTGTGACTTCCTGCTGCCTCCATTCCCCTCCTCACATCATGTCACTGCCCCTGTCACATGCAGCCCTGTCCTCACTAACACATCACTCATCTCCTGATATACTCGGTGCTGCTGGAGGACCCCGCTCCTTCCACTATATAACTCTCAGTCTGTGGCTTCCTGCTGCCTCCATTCCCCTCCTCACATCATGTCACTGCCCCTGTCACATGCAGCCCTGTCCTCACTAACACATCACTCATCTCCTGATATACTCTGTGCTGTTGTGAGCATACAGATGATCTAATGTCTATAAATTGTTCTGTATCTGACCACTTCAAACTCTGAATGAGCAGTAAATGGAGACTGTAGTTATAGAAGGAGGGACTGATACAGAATTGGTAAATAGGAGGGGCAGTTGCTTAAGGGTGATGGTTACCCCAAAGTGGGCAACTCCTTTAATTCTTATATTTCCCACATGTTAGAATAATGATTTGACAACAGCTGATACTTGTGACAGATCTCAGAACAGTATCATACTCAGGCTATTTATCCGGTCAAACGAATCAAGTAACATTGACCTGTTATGTTGCCAACCAGCACAAGTTCCTATGTAGCAGCCTAGACCATAGCACTGTCCTATCTTATCCAGTGGTAACATGTATCCTGCAAATAAATTTTCTCTGTACCAGAAACTAGTATATTACATGGGGTTCCTCGGATTCTCTCTGTGATCTACCAGTTTAGGAAGCTGTGCCCCGCAGACCACAAAACTCCTTGGTCGTCCTGTTAATGATCCACGGCCCCTCTGTTTCAGATGCTGAGAGAAGACCCAGAAGGATTAGTATAAGACCTCCTTTGTTGTCTCACACGATAGACAGGTCGCTGCATCACTTCCTGAATCCTGCAAACAGTCAGATGTGTTGTTGCCTGATATTCAAAGTTGGTTTAGTGATGACTTTTTTATTAGCAAAATTCTATAATCAGCTTTTTATTTTAGTTGTAAAATGGCAAAAAAAATCCTAGATTGCTAGCTCTTTATAACAGCTCCCTTTCTTACGACCATTCATTTTCTCAGCACAAAAGGACAGTTTAATGTGTTAATTCCGATATGTACCAACCCTAACTTCGATTGATTTTATATTTTTATTTATAAAAGCACCGCCATATTCCGCATTGCTGTACAGAGAATAGTCGTCATTCACATCAGTCCCTGCCCCATTGGGGCTTATATTTTTATATTCTCTAAGACATACTCACTAGAGTCCATGTTAGTCAGACGACTTTTATCCTACAAGTAAGTTTTTGGAGCATGGGAGGAAACCGGAGCACCGGGAAGAAAAAAGGGCAGTAACAGCCTTGTGCATTATACAACGATATAATGTATATTAGTAGTAAAATATGAAAAAATACACATAAACAATAAGTATGTACAATTAAAGCAAAATCTTTAGCTAATGTCACACTGACCTTATGAAAGTTAGTAAATGAAACATTGAAGAAATCTATAATATTATATGTAAATAATATTGTTTGGGCAAGAAAGCAAAATTGTGTTTTCTATATTTTCTTATGAAATCAATAGTTTTATAGATAATTATACATTTGCTGCAGAGAGAGGTCAGGAAGGCAGAAAGGGAAATGTGTATGAAGGAGTAAGTTCATTGGAGTGTGTAAGTGAGGAGAGGTGAAGATTTATGACCCTTACAAATTAAACTACGGTTCTAGACTCGGAGAATGATTGCCAGGGTCTGAGCATAATCTGCATGGAAATCAGGCACTAACCAGTCCAGGGGCCGGTAGATACATTACCCCGGGAGTTTGCTGCAGTCCCAGGCGTCACCCACCAGAGATGAGCACAGACCACCCAAGGGTACTGACATGCCGGCCACTTTCTGTTATTCAAGGCGGTATAACATAAAAAAAAAATATTGTGTAAGTGTAATTCGAAACAGCTTTTAAGTGTAAAATCTGCAAGTGTTTAAATTTGCCGCAGAGAACAGACAAACATGGGAGATGTTTTGATACGTATATAAAGTCTCTCCATGTATCCTCCTCAGGCGGACGTGACCTTACACGACCATTTTGTGACCTTTCTCGCACACGGATTGCTCAGTACAAAGGAAATTTGCGGCTGTTTATCCTTTACTGCTATCAGCTATTAGGGGCTAATCATATGGTCTATCGATCATGTATTTAGTCGCCTGCCTAAGAGGCAGCAGGTCCCCAGGAATGTGGCACTGATGCGCCGTGACCTTCAACCTCTTACACAAACTGGGCTATCGGGAGCACCAATCAGTGACCTGCGATACTGCTTAAACCCCAGGGGGCAAATCCTTTGCCTGAGCCCAGTTACCCTCTCTGCACTAGTGTGTTACCCTCACACTCATTAAAATTTACCAAGGCTAGCTTAAGGCACTTATTCCTGCGCCACCTCCCCATATAGCGAGAGTCCCGGTGTCCGTTACCTTTGCAGTCACTCTCCCCACCTGAAACCTCCAGGCTGTCATTCTTCATTTCTGCATTTCTCGATTGCAGTGACCTGGGGGCAGGAATGAGACATAGATGTAAACTCAGCTGCCCTTTGTACACACCCATTATCCTGTGCAGTTACATAACCGTGGCGTGAATGTGCCTGTTGGGTTGAGAATAGGGTATTATTACATTTATATACCGTCTATTCGTTTTCGCCCCTTGTGGTGCATTTGCTGAAAGGGACATTTTTGCAACAAAGAGGTGAATTGTTTGTCTTGTTCATGCAAAGCACCAAGATATGAAGGAAGTGGTGTGATACATATTGCATGCTATGGATAGGTAGGCACTACTTGGACAGTTATAGTGTCCGTGGTGAAAGGGAACTCACCAGGGGTACATAGGCTTTTTAATGCAAACTAAACTGTCCCTCCAGCTCCCATGTTTGCCTAGATGAGGGTCCGGTAAGTACCGTGATAAGTACGCTAATGGTTCACATGGCAGTGTCATTACATCAGCGCTCCTTAGTAGGCGTATCGGGGGTGCTGAGGTAGAACAGGGGGCTGGCACGAGAAGTGTCAGCCTCTGCCCAACAATTACTATGTGGAGTGGGGGGGGGGTACTTGTTTTGGGCTAAGTTTTTGTTTATAGGTAAGTAAAAAAAAAACCTGTCCCATTAGCCACAGGTAGAGCAGTCAGATTGGTAGTTCCTGACCAGACTCATCCGAGATTCCAGAGGGGAGATGGGTTGTGAGGCCAGAGGGGGGTGGGGCGCTGGCAGTCACGTAATTTTGGCCCTGCCCCCTGACATAATGATGCAAAGCGCTATTCTGCCCCAAGGAGGTGGGGTTTGAAGGCTCAGCCCACTTTACTAGGATGTAGGGAGATCTCCCCGAAATTTGTTAGTCTCCCGAAAAATCCGGGAGAGTGGGCAAGTATGACCTAGGCATCTCATGTGTCCTGATTTTATCCCTGGACAGTCCCTTTTTCACTAGAAATCTTTATCTCATCATGCAAATTTTTATCTATGTCGGATCCCTCAGGCACCCAAATTAACAGGACAAGATGGGATAGCTCTTTTATCTTGTATGGAAAGGAGAAGGAACTAGAGGATGGGTTTCATACCATTAGTAAATTTCAGGAAACGTGGGTGTCCTGATTTTTCCTTTAATGCGGACCTGTCACCTAAACACAGCCGCACATTAAACAAATTTGAACAGCCAACGCATAATTAAATATATACTATGTATATTAATAACCAAATGTAGAGTGATCCGCCCATGTCCTGGCAAGAGCATGCTCAGTGTGCCCCTGAGAATCATCCTGTGACATCATCCAGCTGCCAGCTTCCAGTACATTGGCTCTAACCTATCACATGATCATTGTCATGGGAACTTCTGTCCAACCAACAGCCAATATGAATAATACCTAGAGGGGGAGGGGCACAGCTCTATAGCTGACTTTACCTAATAATTGTCAGTGTATTATACCTACACATGGCAATTAGGGGCTTGTACTCAGGCTGTACTATTCATTTTAGATTTTTCAAAACTACATGACAGACACAATTTTATTTTTATTCTAAATCTGGAAAGCAGACAATTAAATAAGTTACCCAGATAAATAGCCAATTTCCCTCCATCCCACAGCTTTATGACTCCCTCATAATGGTCTTATGTTTTCAATCAATCCAGTAGTTACCGACATTTTAAAATAGTTCATTGTGCATCCCGACCTGTTGCACGTAAGCACGACACAAGCCATCGTATCTCGACAGTCCTTGTAGAACTGCAACTCCCAGCACGTCATGTTTACTCATTTTGATTATAACATACTTTAATTGCTGTTTACAGTCTCCGCTTCAATAAATATTCTCGTATAATGTTTCCAAGCTGGAATGGGATGAGGGTCAGGAGGAGGAAGGGGGGGGGGGTGCTAATACAGTAAAATATATCATTTACTCGCCCTAAACTATTTTGATTTACTGTATTTTCCTGCGAATTTAAGGATAAAGTTAATCTTACTTATTAATGGGTGACAATGTCCCTTTAAGGGATTGTTTACTAATATATGTTGCTAAAATGGGTAAAAATTGTATAAAAACTAGTGCACGCATTTCACATGTTCTTAACACGTCCTCCGTACGCTTTTCATGCTTCCACAAATACAGTCTGTTGTACTGAACACACATGAAGTAGAGCTTGCTGATCGTTTTTAAACACAGCTATAAATGTTTAGAGCACAGTGGTGAGGAGACATGCATTATATTATTAGGGCACTTTTCAGGCATTAGTCAGCGACCGAGCAGAGCATTGGCAGCGGATAGGTGTGAACGAGCCCTCAAACTGGATCTTTTGTTACATGGACAATTTCCCCTGCAAGGTTTTCTCACTTTTTGCTGACTTTGAACCTAACCAGGACCCTGATCAGAATGGACTTTACGTCCTGCTCCCTGTAAATACCGTTCTGCAAACAGTCTGTGTTTAACATCCTACAACAAGACAACAGAATATTGTTCTCGGTAATGCGGCACCTATTTCAACAACACTGGTTCCGACACTGCACTTTTCTTATATTTTGAAATAAAGAGAGTAATGCCGTCTGTGTGCGGCTGTTGTGGAAATACGCCCCGGCCCGCCCGCCAGGACAAGGCTTCGGTGGCCTTGTGACAAGATATTGCGCTGCGTGATGGTCAGTAATTACGTTTATCATTTTATGTTGCGCATTGATAAATGGATCTTCCTTACAATAGTATAGGTCCTTTTTTTTAAAAATAAATATTTGATGGATGGGACTAAATACTGCATCTTTTATTCAATATACTTGCCCCCAGGGCCCTCTGTGTAAGTTTATTTAATTTCAGGTCCGCTAGCCCTCGTTACTGGCTGAGTACAGCTCAGGCATATTAAAGAGCGTGCGGTTACGTGTTCTCTGTGTGTCTACTGTTATATGAGTGAGATTCTGTATCTTAGTTAAGTGTATTTATTACCAGTGTATTTAATTGAAGCAAACTCAATTTAGGTGTTGTTATTCTTGAAATAGCACTTCCGAAAAACGTGATTTGTATTTTTAGGTGCGTTTTGTATTTATTCTGTTATTTTAACTGGGTATCTATGGGTGGGTGGATTGGGGAGCCAATGAGAGCATTGAAAAGTTAACAGCAGCACAAATTATTTCAGCTCGACCAACTACTTGCGTTTTGGCGAGTTTGAAGTGGAAGGGGATTGGACAGGGTAGAGCCAATCAGAGCATCTAAACATTCCTACAGCACAGAGCTGATTGACGGGAAGATTGTGCTATCAAACACACCTCTATATTACAGAGTTAGTCATCCAACTTCTTTATTTTAGATATCTAACAAAACCTTTTCTGTGCCAGTGGTTTGAGTCGATGAGCTCACTCAGGAGGACAGGGGAACAGCAATGCACTGTTCCGTCCCATAGCAACTTTTACACATTAATTTAAACCCAGAAATATATCCCACATTTTCTGCAGCTTGCTAACATTATAGGAACACCAACTGAGTGTATTTTATTAAAGGTTGGATCCAAGGAAATATATACATTTTTATGTGTTTGTTTTATTGTATTTTACTTTTAAACTTTGTTCTTGTTTTTTCTATGTATCTGCAAAAGGGGAAAACTTTGTATGTTTTAATATTTTTTACATCAGCTTGGATGTCAGTGTCAGGCTCTAACACTAGGGGCGCTGTGGGAAATGTAAGGAAGGGAATGGAGGCAGCAGGAAGCCACAGACTGAGAGTTATATAGTGTAAGGAGCGGGGTCTCTCAGCAGCACAGAGTATATCAGGAGATGAGTGATGTGTTAGTGAGGACAGGGCTGCATGTGACGGGGGCAGTGACATGATGTGAGGAGGGGAATGGAGGCAGCAGGAAGCCACAGACTGAGAGTTATATAGTGTAAGGAGCAGGGTCATCCAGCAGCACAGAGTATATCAGGAGATGAGTGATGTGTAAGTGAGGACAGGGCTGCATGTGACAGGGGAAGTGACATGATGTGAGGAGGGGAATGGAGGCAGCAGGAAGCCACAGACTGAGAGTTATATAGTGTAAGGAGCAGGGTCTCTCAGCAGCACAGAGTATATCAGGAGATGAGTGATGTGTTAGTGAGGACAGGGCTGCATGGGACAGGGGCAGTGATATAATGTGAGGAGGGGAATGGAGGCAGCGGGAAGCCACAGACTGAGAGTTATATAGTGTAAGGAGCAGGGTCCCCAGCAGCACTGATAAGTGATGTGAGGCTCCTGTCATAGTAATGCAGGAGGACTGTGGTGTCAAACACATCTCTATATGAAGTGAAATTCATACATCCAACTTGTTAAAGCACAGAGATTAGATTGGAATGTGCAGTCTGAAAACGTGGCAGCTCAGAGAGCCGTGTATGGTTTAAATTATCTCTCAGAAAAAAAAGAAGAAAAAAAAAGAGAGAGAGAGAGAGAACAGAATCGCTTGGGGTCACATTTGGGAGGATTTGGGAGGATGGCAGAAGCAAGTGGGTTGTTTGTGGTTTTTAGGTTTTTTTTTCCCCTTACATATAACTGACTCACTTTCCCATGTTTTAACACTGAAAAGAGCTTAGGGCTGTTTAAGACGACCACACAGCTTTTCAGCTGACCACAAAAAGGAAGTTTGGCAATGACACTGCAGAAATTAGTGCCCACTGGCTCTTAACTGTCATAATGCCAAATCCTGCAGGAAAGTTTTCTTGTCAAGTTCGGTTAAAGGCTGAACTCCTTGTTTACTGTGTTAGCGTTTTTGTTTCAGAGAAGTAGGTATCTCCTAAGTCTATATTGTAATCAGCCGTGTGGTTTGAAATAAGCAATATCTGCTAAAGTGCAAATTGCAGACTTTATGCATCTTTCGAATACAGGGCCTGAGTTTGGGTTATATAACGTCCGTGCACTTACATGTCTATGGCTGAACTTTGAATTGCAGGTATCTTAAGACACATGCAGATTTATATCTAGCATACAGTTATGTCCAGAGCAATAATGTGTCCGTCTTTATCAGCTTGTAATCGTTGGGCCTGTGGGAAGCACAAAGATGTGTGTAAGTGGCAATAGGACACCTCTCTAAGCGGCGTGGTTGACCTGTGTCTCTCGTCCCAGAACTTACATGAGAACACCCCTACGTGTATACGATACGCTCAACTCAGAATAGGGGCACAGGTTGTGCGCATGAGCAGTACAGCAAATTTTGCACAGGTTGCTTTTTTAACGTGGCGTAAGTGGACTTACACCCAATTCTAAATCAGACCTAGAATTGCCAAAATCCCGTCCCGTCCGTTCTATTTAGTGCAAAACGAATTGACAAATCTTTTCCTGCTGGTTTAATGCGAAAAAAAAAAATATTTAAAGTACTTTTTGGGGTTGTTCATTGTCTACGTTTGTTCAATTTCATCTTTTATTTCAATATTTTTTTTTTTATAGAATTTGATATTAAATAAATGACAGTTTTTAAGGCTTTGTCTTCTGCAGCGGACTGTTTGTTTTTTATTTGTTTTTTTTTAGTGGTTGTTGAAATAGTCAATGCCGCAAATATAAAACTTGTCTGTGAACGTTTGCTACATATACTGTCTTGTAAAGTGACAAAGGCGCTCGTACGTGGTGCAGGTTCTCGGCTGTTTGAGATCTGATTGGCTGGAAACAACACCTTATAGAATATGATCAGACACAGACGGTACAATTGGCAAAGGCGTTGCTGGTCCAATAGCATCTGATCGCTTGTTGCAACATTATTGTGCAAGTGTTCACTAATTAAAGCGTACCGTTCTTTCAGTCTTTTGCAGTGGCGGACAGGTGCAGTGCACAGGGGCCCATGGAGATAATAGGGCCCGCTGCATGGAAACTAGCAAGCTGAGGGCCCCAATTCCTCCTACCCGCTCCCCTGCATCGGGGCCCACAGCTCCCTAGTTCCGCCTCTGGTATTTTCAGCTGTAACATCGTTTGGGCTTTATACAACAACGTATGTCCGTAACACAACAATACACCTATATTATACACCGTACAGAACTGTTACACTGTCCGTGGCTACATCTAGCAACATCAGACTTTTATAGACAATATAAAATATATCTTCTAAGCAATAAAAGATGATTTATGCTGCAGTTTTTATATGCAATTTTCTTTATGTTTTTTTTTCTCTTTTATTATTCCGTTCATTACGCCGCGTGTAGACTGTAGCCGCTCCATCTAGACATTACGGCCTGGTGAACTTGCAGGTACAATTAGAAGAACACAAGTGGATGACACTCCCGGGACTATTACATTTAAAGTGAGATTTATTATCCAGGTTAATTTTCCTTCATCCGCCGTAGCCCTTATCGAGACTTGCTCGAAATTTAATAAAGATCTTACAGCAGCTGCCGCTTTTGTTGTGAAATATGTATAAAAAAAAGAAAAAGTCTGAAAAGGCGACGCTATTCGGCAGTCACAGAAAGTGGCGTTCCGCTCTGGGGAGGACATACTAGAGGTCGGCATGACAATAAAGGGTGTGTAATTAAATATAACAACAGTAACTATCAGCAACTTGAAATACAGAATGTGAACCTGAGCCTAGGGGTTTAGTTCAAGCAGCAATCTCATGAAAAAATGTGTTTTTTTTAACATAAATCACTGTGGCACTCTGTGAGAAGAATCTTGTTAATAAACATTTTTTTCTTGCTTTGTTTCTTTCAGGCTGTTATTAATGATTTCTAATTCTGCACAGTGTCTGCGGTGTCATGTGACCATGGTGGCAACCACAGTCACATGACACATGCTAGAGAGAGGCTTTGAAACTCCCCTCTGAGCTCTGTAAAATGCTGAGAATCTTGAGTCTCTGTATGTGGTTGGCAGCCATACTTCTCTGCCCTCCAGAGAGATTTTGGAAAGGCTATAAAGATTTGTAGGAGGTTAGCTAAGGTAAATGATTATCGGATGCATGCGTAGAGAGTGCTTCATTTGCTATTTAAAGAAAAAAAAACAATGTGATATTGTTGCTTTAAGATATGTGCTTTTATACTGATTACTGCCGCCTCAGTCTTAACTAATGGCGTTGCACCTTCAATTAATATTTACTCAGATATCTTAGTGTAACCCTTTGTGTATCTCTTCCATCATGGGGGTCCTTTGTCTGATGGGGTGTTTTTTTAATGAACACCTTTTAACTCAAGAAATCCATCCTGTCCTCTTGGTGTATCACATTGCTTGTTTTAAATGTGTTCAACATATTGTAGATATGTCAAAAATACATACAGTATATATCTTAAATACATTATATAAAAACATATTTTACTTTAAAGAGGAACTCCGAATTCATGAAATTATTTTGTCCAGACTTGTTTGTTTATTCACATTTAATTACATTTGGATGTGACAACGGATAAGCTCTGGTATCCAAATCTGCTCGGACACTAGAATTCCCTGAAGTTGACGTTCCCCTTTAAGGCTCATACATATAGGCAGCAGTAATACAAGTGAGGGGGGCTTTGAGAACGGGCTTCTAACGATCTGGTAAAAGTGAGGACAGTGAGGTACAACAGATTTCCACATTGATAACTTGTTCCTTGGTACCAGAAGATCCAGCTTTTTGGTATCTACTACGTACTTGAATTTCCATCTCCGCTTACAAGAAAAAAGTAAATAGCTTTTGAAGCATCTAAGTAACTCGGCAAAAGACGTAGGTAATGGTTCGATAAGCCAGCATTCACAGACTGATGAGTGACGGACGCAATTTAACGCCCTTCCCCCTCAGAATTTAATATCTAACCCTGAGTGGCTAGTCTATACCCGTTATATGCCTACTGCTCCAAATCTTGTATAAAAAATGTTGGCTCTTATAATTATCATTTTCATGATGATTATTATTATTAAAGATAATAATCATAGTGGGCCTGATTCATATAGGAACGTAAGACCATGTACGTGCCGTATCTAGAGTAAAATCTCTCTGTGCATGCACCAGATCCAGGCTCACGCTGGTAAACACAATTGCACGCAGTTCTGTTCTGCATGCAAAATACACTTCTGAGCGAGAAGGCGCAAACGCACGTTGGCAGTGTTCAGTAAGGGCTTGCCGGGGACGAGCAAACGCACATGCAACCGATTCAAACTCTGGGCATCTCTTAGGTATGTGTAGAGACATAGCGCACTCAGACCCATGTTTAAATGGAAACGTTTCTTGGGAGCCGCTTGTACTTGAATATGGGCGTACGTGCGTTTAATATCCATCCGCTTTTAAAAAAAAAACCACAAATTGCGTTCACTTAACGTTTCTTTTTTTTTTTATCCCTGTTTAAAAATGCGCTGATTTTGATGTTGTTGTTTTTCAATATAATTACAGTATAAAGGAAAAATGTTAGCATACCGTTCTGTGATAAAATAATTGTTTGTTTGTGATTTTTGTGCAACAGATAAAGAATATTTACATAAAAAGCGAGAGTAAAGTACAAGGTTCTGTCTACACTTCTAACAGGAGTCTCTTTTCACCACCTTGGTGTACAAGTCCTGACCGTGATCCTTTTGCTCAAGTATAGTGAGTTTTGGATATGAAGAGGGAATCTTGTGACGCTCTGGTTTAAATCACCGTTGGGCTTGGCAGATTTGTAGGGTTCTGTTAGTGGTAGTGATAGATTTAATCCCAGTTTCCTCTTTCTCTTTTGATGGTAATAAAAGTGACCTGTGTGGTTTTATCAAGAAAGTTTTGTGTTTTTTACCCTCTGAATTCTTTTATCGTCCTTGAATTTCGACCCCGGGAGGTATACCAAAAACACAAATGACTAAAGTAGTCATACAATTGCTAAAATATATGTTTAGTTAGTCACAAAACTCTTTGATGATTTTTGTTTTTTTATCATTTGTAACAAATCTTTCTGACCTGATATTTTGACAGCTGTTGCTGGTGATTGGGGTACAGTATTCGGTTTAAATTAAAATATCAATTGTTACAATGCACATCTAGCACGCTTAATTGAAATAGCTTATCAAATTAACAGACTTGGTTTATGATATATCATGGTAGTTTTTCTGTCCACACGGATCCAGAGAACACGGACGGAGCAGAAAGAAGCGCTTTCCCGTTTCGCTGGGAAAGTTTAGCTGTTTCATGATAGCTGTGTGGATACCGACTGCAATAATGATGCTGGAAACATCAGATGCAATTAGCAGAAGTGTGTTGTAAAATGTAATTATTTTTACATTTGTGCCGCGGAGCGACATCAGAATTAATTTTTGAATGAATATGCTGGGAGAGGACCTAATTTATTGTCATTAGCAAATGAGTCTATTATTGTAATGTTCCCTCATTTGAAGCCACTGGGTTTATCTGCAGCACTTAAAGTAGGCTTTAAAGATCTGTAATGGCGGCAGCCATTTGCAAAACAGCGAGAGGAGGAGAGCGGAAGATTACGAGGCTGTTATCTCTCTCAAGTCATTAGCAAATTATCACTTGCGCATAAAAGTTTCATTCTGCGTGTCCCCAGCTCTTTATATCAGTAATCGGTTAAGTTAATGGGGAGTTGGTGTGAAATATAATATTCTGTTATGTCACTTTTGTGCATGTGGCAGGGGCAGTGACATGATGTGAGGAGGGGAATGGAGGCAGCAGGAAGCCACAGACTGAGAGTTATATAGTGGAAGGAGCAGGGTCCCCAGCAGCACAGAGTATATCAGGAGATGAGTGATGTGTTAGTGAGATCAGGGCTGCATGTGACAGGGGCAGTGACATGATGTGAGAAGGGGAATGGAGGCAGCAGGAAGCTACAAACTGAGAGTTATATAGTGGAAGGAGCAGGGTCCTCCAGCAGCACAGAGAATATCAGGAGATGAATGATGTGATAGTGAGGACAGGGCTACATGTGACAGGGGCAGTGACATGATGTGAGGAGGGGAATGGAGGCAGCAGGAAGCTACAGACTGAGAGTTATATAGTGGAAGGAGCAGGGTCCTCCAGCAGCACAGAGTATATCAGGAAATGAGTGATGTGTTAGTGAGGACAGGGCTACATGTGACAGGGGCAGTGACATGATGTGAGGAGGGGAATGGAGGCAACAGGAAGCTACAAACTGAGAGTTATATAGTGGAAGGAGCAGGGTCCTCCAGCAGCACAGAGTATATCAGGAGACTAGTGATGTGTTAGTGAGGACAGGGCTGCATGTGACAGGGGCAGTAACATGATGTGAGGAGGGGAATGGAGGCAGCAGGAAGCTACAGACTGAGAGTTATATAGTGGAAGGAGCAGGGTCCTCCAGCAGCACAGAGTATATCAGGAAATGAGTGATGTGTTAGTGAGGACAGGGCTACATGTGACAGGGGCAGTGACATGATGTGAGGAGGGGAATGGAGGCAGCAGGAAGCTACAAACTGAGAGTTATATAGTGGAAGGAGCAGGGTCCTCCAGCAGCACAGAGAATATCAGGAGATGAATGATGTGATAGTGAGGACAGGGCTGCATGTGACAGGGGCAGTAACATGATGTGAGGAGGGGAATGGAGGCAGCAGGAAGCTACAGACTGAGAGTTATATAGTGGAAGGAGCAGGGTCCCCCAGCAGCACAGAGAATATCAGGAGATGAGTGATGTGATAGTGAGGAAAGGGCTACATGTGACAGGGGCAGTGACATGATGTGAGGAGGGGAATGGAGGCAGCAGGAAGCCACAGACTGAGAGTTATATAGTGGAAGGCGCAGGGTTTCCCATAGTGTAATAATGTGGTTTCTGTAGCCAATTTTCATGAATGTGAGCGCAGACGGTGTCTTTGGTTTTTAGGTAAATCACACTTGGCATCTAGTGCAGAAAGTATTTTTTTGTCACCCGCAGACACTCTGTAGTTGATATAACTTATATAACTAGGAGGCAATGAGATTTTGAGTTGAAATGATTCTCCACTTTAAAATAAAAATTTTAAATGTCCTTATGTTGCCTTGAATCTGTGCCCTTGCACGCCAGTATTTCTGGTATTGAGCAGGATCTAACAGCAGGAGAGATCGGACGCTTTGACTAATGAATGGAGGTGGACGGAGGGACCCCCAATAAACTACTTATAGACTACAGAAAATGTAAATAAATAAATTAATATGTATATTAGTGCGAAAACGCCTTTAAAGTTAGGTAGATAAGGTTTTCTAAGGCAACGTTGAACATAGGTTTGTGGAAGCCACTTAGGCTCCAGTTTACTCTTGAAATATTTAGTATGTAAATACTTTAGGTACTTAATCTTTACGGTATGCCTATGCATACTTCAGGAGTATTAAAGGGAGCATAGAAAAATCCCGTCAGTGGTAATGTAAGTGTGGTATTTATGAGCTAATTATCTGTTTGCTGTAAACGATGTTGTCCTAATCCCTCTTCATTCCTTAAGAATTGAGGATTAAGCAGCAGTTTTCTCTGCAGCAACAAAGTTGTTTGATTCACAGCCTGAGATTTTCGGCAGCGCAAGAGAAGTAGAACGAGAACTTAAATTTAAGGGCCACTAAAACCCGAAGGGCGGTACCCTGCAGCTCCGTTACAAAGTAAAGTTTAACAAGAGTATTACCTTCCCATTCCATCCCAGGCAGCTGAAGCCACATCTTTAGAGTACTGTCTTAAGGCCGTCTGATGTAAATTCCAGTCTGTTAAGTTGCTGTGACATCACTGCTGGCCCCACCCCTGTTCAAGAATCTGCCAGCCTTGAAACAGAGAAGCCCCTCCCTCTTAATACTGTATCCTGCAGCTAATGGGTGAAAGAGACAAGGATGGTGTAATTTGGCATGTACACTTTATTTCATGCACATTTATTATTCATCTCAGTAATGCACAGCCTTTGGTATACATTCATGGTAAATTGTGTCATTATTGGCAATTGGTGGCCTCTGGGTACTAACAGATCTGTGTGTGATGTTTGTGTGAATGTAACAAATACAATGTACGTAAGATATCTTAGATTCTAGGCTTAGCGTTGCTTGCGTGGAGTATGATACAATTGCCTGTGATATCACAAACTCCGTCACAAAATGATACATTCAACTCAGCTAAAGCAAACTTTCTGCTGGTGTTTCCGGATAGTTCTATTGGTCTGGCCAATTTTTTTATTCATTTATTTGTGTCCTTTGACTCATTTAACACTTTAACTGAGATATTTATATGTAGTTATTGCATTTCACTATGAACTGTTATAGCTTAATACACGAAGGTTGTTAATTGTTCTCGAAGACAAGTGACCCATCTCACAATGATGTTTGATCACTTCTCTCTATCATAACAATTGTTAGTATTTAACTAGAACCAACTACAATGAGTAAGCGGATATAAAACCCTTTTGCAATCTTTTTTATAGATGGCAGCTCCTTTCTGGCTCATTTAAAACCTTTTCGTTTGGTCTGAATGTGTTCTTATCTTGTCCTTACTTTCTATGTGTATTTCAGCGCGTCTTTGCTTTGCATGTAGTTTTCATGGTAGAACTCTCTAGTTACCACTGAATTTGAGTCTTGCGTTTGTTAGGGAGCATTACAGACGCTAGTGAACAATTTGGTACATTTTACACAGAGTAGGAAAGTTTGTTCGGCCAGTGACGCACATTTAGCACACTTGTGGCGCTGTCGGCAGGACCAGATGGCCGTATTGTTCCCACACCGCACTCCTCTGTCCTCTTTCCGCGTAGCCTTTGCCAACCAGGCTCCTCCCTGTCAACTTTCCGTTTGCATGAATGTGAAGCTCAACTGAAAGGGGCATCTACACCCTGTAGCCGGGCCGAGGTGTTAGCGGTCGGAGGCAAGTGGCATGACAATGTTATAGCCATTGGGGACCTTGGTGGATTTGACGAACGTTGCATCCAATGTAAGCATGATGTTATATAGAGAGATCATCGTCATAATTTATTTATATAGCGCCACTAATTCCGCAGCGCTGTACAGAGATAGATAGACTCATTGAAGCTCTGGTCATTATCAACATTACACTATCTTGGTGCTTGTACATTGAGAGTTTCAGGTCTCTTTCCTGGTTCCCAGGTCAGACACCTGCGCAGTAGCCAAAGGATAACTGAGACTGTGTATGGGGCGAGCAGCCTTGATATGGGGGTACAGAACCTTTTGCAACATGATTTTCTTCTTATTTTTTTTAAAAAAGGGAAAACCTGCAAGATAGTTGTGATGTTCCTTTAAGACATGCCCCATTGTCTCTGGTACGTTCCTCCTTTTTATCAACATGATGAATAGGGGCCTTTGTTTGAGGGGACGTAACAGGGCCTCGCTCCCTCCCTCAGGTTACCCAGTTGTGTTAGAATTACCTCCGCTTCCTACAGTTGTATCTGGGTTTTACATTTCACATTTCCCTTCACACATATAATGGTTTGGATTAATAGCTGCTGGGATGCGATTGGGAAACCAGGGCGAAGGTATAAATTAACCCCGCCGTGGCTGGAGAAGCGCCATCACGTATGGCCCCTAGTGGCGTTGTCTTAAATACAGTGATATATGTCACAGCCGACCTGGGAGTGGTTAGATTCACAGCGTTCTACTCCGTACAGTCTCTTTCTCTACCTAGAGTGTATTCTGTCAGATGCACGTCCTTGTGAACAGTTAACTGACACCTACTGCTTAAACCTGATCTCCATACTAACCCCCTGAGGTAGTGTCAAGGTCAGTTCTTCAGAACGGCTTCCCAAAACCGGTCTAGCAGCTGCAATGTAGCTCATACTCTTGGAAATTAATAAAATACAATATATGTATATATATATATATATATATATATATATATATATATATATATATATATATATTCTTTAATGACGATATTGAAAATAAATAAATAAATTTAAACTTTTCAAGCATTTAAGTTCTTGTAACCTAAGACGTTGTCCCTTGTTACGGAATAGATTGCAAGCTCTTGCTCCCGTCCCTGCATGTTGCAATTGTTTTTTTTTTTTTTTTCTCGGGTGTTCGATTAAAAAAACAAAAAATACGCACACCGTCAAATAAATAGTGTGCTATAGCGAGCACTGTAAAACAATGTAAGCTGTAACAACACCAGGACACACTGCAGGGTGTTGTTTTGTAGAAGAGAATTTTCCCCTGGAACAATAACAGCTTTTATTAATCAGTTGGCTGCTGGGTTTCATTCTTTGAAAGCTCTTTATAGTAACAGAAATGTATAGTTGGAGATACAAGGTTACCTAAGGCAGCCTGAGCTGTGTGTAACACATGGGATGTTGTGAGGGGCTTCCTATTTTCCTCTGGTCCTCATGGCTTACACTCTAATATTCTGGTAATCCTGAGTAGACTTGTGTGGAGTATCCAGGGTGTCATTAAACGGGTAGGGCGGTTTCCATTGCCGCTTTGTAGAGGTTGGTTTCAGCCGCCTGTCTGCAGTTTTGTTTTGATCTCAGGCCTCTACTTTTCCCCAAAAGCAGAGCCCCTGGAATAATAGAAAGAGATCCTTCCTACACCTCCCTTAACAGCGGGGCAGCGGTGAGAACATTGTACAGTTCTGCGCACCCACCCACACTGTCCCGCGCTCAGGAGAGGCAACCTTGGATGGGACTATTTATAACCTATATTATTTTACAAGCTTTGTTTAAGATGAAAGGAACAAATTGACAGAAAGCTGTGTCGCTCCCCCCCTCCCTCGCCCCTCTGTATACAGCTGTTCCATAACTCCCCTGTGTGTTGCAGGACGTCCCGCACAGTTCCTAATAGATCTCCTTTTTGTGTTTAGGTTGTGCTGCAATGTTTTTATAACAGTGAGAAGTGCGTTTGTGCTCTGTGATATCATCATCATCACCATTTATTTATATAGCGTCACTAATTCCGCAGCGCTGTACAGAGAACTCACTCACATCAGTCCCTGCCCCATTGGAGCTTACAGTCTAAGTTCCCTAACATACACAGACACACACACACACACACACACAGACAGAGAGACTAGGGTCAATTTGTTAGCAGCCAATTAACCTACCAGTATGTTTTTGGAGTGTGGGAGGAAACCGGAGCACCCGGAGGAAACCCACGCAAACACGGGGAGAGCATACAAACTCCTCACAGATAAGACCATGGTCAGGAATTGAACTCATGACCCCAGCGCTGTGAGGCAGAAGTGCTAACCACTGAGCCACTGTGCTTCCCCTATAATCTGGTGTTTTCTCATCCTGGGATATTTAGATATCTGCTCATTATTGTTACGTGCTTAATAAAGGGCCGTCTGGGCGATAGCGCTCTAGTAGAGGTGAGCGACATTGTCAAAACTGTTCCGCACAATATCGGTCTCGTTCCGCATCTGCAATGTTTCGAACCATTTTGCGTTGGACGAATTCGGTCTTAAGCGTTGGCCTTTTCAAACCAGCGAGATGAACTGTCCGGTGTCATCCCATCTCTATTCAGTCCGTAAAATGGGAAGTTACAAAGGAAGGGCTTGAAGTTTGTGTCGCACCTGTTCCGCTGCACAGATCAATGTGCCACAGTTTCTCCCATCTAATGCTCTAGTGTCAGTGTGTACCTCCAAGAATGGAAGTACACACTGATACTTAATAGTAACATCAGTAATAACAGCTATTTACCACTAAGGGGTTTTGGGTTTCAGCACGGTTTAGGATAAGTTAGAGTGCACCCATGTTGATAGAAGTTACAATAGAGGTGTACAGCCTGTCGGTCAACATCCTACATGGGGTCTCAGAAACTGTTTTCAGGGTCCCCTGATTGCTTGTAACAACCTCTTTTCAGGTCTTAGAACAAATGCATTCTGATTCTTGGGGCCCCCCGAAGACTCACCTATAGATAGAGCCTAAGGAACTTAGGACCACTGAGAAAACCAATATTGATGAGAAAGCAGTGTATCAGTGTAGTAGGAACTAGCGTTACCCATGAGGTATGAACGATGTCCCCTAATTCCTGAAGGTCCGATCGTCTATATTCTCACAAAGTGTCACATCCCCAGAGATGTCTCTTAATTCATAGAGAACTGGTAATTATTGGTTAGCACTCAGACAGCTGATGTATAGGCAGCGGCGGGTAGACTTTAATACATTAATTTCTCAGTTTAGAGGTCATTTTCCAATACTGGAAAAGTTCAGGAGTAAATTTACAAAATGCTACTTTACTGAAAGTTTAGTGTAAGTTTGGAATTTTGCATTTCCTGCTCAGGTAGTGACTCAGATAGTGCAGACACTGTACATTGCTTTGCCCAGCAGATTGGAAGTAATCTAGGTGGATTACCAAGTATCTCCGGTTTGGCCAATGTATGGAAACCTTCATCTAGGGAAAGCTTTAGATATGAGCTGTAAAACACACGAGATGTCTAGAAAGGAAAAACAAACGGCGTGACAGCAGAGAGTAGGTAAAGAAAGAGAGGACAGAGCAGTGCTTGTAAGTGTTTGTAAATAATTTAGTAAGGGAGAAATAAATGGACACGTTTGAAGGGAAGAGAGAGAGACAGGAGCGAGCACGACACAACGAGAGATACTGTATCAATCACACTGCAGCAGACATCAGTCAGAAATCTGCCGATCAATCATCTATCAGAAATTCATGTTGGACAGAATAATTGTTTTATAAATTATTGATGTTTTATTGGGAGATTTATGTTAAGCAAAACACAGTTTAAACAAGCCCATCAGTCAGTTTGTCAGGGAGAGTCATCCTTTAAAAATGCCAGTACCAGCAAACATTGCTCTTAATTTCATTAATAAGTTTAAACAAATACATTTAATCAGAGAAAGAGACACATATCTGTAATAACATATGAGCAGTGTTACAAACATATCTGACAGTAAAGCAGGACGGAGCTAGGGGCCACGAGTGAAGGAGCGGGCGGGACGCATGTTAGACCAGTACTGGACTAGAGGGAGGTTTGTTGTCAGAATGAGCTGCAAACACAGGGACTGTCATTTGTATACAGTCTGCAGGACGTGACTTAAAACTCTCTTTAACCCTTTTCATTGTTTAATTGAATTGTATCTATAGAATTTCACGTTGTTCTGAAAATTCTGTCCTGCACTCGTGCATAATGGTAATACTTATCAGTACCATAATGAGCCCAAATGATGCCTACGTTGCTCTATCTGTGGGGGGTGGGGTGGCAGTTTTTCACATAGTCCTAATACACTCATATGAACAGACCGTTATTCTACATTGCATGAGTCCTCACATTTTTGTGAGAGAAACACACATTTCTTTGGTTTTCATCAAGAGGTTGAAGGAACGGCGGGACGGAACGGGGCTGCAATGGTTTACACAAGGTCAACGGGGAAGAATACATTTTTATAAATTGTTTATACACTTGGCCTTGATTGTATATTCCACTTAAGAAATGGAGCTTAACTCTGATTTGATTTGGAGTTCTTGAAAGTTTCAGCAGATATCACCCCCCCTCCCCCGTCCCTATCAGAGCCGCGTGTCGGTGGAATGTCCAGAGCGAAAATCAAATTACAACAGCCGGGCTTCTGAAAATTCAATTATTGTGAATGTATATCTTAACCCTTCAGTCTGCGGCTTCTGCCTTGGAACTAGCCGGCCGGTCACAGAAGATACTTAGAAGTGCAGCCTTAAGTATTATATAGCTGTGTAAGTCCATCCCTCTGGGCTGGTGTTTGTTTTAGGCCTAGTGACACCTCTTTGATGCCCTAATTGAAGGATATCTGGCAGTGGGGGTCAGAGTGGACCAACAGGAGGTCAAGTGGAGTGTTTAATCAATTCCGCTGTCTTTTGTTTCGTAGAACCTCTGTTGGCGGTAGTACGAAGTCGTTTCATTAATAGCGAATACTTTTTGCAACATATAGTTCATAGTCTATGCTAAGATAGGATCATATTTCCCAGTCTGACATGTATATTGTGTTCATGTGTTGCTCTCCACTGTGTAGTGGACAGGGCAACGTTAAATCCTAAAAAGTGTGCAACATTGTTGATTCATTGTGTTGTATGCTTGGCTGAAGGTCAGAAGTGTTTTATGAAGCCACCCACAGTTATACATATTATTATAATTATCATTTATTTATATAGCGCCACTAATTCCGCAGCGCTGTACAGAGAACTCACTCACATCAGTCCCTGCCCCATTGGAGCTTACAGTCTAAATTCCCTAACATACACACACAGACTAAGGTCAATTTGTTAGCAGCCAATTAACCTACCAGTATGTTTTTGGAGTGTGGGAGGAAACCGGAGCACCCGGAGGAAACCCACGCAAACACGGGGAGAACATACAAACTTCTCACAGATAAGGCCATGGTCGGGAATTGAATTCATAACCCCAGTGCTGTAAGGCAGAAGTGCTAACCGCTGAGCCACCGTGCTGCCCACATTCATGGGAATGTAGATGTCACACCCACCATATGACATGCCACGCCCATTTTGGGTCCTACAAATCGGGACAATCCCCGCTGACATTGAAAGTTTTCGTGCCTTCTCATGACCGACAATATGGCTACCTCCGCTACCAATGCAGTCTTGCTATTAAGTCATTTTTATTTTTGCTGTAGATGGTTGAAAGATGCCAAACTGACATAACTGCAAAAAAAAAGGTGTGAGGTTCATTTACCAACGTTGCTGAATGGTGCAAAATTCTAGTGCAAACAGCAACCTATGAGAGATGGGCTTTTACTGTCTAACATACACTAGGCAGATGGTAGCTAATTGCTGATTGGTTGCTATGTGTTGCAGAACACGTGGGCTATTTAGACAATTTTATATAGCAAGCCTATTTGTGTTGTGCTTTATGCACAAATCTGAGTGTAAAAATGGCTTCATATAGCATGTAGTCAGTGTGTGGATTGCAGAACTATTTACCACATCCAAGTGCCTTACTATTGGGAGGGGTGGTATTATCCTGGTACCAGCCCCTTTCAGGTCTCTGCACATACAATGGATAATTGTGAGCTCTTGTTGTACAGATGCTGGTGCAGATGGAGGTCTGTACCTGCATGCATAGCAAATGAGTTCTACTGGCAACCCCATTTTATACATCATAAATATGTAATTTGTTCAGCTGTTGTAATTAAATATGTATGTGTGAAACAGCCACTATTCAGGTCATTAATGATGCGCCATGCCAAATTACAGCTTACAGACGGTAATGTGTACCGTTGTACAATGAGGGAATTGCCCAGGACTCCTTGTCAAGAGATAGAATCAGTGCCTATAAGTGGCATATTTTTATTACTGTAATTTGGTTCAGTTCACATCACACACAGGATGTGGGTAATGCCAGGTTACTGAGACACAGTTAGGAGATCATTACAGTGTTATTTTCAACCTCTTATTCACTTCCTAAATTATTCTTCATGGGATTTTTCTTTCTGCTTTAAGAACCAGTCAGTATTTAATATTAATATACACTGAAGGCTGTGTGTACCGAGCTGAATAATATACATGAAATATCTGGTGGGTTTAAATTTATGGCCACTCCTTTAAACCCAGCGTGCTCTCTCTTCTGCAGCAGGAGAATGTCAGGGGGAGGAGCTTCCTTATCTAAACAGGCAGAGAGTGACTGATCGCTAGGCAGACTTGCTTTGCGGAAAAGCGCTGGTCAGTGACATGAACCATTTTGTGTGTTGAAGCAATATTTCTAGAAATGCGGTGCCTCATGCCTTAGCGAGGTAATTTGTTCCTATTTAATGTATCGGCTGAATATTGTCTCAGTCCACAAAATAGCGGCTTTCATTGTGTATTACTAATAGACTATACGTTATCTATGATCACAAAAACAAGCTGGCTCTCGTTTTCTTTCTGTGATATGACTGTAGTGTAATGGCAGCAGACGCTACATTGATCTACGCAACGGATTTATAAGGATGTATTTGTGTAGCATCATAAAAGTGCCCCGTTCCTTGCAAAAAATCCAAAAGATTAAACGTGTGACCCAAATGACAGTAATATTAAAGCTCACACATAATGAAAGGTTGTAGTGCAACCCACGGCCAAGCCACAGGGGGGGGTGTCTACATTCAGCTGTTTTTCTCGGGTTGTAAAACAGAATCAACACGGTAACCAACGTTAAATGGAGCGGAGGGGGGTGAGGATCACAAGCCGCAATCTCTAAGTGACATATCACTCATAAGCAGCAGTATCTTAATTGCGGTATGTGGTTTTGATGTGTGTTGGGTGAACTATATCGACGCATTTGTGCAAAACCCAACGCGTTTGTGCTGCGCCTCAAGTACATAGATCAAGTCAAGTGTTGGCTCTAGCTCCTCGTGAATTAATAGGCTGCATTCTCATAATTATTATTCCATGGCCGCCACCACGTGTAGGTGATACACTTACTTTTAAGTGCAATGGATCAGATAGACATGGCTGACGAGTTTGGTACCCATGGAGCTTATAATCGTTCTTACCCTGTTTGTTAAACTCTGTTATTGTTGTGATAGTGATATAGGTTCTATATGTTGGGCAGTCTATGCCTGTGTGTGTCTCGTCGCCAATTTCTCGGTCGTCCTACACACTGCTCCGGGACCTGTCTGAAATGTCATCCCATTGCCCCTTTGCAAATTGAACTAGCCTGTTCCCCAACAATACTGTCCATTTCATCCCCAATTTCATATTAAACACCCCATGGAATTGTTGACCAAATATTGCACAGGTGATGCCAGAAATTAATGGCCACGAGTCTATTTTAGAAATCACTGCTGTCCTTTGCTGCTTTAAACTGTTCAACCTTCTTCTTTGTTTTATTTTTTAACATAATAATATTTCTTTGTCATCGGCAATAGCAACAATGTAACAAGGACAGTCCTGGTTTGGTTTGTACAGTGTTGGGGGCACTCACAGTGTAATCTGAAAGTATTGTGGCAAGGAAGACGCTGACTCATCATTAAGTTCTAGTCCTTCTCCTTAAACCTTCTCATGCAGACACAGTTCTCTATTCCATTACTAGCGGCAGAGGAGAGACCCCAGAAAATAGCCAAATAAAGTTAGAGCCATTAACGACTGACGATTTCAGATAAGCGTTACCAATGTTCTGTTTAGAGGCTGAAACGTAGACGCTTTAGACAGAGCACTCGTATGCTGCCAGCCAATCTGATGCTGAATGACTTGGGCTTGTAAGCCTTTCTGAATTTACTGTATATTAGTTTCACAATTCAGCGATCCAGGGTCTCTGGGCTGTGGCGTCAGATGCTTCTACGTAATTTCTCTTTTGTGTGCGCAGATTTTTCATTTAACACAAATAAGAGATTTTAAAGTGATAATGACCTCTGACTCCCCCTCCCCGTCCCCGATTCATCTGTTCACAATTTGCGCCAACGCAGAGTAGAGGTGCCCCCTAATTATTGGGGCAGAGAGTGCTCTTGATAGCCCAGGACTCAAGGGGTCTGATTCAACGAGGGACGTAAACTGCGATTTTGTGCGTATTATCTGCAAACTCACTCTGCGCATTCCCAGAAGCCGACCGTACGCCACAAAACGCAACAATGTTCAATCCATCTTCAAACGCAAAGGACACTTACTATAGCTTATGATTGCAAGGAGCGACCAGGTTGGGGACTGGGCATTTAGCCATAGTCAATGTACAGTCGCGAGCTCACGCAGCAGCGTCCGATTCAAGCTATGAATAAATAATTTGGTAATCTATTTAAACAACAAATTTAAACCACATATTTAAGCATCATGGGCCTGATTCATTAAGGATCTTTTGTCTCCTGGACAAAACCATGTAACAATGCAAGGGGTGCAAATTAGTATTCTGTTTTGCACATAAGTTAAATACTGACTGTTTTTTCATGTAGCACACAAATACTTGATAGCTTATTTGTACACTGAAATTTAAAGTTGATATTTGTGTGCTACATGAAAAACAGTCAGTATTTAACTTATGTGCAAAACAGGATACTAGTTTGCACCCCTTGCATTGTAACACGGTTTTGTCCAGGAGACTGAAATAAGAAGTTTCTTAAGTTAAGATCCTTAATGAATCAGGCCCCATATCTTTATAATATGGATTTAATGTTTTCAGACGATCAACAGAACTGAAGATATTCTACATACCGATGCCAGTAAATGGCCGGCTTGCAGACAGGGAAGTAATGTTTAGCCAGGTTTAGGTGGTGGGGATTTTTGTGTTACTTTTTCTGGATGACTGCTGTACCACCACTAGAACTGTTTACCATCCTGACAACTGCTAATAAACAGTTAAGTGGTTCAGCATACCTGTGTTGGATTCCTGTGAATGCTGTACTTTCTTACAATATATATAATGTGTGTATATATATATATATATATATATATATATATATATATATATATATATATATATATATATATATATATATATATATGTGTGTGTAGGGGGAAGGTTAATTTGAGAAGGGGTTGTTTAAACTTGAGCGACTCCTTTAAAATATATATTTGAGTATGTCTCTAGTAGCTTGTTGAAAGTTTAGGAATATCCAGAAAGATTGGGGGGGGGGACGCGGCTCCAGCACAGTAATCGCAGTTCAGATGTCTCTCACCAGAAGTTCACGTATCTGTCTCCAAATCTTGGTATATAAAGCTGACTGACGTGAACCCAAAATAACCTTCAACCCAATTGGGACCATTTGGACAATGTCACTTAAATTGTAGAAACTATTTTGATTGGTTAAAAAAAATTGCAGTTTTCTGATAGTTCTATCCTGACCGTGTAACCTCTGTCTTTCTTATTTACTAAATATGTGTTGTAAGTATACATTCCTGTAGTTTTCTAGTTGGTACTCTGGGATATTTTGTTTAAATCGGGCTTAAGTGACCTGTAAGCATATATTGCTTTGAGGACAATTTGTAGCATGCTGGGTCCTGCAGTAACAAACACCTCTGATTCATAGCTGCTCTCCGCCTGTTGTGGAACTATAAGTCTCAGCATGCATGCCTTATCAGCCGAAGGCTGGCTGTGCGTAGTTATTTCTACAGAAATTGGGAGATGCAATAAACAAATTAGTGCCAGTTCATTTTGGAAAACTGAATAAGGAACTTTTAACTTTGCCAAGAGAAGTAACCTAAGCCATTATGAAGCAGGTGGATGCGCCTACTACAAAAGTACAGATAATAAGTTTATTGACTTGTGAATGATGGTTCTCTAAACAATCAGAGTGGTATCATTTATAAACTGCTCTCTTCTGCCTCTTCATTGGGTATAACTGCATCCATGTAGCAGTTTTGATCCTAGGCAGTCTTGGCCAACCGGTGGCATTACAGATGTTGTGAAACTACAAGTCCCAGCATTCCCTTTCAGATATTGGCAAAGCATGCTGGGGCTTGTAGTTGTAGAGCCACAAGTTGGTCAAAGTATACAATCCGAACCGCTCTGTCCAATTACATGAAAAATGAGCTGAAACGTTGATGGTGAATTTTTTTTTAAAAAAGAAGCAATTTTGTAAAGGTCGCAGGATGCACAGACATAGTTGTCTAAAGGTGGAATTTTAAGCAGCTCGCTTTCAACTTACATCCTTTTAATTCAGTCTGGAATCTGCAATATTTTGTTAGCTCTGTTGCCTATTTTTCTGGGTAAACGAGTGTTATTGATTTCCAGCATTGAAGAAGTTACCTGCGTCTTAAACACCAACAGGATTGATGAAATGCATGTCATTGCAAAGTCAACGTTGGTGCGGAAGGAAGAGATGTTTTTAACTGATCCAGCCGACGTTTCAGACCAGCTAGGTAACGGGCGGAAACATCATCTTGGTTAATTCCGTCTTGTTCAGAGAGGGAACAGAACATTCCCCAGCTGATCCTCTTTCACATGATTCACTCAGGTCTCCTGCAAGCCGGGCTTGATGCGATTACCGCCGGGCTTCGGAGGGCTAAAGGGGACGACACTGGTGACATCACTGGGACACTGTAGGACATGACAAAATTCATTAACGCTTTCAGTGCTGTGCTCCGGAGAGCGACACGGAATTGAGCAGAGTTGCAGAATTTCAGTTAAAAAAAATGGCACTTGTAACGTTATTGAAGTGTCAGATTCGGTTTTGTAAAGGGCTTTTCTCCCTTATTTAATGAATCGATATGTGTATACCCTCCTGCAACATTTACTAGTTTCTGTGCTTTTTATAAATCATTTATATAATCAAACAGCATGTTTATTTTGATCGTCTTTCTATATCATTGTCCATATAATGCAAATTTGCTTTCTGGATGCAATAGTATTGTCATTTGCCTAATGCTAATAATATGGGGCTAAAACAGCACAGAAGGATGCTAGACAAAAAAAAAAAGCAATGTATATTTGGTAATGTTTGTTGGAAGGCATGTACATGCGAATACATTAAAGATGTATGAAGGTGGAACACCTGTGTAATTCAGTACAGCGTGTAGTGTGTGTCTTATAATCTGCTGGTCAAAATGGAATAACACTTTTATTTTCTGCTGTGCTGTTACAATTCTTGCTGCGTGTTTTGCTATTCGTATTCCTGGGAGCCCCTAATTTATACAGCTCGGTCCGGCCAGAAATGTGCCGCACGCTCTCCGTAGCCGATATGGGCCTCACCCTATGTGATGTTCTGCTTTGCTCCATACCCAAGAGCCAGCGCAATTTAATTGACGTTTTGATTTTCCTAAGTGTAATCCGGAAATCTTTTAAGTCGACGCGCTATTTTGAACACCCGTTCTTTAAATATTTAAAAAAAGAAAAGAACGCGGTTTGAGCTTCAGGAGATCGGGCCTGATTCAGGGAACAGGAGGTTTTGCCACTTTAAATTAGAAACGTGTGTCCTGCCCTTTCCCAGATGCCTTGCGGGACCCAAGGCTGTTTTGCTTCCTCCTGATATTGCTCCTAGTGTTGGTAACGTGCCTCCGACACCTCTGAAAGTGAGGTAATGGCGCGGAAGCGTTGTGTACGGAGTATGTGGCAATATAACAATGGTGTGTTGGCGCGTTTAAAGCTGTGACTTGTAGGAGCACGCATCGAGAGTTAACGGGCTGCATCCAAACCCCGGCGTTCTTTAACCCGTTCCTAGCCAAGAAAACCTGCAGCAGCTCTCACCGCAGGCACTCAAGTGGTTAGCTAGGCTGGGCCAGTCCTATGGCTGGAAGCCAATCACTTTGTGAAAAGACAGCTGCAAGACCCAGCCAGTCGGCCTTGATTGTTTGCTGGCATTTGTATCTGGCCGCAACCGAAGTAAACACTTTCTCTTGAATGTTGATTTTCTGTTGTGTCTGGCAGCCACAGAAGGCTTGAACTTTAGCCAGTCTACAAGCGACTATTTTTACCTCCCGAGTGCAGCGTTCGACTGGCCAGGCCTTGGAAGCGAACGAGCTGTCTGCGACCGAGCCAGTTTTCTTTTTTTTTTTTTTTTTTAATGACTTTGTATGACATAGTGAGGCAGAATCACATCTGGTCATCTCCACATTAACCGTCTATTGCGCACACGTCTCCCAAACTGTGAGCCCAGGCACAAACTAATATGTGGATTTCCTGTTCCACAGTCCTCGGCTCTCTCTCCTCTTGGAAAGTTTACAGTTAATATATTCCCTGGAACGCAGTCAAGTTTTTGACAGTGCCTGAGTGTATGCTGAGCTGTGATATCGAGACGCAGAGCAAGTTGCAAGAAATCTGTTTCTACTCAAATCTGTTAAGGTTTATAAAACTCCAGCAGAGAGAGAGAGAGAGAGAGAGAGAAAAAAAAATAAGGGAAAAAATGTTTAGCAAAAAAAAAAAGCAAGGGTCTCGGCTTGTTTCCCTCAAAGCGCTCAATGTCCGCCATTTTAAGAATTCAGCAAAAGGCAAATCTTTTTAGTGCCTTACATGGTGGCTCTATAAACTGCAGCCCCGGCCAATCGTGTAAACAGTGCCAAGTCACGTGACCTGCCACGAGTGCAGTGAAAGCCATTTCCTTGTTTTTCGGAGTAAAAAAAAAAAAGAAAAACGTTGTTACCTCCGCAGATTACCTTGTTTGCAATGCCAGATGCTCCTCGTTGAAGCTGTCGAGCGGACTGGCATTTGTCCATAAAGTTATTTTAGTAGGTAAAAAAAAAAAAAAAAAAAAAGAAGTCTCGGAGTACTTGAGCTGTGCGCATTCTTTATGCAAAATGGATTTCCCCACTTGGCCCCCGTCCAGAAACGAGGAGCTGGGCGAGAGGAGCGCTCAGCTGCAGAGAAACTAGTGGACTGACACACTCAACGGTTTTGGCTCTTCACCAAACAATCTAAACTGATGCCAAAAAAATTCAACAAAACGACACATTATTGCATAATTACAGCCATCAGCTAGGTGTCTATCCTGCACAAGAGATTTTTTTTTTATTTTATTTTTTTAACAAAGGTATCTGATCGTCATTCAAAATAAAAATCTTTTTTTTTTTTAACTTTTTTACTGTCTTGTTTTTAAAACATATGCTCGTGTTTGGCAGACGTTGAGATGAAATGAGATTTTTTTTTTTTCCATAGGAATTTTCATTCAATGTATATGTTTATTTAACTCTGACATTGTTAGAATGTCTCAAGCGCATGGTGAAATTAACTTTTCCGTGTCTGCTGCTTAGAAGAGTCTACGTTTTAGCACAGGTTCAGTGTTTTATGTGGGTTATGGTAGGAATCAAAAGGTAGCTAGAATTGGCTTTCTTCGTTAGTACCGCCGATGGGGGCGGGGGAAGCATGTGCGCACTGTTGCTCCAAACGTTCCTGCGCGGTCCCTGCAGCGTCGCTGGGCTGCCCTTTTGGGTCCAGATGTAGCTGGACTTTAACATACCTTCTAAATAGGAGAAGTGGAGGTGTTGTCCATCGCAACCAATCAGATTCAAGCTATCATTTTATAGACTGTACTAGATAAATGATAGCTAGGATCTGATTGGTTGATGTGGGCAACAATTCCACATTTCCTTTTTAGAAGGTTTGATAAATCCACCCCCCCCCCCCCCTGACATTTTTATGTACTCCATACAAGCAAATTTAGAACCAAGTATTTGTGTGTAGGACGCAGTGAGACGGAGTGACTTGTCCGGTGACTCCAACAAGTGTTTCGGTCATTGTTATCCATTCAGCCAACTTAACCATGGTGATGATGTCATCCTCTTGCTAATCATATTGGAAAATATCTTTATACAACAAAGCTGCGCTGCAAAACAGTGACTAGAGCAAGAGATATTACCAGGGTCTGTCTGCTGTTCAAAGCTCCTGCAAATATGTAGTGGTCCTACAGACCAGTGATTCCAAATCAATGACATCTAACGATGGACATTTTATGTTTGCAGTATTGATTGATTGTATAACCTTTAAGTGTCTATTTGGTAGATTTCTTTGGCGTTTTAAAGGGCCAATTCGATTTTACCCACTGGCTTCTATTCTCTGTATTATTTAGCCGACCGCTGTTATAAACTTTTTGTTCTTTTCTTCTGATCTACAAATTTCATTAACTTATATTGTACTATTTCCCTAACTTCTTAAGTATCAGTTTTAAATAAATCTTTGCTGCCTACCTGTATACAGGACTGTGACTGAAGACTTTAATTATTAGAGGGCTTTGACCAATCTATCAAGGGGATAGCCATCAGCTATAGCCCTGGTATCAACGGGATGTACCCCCGCTGTCAAACATTTCGGGATTTCAATACATTTGTACATATGAGAAACGCGAGCTGGGTCACGCATGCGCGTAGCTCCGAGACTGTCCCAGCGGATCAATAACTTAAACCTTATCTCTCCCGGCCAGTATCGCTCAGCATCGTCTTTGATATATTATTGATAAATTGCGGCAATAAGTGAAAATGGAACCACAACTTTTTTGCTCTCTACTTGGTTCAGTCTAGAATAGAGCTAAGTCCGTTTCCACTAGGAAACAACGCTCTCACAGGTAGCTCTAAGTGCTCCTGTACGCGAACGAGGTGTAGGCCTGAGTCAGCTTAAATGTCAAATTCCAGAGTTTATGAACCTTTGTCTGCAAATACCTCCAGTACGTCTTCTAAGGATTCGTCTCTATGGTTAAGGTAAGGTTAGTTATTGATCGAGTCAGACAGAGAAGGAAATACGATCTGATAGGCCGGCTACATACGGACTAGAGTTAGGAAATTGATACAATGATTTCGACAGTTTCCGAGTAAGACATTGGACTGAATAAAAAAAATTAAACAATAAAGTGTTTGAAAGGCCAAGTAAGAAGTGAAGCATTATGGTATAGAAATCGATTTGTCAGTAATAACATTTCCCTATTATGTCACACAATGCTCATTAGTTACGGCCAGTTATGTCTGTCTTATAGACGGAATGCCAGATAAGCACAAACAAGGTTCTTCCTTTCAAAAGTTTGTGTTGAAGTCAATGCTGAGTAGTAAAACGCTGTGACAGGCTTACAGGGAGGATTATAGGAGCAAGAAAATCCTTCTAATAGATATTTATCCATTTATCCGCTAGGGAGAATCACATTTTCCACTATCTTGTTGAATAATTCCTGTTATTCACTAATTTACCATGACAGAAAGGGTTGAATTCTAGTTGGATGTAGTGTTATTTCTATATATATATAAGTGCCATTGGAATTGTGTCGCTATAGGGGTACACTGTAGTCCCAAGTGGTATTAAATGTCAGCGCGAGTGGACAAATTAGCGCTCTCTTCTGTCTTCCGGCCAGCCCATCATAGAAAAAAGAAAATTATTTTATTACAGATAGTTATTAGAGGTTATAATGCTTTCATAATTAAAAAAAAGAAAACGTTCAAGATTGTTTATCCTAAAGAGCTTAAGGAGAATGTTTTAGAGTGGAATGAGCAATGATTTAAGTTCAAATGATTTTTCAATTAAAAAATGTAATGTATAAATACTATCTTTGGCTCGATTGGGATTTTTATTTGAATTACACACTACAGTACAATTTTAACTTCCAAAAAAAAAAAAAAAAAGTCACTTCTCATTTTGCTTTGGTTAATAAATTTATGGCCATGTCGGAGGCTTGGCTTGGACTTAAGCAGCCGACAAAAGTGTACAAAGACTACCACCCCCCCCCAATTAAAAATCTGCCAGTGTTTTCTTTATGTTCCGGCTTCATGAAGATTTACTGCGCCGCATATAATGGAATTTCTTTTGATATCATGAAAGCTTTGACAATCCCGTTGTAAGGGTTAATGTAGCATGTTCAGGATTAGGCAAAGGAGACATTTTCTTGTAGGAAATTTATAAAATGTTCTCCTTTTTATGTTCAAATGCGTCCCTTGAATCTACCACATTATTATTTAGAAACATTATGCAGGTACAGCTCTTCTGTAAGACGTCGCTACCAATCTGACATTGCAGATAATATCTCTTGCACTAGTCTTCTCAATGTCTTATTACTCAACTACAAACTGCTAAGAAGGGTGGAGCATCTCTATCTTGCATTTCTCTTGCATGGGGACAGAAAAGATATTGGCTTGAGGTCTCCAAGGTTTTAGAAATGTATTGAATAAATTGCAGATTGATGGAGTCACGTTTGGAGGTATTGATGGTTATGCTACAGTAAGCATAACTGATGTGATATGCTTTTTTGTTTTAGCTATTTTACCCATATTAGTAGAATTTTGGATAAGAGCTGTGGGATGTGTTATTGGCTATTTTTGAAGAAGGGAAAGAGGAGGCAGCTTATTTTTTGTTACCTTGAAAAAATACATAGTGAAAATAAATGGTGAGATCCTTGGATTTAGCTGACCCCTAAGATGGGGTTAATAGGTCATCCTTACATCTAGGTGTCTCTTGTCCTCATTGGCTGTTATGTATTTCACCATGGTCCAGTTTTGTTGGATACATTGTAACAGTCAGACAAAATAAGAAGATTCCACAGAAGGCAAAGTTTTGTTAGTGTCACATACAAATTTTTAATAAACATGTTTTATGAAAGTATCTGTTTGACAGTATGATGGAAACTGTGATACAAGAGTATAAACCGTAGGACAAAAAGAAAGGATAGTGCGGTAAATAAATTGATTACCACGTACATCAGCCCACTGTTGAGGAATAGCTGAAATAAAGTAACTATTGGGGTTGTGTAAAGAGATTCACAAAATAAGTTTGCTCATAGATCCCTTGTGAGGTGTTCAACCAACTTCCAAACTTCTGGAGATGTGATTGGTAATAGAACTCCAGTTAGAGAGAGTAGAGATTGACTTGTCCCATAGCTACATCACCCAATAAACATCTAAACCTCTATAAGTATTATTTTATTAAAACTATAGATAGACGCAGTGTTAATCTATTAACAAAGTAAAAGTAGATCAGCAACTAACAAAAATTACATGCTCAACTTTAATAAACAGCTTGAATAACTGGAAAATAGTGAAAGGAAAAAAGGGCGCTTCTTTAAATTAATGAAATGTGTACAAGTGTATAAAATCATTTGAAACAGCAGCCAAGGACAAATAGGACCAATGTGCAAGTGCAAATAAAAGAAAAATGTTGTCCGGCGCTCAGAAACAAACAGAATTTAAAAATCACTGTGTCAGCATAAACATAAAGGAGAATTTTGTGCACAATATAGCTATATTGGGGTTAAGCTCACCTGCCGGACGTCAAGGCATCTCCTGTAGGTGAGTCCCTAAGCTAGTGATACAAATTTACATTCAGGGTGTTCCATTACTATCAATACATCTTTATTACTGTATGTACATGATCCTAATTTTGCCTCTTTTCTCCATTATATTAAAACCTTTTCAACTTTGTAATGCAGAAATGAATTCTTTGCTCTTTTGATTTTTCCAAAAACCAGAGTAATCCAGGCTAGAAGTATACACCTCTGAATCTATTGAAAGGAAATGGTATTGTTCAAGACTATTTTACATTATTTCACTATTCAGGGTTTCCAGGAAATGTTTTTTTTGTTGTTGCTTTTTCCAACTCTTATAATTACTTCCTGTGTAATAGAACAGAATCATGTAAAAGTACATGGAGAAATATTGCCCTGGATTAATAAGAAAACCTTCTCTGACTTTGGTTTTCTGTTGCAGATAAAATCTTTTTTGTGTGTGTGTGTGTGTGTGGGAAATGTTTGCCATTAATCCACAGAACTAGAGAAATATCAGATACATTTTCTGGCTCCTGTAATCCGTACAGTAAACGCGTGTATGGAATCTGTCAGTCGTCTTACATTCTCCCCAGGCAACGGTTGTTTTATTTCAGCTAGAAGTCACTTGACCAGCGAGCGGCTAAACCTGATTGGGAGTTTTACGAGCGGGGAAGACAAACATACTGTGGTTTCTGGCGATGGCATATGGCCGCTGGCGTCCTTGACAGTTCACCAAGCCACAATCATCGCTTTCTGTAGCCACAGGAACAGCAGCCGGCTCTCGCACCCAACGGGCGGAAGACAGAACTCCGCAAACCGCTCTCTCGTTAATAATAAAGCCCAGGTTTACTTAAACATAGGAGAAAAATAGAAAATTAGCAAGTTTAATTGTTTAGGTTAAAGTGATTAAAGGAGTCAAATAATAAAAATAAATAAATACATAATAATAATACATTAATAATTACATTTCTAGTGCTAGTTTCATATCTTTTCATATCTTTTATTGAAATAAATTTTAACTTTTTCACTGACTGATAGATCTGCAAATGACTGATGGGGGATGAGGGGATAGCCTTGTCAGATCATGTATTATATTATTATTACCATTTATTTATATAGCGCCACTAATTCCGCAGCTCTGTACAAAGAACTCATTCACATCAGTCCCTGCCCCATTGGAGCTTACAGTCTAAATTCCCTAACACAGACATACAGACAGACAGACTAGGGCCAAGGGTTTTGTTAGCAGCCAATTAACCTACCAGTATTTTTTTGGAGTGTGGGAGGAAACTGGAGCACCAGGAGGAAACCCACGCAAACACAGGGAGAACATACAAACTCCTTACAGATAAGGCCATGATCGGGAATTGAACTCATGACCCCAGCGCTGTAAGGCAGAAGTGCTAACCTCTGAGCCACCGTGCTGCCCTATGTATGTATTATACATAATTTTTAAATAAAAAACTAGGATACATTTGCTCTGGTCATAAATCCATCCAATACGTCCTTGTACAACAGTTATAGAATCCTATTCTAATGCACGCTGTTAACAGGGGTGCAGCAGGAGTCAGGATTATTGAAAAATAAAAATTGTGCATTAAAAGTTCCAAGTGAGAAAAATTTGGACACAAAAAATCAATATGCCAAAAATAATCTTTAATTTTTAGGATGCACAAATCTTGGCCAAATGCAATGGTTTTGCAATATTTACAACCCCTATATTTTTTTTCTGTAGTATCGTTAGTAGCAAATGTTTCATTTAAATTTGTTGGGTTTGTTTTGGTACCAAGCTGTGGAAATAAAATCACATTTGTTTCTGAATTTCTAAACCATCAACATTACTTAAACTATCTTCTTGCCAAGTAGTAACTATTATTGCACGCCCATCTCGTGCTTTCCTGGAATACAGTTGTGAGTAAGGAGTTGCGATCCAAGCCAACGCATTGGCTTGGAACATTGTCAGCATTAAGATGATCAAAGGCAATTGGGTGCATATTCTAGCACAATTTTTGCAAAATATAATAATGCATTAAGGAACTCAATTAATATCTATGGATGAGGATAAGATTGAAAAAAAAAAAACATGTTATATCAGCATTTACCAGAATAGGGTATAAAAGTAAAAATAATCATAGATTTTTCAATTAGTTTTATTATTCCCCATTAATATTTATCTAAAAAAAAATGGTACGTATATAGTTTTTCTACTGTCTCCAAATGCTCCCATATTATAGAAGTTTTTCTATTGATTTTCTATTTTGCTTTCATGTACACCTTTTTGTGGCCACTGACTCTTGTTTTTCCTCTTTTATTCTGGATAATAATTGTTTGATAATAGTTATTAGCAATATTAGCACTATATAGTACTAATTGTTCTTTTTCCCATGATCTTGAGGCTTAATGTCAAATGTAGTTTGTATCAAAATGGCATTGAGCTTTACATATTACTTGGGAACCTAAATACAGGCCTAAGTCTAGATATTTCTAGTACCAGTGGCATAAATTTAATTATGAATTGAGAGTAAGTTATTTTCTTATTTTATCTTGTCAATGTTTGAGAAGTGGATATCTTCAGATCCTCTGCCTTGCTCGTTTTGTTTAGTTTGTATTTATACATGGCAGTTTCCTTACCATTAGAGCTGCTTTCTTTGCTTAGAATTTTACATTTGGATTTTATACCCTATATTGGATGAACACAGATCAGCATCATCATCATCATCACCATTTATTTATATAGCGCCACTAAGTCCGCAGCGGTGTACAGAGAACTCACTAATATCAGTCCGTGCCCCATTGGGGCTTACAGTCTAAATTCCCTAACATGCACACATAGACAGACACATAGGGCTAGATTTACTAAGCTGTGGGTTTGAAAAAGCGTGGATGTTGCCTATAGCAACCAATCAGATTCTAGCTTTCATTTTATTTAGTACTTTCTACAAAATGACAGCTAGAATCTGATTGGTTGCTATAGGCAACATCCCCACTTTTTCAAACACGCAGCTTAGTAAATCTAGCCCACAGACTAATTTGTTAGCAGCCAATTAACCTACCAGTATGTATTTTGGAGTGTGGGAGGAAACCGGAGCTCCCGGAGGAAACCCACGCAAACACGGGAAGAACATACAAACTCCACACAGATAAGGCCATTATTATTATTATTATTATTAATTTTTATTTATAGGGCGCCACAAAGTATCCGTAGCGCCGTACAAGGACAAACAATGGCACAGTACAAGGTGAAACAGCACAGTACAAGTAACAGTAAGCACTATAACTCTGGGGGCTCAGGCACAGCATGAAAGAGAGGGAGGGAGGGGAAAAGTGAGTACAGGCAGGTAACTATGGCCCAAGAGGGTGGGCACGGATGACAGGTTGAGAGTCACTGAGGGGAGCGGAGAGAAGCGAGAGGAGACAGAGGAGCCATGGTCGGGAATTGAACTCATGACCCCAGTGCTGTGAGGCAGAAGTGCTAACCACTGAGCCACAGTGCACAGATGGACTTGTGACAAAGAGAGGTCTATTGGTCTTCACTGAGAAAGTTCCAGAAAATGGTCATGATCGATGGGGTATCGGAGCGACTTTGTGAACTAGTGACGTAGGTAATTTGCAGGGGTATACCTCCTTTGGTCACTTTGGAACAAATATATATCCTTATGCATTGCCTTGGTTATCCTTTTCACTTAATATTGCAACAGTCTTAGGGGGAAATTGAATTGACAAGTTGTTTGGCCCACACACTATTACTGTTAGTACGGTAATTTTAACGAGGATTTCTGCTCACGGCTCTCGGAGCTGTTTGATTTGATTGGATAAGAAATGTTTGGTTTCTTATTTTCACCTAATTTAGCCCACTGGTGTGCGTGAATTAAGAGGATAAGTGAGCACATTGTTTCTTATTGGAGACCTGAAAAGGAAGCATAGATTTGGTTGTGAGTTATGAGCAAAACTTTGTTTCATGGATGTCCAGAGTTTGTGCTTTAGATATTATGGGAGCTCATGATTCATCGTTCCGTCCTCAGAAAGTTACATTACATTATCATCTAGATCATTTGTTTAAGGTTTGATTCAACAGCTCAAAGTTTTGCTACATGGAAACAGCTCCCTCCCTCGCTATATATCCAGCCCCATCTCTTCCGGGCCTCTTCCCATTCTTCTTTTCTTCATTAACTTCAGTGTGATTTACTGATTGTAATAATGTTTGTTTTGTTCTTGTGGCACATAAAACGACTTTGGGAATAAAATCGCACTCTACTGCTAGAAAACTCTGCTGGTCATCCCGAACTTCAGGAATCCAGTGTCATGACATTCGTATGCATGTTTGCAAGTTGGGGCCTCTCCATGAGATATCAGATTGTTCAAGTACAAGCACAGATAGGGGTCTCTTTATTTGATTAAATGTATTGATAAAACTTAGATTAAGGGTCAAGCATGGCCCTATCGAAGGTTAAAGGGCCGCCAACGCGGCCCTTGCTGTGTATCAGGTTGACCGCCACTGGTCTACGTGAATGTCACGCGTTCGCTACAGAATCAGCCTGTAATGATGGCTAATATTATTTTGAAAGTGATTGGAATCGCTCCAATCGCTTTGATGCCCAAGCCGATATGACACTGTCTCCAGCTTAATTGTAGTTTTCCTGTTTCGGTTGCCTTAGGGATGGGACCCAGCTAATTACAATGTATCTGATAATTCCTGAAAATTAGAGCACACAGTGCGACATCATCCTCATTACCTGCGCAGGAATGGCACCGAAATACCTCCCAAGAGGTCAACCCACGACTTGGTGTTTCCATCTTTTCATATTGCCACCTGCCTGTTGATTTAATGAACACTAATAGCTTGTTATTTTGTGTCTGCGCAGCCTGTTGCCATGGAGCAAGAAGTTAAATTGTATCATTCATTGTAACATCTGGAAAGTGAATCCAGAACTGATTGACAGGACAAATACCTTCTTACACCTTTAATTTTATCGCAATATTTGCCCTCCTTTACTTGTCTACTAACAAAGACATCTTTCCCCCATATGCATCTTCTAAATCTTCTTCTTCTACCTGGTTGAAATGATTAACATATTTCCGTACAGCTGCGGCGAGGGGCCGCGCACGTGATTGCATTATTTTCTTATAATCCAGTGATTTTTTTTTTTCTTCTTCCTAATACTAATTGTTTCCATATGTTGGGTGCAGAAAGTGTTGCTGGTGGCGTTGATCATTTTTTTTTTTCTTTTTGATTTGGCTAAAAAATAAATAAAATTAGAGAAAGTGTAGCCGCGAAAAATGCGGAAGGAATTGGGATGTTTGCCTAAGAACATAGCGACGGTGAATGTTTGCTGCGGTTATGCACTTAACGCGGGGACCATTAGATTTATGTAATGAAACATTCGGCAGTTCGGAGGAGTGCGGGGCAGCCAGGGAGAGGACATTGTAGTCGCTGCTGTAGATGCTAGTGTAAGTTTAAAAAAATGAGTTTAAATGAAACATATTTCTATGATTTTTCCATGTGAAAGTGCTATAATTCACTTCGGCAAGTTCATATATGTTTGCCAAGAGTTTTCATGTTAAAACCATGAGTTTGGACAGCAACCAAACCGTCTGCGAGTTCTCCCATACCCTTTAACCCTCTCCTAGTTAAACAGCTCTGTGTCACTGGAGGGGGTTACCTTAGGTAATCCAAAATAATATTCACTTGTTTCTGATCGTTTTAAACAAACGCTCCCTGAGAGCAAAAAAAAATGCTTCAGGAGAGATACAGTAGTGAAGTAGATTATATACCTGTTTTGGTTAGATAAATAAACTGTTTCTGTGTGCATTAATGTGATAGGAGACATAGCAACCTATTGGATTCTGTCATGTTTATCTGGTGTTTAAAAAATTATAATGAGCAGTGCTGGTCTTGCTACAATAGCAGGACCAGCACTGGTATAGCCCCCAAAAACCCAAACCACAAGCCCAGGACAAGGATGAGTTTGCAAGTTTTAAAACCTCATAATGCCAACTAAGACTTTCTCTTACCTTCATTTCTTTCAGAACATATTTAGTGAATCATTCCGCCATTTTTTTTGTTATCACAAAATTTGACTTACGGTAATACTAATCGACCTGATCCATTAATCCTCTTTCTTTTACCATATTCTTCTATTCTGTCACAGATTGCATGTTCTCTGTGCCCCCGAATGAGTTAAGAACTCAGAGGTAGGAAGGGGAAAGGTTATACTAGCAGAGGGAACCTGGTTCCAATTACTGACCGTGTTTATATTCAGAATTTACAATACCTTACATAACTTTTTCCTTCATTTAAATGTTCCAGAGCCACGAGAATGTTTACTGTTGGTAAGGGAACAGCATTAATATAAGATTTTATTTTTTTTCTCATTGTAACTTGGAGACGTAACTCGCTCTAAATATATTATGTAGTGACTAATAATCCATCAGCGTTCGTTACTATTTGAGGACAAAAAAACCTGCTTATGTTCTATATCAGTGTGCAAGAAATATATATTCTAAATTTAAGTTAGGACAGAGTTTTTTTTTCTGAAACTCATAAAGCCCCGAAATAAACAATAGAAAGTTTCAGACAGCAGCAGCACATTTTCAGATGCCGTTAGTCTCTCCCTCCTGGGGTTTTGTCCAACACTTACAGTATTAGGGTGCCCACACACACAGACACACACAGACACACACAACAATATGCCTGTTTGTCACGAAAAACCAGATCGGTCAACAATTTGGCAGTGCAATTGTTTAAGCCGAATGACTGAATTTCAACCCAATCATTTCTGCTGTGGACTAATTGGATTTTGATTGCGTATAATGATCATATTGGTACTCGTACGCGATGCAATGGTTGGTTGGTTGGTTAGGTAAAGAAATTACCAAATTGACCAACCAAATTGTGCCGATTTAATTACACCATTCATTATTTTTTTAAGTGGCTGGAAAGGTAATGTTATGCCTTAACAATTGCATACAACATCTCTTACTAAGCCGATAGCGAGTGCCCAAGAGACACGGCTAAGTCTACCTAAAACAATGTATTTACATCACTGGCCTTATTAATGTCATTTTGGCAAACGCATAGGTTCTTCAACCGATTATCAGGCCAATCACACGATAAACGACCGCTCAGCCCGATATCTCATTAGTGTGTACCCTCCAACGACGAACGGTTATCGTTTCAAAGCACATTGTGTCATTTGATTTGACTTTATAAATGGACTAAAAATCTCGATCAACGATGGAGCGATGTCCATCCAATCCTGCAGAGTGTATGTACTCAGGACCGGCAGTGTCCATAGATCTCTATGCAGTGTTCAGAGTCAGCATCTTTTCAGCCGATGGTTATGACAGATGAAGAGCACAGATCTGAGGGTAAATCTTGTAAAACGTGTATAGTGTGTACACAGGAATCGGCTGCTGATCGGGACTTTCAATCGTTGGTAAAATTGTTAATGATATCTGTGTACCCAGCCTAAGGTTGAGATCAGTTGTGACCAGTTTGGCATAGTTGGTGAATTGTAGCATTGTAACTGCTCCAAGAGTATACATATGCATTTATTCAGTTATAATATTGCCATTTAGACTAATGACATTGTGACTTTTATAGAGTCACAATAATTGTGTGTGTTTATCTTGGTTTGGCAGTTTAGAACAACTCGTAATAATTGGCTTTGCTTAAATAGATTGTGGTTTGTATCACCCCGCACCTTACACACACATACTACTTGTTATTGCTCAGTTACGGAACAATGAAAATGTGTCATTAATGATTATTATCCTGTATTGTTATCCAGTATCCTTGATTTCCAACAAGTTTGATACTGTCCACAATATTAGTTTTATTTTATTAGTGAATGGGAACCAACGTGAATCTGTGGAATGTTGATTTGGGCGTCCTGGAAATGTTTGAAGTGTTTGCAGTTTAGCAAACGTTTTTTAAGCAGGTGCGAGCAGGTAATAAACCTGCCTGCAAACAATGCAACAAGTGGTATATTTGTTCAAGATGTTTTATTTCCGGTGTATTATGAATGGTAGTTACATCTGCGCCGGGAATTTTGCATAACAGAACCTCTGCATAGTGTTTGCATTCAGCGAGAAGACCAGGCTTTGACCCAATACGTTGATTTTGACCGTTAGATCGTGCTCGATATAATTAAATTGAGTATAGTACTTTGTCTAGCCTGTTGATGTTGCCATTGAAATAGATGTCTACAGAAAGTATTTAACCGACAGCTAAATATTGCATCATTCTGTGCATTAAAATTCCATTAAAATCAATCTTTTAACATTTTTTAAGAAGCACTTGTCAAGAGTAAGAGACTTTTGAGAGCATTAATGAAAATATCTTTATGGAAAAGGAAGTGTTGCCTTTAAGATTCGGTGATTGGTTACTATAGACCACACCTCCTTTTGCGCACAATTACCCTCCGAATAGTTTTTCATAAAAGACCCCCATTTTTTTCCCCTCTAGCGTACTTTACGGTTTGGTCCCTTTGGCATCAGATGATCAGCTTTTGTCAGTCACATGACTACTAACGCATTTCACAAACTTGAGAGTACTAGATATATTTACTGTTCAAGCATTTGCAAATAGTTATTAATCAAGATACAGGTTAAAAATTACTATAATGAGGTACCATGAGGATGGGAGACTCGTATATTGAAATCTGCAACACCTGTGTGCAAATAGCACCCCTTGCTTTTTTGGTTGACATAATCCTGCCATTCTTTGTGCACAAGAAGCCAAAATGCTTCAAAAACATACATTTTAAGAGGTGAAAGTTGGCGACTCTTGAGAAAATCAGGACACATGACAAACCTACACGTGTCATCGCCTATTCATGATTTATTAACTTTTATAACACTTTTGTTTCCTAATATTCCTATGTATCCATTATTTACTATTAGCAATAACCACTTCTGTTGTATGTAAATAAAAATCACAACGTATTGTTCATTGACATTGTTAATTAGTCGGAACATAAGTTTCAGCGTTTAAATGATTGCTTATTATTTCACTGATTCTAAAACTTTATTGAACAAAAGAAGAGTTGGAACAATCCATTTAGAGTTTCCAAATTTGTTCCCAAATCCTGCCACTAATTATACACACTAGCTATCTATTACCATGTCCAATGTCATGTAGCAATTTCTGCAATGTGCAATTTATTTATTTTCAAATAAATTGTCCTGTTAAAAAGTTTAATTCTTGCAGTACAATTTGGATGCTGTGTATTGTACTCTAGTATACTAGGCCTTTCACAATTTAAAAGTGATTATAAAGTTTCTTAATTACATTCTAAGGAGTTAAAAGCAAAGCGATTTCAATCAGCTCTCATTTTAGCCAAGGGTAGATCGTATACGGAAAATTATAGCCTTTAATGAAGCGAATTCGAGGAAAGAGTTAATTTTTTTTTTTTTAATTACTTGAAACTTAATATGGGAATTGTGGCCAAGCCAGACTTAAGGCTTGATGTGCTTAATTATTCTTTTATCAATAAATAAGAGTGACATACAGTTAATTTTGGCACAGTAACCGAGCGGTGCATTCTGGGAGGCAGAAAATCACTGTAAGAGGCAGAAATGTTTTAGAGTATAATCAGGAGAAGAAAGAAGCCTTTCATGGAGCGTACGATGCCGTTGTCAGAGCTAAGGGAAGATAATGGTTTCGTAATAATGGCGCATTGTGAATATTTAAACTGAAAAGATTGTGAAAGAACGGACAGGAATTGTTTGTTAGCTAAACTGAGCTGTTGATCTTTATAGCTTCCAAGTCACGGTGAACACAAGGCAAAAAACATCCCAAACTGCTGCACTATATTTTAAATGCTTATGTGTCTTCCCGTGAAATCACACCAGATATAATTTGGGGAGGCTATAGGTAAATAGTTATTGCAGTTGCGCTGAGAATCCCCCGTTATCTTGCGAAGGAGAGAAGTGGGGAGAAAATCCTGCAAATTGATAAAAAAAACACAATGTGTCTCGTGCTGGGCAAATCTCTGGCCACTTACTAGCGGATTCAGCTACCCGTTGAAACGTTGCGTTCAATAGACGGACAGAATGTTGTGCATAAAAATAGTCATTGTTGAAATAGATGTGAAAAAGTGTCGTCTTTGTCTGGAATAAATCTGTGGATATTACAACCTATTTGGGCCGGTTGCTAAGTTTTAATTTATCTATTTATGTTCTTTTGCAAAGCGTTTTGAAGCACAGAGCGATTCTGTGCAGGGGGTGGTGGGGGGGCACGTTACGGACTCTCTGGCACCGAGCGGGTTAATGTCTTGGCTGCGCCGTACTATTCCGTTATTAATTCACGTTGGATCTATACGTTTTCTTCCTTTAAACATCTGTTAGAGGTAACTGTCCCTGAGACACTTCCCCTTCTGCTTTGTGAATTATTTCAGAAACAGATATTTCCATTACACAAGAAACAAGGCCAAAAGTATATATTTAACTTCTTTATCCTCACGTTTTTAGAATCCACTTCTACCCCTAGATTGCGTTCTTATGCGGCTGCATTCTCTTAACCATCAGCATTCTGCGACATCTTTGCCAATATATGTTGGGTGTTATACGATGCTCATTTTAACGGCATGGAAGAAACATTATATATACATTTCTGGTGTGTTTTTTTTCATTCACATTAAGTTCTGTTTATGTCCAGTCAAACCCAGTACACAGTTTATTTTGTGCAGTGAGTTATGTTTGTATGTATAGAAATATATGTGACTGGGATTCTCAAGGTTAAATAGCTATAATTGAAATAAGGCCGCACATCTTTTTCTAATGAATATATTTCACACTGCTGGCTCTGTGTAAAGTGGTCCAGATGCAATTCCACAGAAGAAGAAAGTTACAGGACAAAATGCAAACTTTAGAAATAGTTTTACGATGTATTTAAAGCTGCAGTTCTGGAGTTACTGTTGTTTACTACTTTAAGATGGGGAGACGGGCACACCTCCCTCGTCAGCATCACAAGGGCCCCGTTTCCACAGCGAGCCCCCCTGCCCCCCCCGGGCTAAGGTGTTCATCCGTAGGTGGGGCGATGTTTTTCACCCTTCCCTGGAAAGCAGCTTTTTAAGCAGTGATACAACGGAAATCATAATATTTCAAAGACGACAAAGCGCCTCCTTTTATCACACGTCTGATAAAGGGTTGTGTGCCCCTCAACGTTATGTAATACTACCGTGACAGCTAGCGCTCCCCTTTTTATTAAAAATTGCATAGCTGTCTATTTTTATAAAGTTTTTTTTTTGTCAAACATGCTGTTGCTTAGTTATGTATGATTAAAAGGCATCAGTAAACAATTAGGGATTTAAAAATAGTAAAGGCAGGAACCAGTGACATCGCTAAGAATGCAGACTATCCATTCACTAGGAACCAGTGACATCACTGAGAATGCAGCCTATCAATTCACTAGGAACCAGTGACATCACTGAGAATGCAGCCTATTCATTCACTAGGACCAGTGACATCACTGAGAGTACAGCCTATCCATTCACTAGGAACCAGTGACATCACTGAGAATGCAGCCTATCCAGTCACTAGGAACCAGTGACATCACTGAGAATGCAGCCTATCCATTCACTAGGAACCAGTGACATCACTGAGAATGCAGCCTATCCATTCACTAGGAACCAGTGACATCACTGAGAATGCAGCCTATCCAGTCACTAGGAACCAGTGACATCACTGAGAATGCAGCCTATCCAGTCACTAGGAACCAGTGACATCACTGAGAATGCAGCCTATCCCTTCACTAGGAACCAGTGACATCACTGGGAATGCAGCCTATCCAGTCACTAGGAACCAGTGACATCACTGAGAGTGCAACTTTACTTCCCCTGAAATTAATAGTAGTTTGGTAGATGTCCTGGGATGCCACCACCCTCTGTGTTTAGAACGGTCTCCCGTTATTCAGTAAAATTGATTTTTAAATGGAAATCCCCTTTAAACATAGTTGAGTTGAAGGTTTTCCCAGCTCACTCTCACAACTATCATCCAATAAATCAGAGCTGTGGGGAATAGATAGATTTGACATTAGAGAAATGACTGAGCTTCAGGAAAATGGAATCAGAGATCAGTATGAAATAATAGTTTACAGCGCGAGTCGCTCAGGCTTGTGACCCTTTTTTCGTTTTGATGGATGGCGGAGGGGTGAACGCGGCCCTGTTGTCTTCTAATTTTATTATAACCTTCTCTGTGGTATAAATACATCTGTGACTCCGGAACGCCTTTTGTAAATACACTTCCCATCTGTACTGGGCAGAAATCTAAACAGACTTTGAAGGCTGCAACATTTTTGTCTTAATAATAATTAAGATTCCGTTTCAGAGAAAAATCATCTTCCCGTAAAATACGAGATAAGTGATTTCACCATCACTCTGTGGAGTTAAAACTTTGCTTATTGATGTAAACGCTAATATGTCATTTCCAGACATAGCAATGCTGCTTCAGTTGTCATTCTAACACCACTAAAGGGAACTTGGTTTAGCACAGTACAGCCAAAAACCCCAGTTAAAGTTTTTCAATAACCAGAAAAAATTGATTGAAAATCTGGCAAAGTGTAAATTGACGGAAAATCTAAAAACGCTGCAAATTCGAGTAAAAATAAAGAGAGAGAGAAAAAAATATACAAGGCGATTTGTAATTGACCGCAGCGGTTTATTGTGTTAAATAGTTAGTTCCAGCATATAGAGTATCAACACATGGTGACTTGAATAAAAGACATCAGTGCTGTAAATAAAATGTTAAATTGAGGGGGAAATAATCTAATTTATTGTAAGCAGTACATGGAGACGTTGCATTACGAAAACATGAACTACTGTACTGAACACTTGTAGTAATACACAAGACAAACTACTCTGGGATTGCAAAATACTGCATCTGGGTAAAGGGGCCCATTGAAATGCATTAGGGATTAACAGGGCCCAGAAAAAAGAATACAATCCCGAAAAATGTTAAATAGGTTTTAAAATGGTGATATGAACGTACTTAGGAAAATGTGCATTGTATTATTCTGCAGAAATACTTCTGTATTGCTCAATATTTTTTATGCATGTTGTTTGTTTTATCGGATCAGTGTGGCAGTTTATGTGGTGCTTCCCGCGCCTAGAATTTTAGGGAAGCTTTGACGTGACGCACCACGGCACTTTGGAACAGCGGCTACAAATGAAGTGACCGTGTTGGCATTCTTTGTCCGCCCAGCCGTGCCATATGTTTGTAAAGCATGTTCATATAAGGCTGCGTTTAGGTCGAGTTGTGGGTGGTTAGCATACAAAACAACGGTAGATTGCAAGCCTGGTTGATCCCGTGTTTGCAGTGACGCATTGATGTTTAATTACAGATGCAGCATTGTACGTTCAGCCGGATTCACCCCTTTCCCTGCCCAGCGATTTTTCTCCGGCATCAGAAGGGTTAAGTGTCTGAGAAGGTTTAATGGGAATCACAAAGCCCTGAGAGCCATATGCAGTGGGCATTGCGCCAGCTGGTTGCCAATATGCCCAGGCCACCTGGCTTAACGTGCAGCCAAGTATGCCATCCTCTGTAGCCTGTCTTAACCTTTCCCAAATGTGTTTTTTTTTTTGTGTTTTGTTTTTGTGTGTGTGTTGCTCCGAGAATCTAAAGACCCAATAATGGCTCTCTATTCCTTCCATGCCAACTTTGTGGCCCAGACAGACATCTCCCAGCACTCCCCTCTTTCTATCGAGTGGATCAGTAGAGTAGAACCAGCCATAGGAAGAGCCGGCTTTGTGCAGATGGGTTGTAAGGTTATCACACTTGGAACACTGCTGTCCTGCCTGCCTTTGGTTGGGGGTTGGGTGAGGACAGTCTGACGTGTGAATTTCAATTATCTGCTTAAAAAATATTTTAACGGGCAAAGCACACTCGAGTGTTATGTCGTGGCGCAGTGTCCGTAATACTATTGGTTGGGCGGCCAATATAATCATCCACAGACACTTTGCCGGCAGACTTTACGATGGCTGGTCTAGTCTTCCAACAGCTGCGTTTTGGAGATTTGGGAGAGTTCAACCGTTTAAGAACGTGCCAGTCTCATAAAAAGCAATTGTTTGCAGGTTTTCTTATATTGCATATAGCGTTCCTAGTGAGATATTCTATGTATACACTTTTTCTTTTTCTCCTGGGAGCAGAGCGCTAGATTAATCTTTGTTGGATGCAGACCAGTGTCCTGATTTTCTCAGAGTCTTGTTTTTCCCAGTGTCCTGATTTTTCCCAGTGCCAATGATAAGAATGGCATATTTGTATTTCCATGGAACAATATAAAAAAATATTAAAAGGTTTCATATATGTCTAAAGCATGCATAGCGCTTTTGGACTTATATGGTGGCCTTTCAGCTGCGATGGAACTTCCAGGATCATTGTGAATTTTAGCGCTTTCATTTTTATAATAAACTGTTTTTATTGGTTATTATCAGAGTTTTGTGTTTACGTGTATGTGTACAATGTATGTATAAAATGTGAACAGATACGTAAATGTGCATCCATATTTCCGCTTATCTTAAGTATCCCGCTACGTCCATATCACAAGTTGGGAGGTTAAAATGGTCTAAATGAATATATATTTATATACATACAGCGATTAGCCACAACGTTCAAACCACCTGCCTAATATTGTGTAGTATACATGGGAGTATTGTGTTATATATGCGTAGATGCATTCAAATAAGGTTTTTGAATATAAATAGCTGTGTCCTGTGTCCTTTTCAATATCTTTAACTGTAGCAAAATATATATATTTTTTTTAAATGTGAAAGATTTGCAGTATTACATTAAATACGGGCTAGAAGTTATTTTGCTGACCAATGTCATGCCACGTTTGCAGCAATGCCGATGTCCCCAAAAATTTGACGCTCCCCTCAGGCTGATCCTTTTCCCCCTATGAATAGCAGGGCGGATGACACTGGGCGTTGTGGTTTTTTGAACGCCTGTAATATAAAGACTTGTGCGCTGTTATTCACGTTGGGGGGGGGGGGGGGAAATAGGTCTTGTTGTTGATCTCTGAATTTCAGATGTCCTCAGATACTTTGCTGAACCTTCTCCTATCTCACTGTCAAGATGCGGCTTGTGGGACTTTGACAGGTCACGTTGGAAGTCAATGACTTAATCAGCTCCCACAGCAGATCGTCTGCCTTCAGCTTGGGTTATCTTCCGCAGACATCCTGGCTAGGCTGCAACACAAGCCTGTGACCGAGAAGGCCGGCGTGTGGCAGCCAATAAGACAGGGATGGAAAGGGGAAAGAAATTCTAAGCCTTTACTATTTCTCCGCTACTTGAGACTCTTCACGCTGTAAAATCAATAGTGCGATCGATATATACAGTTTTCAGACGTTCCCTGTGCGCTGGTACAGTCTTCCTGCATAAAATGTATCAGGCAGCTGCATTCTAGAGAAACAGGTGAATTTACATTAAAAAATATATATTTTGTCCCTGTTCCTCCTCTACCGAATATTATGTTACTTGTCTTAACCGACGCACCCACCCTGAGTGACGGGGAGAATATTCTAAGCAAATTCCACTGCTGGGTTAAAAAACCCCAATTATCTGCAAAAACAACATCACAGCGTGTTTAATAACGATTGTTTATATAGTTATATAGCACCTACGTATTATAAAGCACTGTACAGAGAATATTTAAACATTCTCATCAGTCCCTGCCCCAGTGGAGCTTGCAATCTATTCGTACCAGTATGTCTTTGGAGTGTGGGAGGATACCATACAAACTACATGTGACCCCGGTTCTGTGTGACGGCAATGTTGACCACTGTGCCACTGCCCCAACATACATACAACATACAAGATGTTTGTTCCAGGAATAATTATTATTTTAGTTATGCAATGTGTAGTGGTCTCCAACATTTTAATTAAATTTTACTCCTCCATAATGGCACTGGTGTTATATGCACATGGCTGAGAGGAGGTTAACTAGGCAATAGATATCTCTTAGATTGTAAGCTCATACGGGGGATCCCCTCCATGTACAGTGCTACGTAATATGTTGGCGCTTTGTAAATAAAGTATAATAATCCTTAAGAGAATGTTTAGGCCTCCGTTTAATCACCAGATGGAATGTTGGCAGATATTGCACACTTTACAGACAGTATGAGGTCTCAAAACCTGCAAATTAAAGGGCAGGTAAGATTGCTAACACCAGCCCTGCAATGACTTTGATAAGGGGGATTTCATCTCCTTTCCACAAAATGCACACTCCCCGTATCCTATGTGCAATGTATATAACAGTCATTGTATATACATCCTGCACGGGGAAAACCTACAAATCCTACATTCCCTGTGTCCAGATGCAAGTGCAACAATTATCCTTCATAGTCTAGTCTAGTTGGGGGGCCTCTGGTATACAGTGGGGGAGTGAGTACTGCTACATACTAAAGAGAAGGGTCCGTCACACTTTGTGATTCCATACTTCTTAATTTTACATCAGTCAAATAGTTAAAATTCAGACTGATCTTGTCGCGGTGTATTATTACTGTATTACTGGGCTGAGCGAGCTACGAGTTCTCTGTACTAATTGTAGGTTGCCGTAACGCGGTGACACGAGGACACACAAGATGTTATTTCTAGTAAGTGTGATAAACCCTAAGCGATAACATTGCAGGACTGGGGTGGGGTGCTGAGTTATAGCTTAATGTCTCTGAGAGATAACTGAACTATGTTTACTGTTCATTGGGCGATTTAAAAATGTCACGAAAATTTAAAAGCAAGTAAAAACACTTTGGTGAAAACTTTTTTCTTTTCTTCTCCGTGTTGATGAGTTACAAATTGTGTCGCTAGTAAAAAGTGTTCCCGTGTGTGTGTGTATATATATATATATATATATATATATATATATATATATATATTTGTGTGTGTGTACATATACATATATGAATGTGCATGCATGTATACATATATGTGTGAATGTGTTTATGTTTATACAATTTTGTAACTCATCAACAAAAATACGTTGTTTTTTTTTTTTAAAAAAACAAGTTGTGCTGCGAGCATTGGCGGCTGGATCACCTGAAGTGCAGAATTTGTTGGGTGTCCGGTCTTAACCAGGGACACCTCCGAAGAGGTTTCAGCTTTGGGATGAGATATTTACATGTCACTAGGTTCATTTTGCTAGACAGAAATAGCAAGGACTTAAAGACTAAGGGCGAGGCAGAATCGTGTTTGGAGACAGGCCAGGAGTGAGGGCAGGCAGCACCGGTTTGAGGCCAGAAAACGAAGCCAAGGGTCTGGGTCACAGACAAAAGAGTAATGGAAGATCAGACAGACATTGGCCAGCAGGTCTAGTGATAATCAGGAAGAAGTCAGGCCAGTAACAGGTCGACATATAACAGGTGTAATAATAGCTATTGGTCAGCTCCACTGGCCTCACGTGTGTGTACAGAAGAGAGAAGCAGAAGTGGGCACCAGTAAGTAACGCCTCTGAGAATTGCCTGTGGCTATAAATATATAAAATACCATTTTTCTAGCACTCCCCACTATCTAATTCTAAGAAAGTTTTTTTTGCAATTCATGTTTGATAAATTTGCAACTTTACCCGTTTTCTTTATAAGAAACCATACAGCCTTAAAACAAGACAGCTGTGATTTTTAGGACGCAAACTTGATGTAGAGGAATGAGTATCCCAAGTTCACGAGTCCGCCCTCCCCAACATTTATGAAACATCCCTTCCCGCTCCTCCTGCGGTTCTGCGGTAGCATCATTCGTCTGTATGTTCTCAGAAAACATGTCCATCCAATTGTGTGCGTTCTCTCTGCCTCTATGGTAGAATGCTGAATAGAATCAGATTTCATTTATACAGATCATCATGATCAACATTTATTTATATAGCACCAGCAGATTCCGTAGCGCTTTACAATTGGGAACAAACAGTAATAAAACAATCCTGGGTAATACAGACAGACGGAGAGGTAAGAGAACCCTGCTCGCAAGCTTACAATCTATGGGACAGTGGTTTGATACACAAGGGTAAGTGCTGCATCATATTGAATATTGGTGCAGCTAGAATGCAAAGGTTAAAAATGTGGGTATCTTGTGGGCTGTGTGATCAGTCACACAACTATGTTGGTCAGAGGGGTGTTAGCTTTGTAGAGGGTGGTAATAGAGTAACCTAAGAAGATTAAGAGGGTGGTAGAGGAATACTATAAGCTTGTCTGAAGAGGTGGGTTTTCAGAGAAGACTTGAAGGTATGAAGACTAGAGGAAAGTCTTACTATGTGAGGGAGTGAATTCCTCAAAGTGGGGGCAGCCCGAAAAAAGTCCTGTAACCGAGAATGGGAGGAAGTGATGAGAGTAGAAGAGAGACGCAGATCTTGGCTTTGTATGTTAGTAGAAGAGTTTTATATTGGATTTATTGAAAAACAGGTGACCACTGCAGATCACCTATGGCATCAGCTTGTCTATATCTAGTATTCGTGCATATTGAAGAGTCGTTCTGTGTTGTGCTTGTCCATCATGTTGCACATTATCGCATACGCTCCCTGTGGCAGCCCCTAGATTCATGTAGCTGCAATGCAAAACCTCTGTATGCAGTTTGCTCCGTAATTAGAGAGGATTAAACCAAGCAATTTATCAAAGGAAACAATTTGCTAGAGTGACAATGGGATCATGAGATATACAACCATTCAATGATAATAATAATACAAAATTACATTTATTAGACGGAAACCAAAAAGCTAATTTTCATCGTTTTAGAAAATTGATGGAGGATATTTATCTTTCAAATCAACAAAATTGCACCACAAGTTAGAACTCCAAAGTCCCCCGCACCCCCTCCTGATCGTAGATCAATACTGAACGAATAATATTTAATAGGGGAGCTTTAAACATGTACGCTCTGCTGCTGTGATTTTGGATATCAATCATACTATATTAATTGAAAGGATTAAGTCTAATCTCATAAAGCGACAGAAAAACTCTTGGCTTTTCTCTAAAGTAAAAATATATCACTTGTGTCATCCATTACTGTGCTATAATTATGGTAAGTGAAACTGAACAGGATCGATAGAGCAATTTATCAGTGCGATTCACCCCATACTACCGCAGTTTACGTCATACGGCTGAAAATACCCTCCTCTTTTTCAAATATATCTATACACAAGTATGTATATACGGTATATATATATATATATAATTATTTTTTTCCACATCTTCAACAAATCAGCCGCAACAAACCACATATCAAATTGCCAGACAGTGTCTCTATGTGTGTGCGTATGTATGTGTAACTATCTATCCATCTATCTATCTATCTGTCCGTCTTTCTTTCTGTCTATGTGTATATATATATATGTATGTCTGTCTGTCTATCTATCTATGTGTCTATATATATATGTGTATATATATATATATATATATATATATATGCACTCACACACATTTTAAGTATGGCTTCATTCAATTACATTGCTCACACCCCAAATTGGCCACAATCAATTCATCCATTTAATAAATGGTCTTCTCTATTAAGTAGACAATATACACGGGCCAATAACTTGCGCCACCGTTAAATCAGACCCTCTTGGCAAGTAACTATTTAGTACATTGAATTCTCATCCTGGTGAGATTTGGAGATGTTCTAAGGACAATGAATTTTTGAACTGTTTCCTCGGTCACGTTCACTGACTATAGTGATACATGTTATATTGATTAGAGATTTGTGTGTAATTTTTATACCACTTTACAGATGATGGGAATACAATATCTCCATAGGCATTTTGCTGGTATCCTCAGTTATCTCCTCCAAATGGGAGAAGTGAGACCCTTCCCTTCCCCCCAGCTGATTGTCCTGATCTGAGAACAGGAGTGTCGAATTTACATATAGATCTGTTAAATTCTGTTAAAATCAGCCTTCAACCCCAAAATTGAATCGAACAAAGTCTTTATATGCGGTCATTGTACAAAAATGGACCGGATGGGAAACTGGACACCAAGATTTCTAGAAATTGAGGTCTGTTGACATTGACCGCTGCAGTTAGGTGTCTGTTGTAAAGTTGTAGGTGCAGTGGTTACTTATTGGACCTGTTGTTTCCCATTCAGTACTAACCTAAACTTGCAATGTGTTAGCACCAGCCTTGATCACCAATCCCTATGAAAACCACAGCGTCTTGGTCTGAAGACCCCGAGCCCTTGTGATGGGCTCCCTTCAGCCATTGATCCAGTGCTGGTATTCTCCAACAGCTGAAGGAATCGCTCAACAAATCGGTTCTGTCACCGGCGGTGGTGACCACGATGGAAACAGCGAGGGCCCATACATGAGACCCCAGCAGTTCCCCCCTAGTTTTGGGTGGGGGGCAGGACTGTGTTCATAAAACAACGTATTCAGTACATCTCTGTGCATACAACAACTTTTATAGGGTCATTTTGTATGTTGTGTTGAGTGTTCTCTGACAGCCTCGTTAAATATGAACAATGTATTCTGTATTTTGTTGAGTTGTTTAATGTGTGGTGAGTCCCACCCCGTTGCATAAAACAAAACATTGTTTACTGAACATCATGTCCTCGCCAGCTTTATTTCATCATATTTTATTTCCTGCTGTATGGATTTAACTAATATGTTTATCCTGATGCAGATATTTGTGCCCTGTGTAACATCAACATTTTTTCCTTTAAGTGGAATTTCTTCCTTAAGACTTTTTTGTGTGTGTTTGTGTATTGGTTGTGTCACATGTTGCGACACTTTGGAAACCTCTATTGATCGAAAATTGCTGCATTTACAAATACATTAATGGATATTTATAACTTAGGTTGGCAACTGTTATATATGGGATAATGACCTCCGTACGGTAAATTATATGAATATTAGAAGTCACCTGTGGGGTTGTGTGACCATATAGGAGCATGGAGCTGTAAGCTGTAAATGTTACTATTAACAATCATTTAAAGTAATGGCTATAAATTTGAATAAAAAAATAAAAAGTCCTTAATACACAGATCGACACTGACGTAGATTGAACACACAGACTCACTGTTACACAGGCAGATACTCAGACCATTTTCACAGGCTCACAATGACTAGACACAGACTCACTATGACAATGGCTTGAAACACAGACTCACTCTGATAATGGCCGACACACAGACTCACAATAGTGACACGTAGACTAATTTTAACAGTGACTTGACACACAGACTTACAATAACTCACAGACTCACAATAATGGCACATAGACTCACAATAATTCACAGACTCACAGATTCACAATAACTCGCAGACTCACAATAATGACCCACAGACTCATTTTAACAATGACTTGACACACAGACTCACAATAATGGCACACAGACTCACAATAATGGCACACAGACTCACAATAACTCACAGACTCACACTAATGACACAGACTCATTTTAGCAATGACTTGACACACAGACTTACAATAACTCACAGACTCACAATAATTCACAGACTCACAATAATGACACACAATAATGACACACAGACTCACAATAACTCACAGACTCACGATAATGACACACAGACTCACAATAACTCACAGACTCACAATACCTCACAGACTTACAACAATGACACACAGACTCACAATACCTCACAGACTCACAATAATGACACACAGACTCACAATAATGACACAGACTCACAATACCTCACAGACTCACAATACCTCACAGACTCACAACAATGACACACAGACTCACAATAACTCACAGACTCACAATACCTCACAGACTCACAATAATGACACACACAGACTCATTTTAAGAATGACTTGACACACAGACTCACAATACCTTACAGACTCACAATAATGACACACAGACTCACAATACCTCACAGACTCACAATAACTCACAGACTCACTCTGACAAGGACTGATACATAGATTGACAATGACCCACAGACAGACACTGACCACGACCTCCTCTAACCTTTGTTCCTCGTGACACCGATGCAGCGCCACTGCCCCATCAGCTGCACTCTAGTCGCAGCAATAATCAAACCCGAGGATGCGTTACGATGACACAACTTTCTGTTTTTTGACACACGTTTCATCCTCGGACTCAGGATCTTGTCACCGTCACGACTGGGGCACAGGGGAAGCGCTTCAATGGATCCTTCACTTCAAGAATAGTTCAGTAAATAATTTTTTACAGTATAATCAGCATACTGTTTTCAAATATATTATTTACAGAAACATCAATGGGTTGTCTGTGGATGGGTATTTGTGTATTATAACTAAATAATGCTACATTCAAGAGTATTTATAAAAATATCCCACTGCTATTTACATGTTTGTCATTATTAAATGTCATGAGTCACGTACTGCAGAATTCCCCAGTGGTGTCTATACTTTATAATGAATAGATGGTCAGAATATCAGCCACAAAATGGCTGCCCCCACTGTGTGTCACGCAGCATGAAATCACATTACCATTACGTTTCAAACTGAAAATCTGCAATTTTTCACCTCATATTTACAAAAACAAAAACACCAAATATTTTTAATTTATTGAAACTGTCATTTTTATTTTTTTATTCATTTTAACTCTGTCCCTAAAGAGTTAACAATCCAGTGGACATTATTTCCCGCCGGAGCTAAGGAAGCCCGGTTATGAAACAAATACATTAGACAAAAATATTGTTTATAGCCGGTGACGGCATCTGTCGACTAGAGGACTACCTGTTAACCATTTCCCCCCCCTCTCTATTTTGAATTTGCTCTATATTTAACTGAGCAATGCCGTTTTGTGAGCCTGCCAGATAGATTCTCAAAATGGTTGCCAAGCTGTAAGATGGCTGCCAAGGTCTGTACACAGAGAGACACGTCCAAAATGGTGACCGGCTTCTCCGGGGTTTGTCTGTCAATTATTCAAAGTGAGGAAGATTCAGGACTTGGCATCGAGGATTTTGGCATGAGGATTTACAGTGTCGCCCAGAGACTTCGAGCAGTTACCGTGCTGCGTTTACTTCTACATTTTTTGGCAAAAGGATGTTTAGTGAAACACGGAGAGAGAGAGAGAGAGAGAGAGAGAGAGAGAGAGAGAGAGAGAGGTGTAATAGCAAGCGTTCAGGAATTAATTACCTAGCTCCGGGATGAAGTGGGTACGTCGTCGAGAAATTATTGAGACTTACCTCTTTTAAAAGTCTCGGAGCGCAGAAGTCATGACACTGCCAAAGCCGTTCCTGCCCTCGTCTGTGTCACACCAAACTTTAATGAAAACCACGACTTATTAAATCAGTGTGCCTAAACTTCTGCAAATGTTTTCTGGCAATTCCGACGATTAAAACACGACGACAATGGGGAACGATACCGCAGTAATGTGTTGGTTAGGGCTTCAGCTTAGTATAAATATCACTTACAGAGTCCAACTTTTCATGAACTTGGCTAACGTTCAAAACCAGATCTCGAGAGTGCACACAAGGCAATGCACTTAGAGGGCTTTTTTAAAGAGAAATATACACTTTTTTTTAAAAAGGAAAAAGAAAAAAAAAGGTTTATTTTTAAGTAAAAAAAAAACAAACATCGTCATTGTGAATATATATTCTTTTGGTTTAAAGGAACTGTAACCCTTTACTTTATTTTTTTTGTGCTTGTATTTGCCTCACGTAGATGGGATAAATGTTTAAAAATATTCAATACACAGTTTCTCTGATAGTGCTAGTCAGTCTTCTTGTAGAGTTCACCATTCAGTACAGTTGACATTGTTACTCTTCTCTTCCTCATAATCCCTTTATCACCTTCCAGAACTCTCCTGTCAATCTTACTGATGTGTGATAATACTCTCATGGATTATTTTTGAGGTTACAGATCCTTTAACAACAATGTTGCAAAACTGAGTTATCAGCCATGGACCACGGTATAAATTACCTTGAAAAATAACTTTTTTTAATTTAATTTAATATTTGTCTTTTGTTTTTTTGGCAAGCAGTTAATTGCACAATGTATCAAGCCTTCTAAAGAATAAAAGTGGAGGTGTTGCCCCTAGTAACCATTCAGATTCTAATCCTCATTTTTTAGACCGTACTAAATAAATGGCAGCGAGAATCTGATTGGTCGCTATGGGCAACATCTCCACTTTACTTTTTTAGAAAGTTTGATAAATCTACCCCATATAGCATCTCAGACACAGCTAGTTCCCCTTGGTTTACACAATAATAATCCTACAAAAATATTTTAATGTATTAAAAGTAAGTCATATTTTGCTACAGTTTAACTCGCATTTTAAGAGTTGCATAATCTGTTGTTTTTTTTACTTTTTGTATAAATTTATGCTTCCCTAAAATAATCTGAAGGGAATAAAGATTGGGCTATTTGTATAGTGGATACTTATATCTGACCCACAGGCTGCGTGTTAGAAATTAAGAGTGTTGCAAATTTCATTCTAAACAGGGATATGTATTTCAAGTGTTGAGACAAGTGTCCTATTAATTGAGAATCTGTTCCATCACTATTATCTTTTTTTATATAAATCGCCAACATGTTATGTAGCGCTGTACATTGATCATGACACAAACAAATGACTTGAAAGAGGAGGTAAGTTAGCAGCCTTTAATATATCTTGCTATGTGTAAAGTGTTGTAATTTGGGGCAGGGCCTGGCTGAAAGTCTATTTCATTTGTAATAATTTGTTTGACTGTTTTCTGTTGCGGAATCACCACTTGATGTATATAAGATTTTACATGTTGCCTTGTAGTAGCTCATCCAGGTTTGCCTTACCTTTTCCCCCCCAAAAAATACTGAAAATAGATGCTCTTTAGAAGGACACCCATGAGCCGATTGTTCAACTATCTTCTGATAAGAGCATTAGAATCTTGATACATTATATCAGTCTTCCCCTTGTGTCCCTGTGTGGACAGGTTTGAAGTGGGAGGAGATAGAACCAACATGTAGCCAATCAGAGCATTGAAGCACTAATAGCAATACAGGGTAACGAAGTGGCGCTCCTCTCAAATTGATGCGGGAAGATTGTGGTGACCCATTCACATCTGTATGTAACATACATTTCACTTGCTATAATTCTGCCACGTTTCTAAGTTAGGAGATCCCGCAATTACCATATTACCATGTTATACAAAGTACGGAGTTCATGTAAACCTTAAACATAATTACACCTAATATAGAGAGGCAGCTTGTCACAATGACAAATATATTTGTAAAAGTTTTCCTATTCTGATAGCACTTAAGATATTAGAAAAATATATGTAATCTTGTTAACACAATAAGTGTAATGTTGGCGGCTTGGACCCCTATGTGACGAATTGGACAAGATACAACTGATCTGAATATTATAGTAAATATAGCCTGATTGTAACGATATCAGGCTAATAGCCCTGTATCGTCAGTTATATCTCCCCGTGTGTGGAAAACGTGCATGGTCATACGTTTATACTTACACAGTAATAAAGTTTTAACTATAAACACAAATGCTAATACAAAATCTATAACATTTAAACAAGTGTATTTTTCAAACCTAATTGTTTTAAAGAGACTCGGGATTTGTACATATTACAAATATAACAATTCATATTAGCGCTGAAAGACAACGCTAGTTAAAAGCGTAGATAAATTAGCTAATATAAATAGTTTATTTAAACGATATACACCGATGGTTATTTGTGATGTGTACCTGGAATTCATTCGCCCTTTATGCTAAACCTTCACACCTGCCCCCCCTTCCTTAATTCCTCATCACCCATATTATATTAATGGTTTAAAAAGGAGAAAAAAATCGTAGAGGAAACCTTTTATTTTGACCTCGTTTTTAACAGAGCGATACGTATTTGAATGCTTCGGGCAACATGGAAAATAACACAATTGAAACACTTGTCAGAATGTGCAGGTCCATCCACGTTATTTAGCCAACCAGCATCAGAGCGCGTTTATTAGACCGTAAGATCACACGGTAAACGCACGTTAGATTGACACGCATGTGTACAAGTTGTTTAAACATAAGCACATCTGGAGGTGAAGCAGTAAAGCTCCTGAAACAAATGGCTTCTCCAAATCCTGTACGGCTATTTAACAGACAGGGCGTTTGGAGGTCACTTGAACAGATGGCTTTACACTAGTTACATAACCAATCCTCCGATTCATGTTAGAATATGTTTTTGTGTAGTAATAGGACAAGGTGAAGCTGATCGCTCTTCTCTTTGGGCAAGATACTGAACCTGTAATTATAGGAGCTGTTCTGAACCTCCATAAAGAGAAATATCCCCCATCCTGTCATGTTGTTCGATGTATGTACTATTTCTCTGCAGTCACAAATTTAATGGAGGTTGCCAAATAAGTAGCTTGTAATGATGTCATATTTAAACTTAAATTGACCGCTGCCACCTAGTGGCCAAATTATTTGGAAAAACACTTGAGCCATAATTCATTTTCCCATTAAAGTCAGCACATCACCTACAAACATTAGAGTCAGCTACTTCTCTGGGCTGAATCAGTCACAGTGGTGGGCAATAGAGCGGCCCACCACTGAATAAGTGTGTCGGTAGACGTGCGTAGGTGTGAGGGGAGACGTGCGGAGGTGTGAGGGGAGATGTGTGGAGGTGTGAAGGGAGACGTGCGGAGGTGTGAGGGGAGACGTGCGTAGGTGTGAGGGGAGACGTGCGTAGGTGTGAGGGGAGACGTGCGTAGGTGTGAGGGGCGACGTGCGGAGGTGTGAGGGGAGACGTGCGGAGGTGTGAGGGGAGACGTGCGGAGGTGTGAGGGGAGGTGTGAGGGGAGAAGTGCGGAGGTGTGAGGGGAGACGTGCGGAGGTGTGAGGGTAGACGTGCGGAGGTGTGAGGGGAGAAGTGCGGAGGTGTGAGGGGAGATGTGTGGAGTGTGAGGGGAGATGTGTGGAGTGTGAGGGGAGACGGTGGAGTGTGAGGGGAGACGGTGGAGTGTGAGGGGAGACGTGTGGAGGTGTGAGGGGAGACGTGTGGAGTGTGAGGGGAGACGTGTGGAGTGTGAGGGGAGACGTGCGGAGGTGTGAGGGGAGACGTGCGGAGGTGTGAGGGGAGACGTGCGGAGGTGTGAGGGGAGATGTGCGGAGGTGTGAGGGGAGACGTGCGGAGGTGTGAGGGGAGGTGTGAGGGGAGACGTGTGGAGTGTGAGGGGAGACGTGTGGAGGTGTGAGGGGAGACGTGCGGAGGTGTGAGGGGAGACGTGCGGAGGTGTGAGGGGAGACGTGTGGAGTGTGAGGGGAGACGTGCGGAGGTGTGAGGGGAGACGTGCGGAGGTGTGAGGGGAGACGTGCGGAGGTGTGAGGGGAGGTGTGAGGGGAGACGTGTGGAGGTGTGAGGGGAGACGTGTGGAGGTGTGAGGGGAGACGTGCGGAGGTGTGAGGGGAGACGTGTGGAGTGTGAGGGGAGACGTGTGGAGTGTGAGGGGAGACGTGTGGTGTGTGAGGGGAGACGTGTGGAGTGTGAGGGGAGACGTGTAGAGGTGTGAGGGGAGACGTGTGGAGGTGTGAGGGGAGACGTGCGGAGGTGTGAGGGGAGATGTGCGGAGGTGTGAGGGGAGATGTGCGGAGGTGTGAGGGGAGACGTGTGGAGTGTGAGGGGAGACGTGTGGAGTGTGAGGGGAGACGTGCGGAGGTGTGAGGGGAGACGTGCGGAGGTGTGAGGGGAGACGTGCGGAGGTGTGAGGGGAGACGTGCGGAGGTGTGAGGGGAGACGTGCGGAGTGTGAGGGGAGACGTGCGGAGGTGTGAGGGGAGACGTGCGGAGGTGTGAGGGAAGACGTGCGGAGGTGTGAGGGGAGACGTGCGGAGGTGTGAGGGGAGACGTGCGGAGGTGTGAGGGGAGGTGTGAGGGGAGATGTGCGGAGGTGTGAGGGGAGGTGTGAGGGGAGATGTGCGGAGGTGTGAGGCGCTAGTTCCCAGTGACGAGGCGGAATATACTTGAATTATCTTCGAAGGTCGCAGAGCTAAGGTCAAAAGGGCAAGTGCGGGTGGGGCGGCGTCATTTTACAGAATAGGGCGGGGCCTCTTCCCTCCTTTCTATGTGGGAAGAGATGGAATCACGGAGGGCGGCCTCTTCTCCAAGGAGTCCGGGGAAGTTCCCCAAAATTTGGAAGTCTTCTGCATGTTCCTGGAGATTAGGCAAGTATGGGGAAGAATGGATTATAATAATTTCACCCCACAAAATATTGTATGGTCATGAATGTTTGCTTGACCTAAAAAAAAAAGAATGATTGCTAGTTCGTTAATCTCCTTGCTGAATGCACAGCCTGGTCACATGATCAATTAAAATTAATTTGTAATTTGAGGTACAGACCCAACTGCATATTCATTTTTTTTGTCATACATCGGACACCCTAAACAGCTGTGACTCCTTTATTTTTTGTAATAGCTGCTTTAATCCGTGTGCCAACAAGTCAGTTTACTAAATGTGTTTTGTTGATGACTGCTCAGATAATAATTGTGGTGTTTCGTGGTTTGGCAGAAGCAACAGGGTCTCCTCTGAGGCCACTTGCCAAAGCCTTTCAAGGGGTTGAGGTGGTTTCACTGCCAAAATGAGTCACCACTCTCTCTCTCTATATTTTATTTAGTATCTATCTGCCAAAGCCTTAGACACTTTCTATTTTCATTCTGCTGGAGGCCTCCCCCTCTGCACAGTGTGGCTTTCTTCACAGCCAGGCAGATACGTTTGCCAGGATAGGTGAGAGAAGGTGGCGCTCACTACGGAGGCCAAGCTTGGAGCCAAGATGGAGAGTTAGTCATCTAGTGCACTTTTCTCCGTTGTGCCTTCCAGGACGTCTTCCTGGATCACAAGACTTTTTTTTTTTTTAAAGGCTAATTAAGAGTTAGTGAATAGAAATGAAATAACTTTTTAATAATGAAATAAGGGGCGGATTTTCTAAAGCTTCTGAAAAGGAAAGTGAGGGTGTTGCCCATAGCAACCAATCAGATTTTAGCTATCAATGATCTACTACAGTTTAGAAAATGATAGCTAGAATCTGATTGGTTGCTATGGGCAACACTTCCACTTTTCCTTTTTAGAAGAGTTGATCAATCTACCCCATGGTTCTATTTGGACTTTTCAATCTCTTTTTATTTGAGATACGATTGTTTTTTTTTTTTTTGGTGCACCGGAAATACGGTTGTAAATAGCGAAACCTCGAAGACGTACAGATTGCTTAAACGTCTGTTCTTTGTGGAAGAAATCTGCAGGATCTCCACATGAAAAATGCACCCCCTCCATCTTTAAATCACCGATGGGAATGTCCCTGTTAACTTTTTAATGTTTTAATTTTGATCTGTTTGTCATCTGGACAGACTGCATGAAATTGGAAGGAAAATCGCTAATGTGTTTAATGAGCCCTAGATGAAAGAGAGAAAAATAGATTTTAAAGACACTTAATTTAAAATGTCTACTAGCATGGAAATCATAAATCCCGTCCTACCAAAATGTGCGTGCGCCATATTGGTTTATGACTTTCCAAACAATTGGGCGCAAGGCATTTTAGCACTACCGCTACCGCTCTTACTTCTGTTGTGCGTTTACTTACCTATATATTTGTTTGTCAGGAGGAGTATATTGAATGGGGACATTTATTAAATATTATCTGCATTCGGAACCCATATAGGAACAAGTTCTTTGTTCTACTCCCTATCTTTATTTAATCTACGGAGTAGATTTAATAAAACAACTTAAACGGAAAAGTGGAGGTGTTGCCCATAACAACCAATCAGGTTCCAGCTCTCTAGAATGTACTTAAAAAATATGATAGCTAGCATCTCATTGGTTGCTATGGGGAACACCTCCACTTTTATTTTATTTAAAATGTTTCAAAATCTACCCCATATACTTTTATCTATACTTACTATTTAAAGCCATCCAGACCTGACCGTATTGCTCATAGAGGCCAGCGCCAGGGTCTACTCTCCATTAGGCTATGCAGATAGCACAGTGCAATACTATTGTATACTGTGCTTTAAAAAATGGAATATGTCGAATTGTAATCTGTTCTGTGCAAGATCCGAGACACCACTCAATAGACACTCTCACAGGATCACCCACTTCTGTGAAACTACACATACGCAGAGCGTTTAAAATAACCATCAGTCATTGCTGACTGGAAAATCCAATTGACTGATAAGAGTAATGTAAACTAATAAGCCCATATGAGATCTTATGTACGTTTCTAAAGATTCATTATAACTTGACTTAAATAGGGGTCTGATGGTTAGACCTCTGTACAGGTTTATGATAGACCATAGGTATCTTGAAGAGTGTTTATTGTTTTGGTTAGTGTAAAATTCATGTTTAGTAGGGGTACTATCGATACAGATCTCTTTTCATGCGTGATAACTAGTGTTCCTGCAGTCTTCGGGCTAGCACACACAAGTTTTCCACGCGCATTCTTAAAGCTTGGCAAATGTGCGACACACCAGTATTGTAAGCGGATGGAGCTGTCCACCCGCAGCATTCCCTTAGCGCCAAATTCAACGCTGTCTGCAGCGTTCAAAAGCTTTGTCGCTCAGTAGAACACTGTAGCTTTCTGGCAAGTTTTATGCACCTAAATAAATGTACACTTTCAGTGTTGACTTGTTACATGCACAAGGCGATACTTTGTTACACAATGTTTGTCTGTGGTTATGACACTGTATTGTGTTGTCTTCCTGACTCTGCCGTCATTATTTATCCTATTGCTGTATTCCTGTCCATCTGCTTCCTGTACAAAGGCTCAGCTGTTATTACCCTGCACATAATTACTTGTTTGATGTTGGGATAAATATCAACATTTGCTGGATATCTTGCAGGGAAGAAGGTGACATCATCTCCTTTGATAACATTTGTTGTTGTTTTGTTAATTTCATTATTTTTTTGTCATTTCAAACTACGTTTACTCTGTTTTTTTGTTTTTTGGTTTAAATATTTAGCAGACACCAGTCAGATAGTATATTGATCTAGAATCCTCACAATGCTGTAGCTTGAGTTTCTTCATATCGTTTTATTAAAGCTGCTTTTATTACTATTGTAGAAGAAGCTCAGACAGCGAGGAGAGATGGTTCCTTTGTTTGTGAGTCACAGGTTGTGTGTTAGATTTGTGTATTATGTGCTGCTAACAGGAAGATAACACACTCTGGCTTCAGAGGAAAAAGAACAATATATTCATTAAACAGGGCCATAATAGAACATTTAAATGTCTCCCCTTTGCAAGATAGCACAAAATATCAAAGAGATATTCGGTATTCAGTCTAACGCTGGGTACACACTACAGGGATTTTGTCCAATAATCGGCTAAATCAGCCGACATACGACGGCTTGTTCGAAAGTCGAGTCAGTGTGTGCAGTGACACGATGGTCGAAAGTCTGCCCAAATGGATGATTGTCGCCTCATTTGGTTGGTCGTACCGTTTAATATTTTCGTTCCAATCTCGTTTCCGTTGTGTTATGTGTATAAATTTCCGACCGATCCACGACAATCGTCCAATACTTCCTCTACCTGGGGGGCGTGTGTATGGAAATTTGTGATACCTGTACCAGTCCCACGTGGTGCAGTATCCACACATCACTGACTGGTGTTTTGTATAGATGTATATTGCACCTGTCTGGCTGCAGACCATTACACTTGTGTAAAGCACGTGTGTTATTACCCTTTGCATCTATGTTGGGAACCTATTCATATTTACACTTTCAAAACTTATACCTAGGCTGGGTATTAAGGCTGGGTACACACTAACGGTTTTTCAACCAAACATCGTGCCAACCACATGATAAGCAAAGTTAGGTCCGATATACGCTCCCACTATTTGCTTTTTCACCTTGTGCTGCCTATCATTAACCCGACGTACGGGTGTCGAATATCGCCACCACAAATTTAAATTGAAGGTGATGAGTGTGACGCAGCGCTGCGGGTGATCGTTAGGCCTCTCGTCTTCTCAGCGCCAAAGTTTTACATTTGTGTAAAGTTTTATAAGTACCTCGTTGGTATCTGGGGAAAGGGAGTTTTTGCTGGAGGAATTGTTAGTTTACTAATTTATTCCTCCAGCAAAAACTTATTTTTATCAGTTTTATCTTGGATCCTCCTGTAGTTATTTTGCATGATATATTAACCCTTTAATGTGGCGTATTTCCTCCGTATATGAGAGACATTGTATAACACACTTCTGCAGCCACGTGGACCGGAGAAACGTTGCCGCAGCTTCCTGTGACGGCACATCACACGCAGGCCTGGAGTGACCGTTCACGCGGGCTTAATGTCAGCTCAGTGAATTTTTCTTTTCCCTTCTGGTCCTTTATGTCTTTAAAACTGCCGGTCATCGGCTTCCCCTAAAAATGTGACTGCTCTCTCTCTCTCACAGTGCGAGCACAAGATCCGGGACATATTCGCTGACACAGCAACATTTGGGTCTCAAAGAATCTGTGGGAAAAGTCAGATTTATAGCCCTGTGGATGATTAGTGCAAGGCTTGGGGTTTTTTTTTTTCACAAGCAATCCTCTTTCAGGAACATAGGCTCTGGAAAAGATTTTGGCTGCCTCCCAGCCAGGCAGAAGGAATCACAATCCCATACTTCCCCCGGGACCCCGGGAAATATACAGCCCTTGGGCCTCTACATTTTCTCTGGCTTCTGCTAAGCCAGGGAGAGAAGGAACCAGGCTGTCAGACACATCACATGTTCGGGGGTCACCTGCTGCTTGGGGGGTTCTCAGGCCAGTTGTTGACATAAAAGGAACCCCCTACCCGTTAATTACAATTCACAGTGTGCAGACCAGGCCGTCTGTCTTGCAGGCAAACATTCTGTATTTGCATTATGGGGAATCTCTCAAGCATTTTGCGTGATACTATTTCAATTTAAAACAAAACCGTTCATTCTATAGGTCTCTCCCGAGAACCTTGCAGCTAATTCTCTGTATTATTATTGTAACTACAATTACACATTGCCCTCTCTGTTCTATGCTTCCACTTAACTGTATGTAGAAAACAGTAACTTTAACTAAAATTCTTTTTGTTACTCTGGTATTCAGTTTATGTAGAGGTAATCTTTTTTTAATGTGCGTATTCCATCATTCCTAGTGAATGGTCTATAAAAAAGATAATTTGGAACTAGAAAGGGTTCAGAGAAGGGCGACAAAATTGATAAAGGGTATGGAGTCATTAAGTTATGAGGAAAGGTTAGCCAGTTTAGGCATGTTTACTTTAGAAAAGAGGCGTCTAAGGGGAGATATGATTACTATGTACAAATACATTAGGGGTCAATACAGAGAGCTTTCATGGGAACTTTTTACCCCAAGGACCATACACAGGACACGCGGTCACCCCCTAAGGTTAGAGGAGAGGAAATTTCACAACCAGCAAAGGAAGGGGTTCTTTACAGTAAGGGCAGTCAAGATATGGAATTTATTGCCAGGGAAGGTTGTGATGGCAGATTCAATAGATATGTTTAAGAAAGGGGTAGACAAATTTTTAGCGGAAAGGTGTATCCAGGGATACGACCGTTAATTTAAAATGAAGGATAGTAGTGGATATAGGGTAAAAATAGGACTGCAATATTGAGTCTGGGGGGATTTTCAAAATTAAAACAGATTGGCGGTTGCTTACTCTGGATTAATTTCAAATATAAGTGCAGGATCGCAGGAGATCCAAAATAGGTTGAACTTGATGGACTGGTGTCTTTTTTCAACTTAATCAACTATGTTACTATGTTACTATGTTAGGCTGCATGGGCCTCATTTACAAAGTACAAAATGGGCAATGGCGCCGTACTGGAACTACGTTGGTAGTGGCGAGCGCCTAGATTTCCACCAAACTGCGTGGGGTTTAGGGAGCAAGATGGCAGTGTCTGCAGTGGAGCGGAGGTTTTCGCTGGCCAATGGGAGGAGCTGGGCAGAGATAGAGTGTCCTGAACAAGCACACCAGTGCCTCCATTTTTGCAGAGCAATGTAAAAACTTGATTTTTAGCGGTATTTTTTACCATGAAACCATTTTCACTGTGCAAAGGACTTAATGTTTGCAGTAACTCTGAGCTGGTGGACATCAGGTATCATTCTAGACTTATAATTGGAGGCATTTGCACCTTAGGGGCACTTTATATAATTATAATAATAATATAAAAACATCTTCAAGCACACAAAAGTGACACATGCATTAAATACAGTCCTTTTGGCTGAGTCATTAAGGAAAGTAAGGCACGAAAAGGAGTATATGTTCTCTAGGACAAACCATGTTGCAATGCAAGGGGTGCAAATTAGTTTATTATTCTGGACACAAGTTAATTACTGGCTGTTTTTTCATGTAGCACACAAACACTTGATAGCTTTATTTTTACACAGAATTTTAAAATTGATCTAGGACATGCCCTACCCCAGCTGTAAATCTGTCCCCACATTTTAAATCCCCCCCCCCCCCCATGTAACAGGGTTTTGCCCAAGTGCAAAGTTACTCCTTTTTTATGCTTAGCTCCCCTTAATGACTCAGGCCCCCTGTGTCTCCTCGGTTTCATCAAACATTTAAGCCACAAACGAGTCTTACTCTTCTGCGTATTCCGTGAACGGAGCGCAGACAAAACAAGGTGTTCGGTGCAGCACGTTGATTCAATGAGTTTTGCGCGGCTTACTCTAAGCCGGGCGAGCTGGAAATAGTGTTAAAATGAGAACTTGCTAGATAACAATCTTGTTGGTCGTGCACTCAGCCCGTCAGGGCGGAGTAACTCATTGGATTAACTGTTTAACTCTTTCCTTTCTGGATTGCTCATTTTAGAGGGAATTTTAAATAAAAAAGTCCGAACCTTTTTGCACCAATCTCACACAGACCCTCCCGGCTGTATATAGTGACATTGTTATCTTGTATAGAAAAGTGTAGATATACAGCCTATGTGATAGAGATTCCTGTGATCATTAAATAGCCTCAATGATAGTCAGCGACTCTGCTGGTTAATGCCACTTATCGCTGCAAGTATGTAATGATCCTTATTGCCTTCTGCCGCAGTTCGTTCATTTGCACAATTTCCTGTAATATATAAAAAAAAATTAATTAATGTAAAAGAGAGGCAGGGACCCTTGACAGTTTTCATTAACCAGAAGACGGGGAGGAAAGGAGAATTATAGTGCATTTTACTTAACCTATCTAATAAAGGTATGTCCCATTACTCACAGTAGCCTTGCTATGTATTAATGGACTCCCTATTCTTATTCAGTGCAGATATTACATTTGGATTATTGCTTTTTTCCGTGTCACAGAGTTTTGCATCGACACATAACTAACCCCACTTTTCAGGATAAAGTCAGTCGCTTAGTTTAAAATACTGTGTAGTCCTGATTTAATGTATATTTTTGTTGCATTGCATTTGGATCTGTGACCTAGACCCTAATAAAATATGTTGCATTTCTTCTGCTATAAAGATACAAAGTAAGTTATATTTACTTGCACAATACTAAAGTGGCCTCTGCGTGTACAGTTTTATATCTGTATTTATCAAGAAATTTGGGTAATTAATGATCATTCCAATATTATGCAGTTAGATAGCATTTTTCAGGGGATGTGTCATTCAGTGTTACCTAGGGGGAGAGAGACGTGCTCAGATTGGGTCTGTGAGTCGTTTTAACTGCAACAAAACCACTACAAAACTTGTCACAATACAAATATCATAAATAATATTAGACGGTTGGAAGGATCTCGATACAAGTCTTTCTTGTAGATTACTTGAGATGTAGTTTGCTCTTTACAAGCCTTGATTGCCAACTCTTGGCTAAAGCCAACATTTTAGTTTGTCTTTTCATGCCCTATATAGAAAAGATAATGAAAGTGACTTGGCAATTGGGAGCTGTACGTGTGGGTATGTGTGCCGTATAGAGGTTGGTGAACTTCTCCCACTTGTGAGCTGGAACAGACGTACAATCTCTTCCACGTCTTACTCCTATTATTTGGTTTCAGACAGACTGAGACATCTATTGGCGAGGTTGAGGTTGCCGTGACAGCCGTTTCAGTCCCTTGTCTGGACTCCTGTCAGGACCACAATCATGCAGTCACATAGCGATGCAGTGTGTCTATGGGAGACAAAGGAAGAGCCTTGCAGCCGGCCATTAAGGACGGCATGAGATAAATATCTGTGAGCGCAGAACTTATTCTCCTAGTGTAAGGTGCACACAGTCAGTTCCTGGCTGCTTGGGATCTCCATATGAAGATGGTGCTTCCGTACTAGGAGTAAGTGAAAACGCCTGTTTAAACCACAACAGTGCCCTAACTTCTCTGCTCGTCGGAATGCCGAATAACTCGTAACATGTGTGCAAATAAAAATATGGTTTCAGCAAACGTTTAAACAAACCAACCTCAAGCTCTTTTGAATGGCAACTTTTCTTTTTTTTTTTTTCAATTCAAAGCTAATTTCTTTATCATTTATGCACTTGAGAAGATTTTATGGAGCAATTACCCAATTAAATGTCCTTGGGGGGAGGGGGGGGGAGAGGGCAGGGCCGACCTGAATGGGCCTTTTATGCTCTTAGTCAGCCTTGTTGGAGCATGGAAAGTTTACAGACTTTTCCATTCAAGAAAAGTGCTTGAGTTGGTAAAGTAGAAACAATCTGACTTGCAGCAGGGAGACAATACTAACTGTGTAAATACCACAGACTGACTTTCACTAATTGTGAGTTCTAACGGCAAACCCAGATTGGGCCCCAGGTCTCGTACGACGGCCTGAGTCACTCCTCGTTTAAAGGGGAAACACCGTTTCTTATTATGTAACTTTCATATATGGCCGGACCTCGCTTTATGGTACAAGATATGATGGGTCCGGTTGCAATGGCGTCTTGTGGGACGCCTATTCTTACAGCAGCTGTAACAGTGAAGATTGAACACCTGATATTTTCTTTAAATGCTATTGTGGCTCCACAGAGCTAATAATAACAGGAGGAGAGAACAGCGGGATTTGTAGCAATGTGTCCTCATGCACTGGTAGATGGGTTCCCATCATCATCAGCAGCTATTTCTATATCTTATCAGCTTTGTCCCTCTACGATGTGCAGTTCTGTATTAGAAGGCACTAGGAGAAGTGACGGTATGAGATACCTCCCACTTCCACCACTGTGTATGTGTATATGTGTATATATATATATATATATATATATATATGTATATATATATATACTCATAGGGCCTGATTCATTAAGGATCTTAAATTAGGAAGTTTCTTATTTAAGTCTCCTGAACAAAACCATGTTACAATGTAAGGGGTGCAAATTAGTTTTCTGTTTTGCACATAAGTTAAATACTGACTGTTTTTTCATGTAGCACACAAATATCAACGTTAAATTTCAGTGTACAGATAAGCTATCAAGTATTTGTGTGCTACATGAAAAAACAGTCCGTATTTAGCTTATGTGCAAAACAGAAAACTAATTTGCACCCCTTGCATTGTAACATGGTTTTGACCAGGAGACTTAAATAAGAAACTTCTTAATTCAAGATCCTTAATGTATCAGGCCCATAATGTAAGTGACTGTAATGCGATAGTGTTACAATGAGGGCGGCAGGAGAGTTGGCGGTATGATCTAACCCCGTACACCCCCCACTCCCACCACTGTGCACTGTGTGTGTATGTGTGTATATATATATATATATATATATGTGTGAGCAGACACATTTATACATAGATAAATCTTGATGAATTTTTACATGTATTTAAGATATGCATGATAAAGTTATTATTAAAATTATTGAATGAAGTATTAAAAATAATAGTTTTCTGAATCATATTAATCTTATTACAGCAATCCCAGGTTGCAGGATGCACTTTTAAGAATTGTTTATGTGGCTCAGTCCTGACAGGAGTAATTCCAGTCAAAACATAAGAGCTAATTTCTAAGGCTGTTCCAAAAACTGTATGTCATCGACGTCGCCTCGTTGCTGACACGTTCGGGGGGGGCGGCCAGGACACAGGGCAGCTTGCGGTGTGACGACCGAGGCAGTGCAGGAAAGGAATGTTTCATTTGACTTCCAGAGATGAAGCCGGAGCCGCGGCGATGAGTCCCATCGCTCATCATCACGATAAATCATCCCATAACCATTGTGATATTGTCTGAAATATCCCCCTGGCGCACAGACCTGGCCCCCGGTTCCTTTGTAGTGATTATTATTGCTAGTAAAAGGCTTCATATCCACATAAATCCAGAGGAAGTGCTGAAGATATAAAATAAATAATAAAGATTGGGATGATGTCCGTGAATAGTCGACTCTGCAAAACCCAAAGCTGACGCTCAGCACTGCAGCGACGCGGCTGAATTACTCCGCTCTCTCTCTCCCACCGCGCTGGAGAGCCCCGTAAATCGCTGGGGAAACTGCCGCGCCCCGAAAAGGTGGTGTGAGAACGTGAGGGCAGCGCGGTGGGGCGCACTGCTGGTCGTGAGTGCGTACACACTTCCATATTTGTCCAACATCGTTCCATTGCTGATCATGATTTTAAGAAAGTTTAGAAAACCAAATCAGCAGATGCAATCTGACCAAACAGTCGTGAATCGTTTGAACGGCGCGATAATTGCATCAGTGTGTCCCCAGCGTACCATGCATCTAGATCAGTGTTGGCTAACCTGTGATACTCCAGGTGTTGTGAAACTACAAGTCCCAGCATACCCTTCCAGCAATAAGCTGCTATATATTGGCAAAGCATGCTGGGGCTTGTAGTTTAACAACACCTGAGGTGTCACAGGTTAGCCAACACTGATCTAGATTCACCAACTCATCAGCAAGGTATCCCTGGAGATGACTGAATACTGTTACCACCTCTACTGTACATATTCTGAAACACCATTGCTATTAAATATTCACGTAGACAAACGTGCAATAATCTACCTTAATTATTTACCATAATTGATAGCACATTTTAGAAAGTCCACAAGCGAGTCCCGCTCTTTATTATATTGTTTGCATTAATCGCCAGAAGCTAATTGAAACCATAATAAGAAAAGTTTTTTTTTTCCTCTTAAGTTCTTGGCTTCCAGGAGTCAGCGACACAGATAACTGCCCACGTGCCGGTACAATGTTTGGTACCGTGTCATGGTCTTAAATTAGAATCTCTGAAATTCCTTCATCTCCTTTGCATAAAACACCGTTGGCATTATAGAAGCGGTCTGTTGGGACATAGGACACTGGCATCAAATATGGCGTTGGGTAATTATGCAACGTGCCGAGTCCATCACACTAAGCGACACCCAAGTAGATAAGGGCTGCAGCCTAGACAGTAGGTAGTCCCTGTTGAATTGGTTCCACCTGTATACCCTTTGATGTTTGATCACCCAAGAAGGTGAAATAACTTTTTGGAGACCTGCGTAGACTACAGTTTGAATTAAATATTGAGATTTTATGAACAAGTTCCATGACCTGTTTTGTAAGACCAGCCTCTACATGAGAATCTGTTAATACCTGATCTTTCTTCACATATCTCTTGACAGTTGTCTCAGAAATGATACAAATACTTAAATGTTCGCTCTAAATTGACTGGTTTAAACGTGGATAAGCTCTTTAAGTAGCAGTCTGGGAAGCCATTTACAATTATTACACTTTCCTTCAATTAATTTGAAATAACGGATCTCTGCATATGTCCAAGAATTCCACTCTCATCTCTTTGAAATTGAAATTGTCCAATGAATTTAAATCACTGTGTAAAATGTGGGAGCGCACGGCATAAATCACACACGGGATTCTTTTTCCTGTAAGGATATGAAGGGACAATTAAATGGATTGATATCCTGCGGCTTCAGAGGAGTGTTTTAATTTTTATACTTTATATTTTTATTTCTCTATAATATGCCGGCTGAATTACATTTCACTTAGTCTATTGTGTGATGGCATAGTGTACAAGGCACAGTGTTAGCTCCTTACGCACAGCCCTTTGTGTTAGTGGTGTTATTGTACAACAATGGCACGGTATTTTAACCTTCATATATATTGCCTTTACCTCGTGTTGGTCACCCATTGTCAAATCCATGTTCACAACCGATATGTTGTATTTTGTAATTATAAAACAAGAATACGATCAAAACACCTACCAACTATGTAAGTTGGGGAATGGGAGCGAAGTGCGTGCATCGCAAACGCACGAGAAGTGGGCGTGGTCACGCATCACGGGGGAGGGTCCAGCGTTCCCGAAGTGCTGGGCCTCCCGCAACCCAATCCCCCTCCCTCTAAAAACGCCTCTTGAATGCCATGTGCGCCAGAGTAACGGTGAGCAGGACAAGCCCCCAAAGTTTCTGGAATAAAACTGGGGCCATAGGACAGAGTCTTCAGATTGGGACAGTTGGGACTTACGGCCCCAATTAAATTTACTTTTAGCTGATGGGGTAAATGTATCAAACTTTGTAAAAAGGAAAAGTGGAGGTGTTGCCCATAGCAACCAATCAGATTCTATCATTTATCCACAACATTCTACAGAAAGAACTCTAAACACCATCAGCATCAACCACAAAACTTGAACCTGGTTTATGTAGGTGCAAAATTTACGTTTTGTAGCTAACGTATCCTAAGATCTGTGTAAGGCAAAGTAAGTCTCAGAGGGGTGTGTTTAACTCGACATACCCTTCGCCTACTGAATTTGCACCATAACACCTATGAAAAGCACTATAGGGGCCACAAGTGCAAGATAGAGAGAGCTCTAAATACGGATGCAAATTGTGCACATGCAGTGCGTTAATCTGGCACTAAGACGCATTTCACATCCCGCAAATGCACTTAGCGTGCAACTCTAAATCAGGGCTTTAGAGTGCATTAATACTACATAGTGTTACCATTTAAAAAGTGGGCAAACGTTGCTGCAATGCAATTAATCAGGGGCAAGTTGCATGTCTGTAATTGGTGCTGTGTTGGCATGCATGTGAACTGATGACAATGGAACCAAGTTTAATGCGGATATAAGTGTCCAACTTGATTTATACATGGCGTCTTAGGGCAACACAGACTATAAATTCACCTGTGTGCTCATGCTGCGATACATGGACCTTTAATATAGGTGAAGAATAACTGTAGGTTTTAAGTAATTGCAAAGTTTGTGTTGCAAGCACTCTAAAGTCCAGCCTATGCCATCTATAGACTTGATTTAGGAAATACACCCAGTCTTCTAAGTGGCAGTCTGATTAACTTGCTTCGTGATGGTCATAAACCGTATATAGTACAAGCCGCTTAATAATCATAAATAAGGCTAAATGCTGTCATTATAACATTTACATTTCTAGTGAGATGCACTAGAATGCAAGAACGTGTATACAGAATATACGGTGGACTTACTACACATCCTATATTCTGGTTTGTACTCGTCTCAAGGCTTCTACAGAACAACTAGACACATTTCCCATAAAACGCAAGCTATACCCACTCTGATTCCAGCTCCATCCCAGAGCTTCGGACTGATTTGTTTGGTAAGCTGCGGTTCCTCCCAGTAAACGGACACAATACACTACTGAGCATGGACTCTGGACTTTTCCAGTACGTTCTGACAGTCAGTGAGCACAGCCATGCAGGAAATATGAAACTGTTTTTTGGAGATAGGCGAGAAATGACAGGAGCACCTGTCCCCCTAGCAAAGGTCTGACAGACAGGAGAAACTTGGTCACTTACATACATGTATTTTCTTTGTGTGACTTTAGTTTCCCCTTAGGCGTGTGATATATTGTCACTGTGCTATTAATATTAACGTGTCACTTTCACTAAACAGCCAAAACATATACAAAGCTAAGGAAGAAATTCTGCTAAAGTACCAATGTGTCTACCTTTTTCTTTCTGCTATTTGTGAGACACTCGACTGACGGGCTTAAACTACAGAAAGTAATTGATACATCAGCAGTTGTCAGATGTAATGAGTAGACACTGTGCACTTTTGAACTCGTTTTTCTTATTTCTTGAAACAGATTTCTACTGTATAACAGTTCTTTTTTTGTGAATGAGCAGGTGATGTCTTTTATTTTGCACTGAATTAAAGTTTTTTCTTTTTTGTTTAGTTTTGTTTAATGTTACTCCTTACATTAGTGTGCTAAGCTTTCCCCCCGCACACCGCTCTGACCTACCTGTGCCGAAAGATCTATGAGTTGCCTCCTCTATCCTCGTAGCCTTACCTTACTCCCAGACAGTTGTCATTACCTTGGTCGAAAGGTCACACCTAAATTGAATGAAAGAAACGCAGTGTGTTCCTCCGCGATGCACAAAGGCGGTATTGACTTTCTTAATCCAGTTTGCAGAGGGGTGAGAGAATTAAATTAGATATCTAAGTAAAGAAATTGAGAGCCTTTGAAAGCAAAGATAAGACGAGGGCTTGTGTTTTCCCTTTCCTGGGAGCCCTGAGCTGAAGATTTTTGCAGGTGTGTCATCGGATCCAGGCCTCGCATCGATCAAACAGTCCGTCGATGCATATTTAATTAGCGAGGGGACTTTTGATGCCCTGTGACCATCACAGCCATATTGAATGCACCGTCGGGCTCTCACAGAGGTTCCTCCCGCCCCCCTGCTGCCCACCCCAGCTCGTTGTTTGGGGAGATCCTGCATTTTGTCTGAGAATCTAGAACTTTCTTTTGTTTTTAGCTGCTGGTGCGTGGAACGCCACTGACAAGCATACAAACAAGCAGGGAAAGTGTTTATTTTTGTCTAGAAAGAAAAGGTTGAGGCAATTAAATTTTTTTTTTAGTTTTTTTTTTAGGATTTTATTCCCCCCTTTTAGAAAGTATATAAAAGGAAAACAAAGCTGTCCCATATTTTCCCAGCTTGAAGCACAAGATAGTTGTGTGTTTTGTTTTCTTACTCCTTTTTTTTTTTTTTTTTTAGACTTATGTATGCAACCTTTTTTGCAAATCGCTCATTATTTTTGTTTGCCCCTCATTTGAATATGCAAGCCTAAATAAAGACGTCTTGTTGGGCCCGGTCGTCTGCTCCAGGATCCTTCGCATTTGGTTTCAGTCGCTGCAGATAATTTGTCTCTATTTTTTTTCCCCCGTGAAAACAGAACGGGATATATTTTCGCTGTAGGAAAAGAAAAAAGAAGAGATAAAAGTCTTTATCGGTTTAGCCAAAAAGAAATGTCGGCGTTTAGAAATCACCCTCGACTGCTGAAGAATCCGAAAGTAAAATGGCAATTATTTGTGCATACCAAGCAACCCCCCCTTCTTTAATAATTTGAAAGGCTGACCACAATTTGGCTGATATATGGTCTAGTAGTTGGATAAACACAACAGATGAAAGCCACAGGATAAAGAGCTTGGCTAGGAAATCGAATTTTCCAGCGCTGTGCACTAGCAAATGTCGTAGTAATACAGGTTTTGGAAAGTGATCTCTCCACTCCTATAATTATTCAGTATATTTTCTGTATTTTGACACTAGGTACAACATCGTATACAGTTATAAAGTTTCAGAAAACACGCAGCCAACTTTTCAGAACCAAGGGAAAGTTGGGTGCCAGATACTGTAAATACCTTACACAAACCAGTCCTAATTCTGTGATCTGGACACGTGAGTTGTATGATAATTATAACATTTTTCTCTTCATGACAACACGGGTGCCCTTGGAAAACGAGAATATGTGCTAATCCCATGACTGATATTACCTAACGAGCTAATGCTGATTAGTTTCCATGGTTCCCAGTCAGTTGCTATGGTTTCTGATTAGTTGCTGGGGATTTCCGATTAGTTGCTATGGATTTCCGATTGGTTGCTTCGGATTTCCGATTGGTTGCTATGGATTTCTGGTTGGTTGCTATGGATTTCTGGTTGGTTGCTATGGACGTCTGATTGGTTGCTATGGATTACTGGGTTGGACAGCTTATTGCTTGCACCGTTTTGTACAGCCACGAAGTGACTCCATAATGTCACTTTTCCCTAGTGAATTGATTGGCTGCCTGTTCATGACTGTAGGTTCAGCTGACAAAATGGCTGCCTCCGTTGTAGGAGACAGGTGCACTTAAGTCTCTACAGGAAGCACATTGCAGTCAATGCAAACTTCTGTGTGCACATATTTGGGTGGAGACGCCGTTTTCTGTAACAGACGGTCATTTTTGTGCTCCCGTTTCTTTGTGGCAACATTGCACATCTTTGGTATACGTACACATTGTATATGGGAAGTCGGCTACCCCCATTCTGGTAAGATGAGCGAGCCGGTCTACACAGAGAAGACTGGGGGATGTTTATATGATGGTGTTACCCATAGCAACCATTCAGATTGTGTCATTTTTTTATATTTTTTTTTTAGAAATTAAAAATCTGATTAGTTGCAATGAACAACGGAATTTTTTTTTGCTTTACACCAATGTTCTGATATAACTGATCAATTTAGGCAATCTGACACAACAGCAATTGAAACATATCATATATCCTTTATGAAAAAAGTTAGAAGGTTTATCTTGGTAAAAGACCAAATTCCTTATGATATTAATGCCGCTTCCCCCAGGGGGTGAATGTTTGTCCAACAACATGGTGCAATTAGCACGTGCTGTAACCCATAGCAGCCAATTAGATCTTTGATTTGACCAGCGAGTTATACTGATGAAAGCTAATATATGAAATCACTCCTAAATGTCTCTCGTATGCACCCAATTCCTCCTGCACCTCGTTCCTTGCAAACCCTACCCCTGGCTCCTGACCGTTAGCCAAGTATCCAGCCAGACTCGCTGTATGCGGTGCTCTGCAGTGCATAAAACGTGTTTCTAGCTGTGTACTAAGTCATGTTTTACGATCATTTCTATCTGGAAGTCTGCTGGAGTATATGTAACAGCAATAAGAAGCACCTTGTTTTGTAATAACTCTTTAGTGCTCCAAGGTGGATGACAGGACAGTGGGAATATATAACATGCTGTGCTTTCCCCCATGCTCTGCTCTGTGATCCACGTTACTGAAGCTCTCCTGTGCAATGCAACGGCGTTTCTCAATGACCCCTACGTAGGTATTCATCTCTCCTCAGATCACCTGTCATCAGAGGAGGGGGGATGAATATAAAGACGTCCTCGTTCACTTAGCCGAAAACTTCACACTAGCTTTCCTGTCCTGTGGCAATGAGATGGTTCTTGACCTGAGCACACATTAGTAAACGGATGAAATGGTTCTGTTTAAATGCTGTGCCTTTTCCCAATGGAAATCGAATTGTCTACTCGACCTCCCGCTATCTGGCTCCCGCTGCCCAACAGACGAGGGGCGTACATCGTATAAAAAGAGATCGCCGTCAGCCAGAGCTTGCCTACCTGCCAAAACGCGGTCAGTCAAAGCAAAAGAGATTTATTGCCAGAGGTGACCGGTTCTAATAAAGGGCACTAAAAGTTTACAATTCCGAATCATCATCTAGAGATCAGAGCACACAACGACATTAAACAGTGCGACACCTGTGTCGTTCCTCCATCGTCCTAGCTGATTAAATATTTGTACTGTCCAAATCTCATTATATTATAGGCATCTGTAGAACTCATTCTTCTAGGATATATAGATTATAAAGATTTATTGTAGAAAATAAGTCATAGTTATGCATATTTTTCTCTTTTCCTTCAAAGTAAATGCTAATTTTAGCACAGATTATGTTAAAGAGGAGCCCACACTACAAAATAAGTCCTCCCCACATAACTGGATTATAGGGGTTACTTAGTAACATTGCTGGAAGGTGCAGGTCTGCTCTAAATCTATAGCAACCAGTAATGAGTTAGCTTTTATCTGTTTAGTGCAGGATAGACTATCAAAGCAAGCGTCTGATTGGTGGGTATGGTTTTAGTGCAGATTTGGGAGTAGATTTCCTGAAACTGCTCAAACGGAAAAGTAAAAGTGTTGCCCATAACAACCAAACAGTCTCTAGCTCTTTTATCTCTCTATTTATCTAGTGCATTCTAGAATATAATAATTAGAATCTGATTGGTTGCTATGGGCAACACCTCCACTTTTCCATTTTAGATTTAGTAAATCTGCCACTTGGAGTTTTTAGGAATATTATCAACGCTCTGATTTGGGTTGAACTGCAGGATTAATACGGCAAACTTCCACTATATATATATATATATATATATATATATATATATATATATATATATATAATAACAAAGTAAATAAAGCCTGGCCTGATCGGTGAAATGACAAATAAATACATTTTGCTCATCAGCTGGATATCTGTGTTTAAGCTCCTATGCAGCCTCCCGGCTCTCTGGGAATCGCAACGAGTTAATGCTCGCTACACAATGTCAATGGGATCTGCAGACACCGCTGCACTAAGTAATTCTATTGATTTAATGGAAATGCTTCCAATATGGATCACTCATTTGCATTAATTATGTATGGGCAAATATGAATCTATTCATCTGATTACCTGTTGTTCCCCCCCCCCCCCCCCTCCCCGTATGATTGACAGCTCTCACTGTTTTACACATTAGTGCACTGTGGGAATATGAAACATGAGACAGGTTCCTTTATCATCTCAATTCATCTTTATGATGTGGAACTGTGTCGTTGTTTTGTTGTTTTTTTCTTCTTTTTTCGGAAGACAATATGTCAGCCAGAGACGACAACGGAGATTAGTTTTAAAAAAAAATAAAAATAAGCACAATATTTAGCTTGGTATACATACAATACATTATACCACGTGAGGCTTTTGAATGCACTGTATTACATATTTTAACATTATATTTCCGCATACATATTCAGCATTTCAGAATATGGAATGGAAATGATTTTTCACCTTTCTTGTGGAGGTCCAGCCGCCGCTGTACAAACAACACTTTCTCAACACCTATTGTGTTCGCTTTATTTTTCCAGCTCTTCTTAAACAGTTTTGAAGTGGGTAATCGTAACATAACACCACTCACAGGGCTAAACTAACCTGTAGCATTGGAGGTAGCTACTTAAAATTCAACAGTACTGCAATAGAGACATCAACAAAATATGTGTTTAAAATGTGGCTCTTTATAAAATGAAGCCCAGGTCTAACGCGTTTTTAGCACTTAAGCTTCTGTTTTACACAGCAATATCCTACTGTTCATTAGAGTCTGTGTTTTGCGATACAGCAGTAGGCAATATTAAAGCATAAAGGATTTTTATTTTCTACCACTGTAAGATATAACCTATGGTGCTATGACTAAGCTCTGGAAGTGGAGTGAAATGCGTCAGGTATTGATTGCAGTTTGCCACTTCCCTGATCTTACCACTGATGATTTAATAAAAGTTATTTACCTACAGGAAACATCCGGGTATCTTAGTGCTATCTGTCTATTTTACATATAAAGTATGGATTGTATGAGGTCACAGGCAGAGTAATTTGTTGTCTGTGTATGAGCGTCATCCAGCCGTATGGGGAATCACAGTGTCTACCTGGCTGTGCCCCTGTATGTGGTATTATGTGAGTGGGTGGGTACATGCTGGCAGACTGCCTCTGACCTTAGCAGCACAGTGGGTCACTGGTTAGCACGTCTGCCTCACAGCACTGGGGTCATGAGTTCAATTCCCGACCATGGCCTTATCTGTGAGGAGTTTGTATGTTCTCCCCGTGTTTGCGTGGGTTTCCTCCGGGTGCTCCAGTTTCCTCCCACACTCCAAAAACATACTGGTAGGTTAATTGGCTGCTAACAAATTGACCCTAGTCTGTCTGTGTGTGTGTTAAGGAACTTAGACTGAGCCCCAATGGGGCAGGGACTGATGTGAGTGAGTTCTCTGTACAGCGTTGCGGAATTAGTGGCGCTATGTAAATAGATGGTAATAATAATAATGACCTTACCATCATCTATAATACCCCCCACCAGCATAGTGCAGCCTTGTTGTATATACACTTATGGACTGTTACAATCCGTACATGTATTGAAGAGCACTTGGCGATCCCAGCAAAACTTATTTATTTAAAATGGTACAAAAAAAGGTGTTGTAATAGGTGCAATGCTTCCAAAATTGTTTTATATTTCAGAATAAATTAAGTTTTACTTTTTTTTTTAAAGAAAATAATTTAACAGTTTATATTGTGAAAACCATTGTAAAATGCAAATATTTTTTTTTTTATCAGATTCAAGTCAGTCAGAGAGTCCGAGCCAGCCCAGTGAGGTTGACATAAAGGACCAGCCAGAAAATGGTGAGTTACGTGACACAATGTCGCCAATCTTGTTTTTTTTTAGTGAACACAACATATTGTGTGCACAGTGTGGACCCCGTTGGTTGAAGGACAGTGTTTGTGCAGTTTGACATCCAATCGTTTTTCAGGGACGTTAAACTGACAGAATACTCCTTTTATAACCAGCGTGTTCCTTGCATGGCTCCTGATGCGGAGGTACTCCCATGTCTGTACAGTACTCCTTTTTATTGGCTACTCATTGGCGATGCCTACGAAGCGTTTGCCTGTTTTCCAAAATAACTTGGTCAGTGGAAATCACTGCAACTAGTTGCTCTCTAGTTTCAAAATTTGTCTTTATTGTGAAGTGCACTTGTTGGGCGAACCAATATTCATGAGAACGCAGCCTATACGTTCCCTAGGAACCTGTGATAGAAGGAAATGTCCCATTGATGTCACTGGTCTTGGTGTATTAATCGGTTGCTTTCTGATGCATATTGGTTCAATTACTGGGCTCCCTCGCTCCCATCTCGCTCCTCTTTCTTCGTTCTATACTTAATGCTGCAGCTAGACTTATCTTCCTCTCTCTCTGCTCCATATCTGTCTCTCCTCTCTGCCAAACCCTACACCGGCTCCCCTTCCCCTACAGAATCCTCTTCAAACTACTCACCGTCACCTACAAGGTCCTCTCCAGCTCCACTGCTCCTTATATCTCTAATCCCATCTCCATACACTCTCCGGTCAGCCAGTGACCGTGGCCTTTCCTCCCCTCTGGTAACCACATCTCACTCCCTTATCCATGACTTCTCCCGTGCTGCCCCCCACCCCCCACATCTCTGGAACGATCTCCCTCGTTCTATCAGACTATCCCCCTAGCCTGTATAGCTTCAGTTGAAAGCCTATTTGTTTATAAAATCCTACCAGTCCTCCGAGTAACCATCGCACCATGTAGTATACCTCACCCTCTCTCATCCTCCATCTCTCCCACTCTTGCTTCTTGCCCTCAGATCACCTGACATTGGCTCACCCCATGTGCCATCCGTATGTCTGCCCCTTTCCCTTTAGATTGTAAGCTCTAGGGAGCAGGGCCCTCTTCCCTCCTGTTCTCATCACCTATAACTTTTTTTTTTTTTTCAAGCTATCAGTAGCTGTGCTGAGAGTTGTAGTGTTATTTGTTTACAGTATTGTACTGTTATACTCTGTACTGTCTTGTTGTTTTCCCTCTGTACGGCGCTGCGGACCTCATGTGGCGCTCTGTAAATAAAGATTAACAATAATAATCTATTAAATGGCGGTGTCCACCGTGCACACTTTAAAAAGATATGCGTGTATGCACGTGCAGTAAGTAGCAAAGGTAAAGGGTAATGTGGTCTGTACCAAGACATTTAGTCAGTGTTTAGACTGTTTGTGTTCTGCGCACCTGGGATAAAGGTTGCAGGCTGCAGAACTACTTAAAGTACACTAGGTGGAGGCAGCCATTTTGTGGCCTATCACCAGAAACCAGTGACGCCCATCAGTGAAATCGCCGGTCTCATGTGACCTGTCATGTGATTCTTTTGAATTTTGGTCTGGCCCTCAAAATGGCTGCCTCCGGGACGTGTATGTGACTGCGCTTTAAAGAAAAAAGTCCTCAATTGCTCGATTTCTTCCAGTTCTGCTGCTAATGTAGACTGCGGAAGAGATCACATGACTTATCACATGACTCATCACATGACTTACAGACAGACATACAGTTCTAATAACCGTTTGGTCAGATCTGTGTTTTGCCCATACGAGTTTAACCATTTTTAATGGCTCAGTTTCAGAGCTGGAAATGTTGTTATTTGTTTTACCACAGTAGTTAGATTTATGTTGTGCTGAGCACACAAATGTTGAAAAACATTTCTGTAAATATTTGGTGTTACATATTACAGAAGATCTTTTACAAGAACTAACACAACTATTAAGAGACAGGGGGGTATATTTACTAAACTACGGGTTTGAAAAAGTGGAGATGTTGTCTATAGCAACCAATCAGATTCTAGCTGTCATTTTGTCGAATGCACTAAGTAAATGAAAGCTAGAATCTGATTGGCTGCTATAGGCAACATCTCCACTTTTTCAAACCCGCAGTTTAGTAATATACCCCTTGGGGTTGGTCTCAACGTGGTAGTAGTTTGGTAAGGAAGCATGGCGGGACCCCAATGTTTGTTTAATAGAATTATTTACAGATAGGACGGTGCAAATCTTTTTCAGCTCCCCTAAAGCAATTGGTCGTACCTCTCAGCTACAGGCATGGTCTTGTGGTAAATCAGTGCAGCTAATTATCGTTCTAAATGCCTTCATTTCACAATAACAATGACATTGAGGCATATCGTGCAGCTCGACAATGGCAAACGGGAAAAGTGTTGTTTTATTTTCTTCACGTGAAAATTGTTGTCAAGCAGTTTGCAGCTTTCAAGCAAAAATGTGCTCAGTTCTGTGTAGCCAGGCTCCTGGATCCACTATAAATCTATTTGCAGAATTCTCCAGTCTCTTATAAAGCCCCTGGTTGCTTGCATGCTAATTTCTAATATTATTCTCCCCCGTGATTTATAAAGCAGAAGGCTGTTTATTCTACAAATATCTGGGCTGCTGTAGTCACAGTAACGTTCGGGGTGGATTACAAATATGCCTTTACCAGCGGTATGGCCACACCCATGAAAAATAGACTTACAGCGCCCACTATAGGCGGAAGGCGCGTAAAACAGTACAGGGCTTTAAAAGAATAATTCTTCCTGTAGAAATGCTGAATGTGAAAGGTTAGATGAGCAGTTTTTCCAGCGCGTATTAATTCCCTGGGGCTGGACTGTTCCACAATCGCACATGTTTGTAAAGACCGAGATTCCAAGTGTACAGTGATAAAAAAAAATCTGGGGAACCTTTGTTGTCTGATCTGACTTTAGTACAATAAGTAAAAAACACAAACATAGTTACTAAAAACAAAGTGAACCAACAAGCAACAGCTCAAAGTTTTTATCCCAAATGCATGAAAACTTAAGTTGAAACTTAGTACTCCCATTTAAAGGAGTAATGACTTCTTTTTTTTTTTTTTATCAAATCCTCAATTCACTTATTAATTTTAGTAAGACTCAGCCTCATATTCTGTACGCTGAATGTTATATAGATCGCGGACTAGAGCAGTTCTATAGCACCGTTTCTACCGTAACTGTTTAAACTCTCTTAGGGGACATTTAAGACATTTAATAAAATTGGTGCACAGATAAGGTGCTGTAACGCAGATAGGTCACACGTTTCTTACCATTGTGTAAACAGGACTGGAAGAATGACAACAGTTGATTGGTTTTGTTATAGTTCATGTACACATCCCTCTATACATATATTGTAACTGTCCCCTCCATTATGTTCTGCAAAATACAACCGCGATTACGTTATATTAAAGGACCACTAAATGCACAATCATTTTCCTTATATAAAAGATCTACTTGTAACATTAATACATACTTTATATCTGCAAAGGTTCCCACATCTAAACATAACTTTGGATCTTTAGAATTGCTCTTATAGTAGCTGAGCAGCTAAACGCCATCACATATACAGTGTTTGTAAATGTTATTAGCTATTTATTATAAGGTAACTTGTACTATAATTTTGATGCTCATTTAAAATACCTATAAGAAGATTAAATTTTAAAAAAAACCTTGATGCATGACCCATAGCTTTATTTTATTTTGTATGTTTTTAATTTCTGTTTACAATGAGAAAATATATCTGAAAAGCTGCATTCTAATGGACTGTATGGAAGAGGTAGCAGAGAGCTAGTCATCGCAGTTCTAATCCCAGTGTCCGCTGCTGGTGGCTTTGTCTCCCTGTGATGAGGGCACAAACAGAAAAATATGTAGAATGTTTTGTAAAAACATGATGAGCTTAAATAAAAATATAACTGATATCAAAATTATTTATATCATGGAAGAACTGTCCACTTTGTATCAATCAGCTCTAACCAGGAGATATGGGGAGGGGGGGGGGGGGTCTTGGTGAGTGCTAATAAGTATCTGAAAACTGAAATAGTTACAAAAGAAAGGATACATTATTTTAATGTATCTTTTCTGTTTTTTTTCTCCAAGTGACAGGTACTGATAACTACATATTTTTAATACTTCAGTGTTGCAAAAAAGTATTGTTACATAAAAAATGCCCTTAATACGAGCAGTGTTTTAGGAATATAATTTAAAAGCATATTGTTCCAGGTTACTGAAGGAGTAGGATTAATCTCATGTTTAGGAGACTTGTTACCTGAATTTCCATTTGACCTGACGGGCGGATTATCTGAACCATCTCAGCTCATTGTTCTGAACCAAGAGTGAGTAAGATTAAAATCGGCAAAACTGCAGGATTATATTTTAAGGAACTTGGGGCTCCAAGCTCGGTCAGCAACATAAAACTCTTTTGTTCTCCGAACCATTGAGCGGCAGCTCACCGAACTGGTTTTACAGCTTTCCAGTTATAAGCCTGAACTTGAAAACGCATCTCTCACATTCCTTTATATTTATATATATATATATATATATATATATATATATATATATATATATATATATATATATATTTATTAAGTTACCTCTTTCCTTCTGAAAGAGCAAGTTTTATTCCCACATCTTGAACCAAGGAAAGCTGAGCCTGCAAGTCTTCTTGGTAAAAACAATTCTAATGGATAAACTTATTGACACCCGTAATGTTCCTGATGCAAATTTGAGATTCTAATGCATCACATGATCCACAAATCTTAGTCACTGTGAGATCCAAATATCAAATATGTAAGTCCTTGGTTTGTTGTTGACAGAAGATAACGTAACGAAAACTATTGTTGGTTTTGCTTCTTGTTTAAAGGTCACTTGTGTTATGGGTGAGTGATATAGGGGGTAGATTTATAAAACATTCTTAAAAGGAAAAGTGGAGATGTTGCCCATAGCAACCAATCAGATTCTAGCTACCAGTTACCTAGTACATTCTGGAAAATGCTAGCTCGAATCTGATTGGTTGCTATAGGCAACATCTCAACTTCTCCTTTTTAGACGGTTTGATAAATCTACCCCGTGGTTTAACAGAATGATTTAATATCTCCCCCTCCCAGCTTCCTCTGTACAGAAGCCAGATGTTCTCCAAAAGGAATGCATGTGGATGGCATTTATTTTTCTTTTGTTAGATTGCAGAGTATTCTTAGCGTTATGTAAATTGCCACTGGCATTTGGAGACAGATAAACTGGTAGATAATGGAGAAAGTGGACACAGGTCTTGAGGACTCGTCTTGTACTACACCTCATCTTTCCAGCTCTTCTCATTGTGCCACCAAACATTGGCAGATTCTCAAGGCCTTTAATCTCTCCATAAAAACGGATCTCTTCAGACCAGCATGTAACCTGTGAAACATAAAATAAAGATATTAGCACTTGGGTCGGAGAGAGTTTATGGATTTGGCAATGTGGAATGTGATGTTGTAGGAAGAGGGAAGTACTTTTAAGACTTCTAGGAGGGTACCAGGGATGGCAGCGTAAAGCAGAAGCAGAAAAATAAAGGTGATCTAGTACACTTACTATGTATGAATGATAAAATGCAGGATGGTGATAGGTAATCAGCAATAGGAGAGTTGTCTGGGATTGGGAATCATAATGTCAAGCGAATTCCTATTGATAACAATACTGCCCTTGTCACCAATGTACCAATACTGCCCTCATCACTAATGTACCAATACTGTCCTCATCACCAATGTACCAACACTGCCCTCATCACCAATGTACCAACACTGCCCTAATCTCCAATGTACCAATACTGTCCTCATCTCCAATGTACCAACACTGCCCTCATCACCAATGTACCAACACTGCCCTCATCTCCAATGTACCAACACTGTCCTCATCTCCAATGTACCAATACTGCCCTCATCACCAATGTACCAATACTGTCCTCATCACCAATGTACCAATACTGCCCTCATCACCAATGTACTAATACTGCCCTCATCACCAATGTACCAATACTGCCCTCATCACCAATGTACTAATACTGCCCTCATCACCAATGTACCAACACTGTCCTCATCTCCAATGTACCAACACTGTCCTCATCACCAATGTACCAATACTGTCCTCATCACCAATGTACCAATACTGCCCTCATCACCAATGTACCAACACTGTCCTCATCACCAATGTACCAATACTGCCCTCACCAATGTACCAATACTGCCCTCATCACCAATGTACCAATACTGCCCTTGTCACCAATGTACCAACACTGCCCTCATCACCAATGTACCAACACTGTCCTCATCACCAATGTACCAATACTGCCCTCACCAATGTACCAATACTGCCCTCATCACCAATGTACCAATACTGCCCTCATCACCAATGTACCAACACTGCCCTCATCACCAATGTACCAATACTACCCTTACCAATGTACCAATACTGCCCTCATCACAAATGTACCAATACTGCCCTTGTCACCAATGTACCAATACTGCCCTCATCACCAATGTACCAATACTGCCCTCATCACCAATGTACCAATACTGCCCTCATCACCAATGTACCAATACTGCCCTCATCACCAATGTACCAATACTGCCCTCATTACCACTGTACCAATACTGCCCTCATCACCAATGTACCAACACTGTCCTCATCACCAATGTACCAATACTGCTCTTATCTCCAATGTACCAATACTGTCCTCATCACCAATGTACCAATACAGCCCTCCTCTCCAATGTACCAATACTGCCGTCATCTCCAATATACCAACACTGCCCTCATCACCAATGTACCAATACTGCCCTCATCACCAATGTACCAACACTGACCTCATCGCCAATGTACCAACACTGCCCTCATCTCCAATGTACCAACACTGTCCTCATCACCAATGTACCAATACTGCCCTCATCACCAATGTACCAACACTGTCCTCATCACCAATGTACCAATACTGCCCTCATCACCAATGTACCAACACTGCCCTCATCACCAATGTACCAATACTGCCCTCATCACCAATGTACCAACACTGTCCTCATCACCAATGTACCAATACTGCCCTCATCACCAATGTACCAACACTGTCCTCATCACCAATGTACCAATACTGCCCTCATCACCAATGTACCAACACTGCCCTCATCGCCAATGTACCAACACTGTCCTCCTCTCCAATGTACCAATACTGCCCTCATCACCAATGTACCAATACTGCCCTTGTCACCAATGTACCAATACTGTCCTCATCACCATTGTACCAACACTGCCCTCATTGCCAATGTACCAATACTGTCCTCATCACCAATGTACCAACACTGCCCTTATTGCCAATGTACCAATACTGTCCTCATCGTCAATGTACCAATACTGTCCTCATCACCAATGTACCAACACTGCCCTCATTGCCAATGTACCAATACTGTCCTCATCACCAATGTACCAACACTGCCCTTATTGCCAATGTACCAATACTGTCCTCATCGTCAATGTACCAACACTGCCCCCATCACCAATGTACCAATACTGCCCTTATCACCAATGTACCAACACTGCCCTCATCGCCAATGTACCAACACTGTCCTCCTCTCCAATGTACCAATACTGCCCTCATCACCAATGTACCAATACTGCCCTTGTCACCAATGTACCAATACTGTCCTCATCACCATTGTACCAACACTGCCCTCATTGCCAATGTACCAATACTGTCCTCATCACCAATGTACCAACACTGCCCTTATTGCCAGTGTACCAATACTGTCCTCATCGTCAATGTACCAATACTGTCCTCATCACCAATGTACCAACACTGCCCTCATTGCCAATGTACCAATACTGTCCTCATCACCAATGTACCAACACTGCCCTTATTGCCAATGTACCAATACTGTCCTCATCGTCAATGTACCAACACTGCCCCCATCACCAATGTACTAATACTGCCCTCATCACAAATGTACAAACACTGTCCTCATCACCAATGTACCAATACTGTCCTCATCGTCAATGTACCAACACTGCCCTCATCAGCAATGTACTAATACTGCCCTCATCACAAATGTATAAACACTGTCCTCATCACCAATGTACCAACACTGTCCTCATCACCAATGTACCAATACTGTCCTCATCATCAATGTACCAATACTGCCCTCATCACCAATGTACCAATACTGCCCTCATCACCAATGTACCTATTCTGCCCTCATCACCAATGTACCAATACTGCCCTCCTCTCCAATGTACCAATACTGCCCTCATCACCAATGTACCAATACTGCCCTCATCTCCAATGTACCAACACTGCCCTCATCACCAATGTACCAACACTGCCCTCATCACCAATGTACCAACACTGTCCTCATCACCAATGTACCAATACTGCCCTCATCACCAATGTACCAATACTGCCCTCATCTCCAATGTACCAACACTGCCCTCCTCACCAATGTACCAACACTGTCCTCATCACAGGTGAAACAGAGGGTAAAAAAGAAATGATACTGTCAAGAGTGAGGGTACAGTGGGATCGTAGTCACGTGTCTGGCCTGTTATTCCAAACCTCGTCAGTTCCCTGGTCTTTATTGGTCATGCAGGATCCAGATGGGGTGTAATTACTCAATTAACAGTGGCTGAAAATGTATGTGTTGACTAACTGTAGACACTTTTAGTAAAACACCTTAAAAAGCATTAAACAATAGTATAACGTATACATTGAAATGAAAAGCTTACTGTTTCACAGATAGATATACCTGCGTCCTTGAAAGCAAAGCGTAATCATTCTCTTTAATCACGAGACTTGTTTACACATCTTCCCACCTAAGAGCTCGGCCCTGCCAATGCACCCGCGTCCGTTCTGTCTGAGCTGTGTTGATCGCATGGTGACCCCGCCATAAACTTTGCTGGAACTGTGGGTCACAGATCCCAGTGACAACTGCTTGCACGGTACTCATGAGCGTTCATAGAGAGACCCTCATGTCTATCATTCACGGATGAGCGAACCCTAACCCAGGCTCCGTTTACAGTCCATCGGACGCTGTCATACTGGATACGCAGAGAATGTCTGTGTGAATGAGACCCAACAGCTCACACTAGCTCAGTAACACCGTATACAGACGTGCAGTGTGTTTGTTGCATTCTAATATAAATTCTATAATTAGCCATTAATAATAATCTTTATTACAAAGGCAAGAATTCACAGTTGAATCAGAAAACATTGGGGCACATTTACGAAAATCGGTGCCTCTAAGAACAATAAAAGTTCTGAGCTCATATCAAGCGATCAGATTCTATCTCTCATTCCAATACAATTTACAAAATGAAAAGAAAACTTTTGATTGGTTGCTAAATGCTCAACAGTCTAGAACTCTGCACTTTAGCAGTGTTCCGGTAGCAACCTAGATATACTTGGTCATGGATGTGTTTATTTTCTCAGGTAAATATTGGGATAATCTAAGGGACCCTTCTTTCATTTTCAGGAGGTTGTACAGTTCTTTGTGAACAACGCAGGGTGATTGGATTAGGTCAGTAGCTGAATGGAGACGGTCGTTTATTGTGGACTGACTTTAGCTGCAGCGGAGGAAATCTCATTTTAGCTGAAATTAGTTTCTGTTATTTGTGCACCTGTTTCTACCTCCTTTTATCTAAAACTTCATTGCCAGTCGCCTTAGTCTTTAGGAAAGTAACATTCACACTGTTCCAAGACTTTTTCGGGATTCATTGAACTCTCGTTTCCTCTGTCTGCAAGGGAAATAATATACTTTGTAACAGGTGTAAATGTTTGTGTTATGAAACCTCTTATAGAACACACTGGTGTAGAATATATCAAGTATGTATGATAGCTATATTACTGGTAAATACAATTATTTGACTGAGGACACAACCTATCATAATCATCATTTATTTATATAGCGCCACTGATTCTGCAGCGCTGTACAGAGAGCTCACTCACATCAGTCCCTGCCCCATTGGAGCTTACAGTCTAAATTCCCTAACATATACACAGACAGAGAGAGACAGAGACTAGGGTCAATTTTGATAGCAGTCAATTAACCTACTAGTATGTTTTTGGAGGGTGGGAGGAAACCGGAGCACCCGGAGTAAGCTCGCGCAAACACGGGAAGAACATACACACTCCACACAGTTAAGATGATGCTCGGGAATTGAACTCATGACCCAAGTGCTGTGAGGCAGAAGTGCTAACCATTGAGCCGCCGTGCTGCCCGTATATGGAGTCTAAGCATAATATAATATATACACTAAATATAAATACGTATCACACACAGTTATTGCGCAGTCCTAAAATAGTCTGCATATTACAATGGCCAACAGGTATTTACAGGAAGTGGCCCACCTTTGTTTAACTATTTTGGCCTTGTGAGCTAAACACTATATAATACAATACATATATAATACAATATATACAATATTTTCTATTCATTCTGTTCATTATTGATCCAGAAATAGGTAGGAAACAGTTTCAGTAAAAAAAAGAAAAACTTTCCTGACTCTAAAACAGCAATCAGATAATGCTCTGGATATCCTCTCCTACATTTAATGATCCTATGTAATATATTTAACCAAAGAGATTTCTGAAAAATGTTACAGCTATCTATTGAGTCAGCTAATACCGCCTTTTCATGGTTGAGTTTTTTACATCTATACTAATCATACCATAGGTCCCTTTAGCCCTGATTTCCCTTTTGCATTTGTCTGTTCCAAAGAGTTGAATGTATAATAATATTCATGTTGCAGTTATTTTCCTAGCTTGTATAATGGTGTACTTACAGAATTTAGTGCAAACACACAATATTACTGTGGCTTAGTGCTTAGCACTTCTGCCTCACAGCCCTGGGGTCATGAGTTCGATTTCTGACCATGGCTTTATCTGTGTGGAGTTTGTATGTTCTTCCCGTGTTTGCGTGGGTTTTCTCCGGGTGCTCCGGTTTCCTCCCACACTCCAAAAACATACTGGTAGGTTAATTAGCTGCTATCAAATTGACCCTAGTCTGTGTGTCTGTCTGTGTGTGTGTGTGTGTGTTAGAGAATTTAGACTGTAAGCTCCAATGGGGCAGGGACTGATTTGAGTGAGTTCTCTGTACAGCGCTACGGAATTAGTGGCGCTATATAAATAGATGATGATGGTTACTATTATTTTCATCGCTGTCCCATAGACATCTTGGGCTAGATTTACTAAACTGCGGGTTTGGAAAAGTGGAGATGTTGCCAATAGCAACCAATCAGATTCTAGCTGTCATTTATTTAGTGTATTCTACAAAATCACAGCTAGAATCTAATTGGTTGCTATAGGCAACATCTCCACAGTTTATAAATATACACCCTTGTCAGTCTCTTACAATGTGGTAATTCTTTCAAAATACAGCAGATTTTGGGCATTTCTTGGGATATGACCAAGTCCAGATATTAGGCAGCAGGAGAAGGGGATGCAGACAGACACCTCATAGATTATTTAGGGTCATATGATAACGTTTACTACAGTACTTTGCATATTTAGACAATTTGCATTGTTTAAGATTAGAATGTCTCCACTGTGTGTACCTGACCGGGAACAATTTAGAAACCTCCAAGTAACATTTTTTAATTTTATCTGCAACATTTGTTATTAAGAAAAACAATATTGAGCAGCTTTTGTTGCTGAATAAAACGAATGTATTCCAGTATCTTCTGTTTAGCGATAACACAGACAAACGTTCAAATATCGTTTATCATATTTTTGTTCTGTTATCACCAATGGAAATTTACAAAGATGCAAAGCTGGGGGTCCTGCAACCCAAAAACTGTTTGGTGCCTTTAGCATCTATGTTTGTGCATTCAAACCTCTTGTTACTTGCATGAATTAAAGTGTCAAGATAACAGCGTCTGCTGGGGTCCAAATGTTGCTCATTCCAGTGGGAGGAGCTGGATGGATTGGGGGGGGGGGGGGGGGGGTGTTCTTGCTGGGAAACCCCTCACTCCTCGCCCCAATATACAAAGAGTAGTTTTCCTTCTGCAAGACAAGATATTTAAGTGAGCTTCAGTGGTGGCGATTGCAAATTTTTTCGGGGGAGTTAGGATAGCTCGGATCCTCTTACAATAACCAAGTTTTTACATGTGCTCAGAGATGGTCAGGATCACCTTCAGCCTCTATTTTTAGGGTTACGCATCATAAAAAGTGACACATGAGGTCTTATGTCACCTTATTTATAACTTATTTAAGATGAAATTGGCTAAAAAGCAGCTGCATTTCAGGAGAGAGATTGGAGCATGCGATGAATTTAGACGTTGGTCAGTGAATGAGTGCGCCGTGCTTTCCATCTAGGCCCACGGTACCGCAAAAGGGTCATGCAGGGGTACCTCCCAAAGTGTGTGTGTACTCAGAGCAGGATCATCCATTAAAAGGCCCGGATTAATCTAACCAGTATTTATGTGCGTTTCATCAGAGCCTGGGTTTACTCCTTAATGCACGGCATGTTTTGTGGTTATTAAATGGCCCGTCATGGTAATTTTACCTTGTCTGAGCTAAAAGTCTGGGATGTCGTATTAATAAATGCAGATATGTAGAGATACTTGGTTTCCGTGCAGAATAACCTATGTCTTTATGAGCAGCTATAGAAAGATATTATTAAAAGTAGCCCTCATTGATGACCACCCCCCCTTTCTTTTCAGACATAGATTTTCCATATTTTATCACAAGAAATAAAATTTCAGTGATGGAATCTGTAATGTAACTGGATAGTTTATTTTTATAATGAATAGAAAGAGGCTCGCGTATAGATAGGATGATTTAAATGCTAAGTTTAATATCCAGGTCAACTATGGTGTCAGGATTAAAACATAACTTAGTTTGTAATCATCTGTAAATCAGATAGAGAAATCTGGGTTTTATTAATGGTCTGCATCAGTTTTTTTGTGTCCAGTTATTAAGACTGCATGTGGGATGTCTCTGAATTGGTTGGATATAAGTTTTCCATCCTACGTCTTTCCTTTATTTTCATCTCGCTGTGAAGTTTTAGAGAATCCACTCCCGGAATCATCTGCTAGGTCGGCTTCCTCGCTTACATTACTTCTACCAGCGCACAGACACATTTCCTAAATAACGGTTTAAGTGGTGATGCGGCACATTGTGTATTATTAAATACTTTGGTGTATGGAGAGAGAGAGAGAGAGAAAAAAAAGACCTCTTCAATCTTGTTTAATGACCCTGGCGCCGGCTGCTCTTCACGTCTTCGGAGTCTTTCCTTGCCAAAGTGGCTCACAATGCACTTCCAGAGACATCGCTGGACTCGGTGTAATACACATTCTCTTATACCCAGCATAAGAGAAACAAGTACACAAATACACGTTATTGTTTGTTCAGCTTGAAAGAAACAAAATAATAATTTACCCATGCTGGATTTCTATAGATGCCGGAAAGACACAACTAAAATAGGGATCGTTGATCCCTATTAGATAGAGCAACAGCAATGCCCACAGACTTCTTTGCAGAACACAATGCTGTCCCACGTGACTGTCATAAACAGGCAAGAAGACCACAGGAGTCTTAATTACTGCGAAGACCGTTATAGTGTAACTGGGCTGTAGTTTAGAGCAACAAATCAGATTTCTGCTTTCATTTGTCTAACGTTCACTTGATTGATCAAAGCTCATTGCTGATTGGCTGCTAATACCGCCCTTTGTAAATAACTCCCAACAATGCTTATTGCTGATTGGCTGCTAATAATTCTGCCCTTTGTAAATAACTCCCAAGATCTCTACTTGCTGTACACATAAGACTTTTTCAGTCCCATGTTATTTAGAAAGTTTCCATGTCAAATGGACCCGAGGTTTCATGTTAGAAGGGAGATGCTTCTCTAAGTTAGCGGGCAGAGTGACAGGTTTGCTCTGCAGGAATGCACTGGACCCCATTTACTGGGCGTACTCCAAAATCAGCAAACTCATCAGCAAACTCCTTGGTTTTGTACCCATAAATTGTCAACCCGTCAAAGTACTCCTGGTGCCAGTTCATGGGAGACGCCTCCACAAACTACAAGTACACCTAGATGTGCGGAGAGATGGAAAAATATGGAAAGGAGCACTGTGGAACTAGACATGCGCTCTTCACCCAAGGGCAACAGAAAGCTCATAACTGGTGCAAAAATCAAGTCCTTTTTGGCAGAGTGAAAATAGGTGTGCTCTTCTCCATACAGCAAGGACCTGCTTTAAAAAATGTGCTTGTCCAACGTTTATCTCATTTCAATAATCTCTCAGTATATTGCATTATGTGCTTCACAAAATGAGGTACATCAGTGCGCAAGGAACTCCGTCATCCCGCCCAACCCTCTCAAAGGCGGAGGAATATCTCTGCTTCAAATTTCTGCTCCTCTGCAGATGCCTCCGTCTTGCCGTTGTACATTCTTACATGATAAGTGTGATGTCACAGCAGCTCAACTGAATGCAGTTTCGGAAACTTGTCCATTCAAGACCCTGTTGTAATTATATCGGTAACACTTTAGTTTATAACAAAGCAGCGCTGGATGTCATGTAAAGTATGGACTATATCTGAACACTTCACTTGTGGAGTTTAATGGTCCTTTAAGTTACTCTAGCACCTCTCAGACAAGAGACAACTTCCTCTAAGTTCTCCTTCGAACAAGTGACGGTGGTCTGATCAGTGCGAGGTGTATTCTATAGGACAGATTATACGTAGTACGGGTATTTAGCAGAGAGTGGATAAAAGTTACCAAACCATTGTTCCAGAAGGGTTAAACGCTCTTATCCCTGCGTATTAGGCAATCCCAGGTATCTCTGGTGGCTGTGATGATACGAGCTGCCTTGCAGCGCGAGAGTCCGACAAATAAGATGTCTAGTCAATAGATTCTTTGCTGCTGGAGCCTGGTAATGGACGGCTGAGGAGAAGCCTAATGTTAATAATAAAAGAGTGCTTTGGACACCTTCTGGTGAGTGGATAAAACACTCGCCTTTCATTGCTGGATACATAATTTAGGTGCAATTTAATGTTCAAAGTCAAATTCGCTTGTGGTTTCCATCCAGTTGTTAATGCACAGTTCAGCCCTTAATGGACACTTGTATATACAGTTCACTCGTCAGCATAGTTTTACATAGTTATCAGGGTCTTGTCGGGAATCATTCTGGGGCCGAGATTTCAGGAGCCTTTAACTGGCAGCCTGGGGAGAAATCTTTCAGGAATTCTCCGTGATGTAGCGCACGGGGGGAGACCGAAGATGAACCGCGCTGCACCTGAGCCTTCCAAACCACATGCTCTTTCCCCACATCGTTTGTCATGATATACTGCTTTGAAACCAAATATATTATTTCATCAGTGCAAGAGGTAAAACTACACAGGGGCGTAACTGAAATATTTTGGGCAAAGTGGAAAATGTGCATGATATATGGCAGGATAGTGTACACAGCACTGTATATAGACGGTAAAGCAGAAATACAGCAATTAATAAGATCTCAGGCCCGGTAGATGTCACTTGCACCCGTGGTCCTGAAGAAATTGCTTTCTTGATTCAGCCATCGCATCAAAGTCATCAATATAATTTGGAATTTAAAGATTTTTTTATAGCAGGATTTGATCATATAATCCGCTATGTGCGACATGGGCTTGAGGAGGAACTGCGCTTTAGTTGTCAGGGTGTCTATTCAGAAAGTAAGTTGCACAAAGATGCTGCCATATTTATGAAAAAAACCAGCCCACACCCTAAGTTATGATTGAAGAGGATTTGTCTAGAAGTCCTGAAATCAATGTTGTATATTGGTATCATACTAACCAATACTGGCCAACAAAATAACCCCTTGTGCTGACTTCTACCCCGTACTGTGACTAGTTGGATCGGCTGGTGCTCTTTTGATTAATTAGGTGAATACATTATTTTTTGTTTTATTCCTAGAAAAACATAATAGACAACAGTTAAAGATTCCCAGCGTAGTTGTACAAGCCATCGGCTCATAGTGATTGTTATTATTAATTCTTATTATTCTTATTATTATTATAGAGCAGGTGCTGATATTATTCCCCGTGGGAGACTTGTAGCTGGTGATAAAACCTTTATCCAGCATGGTAGTTGGGACCTGTGTCTATCACCTGTACATAGACTATGTGTTAGTTACAGTGTTATCATGTGCTGGTTGCCTTTTATGTTCAGTTTATTGTATTATATTGTGTCTGCACAAAGTGACTCCAGGACATCTCTCCTCCTCCTCCGTCACACTTATCACCAGCAAGAAGTACAGAAGTGATTTAACCTATAAGCCTCTCATTAACTCTGCGTCGTGTAACCTAAGCTGGGACGGAGTGATATAAGGTCACTTATAATCACTCAGCCGATAGAATGCAGAACCGATCACGTTTCAGCTGGGTTAATGAAAATAAATATAAAGGGCAGAGGTAATGCAAACATTTGTGTATGTGTGTGCATATAAATACATGCATGCACATATGTGTGTGTATAAATACATGCATGCACATATGTGTGTATAAATGCATGCACATATGTGTGTGTATAAATAAATACATGTATGCACAGATTTGTGTGTGTGTATAAATACATGCATGCACATATTTGTACCACTTCTACTGTTCCACATGCACAGTACCACTTCTACTGTTCCAGATGCACAGTAGCATTTCTTATCTTCCAAATGCACAGTACCACTTCTACTGTTCCAGGTGCACAGTATCATTTCTCATCTTCCAAATGCACAGTACCGCTTCTCCTGTTCTGTATACTTGATATCATTTGTCATTCTTGTTTTCTGTCTGTATACACACATCTTCATCGCTCTTGATTCATATACTAGAGATTTAATTTATCAACCCATCTAAAAAGGAAAAGTGTAGGTGGTGCCCGTAGCAACCAATCAGATTCTAGTAGTAATATTCCAGAATGTACTTGATGAATGACAGCCAGAATCTGATTGGTTGCTATAGGCAACATCACCACGCCTCCTTTTTAGAAGGTTTGATACATCTTTTCCTGCATGTTATTCTTAGTATCTGTCCAGTTATAATTAGTGTTTCTTATCCTGGTCACATGGATAACTGTAGACTATCGAGTTTCTTGATTTATATGTCGGGTGCAATTCTCAATACCTCTTATTTTTGCATAAAAATAAATATGAGGTTATAAAATAAAACCTAGTTATATGAGGGTCATGTTTAGTGGTCAGATCACGCTGGGGACTATAGTTACCTTTGTTCATTTAAAGACTCACCTGTGACCAACAGATGCCCAGTAAGATAATGTCCCCGAATTTAGTCTTCATATGTTGATGGTTCTGTACGATAAATAGACAAAGCAAATCTAGATTTTAACTAAGGTACTTATAGCAATAAGTGGTTAGAAGTCGCTGAGACATGCTGGGAGTTGTAGTTTTCAGTCGTTGTGACTTACACTTCGTCATTAGCCGCAAAGCTGACGATCAGATGAAATGTAAATGAGGGGATTGGTATAACGTGTGCTGGGGAATTTACATTCCCAGCATTTCCTGCCAGCCCCACGGTTACAGGGAGAGATGGTCAAACATCACAGTGAAGATTACTATAGTTTCCACTTATTGTGTGATACAATATTACGATCACACTCTGATCTTATAATACAGCGGACAGGTGTTTTCCCTGTGGGCTTAACGGAGACTTATGTTTATAGATCTGCAAAATACACAGGGAGGAAACAAGTGTTTTGTATCACTCCAATTATAACTGTTCTGTTTGGCTGAAGAGTGGACAGATCTGAGGTTTCCATGTCAAAGAGTTTTCTTGCTCATTATTTATGAAATAGTTACATTCTCCAACACAAGTCATAATATTTTACTTTATGGACCCAATAAGAATGAATATGTTTTTTTTCTTACATTAAATTTCACAAAAAAATGAAACTTACAGGGAAATTCAAGCCGATTTCTTCTTAACTTCTTTGTTTTACAAACTGATTTTTTTTCTCTTCCTATTTGTCCCCAAGCTGACCTCCAGTGACCGCTCACTCCTATAGCAGATCAGTGTACGGTGCTGTGAGGGACTAAGGCCCCTATGTATCAAAATGTGGAGATAAGAAAGATCTACAGAGTCCAGTCTCTGTAGATTTGCGCTGCGCAGTGTCGGTGGGGATTACCGCTGCCGACCTCAGTGCTTTCACTCACCATAACCAGTTGTTATATTGGGTGAAGGAACCACGGCTGAGCCATTCACCTTGGAATGGAACACAAAATCTATTCATGTTTTCATATAGAGTGAAATGTGCAGTTGGTTCATTTTATGTGGGGTTGAAAGATTTACAAACAGAAGGGGTTTGGATGGACGGGTATGTTTGGGAAACGCCGCAAGTCAATTTGAATCGTTTGAATTGCAGTAATTATCACTTGTACAAATCTATTAATTCACCTTTGTCTTCTAGGATATTTTTTCACAAAATATTATCATTTCTATAGCACCAACATATCCTGCAGCGCGGTACAAGTGCAAAACAGTTAGGGGTATACTTACTAAACTGCAGGTTTGAAAAAGTGGAGATGTTGCCTATAGCAACCAATCAGATTCTAGTTATAATTTATTTAGTACATTCTACAAAGTGACAGCTAGAATCTGATTGGTTGCTATAGGCAACAGCTTTACTTTCTCAAACCTGCAGTTTAGTAAATATACACCTAATAATCAGTCACATCAGTACTTGCCCTATTGGAGCTTACAATCTAAATTCACTACCACAGATACACATTAACCATTAATGAGGACAATGAAGGGGAGGAACAGATGTCAATCATGTGTCAATATCATCCCGTTCCCAATTGTTGACGCTATATAAATGGATATTAGTAATAATAGTTCTCCCCATTGACCTCTCGCATTACTCTTTCCTTTGCCAGTGCAGTTTTTTAATTACCGCATCCGTATATATCTCCGCGCTGTTCCAGGCTTAATTTTGCTACTTGGGAATCTTTACACAAATCTATCAATTTTGGAATTGCTCGGGCATGACTCTAGCAGCACTGCTATTAAAAGCCCATATCGTGTTTTAGTAGTCATTGTGATTTAGTAAATGACCCCATTCAGACCCTCAGCTGTAACCTCCTGATGTTAGAATGATTTTTCACACTAACGGCCTTTGCACTTTTTCAGTTTTTCGGTCTCCAGAACATAATAACTGGCACTTGTTTGGCAGAATAAACTTGGCAATATATAGAAAACAATATTTTTTTTTTCAATAAAACTCGTTAAATCTGCTTTTCTGGAAGCAACAGATATATTGGTCAAACAGTAATTACTGTCCAGACATGTATTAGTTTAACTCTTGTAAATGATGTTTAAGTAAAAAAAATAATAATGGAAACAAATGCAATATTGGATATTGAACATATAGGTTATTATGCAGTCTAGTGTAAATTATATGGGTATTAGAGGTCATTGAGGAGGCTTGGTATATGTAATGAGGTAGAAAGGATTTAATATAGGGCATAGACCTCCAAGGTGATATGAACTGCCCCTATAATCTATACTATGGGGCATGTACGAAATTATACCTGTAATCACTTTGAGAATACAGTACAGAAGAACCCAACCCAGAAGTGAAATTCTGTAACCTTCCCATAACCCCTCATTGGGCAGTACGGTGGCTCAGTGGTTAGCACTTCTGCCTCATAGCACTGAGGTCATGAGTTCCATTCCCGACCATGGCCTTATCTGTGTGGAGTTTGTGTGTTCTCCCCGTGTTTGCATGGGTTTCCTCCGGGTGCTCCGGTTTCCTCCCACACTCCAAAAACATAACGGTAGGTTAATTGGCTGCTATCAAAATTACCCTAGTCTGTGTGTGTGTGTAGGTTAGGGGATTTAGACTGTAAGATCCAATGGAGCAGGGACTGATGTGAGTGAGTTCTCTGTACAGCGCTGCAGAATTAGTGGCGCTATATAAATAGATGATGATAATTGTTCTGAACCCCAATCACGTGTTGGAGATTTCTTGTGTCCAGCCATGAGTGGATGGCTGGGCAGCTGTCCAATCAGAGCTCTCAACACAAGACTTGTCGGGATGCCAAAATTCAGAATCCTCATAACTCCTCTGGCAGGAGAAGTGACCATTGATCAGGTGCTGGACTTAGTGTCTAACAGAGGACTGGAGGACAGCATAGACAAACCGAGGGGGGGGGGGGGGTTCCTAGTGCCTGGAAACACCCCCTCTACATATCCTGTGTTTGCCCCTGGACAGTTTCTGCAAGTCAGGGGCTGGAGAGAGGATATAAAGTTTAATTCTTTATGTCATTCTTCCTCACTAGTACATGTTGCAACCAAAGTCTCTTATGTTTTACTGTGTTTCTCGTCAAGTTTAGTGACCATTTCATACTACTATGGAGCAACTTTGTAGCAACCTTAGTATCATGTGACGTATATTTCCGCCCTCTGCGTTGGTCCTAGTTCCCCCATGTATCTTTGAATCTCAACTTCCTTTGTTTCCAGACGTCTCTGAACATAACTGATCATTTATTAATTTGAAAAGTAAAACGTACTTTGTCTCGTGGAAATCAGTGTGGACCATTTCCTATAAACGATAGGTTCGTTCCTCGGCCATTGAGTGTCATGTGGTCATCTACCCCTGGTGCATTGCTGCACGAAAACTGAACTTTGTTGGGTTTTTGGAAGTTTATGGTTTTTATATAAATTGATCCGGGGACATGAAAATGCAAATTAAACTGGGGATGTCAGGTTTGTTAATGTGAATAAATAGTCTCTCACATTCAGCAAAACTTATTAGGTGTGTTTTAATTTTATTTATTCTTTATTTTCCAGTCTTTTTTAGGTAACTTAACCCTTTCTTTGTTTGTGCAATCAGTTTATGTTGTACTTTAGGAGGATTAATTGCAACATAGCAAATATCTCAGCATTGAGCAGTCTGCACTGAGCTAATACCCGTTTCTAACACGTGCAGCATATTATTTATCATATAAGCCTTGTGGCCTTTTCCTCAGAATTTCCTCAGAAAGTATTGATATTTATGATATGCAAACACAAGACATTTATCTTCACTCTACAAAATAGTATTGTGTGTAATTTATGCAGTCAATTTAATTTGTTACCAATTAAAAGCCATCAGCTAAATTATATTGAAGGCGAAACTGACTTCTTGAGAATCTGCTCATGTAGAGTTTAATGCTTTTCAGTTTCCTATATCAGAAATGTAAGTGTGCAAAAGCAGATAGATAGATAGATAGATAGATTCATATGAGATAGATAGATAGATAGATAGATTCATATGAGATAGATAGATAGATAGATAGATTCATATGAGATAGATAGATAGATTCATATGAGATAGATAGATAGATAGATAGATTCATATTAGATAGATATAGATAGATTCATATAAGATAGATAGATATAGATAGATAGATTCATATGAGATAGATAAATAGATAGATAGATATGAGATAGATTTGAGATAGATAGATAGATTCATATGAGATAGATAGATAGATAGATTCATATGAGATAGAAAGATAGATTCATATGAGATAGATTCATATGAGATAGATAGATAGATATGAGATAGATAGATACATAGATAGATAGATAGATATGAGATAGATAGATAGATTCATATGAGATAGATAGATTCATATGAGATAGATTCATATTAGATAGATAGATAGATATTAGATAGATAGATAGATAGATAGATTCATATGCGATAGATAGATATGACATAGATATTTTGTGGTGTCTGCTGTTTTGGAATGTATAATACCACCCTGTTAATGCAAAGAATGATCTGTGTATGTATGTGCTTGTGTGTTTATATATATATATATATATATATATATATATATATATATACACACACACATACATATATATATATATATGCAGAATACATAATATATAGACAGGCACAATCAACGGTTTATATCTCAGCTGCAGCTGGATTAGCAGAACCTTCATTATTACCCTATTAGCTGGGCCCAGGAAACACTTTCCAATGACCATGGGATTGTGAGACCTTTGTAGGAGGCTGCGGAGCGGAGTCCTCTATTCATACACGGCCACTTCCAGCTGTTGTTATTGAAATCCCCACATAATCTCTCGGGGTCAGAGGACAGTCATCCATGACCGCCGCTCTGAAAAGGTTATGCTGATTTCGGTTGTCAAATATTGCCCCTTTTTTCTCTTTTTCAATAACGCTCATTCTGCCTTTTCAACGGGAAGGATCCAGCCTAGAATTGTATTACATGAATTTAAAGTCTTAAAAGTGTTCTCTCATTGTGGGGACACGACATGCTCTGGATGGGATCATTCCTTCCCTTTTATTGCGGAAAAGAATTTTCAGGGGTCTCTTGAATACATTTTGCGCTGGATCCGGGTAGCCAGACAATAGCCGCAGCCGTGTTTTCACATTTACTGCTACAGTCAGAATAATCACATTTCACGTTGTGGATACATCGCTTTTTTTTTATTTACTTAAGAAATTGTCTGATCAGTCATCACAATTGTGCGTTGAAGTTTTAAAGGGCCACACAGCCCAACAAACAACGAGATACCCCAACTGAGTATATTTCAGATAATGCTGTGGGGGTCATATATTTTCACACAATGGGCCTAATTCATGTCCAATCACAACTTCCACGGAAGTCATGTGTTTATAAAAATCATGTGACTTGAGCGTAATTTCGGCCGTACTTAAATCCAAGTGTATGTCATTTCTTTTTTTTTAGGTTAGTTGTGGTGGTGGTAAATTTTACTTATCATCATCACCATTTATTTATATAGCGCCACTAATTCCGCAGCGCTTTACAGAGAACTCACTCACATCAGTTCCTGCCCCATTGGGGCTTACAGTATAAATTCCCTACCATACACACACACAGACACACACACACACACACACACACACACACACACACACACACAGACAAAGACTAGGGTCAATTTTGATAGCAGCCAATTAACCTACTAGTATGTTTTTGGAGTGTGGGAGGAAACTGCTAACCACTTAGCCAACGTGTTGCCCACTTATGGGCAGCATACTTCCTGTCTTTCAACCTACTGAAGGACACAAGGGGTACATTTGCTGCTGTCCAGTTTTGTGTGCGGCTTTAAAACAGATCGCATGCGGGTTTAAGCTCCCAAGATAAACCTCACGTGTGGTGGTTTTAGAACCTCCAAATCGCATATAGTTTAGGCACTCTCTGGGCGCAGTTGGTATGTTCTCCGGAGTATTTGCGTTGTTTTCCTAAGGGTGCGCCGGTTTCCTCCCATAGTCTAGTGTGCGTCAGTGTTAAGGAGTTTAGACTGTAAGCTTCAATGGGGCAGGGACTGATGCGAGTGATTCAGTATCTTCTGGAAAGAGCTGCGTAATATGATTAGGAGATATTTGGTGATTGGTACGTTCAAATAATTCACCATTCCGTCCAAAGAAGGTGAAATCCACCTTGTTTCCACCACCACGGACATCCACATTAAGAAAATACACTGAGTTTCCAATCAGTTCGAAAGCATAAATGACACATACTAAGGAAAAACATCTATCATTTTATTCAGAAAAGATTTACAAAGCTGAACATTTTTAGTGTAAAACAAAAGACATTTTACGAGTGCAGTCTCGTAAGCCCCAGGGAAGACTTAGCTAAGCGCTGTTTGTCACAAAGGACTTTATCACAATAAAGAGATGTCTGGTGAGCGCTCCGCTCTAGGTGCGCGCCTGCCAGTTTCGCTGTGTGTTTAACAGCTGTTCCTGTGAGATTTCCCTGGTGTAACCTCAGACGGGGAGACGGGATCTCGCGATTTTGTTTGGTTGGAACGCGGTTCAGGATAATCCCAATCAGATGTTACTTAATAGAACAGCTTTAAATCTTTCAAGGCTCTCAGTGCTGATCTCCTGTGCTTCATGTGTTACCAGCCACTCAAGGTTATCCAAGGTAACCATTTATTAAATCAGTATCTGTTCCAGATTTCTTGTTAAATTGCTTATGCATTAAGGAGCCATACAGGTGCAGACGTGTTATATTCTTCCAATCTTCTAAATCCAAAACCGCATAATAACTCAACTCTGACGAGCTTTTTGTGTGTAGTGTTTATGGTTCTCGTCCATTTATAAAAATCAATATCTTTGTATGGCTGTCTCTTAGGAAGCTAAAGAAAACCCAGCGTGCGCAGTTCATTACTAACCGCTGTACTTGCACTCTCTTTGCAGGACATTTGGGCTTCCAAGACAGCTTTGTGACTTCAGGTGTTTTCAGTGTTACGGAACTAGTAAGAGTTTCGCAAAGTAAGTACCTCTCTTCCTGACGTTTTACTGACATGTCAAAGGTTTGCTTTATGAGTCTGGGAATTGTCAAAGGTTTGCTTTATGAGTCTGGTCACAGTGGAGGCCTCCAGTTTGTGCGCTGAACCAATAGACAGGAGAATGTCGCCAGTCAGTTCAGTAGTAACGACATTAATGAGGCATGAGGCACCTCCGTATATTGGTTCAGTGTACAAAATGGCGGCCCGCAGTGTGCGTAGGCAGCCGATATACTTCCCAGGGTACCTGTCACCTGTACAGAAATTAGCTTGTGTTAAGTTGAACGCAATTTGCGTATATTTGGCGTATAATGCGCCTTTTTCACATCTGAGTATGTGCACAAACCACTAGTTTCGGAATCCGTGTTTTGTAAATTTGCCCAGAAGTGAAAAATCACATTTTACGCCAACTTAACAGCCCTGAATCGTTATCTGAACAGACAGCTAAACTTATTTTTGCACTTAGGCCGTATTTCCACTGGCGGTAATTATATGTATTTTTCTACCATTTTTTAAATGCATCCCATTGTTTGTGAGATAAACGTAGTTATACGGATTATTCATCCGATTTACACTGTCTTGATTGCTTTTAGACATATTTACATTTGATAGATTAAGGACCTTATTTAGAGTCGGACGCAAAGTCCGTTTAGGCGCATCCAGCAAAAAAACACTACTACGCATGTGCAGAAAGCACCAAATCCGCCTGCATCTTGGACGCAATTAACACTTGCAACAGCTTGCGACTCACTACGAGAGAATGAGCGGAACACGGATTTGTGAAGGCGTGACCATGTAAATACATCCTAGTCGCAGTGAGGCGCAGACGCAACACACGTCAAAACAGGGCTAAAGCTGTGCAGCAGGAATTAGGGGGCGCAAGCGGTTAGCTAGCTGCAGGAACTGCTCGCAGCTCGATAGGGTATTAAGAGTGGGACGCAACTGGGGTTGCTTGCCACTCGTAATACCCTACCAAGCTGCGGCACCCTGCCACTCCTACACTTCTTACACGGACTTTGTGTCCGACTTTAAATGAGGTCCAAAATGTTATGTTTGTGCTCTTCTCTCTCCTGTTGCTGTAGAATGATGATATCAGTTATTTTAGATTGTTTAATATTTGTATGTTAGAATTATTTTTAGGATTCTACTTAATAAAAAATTTTGTTTTGTTTTTTTTAAACAAGACAATTCCATTTTATTCTGTTTAAATTCTGCTTGTTGAAATAGTCACTATGATAGTATTTTTATAGTAACAATTAGTGCTGTATGTCATTTATATATTTAGCTATTGCAGAACTCTACTTTTAAAAGACAGCTTTTTGTTATATAGCTCTTGAAATCATTTTGAGCCCCATAAAGAATCATTTTACAATTATTATTTTTCCAGCATGCGTAAAGAAAATTGCATCTCAATATGGATTGGCCAGATGTAAATTTACCGATTTCCCGTTAAATACCTCCCAGTCAAAAACAAAATTTTTTCTAACCTGTCCAATCACGTTCTCAACCTTTTTCATTGTTAATCATTAACTCAGGTGTTAATATCGATTTGATAGAACTACTTGTGTTGGATACACTTAATGTGTATCTGGGTTTCAGCTGCTGTAAAATCCATTATAGGGGTAAGATGTATCAAAACGTCTTAAAAGGAAAAGTGGAGGTGTTGCCCTTAGCAACCAATCAGATTCTAACTGTCACTGTTCTAGAATGCCCTGGATAAATGAAAGCTAGAATCTGATTGGTTGTTATGGGCAACGCCTCCACTTTTCCTTTTTAAAATGTTTGATAAATCTGCCCCATAACATACAATGTAGGACAGTGGAGAATTCACAATCCAGTCAGACAAATCTAATAGTATGAAAGTGGAGGGATAGGCACTAGGCGAAAACTTAAAATAAAGTCACAATAGATCAAATGGACGGTGGTTTTAGATCTATGCAATTATAAAACATATGCACTTATAATTGTGCTATATTAAGCAGATTTTGGGCACTTCGGTAGTCCCCTTGCCTCTCGAGCTTGCTCCCCTCTCCTGGGGTGTTTAAAATCAATGCCATTTGCAAATTCTCTTGATTGTGGCCCGTGATTGGTCCTCCCACTCTCCAAGCTTTCAGACTGACCTATCACAATTGACTATTCCCAGGTTTGCCCCCCCCTGCCCTAAACCCTGGGTTTACTGTAGATTTTCTAAGTTGAAAATCATCTTAACAATTGTTTTGCAATGTATTGTTTTTTCCTGTTATCCAAGAATACCTGCTTTGTCTTATTTGTGCAGTCTGTCTGTGGGATTAGGGAATCATTATTATTAATTCAATTCTCTGTGAGTCGCAGTGTGAACTGCATATCTGTGTATACAGTGTATCTCTTACAATACTGTGTTATTATTTTTTCATATAAATGTTCTCTTGCTCAGACCAGCGGCCCCTCTAACTGTGAAACCTCAGCGGATGGAGGGATCTGGGTTTGACCTTTACAGGATGCTAATGTTGTCCGTATGAATGACACTGTGCAGGCTGATCATTACCAGCCTGTCAATATTCACTAAGCACAATGAATTAAGAGTACCTATCACCATCTTGCTCGATTGATCAAAGGCCCATTGATCGCGTTGTGGCCTAATGTAAGACAGGCAGCAGAGAGGGACTCTCACAAGCTATCAAAGTCATTTAGCCATCGTCTCAGTGCTGCAAACCAAGGAAGCCCCTGCAGATATGTAATACGTCTTTCATTTCTTATACACTATATGGACAAAAGTATTTGGCCACACCTGTTAATTATTGAATTGAGGTGTATCCATCAGACCCGTTGCCAGAGGTGTACAAAATCAAGCACCTAGTCATGCAGTCTCCATTTGCAAACATTTGTGGTACAAAATGGGTCGTTCTGAAGAGCTCAGTGACTTCCAGCGTGGTACTGTGATAGGACGCCACCTTTGTAATAAGAAGGTTCGTGAAATTTCATCCCTGCTGGATGTTCCACGGTCAACTGTAAGGGATATTATTAGAAAGTGGAAGCATTTAGGAACAACAGCAACTCAGCCACGAAGCGGAAGACCACGTAAAATCACAGAGCGGGGTCAACGACTGCTGAAGCGTAAATGTCACCAACGTTCTGCTGATTCCATAGCTGAAGAGTTCTGAACTTCCACTGACATTAATATAAGCACAAAAACTGTGCGGCGGGATCTTAATGGAATGGCTTTCCATGGCCGAGCAGCTGTATGCAGCCTCACATCACCAAGACCAATGCCAGGATAGAGTGGTGTAAAGCTCACTGACACTGGTAACGTGTTATGTGGAGTTACGAATCACGCTTCTCTGTTTGGCAGTCAGATGGGCGAGTCTGGGTTTGGCAGATGCTGGAATAATGTTACCTGCCTGACTGCATTATGCTAACTGTGAAGTTTGGTGGAGGAGGGATAATGGTATGGGGCTGTTTTTCAGGGTTTGGGCTAGGCCCCTTATCTCCAGTGAAGGGCAATCTTAATGCTTCAGCATACCAAGTCATTTTGGACAATGCTATGCTTCCAACTTTGTGGCAACAGTTTGGGGAAGGCCCTTTTCTATTCCAACATGACTGTGCCCCAGTGCACAAAGCAAGGACTACAAAGACATGGTTTGATGAGTTCGGTGTGAAAGAACTTGACTGGCCCGCACAGAGCCCTGACCTCAACCCCATCTAACACCTTTGGGATGAATTGGAACGGAGATTGTGAGCCAGGTCTTCTCGTCCAACATCAGTGTCTGACCTCATAAATGCTCTACAGAATGAATGGGCACAAATTCCCACAGAAACACTCCAACATCTTGTGGAATGTCTTCCAAGAAGAGTGGGAGCTGTTATCACTGCAATAGGGGGACCAACTCCATATTAACGTATATGTGTTTAAATACAATGTCATTACAGTCCCTGTTGGTGTAATGGTCAAGCGTCCGAATACTTCTGTCCTTATAGTGTATCAGTCACCGCCACAGCTATACAGCTATACACTGGTGTAGGTGGGAGGGGGGAAGTAAATGGCTCTTGTGGGTGGGTGGATGTAATTTTAAGACATTTTAAGGCAGACCCCATCAGATCTGTGGGTATCTCATGTCCGACCACCTTTGTCAAGTACTGACTACCTGGGAACCAGAGGTGGAACTAGCGAGCTGTGGCCCCCAGCGCGGGGAGGAGGGAGCTGGGGCCCTCAGCTCTCTAGTTTCCCATGCAGCGGGCCCCATTATCTCCATGGTCCCCCGTGCACCGCATCAGCTGCACCAATGGTATTTCTGAACCAGGATTTGATGTAGTCTGATGCAGAATTTATGACACCTTTTCAGAGTACCGGGGCGATAAAGATTTACTTGTAGTGAGGGAAAAATTGCTTTAGTATTGTTAATATTTTTTATTAATAAGAGAAATACTTTAGGCTAGAATTAGGGAACCGAAAGGTCATCAACTGTTGGAGGAATTACAAGACCTAACATGACCTGTCAGTGACAGCTGTTGGACCAAGGTTGGCCTAAGCCTGCTGTAGAACTTTTTAGATTATTTGGTTCAGTTTGTGTATAGTGATTCTGGTTATTATGTGTGTTTACAATATGTCAGGAATACCGTTCACATTCGTGCATTACGGGCTGCGTCAGAAACGTAACATAAATGTGATAATTCCGTTCTCCACGGTTTGTCCCTCAATGACAAATGGGGCAAACATATGGCTGTTATTAAGACTTGGATAGAAATATTAACAATAATAAGAAAAAGAGCAGACACCAGACACATAAGAAGGGGAGACTTGAGGGACCTGTTGGATTGCCGAGGTCTTTTGGGGCATATACGATGGTCCAGGGATTCCCTCTTGTATTAGCATATGACCAAATGGATTTGCCGAAATCATCACCGCCAACACTTACAGTGTTATTGTGGCTGAACCTTCCAATTACAACTTTTCCAGTTGCTACAGATGTTGATGTTACAAGACGCAGGTATACAAAGTGGCCATCACGGGTACGATGAACGCTCCCACCTTACAGCTAGAATTTGGCGGTGGCTAATCTGGGGCGTGGAGGCCGGTCTATGCCCCACAAGGTGATGGGCTCTGCGATGGCAGGAAATATGTGAAATATTAAAAATATCGGGTTGTAAAGTTATCAGTTGTTCCAAAACCTTAATTTCTAATAGGTGCTAAGGGACTACAGTATAAGCCTGGAGAGCTCTGACAGCCAATGGGGGGGGGGGGGGGGGGACAGCTGCAGTCCTTATGGAGTTGGGGACCTTTAAGAGGAAACAATAACTTCTGAAGGTCTTTATTTTTAAACTATATAAAATGTATTTGTAAGCACAATTTAATTGCAATAATAATATTTATTAGCTGAATAAATAAACATAACTGTTGTTGTGTGTCAGTTAAACTAAACAGAAAGAGAGGGTTTCCTTAATGCCAAATGGGCTGGGACACAGTCCTAGAGGTCTGTTTATGATATCGCTGCTCATTGCAGAAATAGAACATCTAATATCGCTGCAGTTTACCATTAACAGCTGAGTGATACTGGCTGGATCAGCTCCCCAGCGGCACTGACTGGCTGCGGTACGAGGAGTCTTACTACTACCAGTTCCAGTTCACACAGGCGCGGTGGAGCTGGAAGTCCTGGGTGTCCAGTTACACATTCAATAAAAAATATATAGAAAAATACGTAAAAAAAAATAAGCGGGGGGGAATTAAGATAAAATTATTTTAATATAATCAAAATAGAAAAAAAAATGCTTTATTCGAATAATAAAGCAGTTTTTTCTTGTACTCTGCTATTGCCATCCTGAGACAGCGATGGCAGTTCTTGTACAGTCTCTGTCCTTTTTAACTAAGTTTCCCCAATGCAAAGTATAGGGAAACCTTTTCTAGAGAGCCTGATGAAGGCTGTGGCCGGTGATTCCTGGCTAACCCCGTCTCCGGGGACTTTGTTCGATAGAGGCCTTAGAATGACGTTGTCCCACCGTCTGGGTATGACAATTGCAGCGATGCGTAGAGACGTCAAACTGACCCATTCCGACCAGGAGACATTCCTCTACTCCACACGTAGCGTTGACTGGTTTTCTTGTGCTAGATTGGGTCAGTTATGTAGCGGGAAAAAGAAAAAAGAAAAAAAAAAAGCCTTTTATATCGGTTTATTAATTGCACCTGGGTTAGTTCAGGAGACGAGTGACAGCTGAATCCAGCAGAAGGTCAGTCTCTCCTGGGTGGAGAGGTGACTTTTGTGCCAGTTTCTAAGGATAAAGGTGTTCCACCCAAGAACAAATCCTAATAACAACACCCTCCCCCTTCTCGCTAGCTGCCGTGGGTACAAATAAGCATTATTTTGGAAGCAACTTTCTACAAAGCCTTTTATAAGTTGTATTATTCTGGGGGGGGGGGGGTTATAGTAGACAGAGAACGATGATCCCTCTATATTCGCCAGCAGTGAACTTTCTGAAACTTATCCCAAGTAGAATTGAGACGGCTCCAGGAAACACTAATGTATATACTACGCTGTGACCTCTGCAGATGCTGTATAAAGTCAATTTGTATAATTGCTTGGAAATTTATAACGTGAGCTGGGGAGCATACTGGCAAAATCGGATGGTTTCTCTGACCTCATGCTAGGTATAAATATTGGGTCCCAAAACTAATCTCCGCTCTTCACATCCATCCATAAAACAGAAGTTCCTGAAAGGGAAATAGACGGGGATATATATATATTCCCTGTGTGTGCTGAATACTAAGAGGCTGGGAGATGTTAATGATGCACTAAAGTTACTATAATGTTGATTTTTATATAGATATTATTCACTAAACTCATACATTGACCCTGTACGACAGAACTACAGTCCCACCATACCCTACCTTTGTCTGACAGTGCATGCTGGGACTTATAGTTCCACAACAGCTAGAGGAACAAAGGTCATCCACCACTGCTATAGAATGAACATTCCTTCTCCAGCAACAATTGGCCTCCAGCTGTCAGGGCATACTGTGACTTGTAGTTCCACAACCTCTGCAATAGAATGAGCATACATCAAATACTACCTTTTATTTAATTGTCCTGCAAATACTTGCATGTCTAATGATTTAACTATTTATCTGGCTCCTATCGCTCAATTTCCAACAACTCCTTCATGACATTAGATGACAGCTGTAATGATTTGGTATGAGATAGAGAATACAGATTCATCAGGAATTCTAGAAGTTCAAAAAGGAAGGATGGCCACAGACAAAAAAGCTTTGGAGAGAGGAATGAAAACAAAGTTACAGACGTCTCTTTCAACTTGTTTAGCAAGCACCTCCACATGTGTATAATAATTTAATAAGTTGTTGTTTTTTAATTATAGTTAAATGTATTGTTATATATAAAAAAGCTATTATTGCAGAGCTATATAATATGCATGAAATAATTTAAGTGTTTACACTCAACTAAGTCTACCTTGCTCTTTTTCACCCCCTGCAGTAGGTTGCTATGTTAGGAGGGAGGTGCTTCTGTAACTGAGCAGACAGAAAGGGACTGACCAGCTTGTAAACCTGATCAGTATAAATGCACTATGCCGATTAGTGGATTCATAAAGGTGCAGGACCAGTGATGTCACAACAGCTCAAATGACTTTTTGACCCTTATCAGATCCCTAATTTGTGGGAGGAGTTTCCTCTGCCTGTCAAGGAGTCTGGAGAATACTTTTCAAACTTTATTACATTATAGCAGAGCTGCAGTGGACTGTCAGGACACCGCTGCACAATATAATTTAACGTCTTGTTTGAAAAAACCTCTCTTTAACGTTGGCCTGTCGCCTGCACACACAGTGGAAGCAGTCGATATACACGGATATATACCGCCTACACCTCTGATCAGTAGGAACCAGGGGCCACGCCAGTATCACCCAGGCTTCATGAATTCACCAGTGTTTCATTGGGGTTAACAGGTGCAATTTAAACCAGTACATTTAAATAACTTTGACATTTTATTTTCACTGGCTGATGTATATGTTCTATCTAGGTGTGGAATGTTCTACCTGACGTATCCCAGGAATGTTCTAAACCGAAGTCCTATCAGCTGCCAAGATTGCTATTCACATTGCACAGATAAAGCTGCAATCGGACAAATAAATTATTAAACCCCATCAGAACGTTCATTCCCATTTTTCGAAAGAATTTGCGGTCAGGTCAGGACAAGCTCACTACCAGCACATTTGGTTCCTATTTAACGCTCTTCTCTTTGTTGTAACACTTTACTAATGAGTCAGCGATGTCTGAGATATGATTCAGATGTGCTGCTAAAGGTCGGCAACGTCTGATGCCTTTCATCCCACCCGGGCCACCCACGATCGCAGTAAGGTGAATGCCTCGTTCCATATATAATGTGTCTTGTCTTAGTGCGCTATAATATATCGTTTTCTGTTCCCCCTGTAGTTGCATTGATCAAGCCTATAAATTACAACGTATATATAAGTTATATATATATATATATATATATATATATATATATATATATATATATATATATGTTCAGAATATCCAGTTCGTAGTTTAGTGAAATTGACGTACCAGATTTGTTAAATATTTTGCAAGCTTTGCCCTTTTGGGCTCAGAAAAGGGGGTTTCAGAAAATAATAAATCTAAATTATGGGGAGCAACAAAACAGCGACACCTAGTGGTCAACGTGACTAATGCAGAACACCATCTTTACACTACTAAACTATATTTTAACAAAACATCTTCCATATTAAGATTATCCCTGTTTTACTCATCAGTCAACATTCCGGAATCTTGAGTTTTAAAGTGATCCCATCACCTACATGTAGTGTTCGCAGGCCAGGTAGATGTTTGCCTAGAAATTCATTAGGAGCTAGTGACACCAATCACAAAGTGCCTCATGCCTCATGCCTCAATTATATTTGTTTTAGCCCACACACTGCTCTCGTTCACTATGTGCAGTGGACAGATCTGGTTTAAGGTGTGATTATGATCCAAATCAAAGGAGCAGATAGATTTACCTTAACTGTTATATATCGTTATTTACGGTTGTACATAAGTTGACCGCAAATGGTCAACTTCCCAAAGAACATTTTATAGTGATCTTCTGTAGTTTTTGCAATTGCTTCTTACGCTAAGTATGTTCTTTCAGTAATGTTAAATAGTTGTTTTTTTTATAATTGAGTCAAGTCTTTAGTCAAGTCTTTTATGCAGCTTTTTTCCTATAATATTTCCTTCTCCTCCATACTCAGTGACAGGGCCACACGACACAGGTCTCTGTAGATATAACAGAGGCGGTAAACAATTAAACCTTTTTCCGAGTTGCTTGACAGATCATGCGTTGCCTCAGATATATATGTGCAGATCTGCAATAGAAGGCTGGCACAGAGGACGCTTCGAACATGTGCAATGCAGGAGGGGATTATATTATAGAGAAAAAGGCCAAATTATTTGACTTTTACATATCAAGAACAAATAATAATAGAAAAGCAGTTAATAATGCCTATAGCATAATTCAGGGAAAAGAATTAGTTACAAGTAGGTTTAAGGAAATGTTACCCAGTAAATATAAACATTGCCAAAGTGTAAATCTAGATTATCTGTTGTAATGTTTCCATCGTGAATTAGCATCTTGCTGCACTTGCACTGACTCAGGAATCAGGTGTGAAAAATGGCTCCCACGCTCCGTGTGCTAAGATACTCGAAAGAGAGCTATTTGTGCTGGCATATTAGAGGGAAGGAAAAAAAAAAAAAGATTATAATAAAAAATAGCCTGCAGCCAGCGAACGTACAGTCACAGTGACCTTGCTTTTTGTATGCCATTACACAATTCAATGGCAGTCCACTCAGACCTTGCTCTCGATCAATATTCTATTAAAGCAGCACAAAAAGTCTCCATAAACTTAGTGGTTTAGCCATGTTTATAAATGGAACTCAGCATAATTAGATGGTCAATAGAAGCCCGCGCTAGCAATTCTACTGTACTCTCCACGCGTTTCATATCTTTTGTGTGTTGTGAAAAGACTGCAAACCAAACCAGGGCAATAGTTCCCCTTAAAATATCCGTCTGCCTGTTTGTTGTGCATCTGTCTAGGACTGCAGAGGGTGGCTCTCTGTGTGTACTATACAATCTAATGATATCCAGTGGTGATATGACCATATCACGTAATTTTTAACATGCTTTTTATTTTACAATGGGGCTATATTATTCCTTAATACACATGTTTACCTTTTAAGTGCTCCTAATATACAGGGGTGTTTCACCTCCGTTACAAACCACTTTTTCCAATGAATCACGTGACATTGCCACTTTCCAAATAGTTTGATTGTTTGTTTGATTTTTACAGGAAATGTCACTACACCATAAATATAGTCGATGACATCACTACACCGTAAATATAAGGATATCTCTCACGTATATTATATTTCCGGTGCATATACATTTATAACTCCGGAAACAGCATATGTAAGGGTTCTCCTGCTGGAGTATATCCAATTTAGCGCATTGGCCACAATTGAGTGTTGTGCTCTGTGATGTCACTGGTTCCTAGTGAATCGAGAGGCTGAATATTTGCACAGCCTGCAAAATGCATGTGATAGATACATTGTAGTTGAACAATTGAGATTGTAGGGGAAAAAGATACATTTGCACTTTATATTTTACTTGTTACAGTAGCTCCCATAAAAGATACAGTAGCAGCGTTTGATATTAACAGTTCCTCTCTCTGCTCCATAAGTCCAGCAGCTCTTATCTACTTCTTAGGTACATAAAAAGAAAAGTTTATTAGTCCGACATAATGTTTCTTCCTAATGCCTCATCTCTTGAAGCATGAATACATTAGGATCAGAGTATTTATGTAAGGTTACTAATGCACTTTTATCATTTTATAGTGCCGTTTTATTTTACTTTCCACTAAATGTTGGTAAATCAACTTTGCAGCATTCCAGGGAATGAAAACACCATCTGGCCTCATTAATTTATTATATTTAGCCAGTTCTGTTTCAATAAATTTGCAGAATAGTACATGAAGATTAGATTACGGCTATCTGCGTTCATCGCTGTCCCATATGTTGCTGTGGCTTTGCGGCTGCAGGGGAAACGCGTGATGTCTAAAGGTGACCGCACCATTACCCAGAAAAACATTAGAACAAAAAATGATAGACACTGGAAGAAAGCGGGGTATCGGAGCATGTGCCCTTACCAAGCTGACATCACCGGGCCTCTACCGATATATTGCTATGCGTCCCAACAATGTCTTTGAGAGGGATCTCCACCTTCAGGACCCTGATTTATTGGCTTCTACATACCATCTTGCACCATTTCTCCCCAAAAAAAGAGCTATTTCTTTGAGGCTTTCGGCTGTGCTTTTCGGCCAAGTATTTATTTAAAACGGAAGAGTTCTGCATTGGTGTTGTCCTATGATACGAAAAGAAGCTGCTCCCTGAATAATATTGAAATCAGTGCAGAGAGCACACCAGATGGGTGTTATATCCCAGGGCAACGGACACCAGCAGTTCTGCCTGATGATATATAGACGTAGGCTAAAAAGCAAAGAATGTTGCTAGAAAGAATTGCAAAATATGCAGTAAAAGTAGCAAAAGTGTATATAGAAGCCAATAGCTTAAACAAATTCCTTTGAAACGTCCCACGCACAACTAACAATAAATGGCAGGAAGTGAGGTGTTCAACACAATATTTGTTCCCCTCACAACAACACTAGCAATCCCAAATATCTTGATTTTGAAACGTTTATATAAATTGTAGTTTAGTAATAATTTTGCTTGTCAGGACAGCGGAATTGAATTGATTAACTGCAATTCTGTATCTAGTAGATTTTTTTTTACAGATGAGTCCTGGATATTTAATTTTGACAACACCTCTGACATTCTAATTAGCCATTTGTTCTCTCTCATTGATAATCTAGTAACTACTTTAATTGCTGTGCTCTAACAAGTCCTTTGCCCTCTACACAAAACAGCTGCGCTACACCTTATGGTGCCCAACTAATTATAGAACGATACATTCTAACGCTCGTGTTGCTGGTATGATCTATATTGACTTTCCGTGTCTGTGTATCATATGATCACTGTACACGGTAATTCCTCATTCCCTGTTGACCCTGTGGGTTCCTTGTGATACCAAGTGCCCAGGATTTCATCCTCACCTTTACAATTCTTGCAGAGCTGCCAACCACACATAACAGCTGTGCGTCTCTTGTACAGTACAATGAGGCAGGAGGGTAATTGGTCTACTGATCCTTGTCATCCTTATCGTTACATCATCATCATCACCATTTATTTATATAGCGCCACTGATTCTGCAGCGCTGTACAGAGAACTCACTCACATTAGTCCCTGCCTCATTGGAGCCTAAAGTCTAAATTCCCTAACATACACACACACACAGACACACACACACACACACACACACACACACAGACACACACACAGAGACTAGGGTCAATTTTGATAGCAGCCAATTAACCTACTAGTATGTTTTTGGAGAGAGTGGGAGGAAACCGGAGCACCCGGAGGAAACCCACACAAACACGGGGAGAACATACAAACTCCACACAGATAAGGCCATGGTCGGGAATTGAACTCATGACCCCAGTGCTGTGAGTCAGAAGTGCTAACCACTGAGCCACCATGCTGCCCCATATATATTTGGGTTTAGTAAAAAAGAAAAAAAAAGTTTCTCTTCTCTTTAAATGAGCCACAACTTGTGTCCCAAAAGTGCAGAACGTGACTGATAGATAACGTTCTGATCTCTAAAACAACATTTCTTGACAGTTGTGTTATCATAGTGATTAGGGGCTTTAATGTACTATGCAAATTTAGGAAAAGGATGTACTGGAACTTTAGAGGATATAGAGAAGATTTAATAAGAGGTGTGGAAAACTCTCCAAGTTGAACTTGTGAGTGTCTGAGCTGGGTTTATGTGACTGGGCCAGAGATATTTCTCTCATTGTGTATAAATAACTTATTGACCATTGCAGAAAACTTTGTGACAGCTTTTTCAGTGGCGGGTATCTGAAGAGCGCACAAAGTCACCCCCTTGTGGTCGGAGGAGAGAAAAAAAAAAGATTTTACTCGAAAGGATTATTTCCAGTTAGAGCAGTGAAATAATGAAATGCACTTCAGCAAGAAATGGAATTGGCAGATATTAAAGAAATGATTAGACACATTCCCAGCCAAACATAAAGGGGCTATTAATAAACCATACAATAGTGTTGTTATATCATACATCAGGTGCCTAACTTGTGTCAAGCTTAATAAGGGGACTCAAAAATAATACATATAACACCTAGATTAAAAAGTCCCCCACTCTAAATACACAAGGTAGGAAATTATATATAATTGTATTGCTTGTGCAACAAAGTTAGTGGCAACATTTTATAAAATGTGGAAAAATACACATAAAAAAACCAGAAATTGATCTGTCATCGCTCTCCTATAATAAAGCAATGTGTGGTTAGTGACATATATGGAGAAAGTTCTACAGTCAATGCAAAGATGCTCGCCACAAAAACATGGTATAGGGAACAGCAGCTATAAAGTGGTAGATTAACATAGTGGTAACAACATCCACGCCTATAATTGAATTGTCACAATAATGATATATTCTACTCGCGAGGAATAGAAATAATGATTGTAAATGGGCTGTGCGCTACTTGAAAGTAGACAAATCAATCAATTCAAATGTATCCTATACGTATCAGCTGTCACAATCATAATGTGTTCTATGGACTATGAAAATAGAAACAATGATTATAGCTGGCTGTACACCAACTGCTTGTTCTGAGAACATCCTATATGTATATATATCTGTCAGCAATAAGTGTACAATGGATTAACATGAAACAACGGAGAATATCTTTCTGTTAGACGTTAAATCAATGAATCAAACACCCTTAGTACCACGAGGAGCACACCAGGATTTGTGTATGGAGTTTTGTTTTGCTGTTTTAATATTTTGTTTTGATGTTTTTTATAAACTTTTGACATCAAAACTTTTGTTTGGCGTTTACACTTGTTATTTTAAGACAAACAAAAGAAAATTTGCAAAATTCCATGAAAAACACATCCATCCATCTATGATTATCTCTCCGAATGGCAACATTCTATTTTTTTAAAGACAGCTCTAAACCGCAGAATCACAGCGTAGACCACATAAAAATGTAGTAAAAGTGTGATAGTGTAACAAAAAACAGTGAAAAATGAAAGTAGCTGCAAGTAGATTGTGTACGAGGTTTTAACATTGCATAAACACGCAGAATACGTTCCTAAACATCCCCCATGTAAAAGCAAACGGTTTTTCATGATACATTCGGCCACTAGGGGGCACTGTTCTTTTGAAGTCTGGTTGAAGACTAATTTTTAGCAAGCTAAGCATATCATATGACGGCTCACACTCTTACACAAAAAAAAAATGGAGGAATATAGTTCTCTGTACAGCGTAAGCTAAGCCTATAAAGAGATTTTATGGAAAACAAAGAGAAACCTAATTTCTCAGACGGGTGTATTTCCCTTTAAACAACCGAGAGTGGTTGCATTGGGTCAGAGCGGCCGCTCCTAAGTAGGATGACAGGACTGAGCCGCAATGATGAAGAAGCACAATGGGCGTCTATTAGGAGTAGGAGTGCGACTGTGCTTTGGATACTGCAGCAATCCAGTTTGATTGATTTCCATTCATGTCAGACTGACTGCAGTGTGGTCATTTTTCTATCCCATAACTGCTGGTGCTGCTGCAGTCTGTTATCTGCAGGGAGTCTGAGTTATAGCTGTCCGTATCTGTGTTACCTTCTATACACATCTCTACACTGCTTTCTATCTCCATGCAAATCCATCAGCCTGACAAGGGGCTAGGAGGCCTTGTTAGCAGACAGACCTACTCCGGTCCTGCATTGGGAAAGACTCTGTACCCTTCTTATAAGGTGTTCTTCTCTAGGGTCAGAGCAGCTTTTTGTAGTCATTCTTCCTTTCCGCCAAGTCTGTGTGTACCCAGTTCTTAAGTAGGCGGGATTAGAACAAGCTGCAGCCATTCAGATCACCGATATGCTCAGAGAGGATTTCAGGAGAAGAGCGTGCTGATCCCTAGAGCATACTTGCCAACTTTCCCGGAATGCCCGGGAGACTCCCAAATTCCGGGTAGGTTTCCCGGACTCCCGGGAGAGCTGACAATTCTCCCGCATCTGCCCACTTCACGGGCAGATTTGTAGCCTCCATGATGCGATTCTCCGGGAATTGCATCATTTTGGCCCCGCCCCCGTGCTAAAATGACGCGTTTGCATCATTACGTCACATGGGGCGGGGCCAAAATGACGTGAATCGCGGAGCCCAGCCCCCTAACGCCCACCTCTACACAGAGACTCCCGGAGGCCAATCGTTAAAGGTTGGCAACTGTGCCCTAGAGCCAGGTGCCCAGCACACCTAAACAAATTACCGCTCACACCTACATTTTTAATAGAGGTGAATGGATGCCCATTTACCAGCCCCTGCTTGCTCCTGCATGCCTGAATTTTATATCATCATCATCATCATAATTTATTTATATAGCACCACTAAGTCCTCTATATCACTGCCCTGCACCCAGCAGCAACCCCTATCAGCCATTGCAATATTGCTATTACCTCTAACCATATCCTGCCCCTAAAATATGTGTTTGGATTAAATTAGATCAATTTGTATCAGTGAGGGCAGAACGTGCAGACAGCCAACGGGAGATACTGCCCATCAGCCAATCACGTGTTACGCAGTCCCGATTCACATCTGATCAATTGCATTATGACGTTTACCGGAATCGCAGATTCCTTTGGGCCCACGCACAGTGATTTCAGGGCAATATTGTTAACATTTTTATTTTATTCTGCTGCCTGTTTGGGCAGCATCAGACACGCTCACCACTAAGTATCTCTAGATAATATGCAGTTATTAGATCAATGTTATCATTTATGGCGGATTATTTTTGTAACAATATGAAATAATTAATAATTGTTAATGTAAACCACAAGCATGACTTGACCAATATTACATGTTGCGGATATATTTTGTTCAGTCTGGTAAATAAAAACTAGATGACACATGATGCACAGCAGAGAGAAAGTGCAGTTTTGCACCTCAGCAAACCCATGCTACACTGCAAAGGGCAAATGTAAAATGTCTGGAGAGTTTTAGACTTGGGAGGGGGCATTTCTTAGCTCACCTCTAAATCACGGGTTACTCTAGGTGTAAATTTGCACTGTAGCAGGATTTGCTCCTCTCTCTAATGAGACCCAACGCGTCTGTTTCGGTAATACCTTTATACACTGTACGGGCAGCCATTTTGTGGACTGAACCAATATTAACTGGAAACCAGCGATGGAGTGCCTCAGGAATGATTTCCCTCACAAAATGGCTGCCTCCACCACGTCTGAGGTGGATGTGAAGGCCGCATTCCTGCGTGTATAGGTTCAGCACACAAAATGGCTGCTTCCACTGTGTACAGGGGACAGCACTGCTCGACAGTCACTTATTTCATGATCTTTGTGATGTGTTTGGTTAGAGCTTAAAGTAATAATAAAAAAATAAAATAATTTAATTTTGTTTTTTTTCCCCAGCACCCATAGCCGCAGGAACGGGTCCTAATTTCCCCATTTCAGACATGGACAGTTCTTCATACTACAGCATGAGCCCTGGAGCAATGAGGAGGTCACTGCCCAGCACATCCTCCACCAGGTAACAACGACGGGTTCGGGGGCCACACTCGGGTCTGTAGTAACGTTGTGTGCATCCATGTTCTGCCATGTTGTGTGGATACATGGGTATATTATTGGTATTATTTACATTATTAGATGACCCTCGACAAGCGGCCTCCCATGTCTGAGACAAGCCCTGTTCAAAAGTTTTCGGTTGGTAATAGCAAATGGGCATCAGACATTTTCTTAATAATTTTTCCACTAGGTGGCGCTGTTCCGTGTCTCCTTCCTTCAAACTCGGAGGCAGCATTGCAGCTTTGTAATGTATGTTCTGCTCAATGCTAATGTGTTACACTAGAGAGGAGAAATACTTCTTGTACATAAGCAGGGGCAAACGCAGAATTTGTAGAGGGGGGTTTCCACACCATGCCGACAGTGGGCGTGACCAGCATGCATGGGGGCGTGGCTATAATTTTAGACAGTGTTTGGCTGCTCTCCAGCTCTTCCTATCCCCATAATATACATGAGCAATGCTGCATGCACTACTGTGCACGCAGCTCTCCCTTTTCCAGCAGAGCCATGTGAAGCGGGAGCAGGGTCCAGCCACCTCAATTATACAGTGCCAAAGGCTTGGAGGGGGGTTTCCAGGCACTAGGAACCCCCTCCCCCCCTCGGTTTGCCTATGATAAGGGTATATTTGCCGATGTTTCCACAAACATAGTCCATATTGAATTTCTCTGGTATGACAAAGCCGCCAGTTGTAGACGTAACATTGACTCTTTCTCCCTTTCTTCAAGTTCTACGAAGCGGCTCAAGTCCGTAGAGGATGAGATGGACAGTCCCGGCGAGGAGCCGTTTTACACAAACCAGGGGCGTTCGCCAGGAAGCGTCAGCCAGTCCAGCGGGTGGCACGATGTGGAGCCAGGTAATGAGATGCAATATGATGGCGCTCGCAGGAGAGTGGTCGCTAAAGGATATTAATGTCCACACACGTTGTCTGTGTCTAGTGGCGTTCACTATGGAGTCGTGCTGAGGTGACGGACGTTCTCCGCGGTTAATGAAAATGTCTTTCATTTTATTTTGTAACTGATAAAGCGTGTGTCTAGAAGTCATTGGGTGTCATTTACGACGCAGTAAACTGTGATGTGATGCAGAATCTATTCTTTTAGCTGTGACGTCGCCCCAACTTGCACCAATTATAGCGCTGCGCACAGAATTACGCGGTAAGATCTTGTCTTTTGAAACCGAGCGATTATTTGCTCTTGAACAATCTGATAGTACCAAAATAAGATTTTGGCATAAAAAAAATTAAACTAGAAAGGGGTGTAAATTGGGACATGTTCCTGTTCCCTGATTCGCACACATCATAGCGCTTTTTTCACTGCCAGAAGGGACAAAATATTATCAGCACCTTAAAGTTGGAAATACCCTCTGTTTCAGGGATTGACTACCTGTAAACCCATGTATTTGTAATTTCAAGAGTACCTAACCGGAACAGTGAAAATTAAGATATCGGGGACACAAATGGGATTAATTAGAGGGAAGGTCCATATGGCTAAATAGGAAGCACTTTAAGCTGAATCCCCAAGCACAACACTGGCAGATAACAAAGACGGAGGAGTAACTTTGGAAACGCGAAAGTGGCGCAGTGCGGCGCACAAATTTCCACCGTCCAGTCGTAAATGACCCTCATTGTATCACAGCATGGTACTTGTGTACTGCACGGTGTTTCTGGTTTATTGAATACACTCTATCCGCAGAGGTGCACTGTCACTAAGGTACTTAGGTGTTTCACATGAAAACGTGTCTCAGCATTTAGTGGCGTGTGGGACCGGTCGAGGATAAAATCTTCAGTTTGATGTTTTTTACATACAATTAAATCCTGCCCTAAACCAAATGGGAATCAACCCCAACAGTATCAGACTTCTGTACAGCGAAATGACTTTGGAAATAACAAAATGCTCTTCTAACGATTCATTTTAAAGAGTTTGATACCTGGAAATGCAACGTCATCAAAAAGTTAATTTGGGTGCTTCCCTTTTATAATTTAAGAGATTAAAAATTATCTCATGTTGTGTAACACAGTAATACGGAATGGTTAGAAACATTCAGCAATCATCCTGTGTCCATTGTAATCAGTTTTAGTCTTATTTTTCTTTTTTTCGAGAGAGAAAAACACTAAAGGCCACACATAATATAACACGAGAGGTAAATGTCTTTATACAGAATAATAACTAGAGCACAGCATGGGCTGTTCCTGTAGTATCTGCACATATTGTACCGTTAACATGTGTTTTATATAGGAAAAAAAGACAGTGGGACAAAGTTTTGTGTGCTTAGACTATAATTTAAAATTTATTTTACCCTCTGTAAAATGACTAATGCAGAAAACCTTTTGGTTCTCCCGCTCTTGTGGAACTACAATTCCCAGCATGCCTTGCCAGCATCTTGTAGTTCCACAACAGACGGAGATCACAGACTGCTGAGTCCTGGTCTAAGACAAACAATCTCTTGTTGGGAGAAACAAGCTTGATGCCGTGGATGTACCATGGATGTAGTTCGCCTACGATAGCAGCCTTCAAACTACAATTCCCACAATCCTTTGCCACTGGCTCTAGCTAAGGGAAAAACTGGATAAAAGTAATTCAGCAATTGCTTGAAGCTGTCACCTTATAGACTTGTACCGCACAGAAATCCCGTAATTCTTCTCCCTAGTGGTCTGCAGAATACTGAGACTGACATCATCATCATCATTCATTTATATAGCGCCACTAATTCCGCAGCGCTGTACAGAGAACTCATTCACATCAGTCCCTGCCCCATTGGAGCTTACAGTCTAAATTCCCTAACACACAGACAGACTATGGTCAATTTGATAGCAGCCAATTAACCTACTAGTATGTTTTTGGACATATTTTAGAGACCACGTATATCTTGAAAATGTGATTATTTTAGCCTTTTACCATTGGAAACATCTGCAAGCTTTGTTTTTTTTATAAGGAACCCTGTTCCAGTTCATAATTCCCTGCAGTTACTCAGTTCCTGCCTATCCCCCTATACAATCACCCCTATAGGTATGAAGATTATGATTGTACATTGTAACGTGAGCATGGTATTGTCTTACTGTGGACACACCACCTGTGGTTCGAGCCTCACCATTATTTTATTTTTCGGCGTTCCCATTGCATTTCCCGTTGACCACGGAAGAGGTACATAAGAGGATAAGGAAAATGTCAGGTAAGAAAGTACAAGCAGCGCACGGTCAAATCGTGAACCAAACGCAAAGAAATCGGCTTATTTTTTTTTTTGGGCTGCGCCTTTGGAGTTAGTACACTACCGTTATACCCGTGTATCTTGCCTTGGCTTCTTCATTTTGTTTTATCCCGAACAGCATCGTATTGTCCTTGCACGCTGCAAGTGTCGTTGTACTATAAATCTGTCTATATATTTCAATCTCAAGCCGTTGATATTGCATTGCATTATTTGTTATGGGTTTTGCTCTTACTCCTTTTGTTTAATTAAAGGAGGTTTTTTTTCCACCTTCAGATGCCCTTAATTTATTGGTTTGTATTTATCCCTCCTTCAACTTTTTAGTAAATGCATTGCCTTATTTTTCCAGGTGACTTCTGGGTATTTCAGCCATGTCTGTATGGGCAACAAAAATAAATATCTGTGATTGATGATGCGAACAGGGGCTTAAAAGCAGGGAAGGAATTCAGCCATAGACTGCCATGTATTTAGTAGGCGTGAACAAGTCAATAAATCAAAGTTGTCTAGCAGTGGAAAGCCCCATAAAAATTGTTGCCTTGAACACCCAAAAAAAACTTTTTGGGGAAAAATTGCTGTGTCAAATATTTTTGCATTATCAGTGGACACTCTGGTGCTTACGAATTAGAAATTGGTGCCGTAACATTGTCAAATATTACTTTGCTATGTACTTTCCGTCCTCTTAGGAACAAATAGCTGTTTATTGTCCTATTTATTACAGAATAATTACCTGGAAGCTGAAGGGTTTTGTGCCAAAGTTGTAACGGAAGCAGGAGACCAGTAATATGTTTTGGTGATTGTGGCTTTCATTGTCTTCTAATGTTTGTTAAACGGAAGTAAACTTGTATTTGGGCCTTTATATGCCGACCAGAAATATTAGACTCCGCTCTTATTTATTCTGAATAAAATGATTAGAAACTTGTGGATCTCAGGGTTGCAAAATTCAGCTACAGAAATATTATCCATCTGCAATTCACGATGTGTCCAGACTGAACGTTGCAAATTCACTCGCTTCAGAACAATTCTCAGTATTGGATTAAGTCCCAGTGTCTGTTCAGCTTTATATGATTTATCTGACTAGACAATATTTGGGCAACTCTCAATTAATTTACCTGCTTAAAGTATAGTCAACAAGAGACATCTGTGAGTGTTTCTTTGATGCAAGTGGTGAAATTAAGTTGTTCTTGCATCATTTTCTGCTGCCCTCGTAAGCACTCAAGTCTGTCCAATCTTTTTTTAAAAAAAATGGAATGAGATCCAGATATTTGGTGCACACATTTCTGTTCTGAAGTTGCTGAGACGTCCGATCTCTTCTTAGCGGTTAGACGGGTCTGTAGGTGACCACACGTGTCACCCATAGCGGTCCTCCTCTTACTGCATTGTCCAACATGCTCAACAAATTACCGGTTGGTGTCACCAGACTTGTTCTGAAGCACCGTACAACGTGACATTGGACCAGGCTAGTGTAACTCCAAGATAAAATTACGCAGGGTCTATTGTGGGATCTTGAATAACCCTTTTAGCCCGTTACTTAAAAACTGTTGTTTGATGTAGATGTGGGTAGTGCTGACCTTCGGCAAATTAGTCAGATATTTGTACAGAATTTGTGTGCATCATGATCCCCTTAATACACAGCACTGTGTAATATGTTGGTGCTTGTTTTTCCCCGTGGTTGCTTTGCCTGTACACAACTAGAAATCTGTCACTATTTATACAACACTTTAGATTATGGTTTACAGACGTGAAGTTGATCCTCCAGACTTTTGTCAGGTCTCGAGTTAGGCCGGGTACACACTACAGGGTTTTCAGAGGATTATCGGGCCAATCAAACGATAAACGAGCATTCGGCCCGATATCGCATTACTGTGTACGCTCCAACGACGAACGTTCCAAAGCTCATTGTATCATTTCATTTGATTTTTCAACCGGACTTAAAATGCCGTTCGACGATGAGACAATGTCGTTCCAATCCTGCAGTGTGTACGCACTCAGGACCGGCAGTGTCCATAGATCTCTATGCAGTGTGTACGCACTCAGGACCGGCAGTGTCCATAGATCTCTATGGGGTGTGCAGAGTCACCATCTATTCAGATTATCTGTCATGGTTATGACAGATGAAGAGCACAGATCTGAACGTAAATTGTGTATAGTGTGTACGCAGGAATCTGCATGCCGCTCAGGACTTTTTTTTATAATCGTAGGTGAAATCCTCAAGGATATCGCATCCCAGTAAATTTTGTATAGAGTGTACCCAGCCTCGGTGAAAGAAGAATATTTTTACCATAATGGTATTAAGAAGCTTTTCAGAGAACTAGACTTACATAGAAGTTTGTTTTGTATATGTTTGTTTAGTTTTTTGTAACTGAATAACTTAAAGGACAGGGCTGCGAGGGTGACCAATCACACGTTAGGGTTAAACGCACATGAAATATTATTCAACTTGGTTACTGTCTGTAAGAACTTTGTCTTGAATTGAATCGACAAAGATGCAGAAGCGGCACTACATCCCACGTCTGCCTTCTACAAACGCGCTGATATAATTTGACCGCCAATACCAAATATGCCCCAAACATGTTGCCAACTAGATTCTTGTTTTGCTAATTGATTGATATGACCGGACTTAGAGGTCACAAAGATATTTTTATTAAATAAGAGAAAGAAATGTTTTGTTTTTTTTCTTGTTTTTCTTTTAAAGTTAAACAATTCTTTGCACTTCTTGGTAGTTGACATTTTTCCAACACAGAGCCACATGAAAGCCCTGGCAAGCGATTTATCACCGCAGCCTATATCGTCTGCGCTGCCCCGTCAAGTCGGGTTGACGTTAACGTCGGAATGTTTCTCTATCTATAAATAAACACCTGTATGATGTTTCATCGTGTGATCTGTTCAGAACGACTGCTTAGTGTATTATTCTCACACGGTCCAGATGTCGGGTGACTCATAGGGCCGGCGGAGCGGAGGATCGGTTTATGTGGTCACTGAAAAATAAACAACCCTCCGCAGTCCGAGACATAACTGTTTCCCGTCTTTGCCAGCGCGGAGATATCAGGAATTAATGGGATAATTCTTACTTTAAGTCTGCGATGGATTCCGAGGCCTGTTTTTGTCGGTCTAGGGAAGGGCATTCATCGTTACTAGTCATCCATAACTATTCTATTTTCCTGCTAAGGTCTGAGGCAGAAGATTGCAAGAACACTGTTATAAGGGTTAGGGGGGGGGGGGGCTTCACGTCCTTGAATGTTGAAGCAAACCCAGCTGTGTAATTCTATCTCCGCATGACCTCACTGAGCACACATGTAGCACCTGGGTAAATAAATAGAGCAGATTTTGTAAACGAGGAGGGTGCGTAGACCGGAGGAAGGAAAGGTTTGAGATTACCTGCAGAACGTTACCTTTCTGTACAGCCCGCCAGTCGTCTACCACATGGACACAGTGACAGCTTGCAGCCCTACAGGAAGGAACACAAAGGCCTTATTTTATACAAAGAACAAACAGATGGAAACTGTTTATGAAAAACCCATTTGTTTTCGAAGGACCCAAGAATAAAAAATACCTCTAGCGTTTCACAGTCTGCAGAATACAGTGTCCACCTTACACAACAAAAGGAGCGAATTAAAGTTATATAGTAGAAAAGTTGTGTTAATATATTTAGAAACCCCTGTAAGTAGTCTGTTTAATTAGCAATTTCTGATATCCGCTCTTATAATCGGTGAGTAGTGATGTCATGACTTTAGGAAAGCTTGTGTATTATAAAGAAATGATACTTTATGATATTAATATTGTAATATATATGAAAACTGTCATTTATGATAGAAGTAACTTTAGATTTCTGTGCTCGGTATAAAGCTCTCAGCTTTTCGTGCTGTTACATGGTAGATCCTCGTTAACTTCTAATAACCCTATAATTTCATTGCGTTCTGTAACTGTGAGCAAGGGTTCTGATTGGTCCACGCTCTGGGATTGGCTGATTAAGCTGGAAGCACACCTATGCAGTCTTAAGATGCAATCTCTGTAACGATTTCACCAACGACTGAAAGTCCCAATGATCATGCATATCCTTGTGTGCACACCTACACAATTTAACTTCAGATCTGTGATCTTCATCTCTCATAACCATCTGCTGAAAAGATCCTGACTCTGTACACTGTACAGATATCTGCCTACACTGCTGGTGGTGAGTGTGTACACACTGCCACATTTGCCCGACATCGTTCCATCGTTGATCGTGATTTTTTGGGGGGAAGCTTATAAAACCAAAGTCAACAGATGCCATGTGTTTTGGTACAAAGAACATGATCATGGAGCGGACACACTCTTGTAGTATCCGAATAAATTGTTGCCAATCGTGTGATCTGCGCGATGTTGGCATAGATGTGTACCCAGCTTTACAATGCCAGTTTAATCTGTGATAACCAATCTCAAACCTATCAACCATATCGAATCACAAGTAACTATGGTCACCAGTAGGTGTAGATGAAGGGTACACTTTTAAACAGCTCAGGACCCCCAATCCTTGGCAACAAATTTGAAAACTGGAGATTCTTACACCTAACCCCAGAACAGTCGTGTTGTGCCCCTGATGTGTTCAATCTGCTGAAATGGCAGTTTAAAGAGAGGCTGTAACCAGCCAATCACGTGGCAGCGTTGACATAGTTCACTGGTTTGATTCAAATGTCTCAATCAGGCTGGAATATGATAAAATCAGGAAACAACTTTGCAAATCTAATTAAGAAAAAAAAAAAGAATATCCATCTTTGGCATCTAATTAATGTCTACTGGCTTTTGAGGTGTTGACAGAAAAGACCTCACATATTTGAAATGAGCCCAATTAATTTCAGACTGGTCTCACTTGCCCTTAGCACCAGTTGTGATTAATACATCGATACATTTTCCTTGTGGTTGTTTGTTACTGATGAGAAATTGTTTTTAAAGAGACAGTAACAACAAGCACACGTATTTCAGCACCAAGAGTGAAAACTTTCTTCTCTTAATCTGTGTACAGGACGTTTGACGTCTAAACCTACACTGACACATACAGGGTTAACAAAGTAAAAAATGGCCGAGGGGGAGATTTTTTTTTTTTTTTTTTTAAATGGCCCTTTAAACAAGGCTTCAATTTACACCATCCTAGTACATTGTTTAGGGTCCCTCCCCCTACTGTGATCTCCGCCTTCTGATTTTTGTGGGCGTGGCACTTATTGTGTCCCTCCCTCTTGCGTGTAATCGGGATTTAAACTGGGTTCTATAACCATATATCAATTAAATAAACAATGGAACTGTAGATTATTCTCCAATGAGATAATGCCCATTGATGCCCTGCCCGACAGTCTCATAGCGCACTCTCCGGCTGGGTGAACACTGCAGGGTTTTCAGCTAATTATCGGGCTAATCACACGATAAATGACCGTTCAGCCCTATATCACATTAGTGTGTACGCTCAAAGATGAACGATTATCGTTCCAAAGCAAATCGTATTGTTTCATTTGATTTTTAAACTGGACTAAAAATCTGGTTCCATGAAGGAACGACGTTGTTCCAATCCTGCAGTGTGTATACACTCAGGACCGGCAGTGTCCATAGATCTCTATGCAGTGTGTATACACTCAGGACCGGCAGTGTCCATAGATCTCTATGCAGTGTGTATACACTCAGGACCGGCAGTGTCTATAGATCTCTATGCAGTGTGTATACACTCAGGACCGGCAGTGTCTATAGATCTCTATGGAGTGTGCAGAGTCAGGATCTTTTCAGCCGATGGTTATGTCAGATGAAGATCACAGATCTGAAGGTAAAATGTGTATAGTGTGTGCACAGGAATCGGCATGATCGGGATTTTTTTTTTTCATTCGTTGGTAAAACCGTTAATGATATCGCATTGGGAGAAATTTTCTGTAGTCATCATCATCATCAGGTATTTATATAGCGCCACTAATTCTGCAGCGCTGTACAGAGAACTCACTCACTTCAGTCCCTGCCCCATTGGAGCTTACAGTCTAAATTCCCTAATACACACAGACACACACACAGACTAGGGTCAATTTGATAGCTGCTAATTAACCTACTAGTATGTTTTTGGCGTGTGGGAGGAAACCGGAGCACCCGAAGGAAACCCACGCAAACACATGGAGAACATACAAACTCCACACAGATAAGGCCGTGGTCGGGATTCTAACCCATGACCCCAGTGCTGTGAGGCAGAAGTGCTAACCACTGAGCCACCATACCTAGCCTCAGGACTGTGAAGTGTTATCAATAAATTTACAATATGTAAGCAAAATAAATATTGCTCTACTACAATTAAGCACTATAAGGCCTCCCCAACACAACAGAACAATGGACGGTATCTGAGCCAAACTTAAATATTGCCCACACTGACTTCATCTTGTAACAATCTTCATTTTCTTTTCCATAGTTCCTGAAAACCTCAGAGACAGGAGGGAACTGTTAAACTTTTAGCTCTTGTTTGTTTAACCCAAACGTAGGAAATTGTGCAGAGCAGGCTAGTCAGACCATAAGATAAGATATCTCATGCTACAAAAATATTTTTGCATTATACGGTAAAAGTTTTCTAGGGTGGGGGGGAGGTTACATTTTCACTAATTAAGTCGGTAAAGTAGACTGGGCTATCACAGAGCTGTCAGCGGAACTGACAGAAAGCAGAAACTTGTTCCTAATCCCGGCCAGATAAGTATTAACGCAGCTAGACTCACACTGTCCCGTTTGTTGGATGTTGTATTAATCACAGAGTAAAACTTAACACAGCAATGTCTATTTTCTGATACACGCTATCATTTATGTAAGACATATTACCTAGTAACATGCACTGCGAGACAAGCTCAGTCCTGTCAATAGGTCCCCGGGGGAAGATTGATTTAAATTCAATCTGTAGGTAAAAGCAGACACAGTTCCTGTACTCTGCGTTATACAGTGCCCTCAGCTGTTCACAGAGAGTTAAATAAACACCTTATTTACTTTATACTTGAGATTATGTGCTCACAGAAACTAGAGCAATAGTGAGCTAAAGACCACGGAAATAAGAGTCGTGTTGAGTTGGTTTAGTATAAATTGTTCAAATTCTGGCCAATTCATACAGTATATATCAAGCCATTGTCTCCTTTTTAGGGAAGCCGCCATTGTATCATTATTTTATTGTAAGAGGATTTGACACCTAAGCTCATGTTAGAGCATGAAAAGTCACACTGCAACATTGAGGCATTTTGGAAAGTGTTCCTGGGTCTTCTTAACCCATTGGGAATCTCCCTCCAATACATAGGCAAACTGAGGGGGGTTCTCCTAATGCCTGGAAACCCCCCTCCAAGCCTGGGTAACTGTATAATGGAGGTGGCTGAACCCTGCCCCAGCTTCGCACGGCACTGTCTAATATTATAGCCATGCCCCTATGCATGCTGATCACGCCCACTGGTGGTGTGGAAACCCCCCTATACAAATCCTGCGTTTGCCCCTGCAATAGGAGGACTCAGGTGTTGATGTCACAGAGATAACAGAGCATTATGTCCTGAACCACTTAAATCTTGGTTCTCACGCTGTCAGAGTGCAGTGTTGTCCTATAGATTGTAAGCTTGCGAGCAGTGCCTCTTACCTCTGTCTAATAATACCCAGTCTCGTTTATTATTGTACTTGTTCCCAATTGTAAACAGCTACAGAATATGCTGACATTATAGAAATAAATCTTAATAATAATAATCCCAGGTTTCTACAAAACACAATGCACTAACTGTGAGTATATCTGCAGTGCTAGAGACTATAGTACAACACTTTATCTTTTGTACATTAAACAGCCGATTCTGTGTTCCCGGTCTAGAGGGGGATTTCAGACACCAGTGAACTTTCTCCGCATTTGGGTAGCGATGCCACAGCAGGAATAACTGGCATGCTAAGCTTTGATGTTATGACAGGGTTGAAATGATATTGTTCTCTTCTAAGTTTTCTCGAGTCAGATTAAATTGCTCTGGACTGTGGGCATCCACCTTTGCCCACTGTCAATTTTACAGTATAGGGAGGACATGCCCAGAAAGTTTTCAAGGAAGACTTGAAAAGTGAAACACATTTACAGATTCCTGTATAGTTGAATGTTTAACGGAACTGAGCTACAGTCTTAAATATACCCTTTAATTACTTTGTATGCAAACTAATTTTAGAATCTTCCCACAGAGCATTAGTCTACTACAGTCTCACTTTGTAGAGTAGACCCCTTTCTGCTTATGTCTTCTGATCTGTCCGTAGCGGAATGAATTAAGGGAAATGTCAATAAACCTTAGATCAGGCCTGTCCAACCTGCGACCCTCCAGATGTTGTGAAACTACAAGTCCCAGCATGCCCTTCCAGCTATCAACAGGTTGTCTACTGGCAAAGCATGCTGGGGCTTGTAGTTTCACAACACCTGGAGGGCCGCAAGGTTGGATAGGCCTGCCTTAGATATTCTGAAGGTTCCAATACACAGGATGAATTCCAATTTAGTCTTAAGTCTTTGGCCATATCAGACAGATCATTGGGACAATACAGTCACCATCCAACTATAATTCAGTCCATCCTGACATCTGACTAGTCCGAATCTGTTCTTGATTGCAATTTGTGGGCTCAAAACGACGACCATTCACAATCTGTGACCATTTGAGTCTAAAATAGCACATGCCTACTCTTCCGGAATGTCCGGGAGACTCCTTGAAACTCCCGGAAGAGCAGGCGCGCCCCTCCCAAGTTCCACCCACTTCACAATTTAAGTGGGCGGTGCCTAATGATGTGATACAATGCACTGCCGGAGGCGGGGTCATCTACAGGAGAGGATATTTAGAGTGAAATAACGTGATATGCCACCAGAATCGCACCTTTTGTCAGCGCAGTTGATCAGTTTCTTTAATTTATTTGTTTACTCTCTAACACAGAGGGGTGATTTAAAAAGTATAAATAGTCATTAAATTAATTATTTTATTAAGTTAAAAAAAAGTCTTTATATGCAGGAGTTTAACAATTTGAGTCATATTTCAAATTATAGACTTGATTAAATTGGTATCCACACCAATACAAGACACTTTCAATAATTAAAAAACACTTGTCGCCTCTGCTAGTATTATTGTGCAATGTGATGTTTCTGTACCACAGCTTTTTTTTTGGTGGGAATTAATGAAATCTCGTGACAGATGTATCCCAGGAGTACATTTTCCAGACTTTACTATTCTTTAGGGGGGGAAATTGCCTAAGTGACAAATGCAAAGCATCAGTGCTGTTATCTCAAACCTGGGATAGACCCTATCTCCCCTCCCCATCTGTATGGATAAAAGGACTCAAGGAGAAGGATGGGAGTTTAGCAAGAGATGGCAGCTACTTGCATTAAGTAACAGGCTGAGAGCAAGCCAGTTTATTTGTTGTGAGGGAAAGGGTGCAGAGATGAAGAATCGAATACACGGCCGTAATAAGGTTTCGGTAGAAATTGCTGACTTGGCTTAGCCGTGATTCCTGCTGACAGGACCTTCTCTATTGTTCATTACTTGATTTCACAGTTCAAGCAATTTTGGTTCTTGAAAATATATCTTTTTTTCTTTTTTTTTTTTTGTATCTCCCATTTTTGATCCTCGGTGCATGTGTATCGTCTTTTGCACCTCAGTATAGAATACCTTTCCTACTCGGCAATACTAGCGTTGCCTCCATCTGTGTTTTGTAAAGTGCTCCCCTGCCACTTGAAATTTGTGTTAACATGAAACAGTTTTGGTTCCTCAATACAAGTTTCAGCCACTCTTGTGGTTCTTGAGGTCTTCTGTTGATTGAAGGTTTAACCTTAATGCCATGTGTGTGATAAAAAACAGTTTGATCTAACATAACATTTGGTTTATTGCTGTGGTTTCTGAGCATGTCTGCAAGTGCTGTCATTTAAAGATCCCAAAATATTTGTGATAGTTTGTTGTGAAGTTACAGCCTCGCATTTGTTTAGCTGTCAGAACAAATTTGTTGCCGTCCAGCTGGTTTAACCAGTGAGCTCGACCACCCCACTTCTAAACTTCATTGGGTCCCAGATTCTTAGTTAGCAAACAAAATGCCCAGCAGCTTCAGTGTATGCAACTAGTCCTAATTATGGGAAATATCTGATCGGAGAAAACAGTCATAACTGTCCTGTCAACACACAGTTGCGGTGTGTATATTCACGCAGATTTTCACAGTGGATTAGTGATCTCAGTGATGTCACTGGCTCCTAGGGAATTGACTGACTGCATACATATTGATATTATTAAAGACCACCAAATAACTGCTTTCACTGTAGGCATAAGTACACTTTAACTTCATCATCATCAGCAATTTATATAGCACCACTAAGTCTGCAGCGATGTACAGAGAACTCACTCACATCAGTCCCTGTCGCATTGGAGCTTACAGTCTAAATTCCCCAACTTACACACACAGACTGAGAGACTAAATTCAATTTTTAATAGCAGCCAATTAACCTACCAGTATGTTTTTGGAGTGTAGGAGGAAAAACCCATGCAAACACGGGGAGAACATACAAACTCCACACAGATAAGTCCTTGGCCGGGAATCGAACTCATGACCCCACTGCTGTGAGGCAGAAATGCTAACCACTGAGCCACCGTGCTGTCCTACTTCAATACATGTTTACAATGACTTCCTTCTAAGCACCTCAAATCTCTTAGGTACAGAGGGTTCTTCTGTTCAAGACGGTGCCATTAAAACACATAATTATAAGGGTTGTAAGTCTTAATTGATCAGGGGATTATGAAGGGATGCCGTAAGAGGAGGCCAAACAATAAAAATGCCTAATGTGGATTTTCCATGGTTGGAGCTTCAATAGATAATTTCTTTTAAAAGTTATACCATTAAAGACACAAACATTTAAATGTATCATGTCTTCAAACAATTTAAATATATGCTCAGACATCATTCTTCAAAATTCCATCTTTGCTACGGAAACTCACAATATATTTGTGAATATGAATTGAAGGCAGACTTCTGTGTACACAGAGGACAAAGGCCATCACTTAAATTTCAATTCAATTATATGGTTTGTATTTGCTATTGACATCTGTACATCATGAATCTTGCTGTGCGCACTGCAAGTATTATTTATTAAAATTATATTGGAGTTTTCTAAAGGTGGAATTTATACAATGCAGTCTGAAGCACATTCAGTCCTTGATTACAGTTTAACATCCTACATTCTATACATAGAAATCATATCTTATCTGTATGACACTTGTAAGTATAAGATATCTTCTAAGAAAACTAAACAGTAAAACTTGCATTTTAGTAATAAAGGGTCTACAGGATACATTTACAAGGTGATTTTTCTGCTACTTAATAACTGCTGATTTGTTTGTGTTATGTGACAAATCACAGGACTATTAATAATGCGCAAAATGAAGAATTAGGATGAGGTAATTAGTGTAACTGCAATTCTGAAAGATATACAGCAGCTGCTTAAAAAAGCCGTATTGAATATTTGTCAGTGCTAATTAATTCTTTTTTTGTTCCCTGTTTGCAATACTTAAAGTACCAGTCCTTCATTGTCATCAGCTTTCATTAAATTGATTGATATGTAAGATAGGCGATCTTTATATAAATGGTCCTTTCTTTCAGTCTCTGCAGCATTGTCTGGTGATTATTCTGTGATAATATAAAGGCCAGAAGTTGGTGTTGCCCCCAGAATAACACATTGCTGGTCCAAACCTTCCTATCAGATATTAGCTGTTGCCAATCTTGTGCAAGTCTAGCATTGATAGGTATGCATTAAATTCGCTGGTGGGGTCTTGGTGGGCGTGGCTGCCTCATGTGGTTGTGGGCTATGTTAGCCTGGGGCCATTCCCCTCCCCTCAAAAGACTTTGCAGGTATGTGTAACATCCATTTACTATGGTGAACGGGACATACCTGCAGGCTGTCTTCTCAGTGATGTCACTGGTTCCTAGTGACTGGATAGGCTGCATTTACAGTGATGTCACTGGTTCCTAGTGACTGGATAGGCTGCATTCTCAGTGATGTCACTGGTTTCTAGTGAATGGATAGGCTGCATTTTCAGTGATGTCACTGGTTCCTAGTGAATGGATAGGCTGCATTTTCAGTGATGTCACTGGTTCCTAGTGACTGGATAGGCTGCATTCTCAGTGATGTGACTGGTTCCTAGTGAATGGATAGGCTGCATTCTCAGTGATGTCACTAGTTCATTGTGAATGAATTGGCTGCACTGCCATTGATGTCACTGGTTCCTAGTGAATGGATAGGCTGCATTCTCAGTGATGTCACTGGTTCCTAGTGAATGGATAGGCTGCATTCTCAGTGATGTCACTGGTTGCTAGTGAATGGATAGGCTGCATTCTCAGTGATGTCACTGGTTCCTAGTGAAGTGATTGGCTGCATTCTCAGTGATGTCACTGGATCCTAGTGAATGAATTGGCTGCACTGCCATTGATGTCACTGGTTCCTAGTGAAGTGATTGGCTGCATTCTCAGTGATGTCACTTGTTCTAGTGAATTAATAGAGTGATTATTGGTTTGGTCATTTCAAATACAGTCAATGCCCCATTTCATATATATAATGCAGGAAAAGTCCAATACACCTAACGCTTAAAATGAAATAAGGGTGAAAAAGTAATTTTCAATTGACCTTCTTGTATTATTTTGTTAACTATTTGCAAATTGGATGGACTAATTGAATTGCATTAGGGTATGGAAGGTTTTAATTTATACAGTTTTTTTTGTGTAACTAATTTATTATAATTGTATATATTTAGTTTTTCCTGTGTGTGAGCGGCGTGGCATCGTCTTCAGTTGCACCAAAGAAATAACCAATCAGATCTCCTTATAGTCTCTCCACAATCTAAATGGAGTCACAGGCAGGGGCCGTTTGGGTTCAATGACTTATATTTGATCTATTTCTTTTAATTAGGTTCTAAAAACTATTTAAACGTTTTTTTGCATAAAAAGTATAAATTGGCATATTATTTTTAATTTCATCGGCACATGCTACCCTTGCAACATTGTAACGAATGTACTCACTTGAAACCGGTTTGCGAAGTGCAGACTTTGACAGACCCCCTTAGTGGGGGATCCACCGTAAAATACTACCGACTTCTGCAACATTAAACACCTCTGACTCTTGCCCAGACGCTTGCATTTGAGCCGTTCACGAATTCTGCATGCCTTGGAATGTTGGGGGGTTGCTATGTCACATCACACAATGTCACAATGCTCTGATGTCCACTTAATGTTTTCAGCTGTCCAAGAATGGCTGTTCCTGTTTCACGCAAAGCTGACTTCATTTCGTACCCACTAATTTTCACTTAAGTGAGCAATCCAGACAGATGAAGCATATTTTAAATTGTACATCTAAGGACAGTGACGGGAAGAAGACATAGGACTTTAAAAAGTTGTTTCCTTCTTCTGTCGAACTAGATGATATTAAATTATTCCACGAACCTGAGACTTATCACTTCCCAGGTGTTTGGTCTTCAGTGGTGTTATCAGTCCAAACACGTTTGCTGATTATTTTTTTTAAAAAAATTACTTTTGTACCAAAGCATTAAATGGATTTGCTGTTCTCCATTGTATATATAAAATATAAATCAGGCTTGGCAAGGCGTGCTGGGACTTCTAGTTCCACAGCAGCCACAGGTAGCCTACCTTGAATGTAGATATATAAAATATACTGATGTACTTATCATATCCATGGATGTAATACATCTTGGGACAGATTTACAAACACGGTGGTGTACTTATTAAAGGAATATTAACAAGCAGATGGATATTGGAGAGTAGGCAGTCTTTGCCTTTCACTATATACACCTAGAAGCACAGTGACCTCAAGGGGCAAATGGATGAAACAAAAAAAACAAAACATTAATTGTGGCATCAGTGAAAATGTTTTTATATCATGCTATTGTTTGAAATCACACGAATGTTTTATTTGCAATGTTTTTCTGCATGGATGATATGTTTCTTATATTACTAACTCTTTATAAGTGTTATTTTGTATTGATAACCAGGCACTGTCTTACAAATGCAACATGCTAAATGCACCATGATTTTCTGAATTGTGCTAATTGCTTTGCGCTAACAATGATCACCGCTTCCTAACATCCTCCCCCCTCCCCGCATTATAGGGAGCCATGTACTTGTGTCTGTTGATTGTCAGTTTTTATGGTTTTATCTTGCACACACTTCTAAATATAGCACTGATAAGAAGACAGGGCAGACAGGCTGACATAAGTTTCCTGTGTTGGTTAGAGTTCAGGTTTAGATGGCCACAACCACTAACAAATGCTAAATTATACATGTAATGTATCAAAAAAATAGCCTATGAAACAATGTATCCAATAGTGCAGTTTAATAAACAATGTAACATTCCGTCCAATTCCTTCACACTGCACCCAGACTAGTGCTCAGATCATTCTTTCTGTTTAGGGAGTAGTAGCAGCATGTAATATATAAGTGATAGACCTAAGTGGGAAAAATAGGGCTATAACTTTTCAAGAGTCTTTTTTTTGGTCCCTCTGACAGTTTTTCATAGCCAACCTAACTTAGACATAAGATATCATCATACCTTAAAAGCCATTGACATTCAATAATTATGATTCAGTTCCTGCACAAAGAGGAAGAGACTGATAGGCTTATTTCAGGAGAGCTTCCTAAAGAAATATTATCCCCCCTAAGTGGTAAAACCAAGCCTGGAACAACCATAGCAAGGCCAGACCAAAGTGTCCTTGCTCTCCGGGCAGACATACGCAGAATGTGCTAGTTACCTTCCATGGTAAGGAGTTATGGTCTTATGTACCTGAATACCATGGAGCCACCACCATACAATCAGGCAGTTAGACCAGAGCGTTGGCCGGGACGGCACCTGTATCTCAGCTTCTGTGATACTCCAGCCTCCCACCGACAATCCCGTACAGGGTCATATTTAGACCCAAGTTGTGAGCCTATGGGATCGTTGGAGCTGAAATATAGGTGGAGGATCATCACGTGCGGAGTGCGGAGGTCCTGGGCATGTGACCCACGGAGAGCACTTTACATTTTATGCTCTCCTATAATAATTTGTAAGCCATAGAAACCAATCAGAGTTGTTCTTAAAGAAAAACTCCCCTCAAAAACGATAAATGTCGTTTTGGGTGCAGCTAAGTTCAAAAACAGTATTATACTTACCGCGGATGCGCAGTTTGACGGATCTTCCATTGTCCCCAATCGCTCTACTCGTATGTCATGGCCTGTTTCAGGGTGTTGGCATCGGCTTGAAACAGGCTGACCTGTTTGAGGAGGGAGATCAGTGGCATAGGACCCCTGAAGAGATGTTAACAGCACATCCCAGGTAATTAGATTTTGGGTTTTTTAACTTGACTCCTTAAATCCCACCCAAAACTACATGACGCCAAAAGCAGGAATGTTGATAATCAACTGTAGATCCATAGTACCTAACTCCATATTTTTATACCTCTGAACTGGCAAAGTTTGAGCACCATACTTTACCAGCATCAGTTTCAAATATTCTGTGGAGGTGTTGCCCATAGCAACCATTCACATTCTAGCTATCATGTTCTAGACTGTACTTGATAAGGGATAGCTTGTATCTGCTTGGTTGCTATGGACAACTCTTCCACTTTTCATTTTAAAAAGGCCAGATACATGTAATCCCAAGAATGTGCCCATCACCCAGACAAATTGGAGGCAGACCATATTCACGTGGTCCCCCAGGGCTTAGTGATGTCTCTAATTCCTAGTGACTTAATAAGTTGTATATTGATTCAGCCTATACCATGGCTGCCTCCTTCCTGTGCAGGTGACAAGTACAATTTAAGATTACGTTTCACCTCTTTGTATCTGAACATCAATAAGTTGCTATTCTTTAGCATGAACAGTAGTCACAACACACAGAATCCTGACGATTTTTGTCAAAACTACAACACTATTACCTGTAAAATACTGTACCATAAAAACTGACAATGAAGCCTTATCTAATCTATTAATTACCTTTGCTTTCTCTCCCTTTAAAGCCTAATTTGTGATACTCAACCTTAGGAGACAATAAAATATGTTCAGTAGCTTAGAGACTAACCTAGAAACACAGGTTTCGCACTATATTGAAAATAATACAGTGCCACAATACTTATGGCGCACTTAGAAAAATGGTTCCACAGGTATCTGTATAGAATATTTGGCTTTGCTAAGAGCAACCAATCAGAGGCTTGCTTTCATTTTGTAAACTGTACCAGGAAAATGATAGCTAGGACCTGATTGGTTGCTTTGGGTCAACTTTTCAACAGTTACTGGTAGAACAGTTTATAAATGTCCACAGTATGTATGTGCAGTAATTTGTTTTCCACTGTAGTTTATTAATACAGTGTATTGGAAATATATAAAATTTTATTAAAAAACTAATTAATCTGAATTAAAAATGTATTTACATCATGAACCTGTTCTGTGTCCCAGACCTTGGCTTGTGTAGTCTACAATCAGCCTCAGATTTATCCAAAATAGGATTTTCCATTATTATCCTTGTTGGGCGTTAGCTGCTTAGGTCAGATAGGGATTATACATCATGAGTGGGCGACCTGTGTTCTCTTGATGTGATAACTTAGCCTGAACACAGCCAGAGCACAGGTCGGCCATGTTTGCTGTGGGCGGCCAGGAGGTTGAGTATCACTGAATGAATGTTGCTTCTTCACCCACGTTCACAATGCATAGGCTGTGGTTCCATTATTAAATTGCACTTATCAATCATTCTTGCCAGGAATGCCATCGCCTACTACCTTAAAGAAGTCAGAGAAGTCTGGTTTCAGCAGTCCTTCTCCTTCGCAGACCTCTTCCCTTGGAACGGCTTTCACACAGCATCATCGACCTGTCATTACAGGACCCAGAGGTGAGGCCTTACCCGCGGAGCCCCCCTCCCTTACAGCACTGCATTAAGATTCATGCTGTGTTACCGTCCCTTGGTTAGGTTATGTCGCTCACTAGAGTTCAGGCTAAACTTTGCAAACAGCTGTCTTCTACATGGTCTTAGAATAACACTTTTACAAACAATTTAAATTCACTTCTGACATCTTGTCCAAAAATGATAGACATGTTAGTATTGGGTTTATGTTCTGCTTGTACAATTATCCTGATGTTTAATGAATAGGTGTTTTTTGTACGCAATGTATCGTCTATTTTATTCTTGTGAATTGTGTTTATGATTAATTTTTTTTTTTTTGTTATTCTATTTTGTTACAGAACTAAAAAGCTTTAGAGAGATTTTGGGGGTTTTTTTGCATTAAAAATGGGACACAATAATAAAATAGAATAAATAAGTAATATATACAATTGTTTTTACTATGGAATGTTGTGAGATAAGCAGAAGCGATACACGATAGTTCTGGAATTTTAAGAAACGTTTGCTATATCTGATTGAACAGTGTGTGCGTGTTCTCAGCAAAGATTTAATCATATAATCGTAACTGATGTAAATTGCTCAGCGTTCTTGACCTGTTCTGTACCTGCGCACATTTCATGGCGAATAACCCAGAGCGCACTTTACCTTACATAGATCACAGCTATACAAAGGCTCTAAATGAAAAGAAATGACTATTACTGTCAGATGTAGGTTTGTTAACATGTTTTTGCTTCCTGAGAGATTGCACAGATTTAAATGAAGAAACATTATTTTCTCTATTAAAAGAAGAGGCTAAGGATCAACCTTTTTGGCGCCCAACATACTCCCCACTCTTTCACTTTGGCTTATGTGTCTTGTTCGAAGGATAAACCAAACCATCATGGCTCTAAACTGCCGTTAGTTATCTTCCTCTCTCTCATATAAGTAAATATGTTGGGGGGGGTTTTTAGCAATACTCATCTAGACTGCAAGTAACTGTTACAGATTTAGTTGTTTTGGGAGTTTTCACAAGTTAAAATTAAGTTTGGTTCTGTAGCTTTAAGGTGGCCCCAGACGTGGTGATTGTGTCTGTCAATTTAGAACGTTTTTGCTCAAAATTGCCACATGTGTGGGGCTCCAGCTGCCACTGTAGATTGTTGAGAACAGTTCCTAGGTAAGAATGCAGCTACTTCTATTTTTCTATGCATGCTGACCGCCTAAAGACCAAGTGTATGGCTAAATTGGATATGGACCTTTAAACTGCCCTATGCGGTCAGTACGGGTTGCCTACCTTGACCACCTTTTGGTTGTCCGTGTGTATGGACAAACTGGGCACCAATCCAGTTTGTTTGGCTATTAGGCCAACAACCATATCTGTCAGAGTTTTCTGACTATCTTCCATCTCACATAAATTATTTAATCCAAAGTAATATGACACATTGTGAAAGCTTGCACTTATCCTATGCCTGTATACACAACCTAATAGAATGAGGTCCAACTTATTGTAGCAAAAGTCCAATTTTTATGAGACCGACTTTGGCTAAATATTAGAAATCACTGCACATAGTTAAAAGAAAAGAATGATTCTCCAATCTGTAGGGTGATGTGTGGAAGCCTAGATGATCCAGTCTACTCCTTGAAGACCATATCGGCATCCAGACATTATCCTTCATTTTATCATTCATTATCTTTCAAGTTGACTCTGTAGAGGTCTGTGGAGCTGATCACTGTAGCAAAGCTAAGAATATAGAGGACCCAACCCATAAATCTTTAAGCTTTGTAAACTCATCTTATGGGAGGAAAACAATACATGTTTTGAATTCCAAGTGTTCTCCCAATGTCTGACAGTTACTTACTTAAAGATAATAGAGAGAGAATGCTCTCGTTACAGTGGTAAATTGACCATTTAGAGTTGTTTTCCATTTAAGGGTAGCGCCAGACTGGCACTTTCTTGCAAGAAAAGTGCTGGCATTCAAATCATTGTTGCCAACTTTTATATCCTCCCCACCCACCGGGAGATAGCGGAGGGAAGGCCAGGTTGTAAGTGCAGGTGGAGTGGTGCCGCCATGGCATCTCTGGGCCCTTGCTATGTAAAGGCGAGGCCTGATTAGGCAAGCTACGTAATTAAGCCCCACTTCCACAAGGACCTGGTCTTCCCTGAAATTCGGGAGCTTCCCGGAAATTCTGGGAGAGTAGGCAAGTATGATTCATAGTGCTTAATCGCTACTCTCGTGATAGGGAACGCTGGCATTAATCATACCCCGTTCGCACTGCCTCAAAAACCCGGGTTATTGCCAGGGCAAGCTCACGACGACCCGGGTCAAGGCTCAGTGGGAACGGGTCTAGTGGCATGTACCCGGGAATTAGACCCGGGTCTTTTGGAGGGTTATTCCTGGGTCCGACCCGGCTAGCCTCCAGTCTGACCGCTGAGATCCGGGTTTTTCAACCACGGTCTCACCAAAACCTATTGAACAGTTTAAAAAAAAAAAAAAAACACAAGAGCCAATCAAAGCTCCTCTTATGATCTTGCCAGGGAGACCCGGACAGACCCATGTTCAGTGTGATCATGGTCTACCTGGGAATTTGCCGGGGTGTCCTGCACTATCACTCGGCAGTATCTAGGGTTCATATACCCGGGATATTGCCAGGGCGGCAGTTGGAAAATGGTATTACACATGTTTTGCTAGTGGTTTCACGCTAGTAAAACGCATGTAAATGGGTTTGCCACTAAAAACCATTATTACGCACTAACACTGATCTGCATGCATTGTGGCAGTGTCCTCCTTACACATGAGTTAACTTTAACTAAATGCATTCTAGGAAGCCTAAACAGAGCTTCACGCCAGCGTTCAATGTTCATTTTCATAAATGCATTTTAGTAAATCACCCCTGTGGCTGGTTACAAGGTCTGGTTTGCCCCACACCAGCAGACACATAGCAGATTTTCCCACGGTGCTTTGGGAGACGACAAAGCCACTGCCATGAATTTCCTGCAGCCGGATATAGCTGCTGTCTTATCATGGATTGTTGCCTTGGTTTTCTATCCCATAATTGCCACTTATATGAGACACGAGGACGGTGTTGCTTGTACGGTTGGCCATTTGTGTTAAAATACGCCAGTCCTCCCCCTGACATATCACCTTCATGTATTACTGCTGTTTTCTAAAATGTAACTAAAACTTAGCTTCAATATATTTATTCCCATTAAGAATACATAAACTGACTGATCTCCCCTTATAGCAAACGCAGTAGAGGGGTATATTGTAAGCTCCTGAAAACACATTTTTATTAATATGTATTATCTCTTCTTGGAACACGCAGTACAAGACTATTTTTAGTCATACTGTACATTTCAAAACCTGCATGAGAATTTTTTTATGTAGATTTGAAGAAAATCAATATAAAATATTATTTTTCAAACCTCTATGTTTCTGTAAAGCAGAACTGGAGAAAGTGCAGCTCTCTCCGGCTGTTGTTTCACTATATCTTTTCCATGCTGGGATTTGTAGGGTAACAACAGCTGGAAAGTCACAGTTCGCCTAATTTAGGTTTGCTGTAGAAAAAAAAAACCCTCTTCAAAGCAAACACTGTAGAACTGATTTACTCTGCGGTGATTACGCCATTATGTCATTTCTTTACTTAACCTCCGCTCAACCCAAGTGTAGAAATGTCTGTGTACACACACTTGCAGATCTATTGTCACATATATTTGTTGCCGCTAATTTCGTGTTCCATTTGGAATTCAGCGTACAACATAATTATTGCTGGGCGAACCACTTTTCAGTTCCTCTGCATGTGCAAGAATAACATGCTTTTCCTTTCTAAAGCGGCATATTTCTGCGCTGAGATCGTGGCGTTAACCTTGAGTATAGATTCTGAGCAGATGTCTCGTTAGGCAAAGGAAATTAGCTCACTGTTTACACCTTGGAGCCCGGCGACTGATTCGCAGAAACAAGCGCGGTGAATGTAACTCGCCAGTATAACGATGTTCACATTGTACCAATGCTTTGGTCCTAATTACACCCATATAACTTGTTCCTGTATTGATTTCTTTACACACCTGACTTGCAGAAGAATTATGTCCAATATATTTTTGTCTGATTGCGATGTATACACCCGTAACAATGGTTTCAGATTGAATGAGTTTTAGTTGAGTGTGGAAATGGGCCAGATTGGGAAATGCTTTGACACTAGTCTAGCAGTTTAGCATGCATTGCAGTATATGGGATTAATAATCCCTATTGCATTATAAAGTACATCTGTACTTTATAATGTCTATTATTTAGAAAAACTGGAGACGCTTCTGTAAGTGGCGCGGTCGACATGTGTCTCCACCTCCTTAATGTACCAAAGTTACATGTGAACCGCACTGCCCTGCCTCTCCCAGGTGGAAGTGGGTGGCAGTATAAAATAAGCTCAACTTAAAATGCGGCTGTAAATTGTCTGCATGCTCAGTGCAACGCATTTTGCGGCAAGCAACATTTTTATATTGTGCCAATGGACTTACATCCAACTCCAAAACACCCCACCCCCCCAAATGCCAACTCTTACTTTCACTGTGAGGAGCACTGCTAAACTATTTTGTGAGGGAAATGTGTGAGGCAGGGCCTGATATCAGTTTTCAGTCCACTCGGAGAAAACAGTTTAATTAGAATTATTATCCCGCTTAGGTCAATAATCAGTTGGGTTAGGGGCATCCTGTGTGTGCTGGAACATGACAAGGGGTTAATTCGCCTCTCGCTGTCTTTCAGCTCTCCCAGGGCCCTGGCGCCTCTCTCCTTATCTGCATGGCAGTGGTATGATCTATATGACAGTTTTCTAGATAAGAGTGTTTGTGCTTGGGGGTGCTTTCCTTTCTTGGTAACAGCTGAGCAGGGATAGTGTAAATGGCACTAGGACAGTTATTAGGATCTGCGCTGTTTCCTCCCTTTATCCAAATCCTCCCAATTCTGCACAAACAAAATTTCAAATACGAAACATATTTTCTTTCCAACAGTAAATTATCTTGTGAGCTGAAAAAACCTGACTTGTGTGATATGTTTGTATCAAGCTCAAACGTGTGATCTAACCTACGATTAGGCTGTATCTGGAAGCTTTTTACATTCGTGTTTACGTTGATCGGCGCAGTAAAATGGCGCTAGGCACTAAGGAGGTTCTGGGGGCACCTCTTTTCCCCCCGGGCAGATTTATGTTATGGTCAGAACCAGACACATAGGGGCTGATGTAGAGTTGGCCGGAATTGCTCTCCAAATTGCAAATTGCGTTCACTAAGAAAGCCTCAATTGCGTTCATTTGCAAAGCTGCGACTATTGCGTGCAAGCCTGCAGCAGCGACACGTGCGCCTTCTTTATACAGCAAAAGTCACATGTACTGACGACCGTATTTTAGCTATCTGTTTTGTTTGCAGAATACGTGTTCGCAATTGGGCATCAATAAAACGTCAACATCCTGTAATATAGGAGAAACAACTCCCAGTCTTGCATATATAAAAAAATACATTTTGCTTATGGATGCAATGAAGAAAGCACCTATCATTTTCAGCGGGGTGTTCGCAGACAGCGAATCACAAGCAGTTCATGTTGCTGGCGACAGTTATCTTTGTCCACTATGTGCTCCTCCTCTCCACCTCCCGCAAATAATACGGCTTGAACAGAGTGTGTGTGTCTGTGTCCTGGGTCGGCATCTCTGCGCAATTGCACATGCACTCCATTACTGTACTGTGCGGCCCCCATTCCACCTAATCACGCAAACCTTCATAGGTGCATACGGATGTAGTCATTTTTTTGGCCATGTGCAGAGTAATTTCACGCAAGATGCGCTACGAACACTGGCACTCACAATATTCCATAAATTATTCACCTCGTACCGCGTATGACCTCGAAATTTTGCATGTTTTGCCTGGGGAATTTGGTCTTAAGTGTCGCTGCCCTACTACGTCTCGTCACGCGGCAGGATGAATCCAGCTCTGATCATAGACTATAAATTTAGCAAAATGTGAATTTACAGATATGGTGCGGAATGGCACTGGGTGGAACGGCCAATCAAATGCAAGTCAAAAATATTACGTCGCTGGAACTTGCGAAATAGCCCTGTTCAATGTCATATTCATTTCATGGGAAATGATTGCGTTTATAATTTTTTTGCAGTCAAGTGCCGAGCTCTGCGGTCTTTCAGGTGGAGTCTTTTGGAGGCATTTGAGTGCATAAAACACAGTAGAGATCATGTGGAAACAATGCACATGGCAAAACGCCCAGCACACGTCAAGTTGCGCCCTTGCTCTCCACTCTCTGTAGACGCCTCCACAAACTAGAAGTGCGACAGGTGTGCGGAGACGCAGTGCGCAAACGTGTCAACGCCACATCAAAGTCCGCCCTCCGAACACTTTAGGAACACCCCTCTCAGTCAAATACATTTTTCTGCTCTTTTTTTAAAATACATAATTTAACTTCTGCTGAGTGGAAATAGCCGTGGGCCCATCTGCTGGCAGGAACAGCCCTACTAAACGTTCCCTCTCCACCCTTTCCATCACCTGGCTCCGTAAATGGAAATCTTCTTACTGCACAGGTCCGCAAAACTCTGGCGCCAGCTCTGTACTTCGCTAGGCGCACCGCCACACTGCGCCAGCTTCTCCACACCAAACTCTGCCTCCTTGTGATCCCCGTGGACCTTCCTGGAAATCAGCTTTAAGGTGCTAAAAAAAAATGATTTTGTAAACATAGCAATTAGAATTTTTTGCAAAATTGTCGCTGATTTATGTTATTGTATCTGAAGGACAAGCACTAAACGCAGCATAGTGAAACACCACAAGGTAAAGTAGGTGTTGTGAGGATATATAACAAACCTCTGCTGCTTCTAAACCTGTGTTTTGTTAGCTGCTAAGATTTAATGAGAACATGTTTGCACTTAGCTTTTCCATTACCTCAATAAGTAATCCTTCTAGTGTATGGTGCTTATTGTGTAAAGGAGCATTTCTTCCAAGATAATTTTTCTGGTGTACAAGGGGTTTTCAACAACCCCCTCTTTTCTACCAGACTGGTGCATCATTGGGGAAGGGGGGTGTTGTCTTTCCTGTGAGATCCCTGATATTTGCACCATGCCTGGGTTATAAGAGAGGTGGGATTTGCACACCCAAAAAAGCGTAAATGCTGCTTTGTGACATGACGCAAATATTTTGCCCAATTGGATGAGAGCGTCTAGTGCTCTGGGCTATGGGAGGGATTCAGTGGATTTTAGGCATTCCTTGCTAGGAGCGGATTGGGCGCCTAGTTTTTGCACAGAATTACAGTACATTTTATTTTGCGAGAACGGATTATATAGATGAGATACAGAGATAAGTAAGCACACTTGCGCACATAAAGCAGCACGTGGGTCGGCGGTTTTTGCACATAACAATTTACTTTTACTAACTGAAATAGCCAATTTATCGTTGGGCAAATGAACCTCACTCACTTACCCCAAACTGAACGGGAGAAATCCTTTGAACACATTATTAGCCAACGGAAAATGCAATTTAAGGACTAGGGTCACTGAGAGTCTTGCATATGGGTGTGTGTTGACGTGTAGACCCTCTCTAAAGTCAGGCGTAGAAACGGACTGCAGGGCGCAACATTCTATTAATAGCAGCAAACATTATTCCCATCAGGAGATGACACGTCCGCGATAAAGGGAAAATTCTGTTCCCTTTATATAACTCATATTTTATATAGTCTGGCTTTATATATAGACAAGAGTTATATTCAGCAGCACCTAGCGCTGTAATTAGGTATATATAGAGCACTACACAGAATAAGCAACATTTTTTTTTTTATGTTTTGCCTTTGGGTGTTTATACTTACATCTAGTCAGCGGTGTTGGGATATGTGCACTGTATACATACATGAGACTGCTCGGTGCATGTTTTCTGTCAGTAGTCAGGACCCGTTTATGAGCTAGTAAAAAATTCTGTAACTTTGTATATGTCTCGTGTCTGTGCTGTCAGCGAGGGAACCCGGGGCAGTGTTGCGCCATAGGTGTTAGAGTGTGCCTAGAACTGCCCACGTCACCTCCGCTTCTAAGGCCATGGGGCCTCTTTCACAGGCCTCCCTTTGTTCACGACCCGCGGACCAAGATTTTTCTCCGTTCTCCTTTCTTCTTTTTAATATCACAGAATAATTAAACTTCACGTAGCCGGTTTCATTACAAGCCAGGAAAGGCCTCATTAGTCTTCCGTCTTTTCATCACTTTTTCAGAATGTCACCTTGATTTACTAAAGCATATCTCTGGTCTTTTCAAAATGTACATATATTAAGTTCCCCAGCTCTGTCTGTAAATGAGCCGAAACGCGCACGATTCTAAGTCCGAAGAAAAATTGGAGACGTGGAACGAAATGACCAGTAGTAGGATTTTTTGTCTCCGGTGGTAGGAAGCGTCAGCTTGTTGCACTTTAACCATTGTTATCACCTACCTGCAATAGCTTTATAAAATAATGTTTATTTTTAGATGCCTTAGTACAAGATAAACTGCATTTGCTTTTCCCTAACCCATCTACTTAAGCCACCTAGGTCACGGAGAAATTAATTTATTAGTTTACAGAGCAAGTCAAAGCCTCAGCTTGACAGTAATATATCCAAACTGGTGTATTTTCATGTAGGTTGCTGTGTTTTGGTGATTGAGCTTCCTTATCGGAGGTAGAGTGTGCATGATAATCTTGTAGACTTGCTTTGCAAAAAGTGTACTGTGCAGATTCAAGCACAGGGCTTGTGATATCACAGCAGCTTAAATAATAAAATGTACGTTTTTTTGACCCGTTTTAGATCATAAGGACAGTGTCCTAAAATTGAGGAAGTTGTCTTCAATCTTCTGTTTGGGCGCTGCAGAGGATAGTCATGGTAACACCCAAAAATATGGTGTTCCTTCAGGGGAGGGTTTGTCAAATTGTGGCCACTATGGGACCGGCCTGGGGGGGGGGGGGGGATCATATGCCTCCCATATTTGGGAGTTTCAGTTGGGGATTTAATGGACCTCTAAGCTTTCTGTTCACTGCATCCCTAAGAAAAGTCTGTTTCATTGTGACAACAGACTTGGGGTAATTGTCTATGTTGCCCAGTTAGCAGCTTCATTGTATACTACAGTAGATTTTGTGAACTCAAACCTTTCTTGGTGCTAATTAGATACAAGCTTGTGGAAATTGTACCCTATTTACAATGAGTAGCGGCATCTATGGGTATTGTTTATTGTATTATACCTTACATTCATTTTGGCATTTATACTCTACTTTTACTGGACATGTTATAGTGAGATGACTGGTTTCCCCTGTATAATTACCTGGAGTCCCATAGGTCATTAATAACCGTGTATGTTGGCTAATACTTGTAGTGTTTATCAAGCTCTATACATAATAGGTGTATTGTAAATTTAATAGACCTTACTCAAATGTTGCTGTGATCTTTGTACGTTTTTGCACACAATGCCTGGACTGGACAATAAAACTGCGGGGATTCTAAGACCAGGAATTGACGACCTTTCCGCAGAGATTGCAGGATAATAACCTACCTTTATTATTATTATTATTATTATTACTATTATTTGTCTTTGCTAATTGTTATCGTAGAGTTTGCATGGAAAACCACACAATCTGTTAAAACTACAATTAAATAAAAAAAAAAGCACGTAATTACATCTCAGCTTTTGGATTATAGATGAGGGAATTTCAATGGGAACTAGGAAATATTTAAAGAGGAGATTGCTCTGTCCATTTGTCTGTAAATGAAGAGCTTAGGTTAGTCGTATTTTAAATTAACCATATCGCCTCCTGCGGAGACCGCGTTTGAGAGGCCAATGAACACTTAGCTTCTCTTTGTGTAACCAGTCAATAATTACTAGGCACCAGCATAACTGGAAGCTCTGTTGCAATAATAACTTGCACGCAGATAGATTTGAGGGAAGTCCCGCAGAGTTAATTTGGAATTCCCGCTGCCCGGCCGGGGAATTGTGTTAACTTGTTCCATGCAAGTCGGTTAAAGCCACAAAATGTTTATTTATCTTGTGAGCAAATGTATTCATTAGGAGATGGAGATTGGCGATGATTAAGTATTAGTGCGCTGTGTCTGGTGATTCCACTAGTGGAAGTTTGGGGGAAATATAAAGAGAGTGCACACTTTTCTGAAACGCCAACAAGGCAAAATACTTAGCGCACATTTCTCTGTGCATTTGTACGTATGTGTAACAATATCACCGATTGATTCTAAGGGAAAGGAAACTTTGTAACATTTTAAAGTTTATGTTTCTTTAACTTGATACAACTCAAAGGCATTGTCCACCTTCAGACCACTTTATTTTCTGGCTTCTCTGTGCCCTCTTGCAACTTTTACTATTTTTATTTAGTTGTTATTATTATAAGTTATTCAGCATAGATTTGTTGTGTGCTATGATTTGGATACGTTTGTTTTTCAGAACATGTTTGTGTCACACCCCAGGGATATAGAGATAAATATCTCTGACTGCTTATATAAGTATAATTATATAAAATGGCTGAAAAGCACTGACGGAAGCATACGGATTTAGTAAAGGTTGCCTGAAAGTAACTTATACGCCTGTATTCAAATACAAGTGTATCTTAAGATGTGTTTCCATTTGAATATGGTTATACGTATGCTATGGCTATACGTCACTTGCAGTATGTACACAGACAGAACAGACGCGGGACACATGAAAACAAATTTTTAATAAAATTATGATTTGAAAAACAATTATAATTTTTTTTTCCATTAAATACTTAAATCAGGATATTATTTTTAATACTGTACATTAGTCCGCCCCCTTCCCACCTCTGTTCCACCCCCTAAGTCGTTGGCACTCGTAAGTGTTGTTTGAACATGAATTGCATACAATTGTGTTCTCTGGCAATTTCTGCAAGCGCAGAAATTTTGTTACATTCTTCCATATTGATTTAGGTGGTCTGCAGTAATACTAATACCTAATGATGGTGAAACATGTGGCTCATTATTAAAACCCATCCCCTTGAAATGCCGCTTGGCGCAGCGAGAACGCTGGAATACGATGTCCTGCTGATATAGTACTTAGCGCACTCCTAACAACTTGGTCCTGGAGCTTACAATCCCAATAGCTTCTGAGCCTCTTTCTTCGCTACATACACCATAGCTCAGGTGAATGGGCCTGCTGGGATCTGTAGTTCCACTACACCTTGGTTGCCCAAACCTGTTTCTAATTTCTGCTCTCTCCTGTATAATACTTTGTAAACTTAAAGCGCTGTATTTAGTTCCAGCTAGTGAATAATTAGCAGAGAAATTTCACAAGCAAAGCAGATACGGACGACGCAGCAAAAAATCTGTGATCTGTCATTAGTTTTCAGAGAGATGGTTGAAATATCCTTGAAGGGGGACTTGTTGACAGGCGTTTTATGGATTAATTAGTCCACTGCGCTAATGGCTCTCTTATAATTACACTCTTTTCCTGTGAATGTGTCAGCTAAATGCAGACTATATAGAGGAGGCATCTTGTCCTCTTTTAGGATTTAATCTGCGAGGGTTCCTAACTAATGGATACCATTAAAGTATTCCCAGCAGTTGGGGGAGAGAGCTACAGAGTGGTCAAGTAACCTCTTTGAGGTAGATGACTGTGTTGCTTTATTTTGCAGATATCTTGCATTAGACTCTGGGGTGCACAGTCCCTTGCAAATCCTGGAGGGTTGCCAGCTTCCCCTATTAGAGAGTCACTCTTCATACGTCCGATAAACACAGCTGTTATACGATGTTTGAAAGCATCTCACATCAGCGGGGTTGGTGGGGCTTCCAATTAGCACTCGGATATGGTCAATCTATAAGACAAATGAATTGAACAGAGAGGGAGTGTGAGGGGTGTTTTGCAATGTGAACTAACAGGACAGGTGTAGCAAAAATCCTGTTGTTTCTAATCACTGGGAGAATTGTTACTTAATTGTTTTGGGTTTATTGTGCGTTTTTTACTGGGGTTTTTTATGGTTCTCTTTTTTATAGAGTTGTTTGAAAATATTAACCTAACTTGAATTCTGTCTCAATTTAATACCGGGACTGGGAAAAGTGTTGAAAGCTGATCTTGCAGAACATCTGTAGCCAGCCTCCATTTCTATCTGCAGCATTGAGGAAGGATACAGGCTCTTACACAACCTACAACTATAGGAGCAATTGCAACTTTGTAGCAATTCCTGGTGCCTCACATTGAGCTGAGCGATACCGTATGTAGACACCACCAGCTGATCTGAAGATATTGGGATTGTTACCATCAGAACCCAGTTGTTAGAAGCTCTCATATTTCAATGAAATGAGGACACCCTCCCCCCCCCCCCCCCACCCCTCATGACTTTGCAGCTCAGTATAGGGGGCCAATTTGATTTAGAGAGTTGAACTTAGGAACATTGGTGCACATCGTTTTTTTACAGTGTACCCTTGTAGGAAAAGCTTTATCAAATTATTAAGTGCCTCAGCTTATGTGCATGAAGGTTACCTGGTTTGTATATAGAGCAAAGTTCTGTTTTAGTTGTCGATATTATAATCTACTTTGACCTCATCAACCAGATCAATGAGGAGTTGCGCTTAATACATGTGCGCAAAAATTGCACCAAAATCGTTTTTAGAGTCACACTCTAAACAACTGGATACCACTGCTGCTGTGGTTCCTACACCTTCAGGTTGATCAATGGACTCACACATGCGACAGTCGGAGAACCCGGTTATTAGATTTCCTTGAGAAAATCAAATCTGATTGGATAGGATATGACAGACCAACCTACAGGGTAATGATTGGTCATTTTTGTAAAATTGACCAGCCAAACTAAGTCTGGGCACCACTCTCTGTACATCAGATCCTGAAATTCCACCTCTAATAAGTAGATGTTAAAGCTTTATGATTTCAGCACATCTTTAGAAGGAAACTGGTTAGATTGGACATTGATAGCCTGCTAAATATTTCAGACTGGTGAGAGTTTCCAGAGATCCGCAATCTGTAGACGCTGTGATGTGATTGTATAATATAATATACTCATCTGTAGTCCATAATTATTTATATATTATGCACAAACTACATTATGTATAAATATATATAAATAAGTAGAAGCTCCTATTAAATATATCCTTATATTTGGTAAGTAGCGATGTCATTGACTCATTGTGTAAGTTCTCCGTAATGGAATACATCCCTGTAACTGAAGATAGAACTCAACTTATACAAGCAGATTGGTTTGTTCCAGAATGGCACTTGGGTATTGTAAAAAACAATGTAACTTGCTGTATAATAAAAAGTGTACAGACGTCACTAAGAAGTTATGTGATCAGATATAAGCACAAGGCTCCTGTAGCCCTGTTTATATTTACAGTAAGAGCCAAATTGTATTGTTAGAATTTTTTCTTCAGAGTGACTTTTCAGCTATAAAAAAGGTTATCCAAAATAATAATCATAAGGTTATCAATAAATCTCTTATATATGGGTAGAATAATTTGATGCACACCACTCCAGATGATAAACTGGAACTGAACACAAAGAGCATAATGTAGCATGGAGTATGTCTGGTCCCCATGGAGGTGCCATGTAACTGCCTAAAATAGGAGTTCAGTGGCTTAATGTATTTTGTTCCATGTTCTGTATATCGCCGATATTCGGAGAGTTGCAGAAATCGGAGCATAATACATTTACCCCCATATGTAGAAAATACTTGAACGTTAAAACAAACTATTTCTTGGCTTGTGATAATGTTGAATTAGGTAAGATTCAGGGGTCTGTATTTATGATTGATGTTGTATAAATAAAAACGATCCGTTTGTGAATATTGATCTTTCACATGAAAGGCACTCGTACAAAGAATTAGTCTGCCCAAATTTAAACATTTTGTTAAGATTGTAAATAGGTTAAATTAGTGAATCAAGAAAATCTCACTTACCTGAGCTGCCCCAATGTGGTACTAAGGAGAGATTCTTTCTTCTGCTGGGGCAACTAGTGGAGTTATCGAAGCCCTTCACCTGTGACTAATAATGTAACATTCAGGAGCCAGTCAGTCAAATTTAAGATCCAGCAGGAGCATTCCTGTGTAGGGTAAAACAATCCTGTACAGGAAAAAGTGTTTCAGCATTCTGTTCCTGAGGCTCCTTAAAAGGAATCTCTCAATCCGTGATAACTGGGCAAGCATTTTTAATATTATCCTTTTTTTTATATATAAAATGCAAACATATTACACAGCACATTGATGGAATTATGATAAAAACAGATTACATACATTGACATGAAACAGAAGGTAAAAAATGTCCCTCCCCAAATGAGCTTACAATCTAAGAGGTGTGGGGGAATAATCGATACATAAGGTAGCGGAATAACAGCGTAGCTGGTGGTGGGGAACGTGGGTTCGGTTACTGTAAGACAGAAGCGTTATTCACCAATAATAAAGCAGCCATTGGTGATTGGTGTTTCCGCGGTGCGGTTAAAATGAGGATAGAGAACAGAAGGTGGAGACTTGAAACATCAACCAGTCACTGAAGTTGTCTTATAACAGTGAGCTGTTGGCAACCATGATCATCCTTCCCCAACTATCTTAACTGGACCCTGTTAAGATATTATTAGTCCAACTCTATCCTAACCTATCAACACAATATAGTTTAAATGGCCAAGTTTTCAAGATTTTGATCAACATTGGCTATAAATTGTGTCTGACCGGCAGACCACAGTGTATTTGGCCGATTGCCGAAACACCAGATGAGCACCATCTATCCCTCCATGTTTGCTGCCAAACTGGGCACAGTACTGGTCAACGGGTGATCAGAGCGAATGGACAACCTTATTTAAACTGGACACACAAAAGGCGACACTGTGGTGTTATCGGCCCATAGGCTTAAACTTTCCAGATACTTGGCCCCACAATAAGCACAATTTCCGCCTGATGAAATGCGGCCGGAATATGACTACAATAACCACACTAACTGGCGGCCATGTAGCCCAGAAGAGATCTGGCTGCTTATCCCCAGCACCAGATGGCTAGAATTCATTAATTTTAGCCATCTATGTACGTGGCCAAATTGAATATTGGTCCTGTAGCTTGGCAGCGGATCATGCCCAGCATCAATCCCGTGAGTCTTGCCATCACAGACCTAAGCTGGGCACACACTACACAAATTTCGACCAACTTTTTATGCCGAGCGATTTTACATGCGATCGATGGTCCGATCGCTCGGTCCATGGACTGCATACACACTAGTCTTGTTTAGGACGATAAAGGGAAGAGCGGACGTCCCTTTAGCGACTTTCTACAGCCATGTTGACGTGAGCAATGACTGTAATTTCGTACTCACTGTTGTGGATCGGTCGGAAGTTTATACACACTACACAGCGGAAACGAGATTGGAACGAAAATATTAAACGGTACGACCAACCAAATGATGCGATAATCGTCCATTTGGGCAGACTTTCGACCATCGTGTCACTGCACACACTGACCCGACTTTTGAACGAGCGGTCGTATGTCGGCTGTTTGAGCCGATTGTTGGACAAAAACAGTGTAGTGTGTACCCAGCTTAAGATAGTGCTAGGTAGTCATTGTCTGTCTTTGAGGACAATGACTCGTTGTCTTGATTTAAAAGTGCATCGTACATTGTGTGTAAACGTTGTGATTTGTGCAGAAAAACCCCCAGGATATTATAATTTAATGTACTCATGGTGTAGTTGTAGATTTGGCAGCCCTAGTGTTCTGTTTTACTGTAAATAAAATTCTCTATTGTTCTACTTGTGTACTCCTGTGTCAGGTAATTTATAATGAATGAATGCAATGCTATTGCCTCATAGTTAATTAAAAAAATATATAATAATGATAGACCTGTGTGCTCTGTAAGGCCAACAAGTAAAATAAGACAGAAATACAGAAAAACAAAGCTTAATTGATATGTGGTCTAGACGCAAACACCTCATTTATTAGGTCACCTGCTAGGAATTCGTTTTACATAAGGACCCCTCACATTGTATTTCTTCCACTTCAAACATATCTGCTTCCGCCAAGAAAATGAGAAGAAGCATTATTTCATCACTTATATATGAAGGAGATTGTATTTCCTGAACACTGTGGCTTTCAGTGTAGGAATAGTACTGTACCTGCATTGTTTCCATGCTGTACATTATGTCCCATTGTTTTGTGATATTTACAACGCTCAACATGAATAACAAGATTCATTCTCTTCCATACACAATCGACTGCATTGAAACACCGTTAATTTCTCACCCTATAATCTGCACCTTATTTATACCACTTTCACACTGCCGCCCTGGTAATAGCCCCGTTTTATGAGCTGGAATATTGGCAGGTGACAGTGCAGGATACCTTGGCAAATACCCGGATAGACCGAGTTCACACTGAACACGGGGCAGCCCGGGTCTCCTTGGCAACAACACAAGAGGAGCTCTGATTGGCTCTTCTTGTGATGTGTTTTTTTTTATTTTACTTTACAATAGCTTTCGGTGACACCCGGGTTGAAAAACCAGGGTCTCACCGTACACACTGGAGGTTACCCAGGTCGGACCCAGGAATAACCCCCCAGAAGATCCGAGTCCAATTCACGGGAATAAGTCCTGGGCCTGTTCACACTGAGCCTCGACCCAGGTCCTATGGGCTTGTCCCAGCAATAACCCGGGGTTTTCAGGCAGTGAGAACGGGGTATCACTGATCCTTATTTACTGGGTTTATCAGAAAGTGGGCGGGACCTTGATACATTGTGGGCGTGGTTTGATGAATCAAGTGGAATCTGTCCTGATCTGCAGTTGAAATCAGTTTGGTCAGGTTGGGGTTTCCTCTTTTGTCCTGGTTTTATTGGGTACTATATAGGAATACTGTTTGTTTTTCTATGTCAACTTGTAGTTAAATAGTGGAATATGTTCTACGTATAAATAGAATTTATGTTTTTCCTTTGTTTTTTTGTTTACATGTTTAGTGAAACTTGTTGATACAACTAGCTATGCAAGTAGAGGGAAGACTGGGAACAGAATTTTCTTGTAAGATATTTTTTTTTGGGGGGGGGGGGGACAAGTTTACCTGAAGAACTGCAATTGCTCAGAACTAATGGGTGAAATCCTGAGCTTTATAGGTGATCTGTAAGATCTAAACGTCTCTCTTAAGGGTGTTGTTAGAAGAAAGCTTCTGTTATTAACAGATAATTGGAAGGAGCCCTAAAGTCACTCTCACCCTCTGTGATTTGTTTCATCCGTAAACAATGGCCACCAAGATACTAGATTCATCATCAAATGGAAAACAGCTCCGGTACTATACACAGGTCATGATACGTTCTTACAGTTTTGTCAGTAAGGTTTAAATTTCCACTTGTCCTTCTGATATTAGCCACAATGAACCATAACACACTTTACTAAAATAATTGTGATACGGCTCATTGCAGCTAATGTCTGAAATGCAACTATTGTAGACTTGTAGATCATTTGAACATTAGACAAATTCTGACGTATACATAAATGCCTTAGATCATTTTTCCCCACCTACCTCACCTGTAATTAGTTCCCCACACCTGTCTAGCGATCCCCTGTAATTAATTTCTCCTCCTCTCTGTAATTAATTCTCTTTTCTCCTTTAATTCGTCTTCTCCATCCCTTCCCGTCCACTGTAAATCACTGCCCTCAGGGTGGCTTGCACATCTGGGGGGTGTGCTTCACAATCTGGTCATCCAACCTGATTGCTTAGTGACCAGATCTCTGTTTATAACAGGTAGACTCGGTGGGCTGGAGCTAGATTAGCATCAGTGTTCTGCAACAAACCTAATCTCTATAGTTGTATTCTCCTGTAACTGACGAGTCCTCGGACCACCAGCATCGCTGTGAGGCTGAATGTCTGTCTGTCTGTCTGTTGGAAGACAGTCAGCATTTGGGTGAGTGCAGCGAAAGGCTGATGATAGCTGCGCTAGGAAGAGACAAGCAGTTAGCAATCAGCCAATTAAAGGTCACTGTGACAAGTTTAGCCCAGTCGTTAGGGTACTGTTACAATGTAATGAAGAACCTTGAAAACAAAGTGCTTCTGTTGAGTTTCAACTTTGGACATCAATCGGTTACGTACGTCAAACAGCTCTGCAAACTCCAGGCACTGTATGTGTCGCCTATATACACCATTGTGTTAGCTGAACCAATTTTCTTGCAGCCTATCAATTCACTAGAAATCAGAACATCATTAAAGCACAGTATATTTTAAATGTGGCCTAAAATTCATTTCAGAACATGAGAAGTATTGATGATAATATGCACCATCGTCAGTGAGTTTCATGTATTTTATTTATTTTATGCAACATACATTTAATACTATGTAGAGACTTTGTTTAAATGGTTGGAAAAGTTTCATTTCCCTTTGTCTTCTTTTTATAATGTCTATCTTAATGTTTAATCATAAACCAATATTTTTAGTAATACAACTGTGGGCTAGAGAACTGTGAATTGTCCTTGAGATGAACTGCCGTGACGGGAAGTATGTATCACTCATACAAAGTATACATTGTATCAAAAGGTTCCTTTGTTAGAGTGTGATTGGAATGGACGTTTGTTTATAGAAGAAGCTACAGACCTTTGTTTGAACTGTGTGTATGTTACAGTAAACACAGATAACAGCGAGTTTCTTTTTCTCTCCTATAGCGAGTCCGCATGCAACGCCATCAACTTTACATTTCCCAACATCGCCTATCATCCAGCAACCGGGGCCGTACTTCTCTCACCCAGCAATCCGCTATCACCCGCAAGAGACTCTGAAAGAGTTTGTCCAACTTGTCTGCCCAGAAGCCGGTCAGCAGGCTGGACAGGTGGGGTTCCTAAACGTAAGGACTGATTTTTATACTACAGACGTGTCTGCCCGCTGTCAATGAAATGTTTCTTTTAGCAAAGACTGTGGGTTGTCAAAAAGAAATTTGATTTATTTTTTCACCGTATTTTGTTATGTTTTTTTCATTTGGTGAGCAGAGGCTTGTGCCACAGTTACTATTGTTATTGTTGTTTATTAGTAAGTCCCCACAGTCCTCCCTGGTACCGGAGAATGGGAAACACAAGGTACACATAAAAAAGGGACATACAAGGTAGACAAAATTAATACAGGATTGAAAACAAAGGGAATGGAGGACCCTGCTCATTAGAGAGCTTACAGTCTAAGTGGAAGTGGTCACAGCTGAAACAAGAGGAGCGAGTGTGGCCCAGAGTGGAGATTGGGACAGTTGTGAGGGTGTATCAGTGTGAGTAGTGTAGGTGAGAGTAGGGTAGGTGTGAGGGTGTATCAGTGTGAGTAGTATAGGTGAGAGTAGGGTAGGTGTGAGGGTGTATCAGTGTGAGTAGTATAGGTGGGAGTAGGGTAGGTGTGAGGGTGTATCAGTGTGAGTAGTGTAGGTGAGAGTAGGGTAGGTGTGAGGGTGTATCAGTGTGAGTAGTATAGGTGAGAGTAGGGTAGGTGTGAGGGTGTATCAGTGTGAGTAGTATAGGTGAGAGTAGGGTAGGTGTGAGGGTGTATCAGTGTGAGTAGTATAGGTGAGAGTAGGGTAGGTGTGAGGGTGTATCAGTGTGAGTAGTATAGGTGAGAGTAGGGTAGGTGTGAGGGTGTATCAGTGTGAGTAGTATAGGTGAGAGTAGGGTAGGTGTGAGGGTGTATCAGTGTGAGTAGTATAGGTGAGAGTAGGGTAGGTGTGAGGGTGTATCAGTGTGAGTAGTACAGGTGAGAGTAGGGTAGGTGTGAGGGTGCATTAGTGTGAGTAGTATAGGTGAGAGTAGGGTAGGTGTGAGGGTGTATCAGTGTGAGTAGTATAGGTGAGAGTAGGGTAGGTGTGAGGGTGTATCAGTGTGAGTAGTATAGGTGAGAGTAGGGTAGGTGTGAGGGTGTATCAGTGTGAGTAGTATAGGTGAGAGTAGAGTAGGTGTGAGGGTGTATCAGTGTGAGTAGTATAGGTGAGAGTAGGGTAGGTGTGAGGGTGCATCAGTGTGAGTAGTATAGGTGAGAGTAGGGTAGGTGTGAGGGTGTATCAGTGTGAGTAGTATAGGTGAGAGTAGGGTAGGTGTGAGGGTGTATCAGTGTGAGTAGTATAGGTGAGAGTAGGGTAGGTGTGAGGGTGTATCAGTGTGAGTAGTATAGGTGAGAGTAGGGTAGGTGTGAGGGTGTATCAGTGTGAGTAGTATAGGTGAGAGTAGGGTAGGTGTGAGGGTGTATCAGTGTGAGTAGTATAGGTGAGAGTAGGGTAGGTGTGAGGGTGTATCAGTGTGAGTAGTACAGGTGAGAGTAGGGTAGGTGTGAGGGTGCATTAGTGTGAGTAGTATAGGTGAGAGTAGGGTAGGTGTGAGGGTGTATCAGTGTGAGTAGTATAGGTGAGAGTAGGGTAGGTGTGAGGGTGTATCAGTGTGAGTAGTATAGGTGAGAGTAGGGTAGGTGTGAGGGTGTATCAGTGTGAGTAGTATAGGTGAGAGTAGAGTAGGTGTGAGGGTGTATCAGTGTGAGTAGTATAGGTGAGAGTAGGGTAGGTGTGAGGGTGCATTAGTGTGAGTAGTATAGGTGAGAGTAGGGTAGGTGTGAGGGTGTATCAGTGTGAGTAGTATAGGTGAGAGTAGGGTAGGTGTGAGGGTGTATCAGTGTGAGTAGTATAGGTGAGAGTAGGGTAGGTGTGAGGGTGTATCAGTGTGAGTAGTATAGGTGAGAGTAGAGTAGGTGTGAGGGTGTATCAGTGTGAGTAGTATAGGTGAGAGTAGGGTAGGTGTGAGGGTGTATCAGTGTGAGTAGTATAGGTGAGAGTAGGGTAGGTGTGAGGGTGTATCAGTGTGAGTAGTATAGGTGAGAGTAGAGTAGGTGTGAGGGTGTATCAGTGTGAGTAGTATAGGTGAGAGTAGAGTAGGTGTGAGGGTGTATCAGTGTGAGTAGTATAGGTGGGAGTAGGGTAGGTGTGAGGGTGTATCAGTGTGAGTAGTATAGGTGAGAGTAGGGTAGGTGTGAGGGTGTATCAGTGTGAGTAGTATAGGTGAGAGTAGGGTAGGTGTGAGGGTGTATCAGTGTGAGTAGTATAGGTGAGAGTAGAGTAGGTGTGAGGGTGTATCAGTGTGAGTAGTATAGGTGAGAGTAGGGTAGGTGTGAGGGTGTATCAGTGTGAGTAGTATAGGTGAGAGTAGGGTAGGTGTGAGGGTGTATCAGTGTGAGTAGTATAGGTGAGAGTAGGGTAGGTGTGAGGGTGTATCAGTGTGAGTAGTATAGGTGAGAGTAGGGTAGGTGTGAGGGTGTATCAGTGTGAGTAGTATAGGTGAGAGTAGGGTAGGTGTGAGGGTGTTTCAGTGTGAGTAGTATAGGTGAGAGTAGGGTAGGTGTGAGGGTGTATCAGTGTGAGTAGTATAGGTGAGAGTAGGGTAGGTGTGAGGGTGTATCAGTGTGAGTAGTATAGGTGAGAGTAGGGTAGGTGTGAGGGTGTATCAGTGTGAGTAGTATAGGTGAGAGTAGGGTAGGTGTGAGGGTGTATCAGTGTGAGTAGTATAGGTGAGAGTAGGGTAGGTGTGAGGGTGTATCAGTGTGAGTAGTATAGGTGAGAGTAGGGTAGGTGTGAGGGTGTATCAGTGTGAGTAGTACAGGTGAGAGTAGGGTAGGTGTGAGGGTGCATTAGTGTGAGTAGTATAGGTGAGAGTAGAGTAGGTGTGAGGGTGTATCAGTGTGAGTAGTATAGGTGAGAGTAGGGTAGGTGTGAGGGTGTATCAGTGTGAGTAGTATAGGTGAGAGTAGGGTAGGTGTGAGGGTGTATCAGTGTGAGTAGTATAGGTGAGAGTAGGGTAGGTGTGAGGGTGTATCAGTGTGAGTAGTATAGGTGAGAGTAGGGTAGGTGTGAGGGTGTTTCAGTGTGAGTAGTATAGGTGAGAGTAGGGTAGGTGTGAGGGTGTATCAGTGTGAGTAGTATAGGTGAGAGTAGGGTAGGTGTGAGGGTGTATCAGTGTGAGTAGTATAGGTGAGAGTAGGGTAGGTGTGAGGGTGTATCAGTGTGAGTAGTATAGGTGAGAGTAGGGTAGGTGTGAGGGTGTATCAGTGTGAGTAGTATAGGTGAGAGTAGGGTAGGTGTGAGGGTGTATCAGTGTGAGTAGTACAGGTGAGAGTAGGGTAGGTGTGAGGGTGTATCAGTGTGAGTAGTATAGGTGAGAGTAGTGTAGGTGTGAGGGTGTATCAGTGTGAGTAGTATAGGTGAGAGTAGGGTAGGTGTGAGGGTGTATCAGTGTGAGTAGTACAGGTAAGAGTAGGGTAGGTGTGAGGGTGTATCAGTGTGAGTAGTATAGGTGAGAGTAGGGTAGGTGTGAGGGTGTTTCAGTGTGAGTAGTATAGGTGAGAGTAGGGTAGGTGTGAGGGTGTATCAGTGTGAGTAGTATAGGTGAGAGTAGGGTAGGTGTGAGGGTGTATCAGTGTGAGTAGTATAGGTGAGAGTAGGGTAGGTGTGAGGGTGTATCAGTGTGAGTAGTATAGGTGAGAGTAGGGTAGGTGTGAGGGTGCATTAGTGTGAGTAGTATAGGTGAGAGTAGGGTAGGTGTGAGGGTGTATCAGTGTGAGTAGTATAGGTGAGAGTAGGGTAGGTGTGAGGGTGTATCAGTGTGAGTAGTATAGGTGAGAGTAGGGTAGGTGTGAGGGTGCTTTAATGTGAGTAGTATAGGTGAGAGTAGGGTAGGTGTGAGGGTGTATCAGTGTGAGTAGTATAGGTGAGAGTAGGGTAGGTGTGAGGGTGCTTTAATGTGAGTAGTATAGGTGAGAGTAGGGTAGGTGTGAGGGTGTATCAGTGTGAGTAGTATAGGTGAGAGTAGGGTAGGTGTGAGGGTGCATTAGTGTGAGTAGTATAGGTGAGAGTAAGGTAGGTGTGAGGGTGTATCAGTGTGAGTAGTATAGGTGAGAGTAGGGTAGGTGTGAGGGTGTATCAGTGTGAGTAGTATAGGTGAGAGTAGGGTAGGTGTGAGGGTGCTTTAATGTGAGTAGTATAGGTGATAGTATGGTAGGTGTGAGGGTGTTTCAGTGTGAGTAGTATAGGTGAGAATAGGGTAGGTGTGAGGGTGTATCAGTGTGAGTAGTATAGGTGAGAGTATGGTAGGTGTGAGGGTGCTTTAATGTGAGTAGTATAGGTGAGAGTAGGGTAGGTGTGAGGGTGCATTAGTGTGAGTAGTATAGGTGAGAGTAGGGTAGGTGTGAGGGTGTATCAGTGTGAGTAGTATAGGTGAGAGTAGGGTAGGTGTGAGGGTGTATCAGTGTGAGTAGTATAGGTAAGAGTAGGGTAGGTGTGAGGGTGCTTTAATGTGAGTAGTATAGGTGAGAGTAGGGTAGGTGTGAGGGTGTATCAGTGTGAGTAGTATAGGTGAGAGTATGGTAGGTGTGAGGGTGCTTTAATGTGAGTAGTATAGGTGAGAGTAGGGTAGGTGTGAGGGTGTATCAGTGTGAGTAGTATAGGTGAGAGTATGGTAGGTGTGAGGGTGTATCAGTGTGAGTAGTATAGGTGAGAGTAGGGTAGGTGTGAGGGTGTATCAGTGTGAGTAGTATAGGTGAGAGTAGGGTAGGTGTGAGGGTGTTTCAGTGTGAGTAGTATAGGTGAGAGTAGGGTAGGTGTGATGGTGCTTTAGTGAGAGTAGTATATGTGGGAGTAGGTTAGGTGTGAGCATGCTTTAGTGAGAGTAGAATAGGCTCTCATAAAGAGTTGTGGGAAAGCCTGATTTGGGAATTCCATAAGTGGGGAGCAGCACAGGAGAAGTCTAGTAGGCAGGAATTAGAGGTGGCTATCAGAGAAGAGGCGCAGGTCTGAGCTAAATTTTAGAGGGCATTACCAATATATTTAGCCCAATACTTCTCCCGAGCAGTCAACTAACTGACTGATCATCATATCACTAATGTAACCCTTAGGGCCCGTTCCTATTAGAGGTTAATCCCATGTTTATTGGTGAACACATTAGATGAAAAAGAGGAACAAAGATTAATCCCTAAGGATCACAAGATTGATGAACAGGATCTTTTTAGACAGATCTATATAGTAATCCCGGAAAGATGACGTCCTTTATCCACCATATACCACAAAAACATTCTGGCTTATTAAATTATTGTTTTGTCGTTATTTTGTTTTTGCTTTTTTAGTCTTAGTTTGTGCCATTGAAGTGGTATGTTAGTTAACCCCTCCCCCCCCATCACCCCTTTTAAAGTCATTATATTTTACTTTGAGACCATAAGTTTACAACCATCTTAAAATCAATGATTGAAAATAGCCTATGTTGGGGGAGAGGGCTTTTCTGACAATATAAATTAGCGTCCTTCAGAGGGGAATTATGATGTAAAGCCACAAAATTAAATGGCTGTTGCTAACTGATATTTAACAACTTGTCGAAAGACAGATGTTATAAGTCTGCAATGTTATTTATACGTGTATATCAAGTTGACCAGCGCCTGAACTCTACATACCACAAGTTTAATATCTTGCGCTTTGTATTTATCTCTCTACCAATCTGTGCATGCTGTAAAATATTTTATATGAACCAGCAAAAAGTATTTCAGACTTTCAGAGTATGTGTCATTTTTTTTTTCCTTTTCATTACTAACTGCGTTGTGTAGCAAGACTTTAACTAAGAAAGGTTGTTAGCTTTGTGAATGATGTATATTTTGAATGAATTGTGAGGGTAAATAAAGGAACGACACTAATATTTATAGGTGAAATCTCTCCCAGGATTACTAGGTTCTCAAGCTGGTGTTAAGGTGAAGGGGTAACCGTCCGATTTATTTGTGTCGGATTAGCAGCCAAATATTACTTCCAGAGGGTTGGTTTTTTTGTCAATCATCCTGGAGACCGTTACTGAGCCCTCCAATCAGGGGCCTCCGTTCCTTCCACAGTCCCGATACCTCTTTCAAATCCTGGAGTTTGATTATCTCCTTTAGATTTTCTGTTTTTAAAGAGCATCTGTCATCTACGCTCAGTGGAAGCAGCCGGTTAGTTGGCTGAACCAATTTTCTTGAGAATGCAGCTAATGTATTTTCTAGGAAGCCAGTTGGTCTACAGCGTTCTTAATGACTGTTTCCATGGCAGGATAAGACTGGATATCAGCGTTCCGCTTAGCTTGCTGACAAAATCCTTCCCCCTCTGAACAGGGACCACCCTTCCTGAATGCACCCCCTCCACCACATGAAACCCATATAAATAGTCTCGCCCCACAAGAAGAAACCTTGTTTTTGGGATGTGGTCGCTCCGATGTTCTCAACAGTGTTATCAATGTATGCTGGACCTCCAGAAACAACGCGGTAGGACCAATCTAGAAGTCATATAATGGAGAGATTACTGTGATTGTTATTGAGCATAGAAAGTTTACTGCTATAATTACACAGCAGGAAGTTTCCCTCTGTCTACATACTGCGCGCAATGTAATTACTGGGGTGTCCCCAAACCATCCAACACCTCTCATTAAAGATACACAACACAAATATATCTAGTTAAAACTAAAATAATGACATTAAAATGTCTGCGATAAGAGACTGGAACTGTCATTAAAATACTAAATTCATCCATACATTTAAATAAGACTCAAATTCATGTTTTATATACGTTTTCCACTTAGTTGTGCAGAAAACTTCACCATGCCGTGAAAGTGACAGCATCTTACTAATTTCTTCACCTGCAGAATAGGAATCATCTTGTCTTAAAAAAAACATTTAAATGTTAGGTAAAATAAAAATTGTATTTGCAAACTTGACCTCCTTGTACAACTTGATAAATTGTATTCTAGATCCTGCACTCAATAAAAGTATTATTCTTTAAAGGACAAATGACACCAAATTAAAAATAAAATATTATCTTACTACAACTTGAATCATTGTAACAGTTGGTTTGACTACAACCAATGCCCTAGAAAAGAGATATTAGGGCTAACAGTGAATTAAGGTGCAAAATGTGTCATAAACCACAGCATCAACCAGATGTGTTTTCAGTGTCTAACGTGCAGAGATAAAGGCTAATTGCTGATTAGTTGCTGTGGTTCAGCGCAAATTTAGTTAAGCATTAGTAACGGAACACTATTGCGTAACTCTTATTCAAACACTCAGCCGTATTATCTATCTGTGGGTGTCCGCCCCCCTCTTCTGAATGACCACACTAATCACAAGACACCTCTCTGAGACATGTTACTTGGTCCTTCTGATAACCGGTGGGATCAGTCTCCGACGCCCAGCTCGGTGACACAGTACAAGTAGACTGAGTGTAGGTGGGAGCGAAAAGTAATTGTAAATGTAGCAATATCTTTTTAAATCCATTTGTGAACATTCTTTAAACTTTGCAACACATCTTCTGACTTATCTCCCGATTCAGGATAGTTGTCATTTAAAATACAATAATCCCATTTTACTGTGACCCTTCATAGCCCCCTCTAGCTTCAACTATACAGAAGAAAGACAATGTGACTTCCTTTTAAAACTGCTTTGTCTATTATAGAGGAATAAATTACACGTTTGCATCAAAATTAATAATAAGCATCAATGTTTAGCATGATTTGCTGAGGGGAAAGAAACGATATTGCATTCCACATAACTATACGTTAATCCGATATCTGAGCAGACATCATCATCATCAGTTATTTATATAGCGCTACTAATTCCGCAGCGCTGTACAGAGAACTCATTCACATCAGTCCCTGCCCCATTGGAGCTTACAGTCTAAATTCCCTGACACACACACAGACAGAGAGAGAGAGATTAGGGTCAATTTTGATAGCAGCCAAAGAGCCTACCAGTATGTTTTTGGAATGTGGGAGGAAACCGGAGCACCCGGAGGAAACCCACGCAAACACGGGGAGAAAATACAAACTCCACACAGATAAGGCCCTGGTCGGAAATTGAACTCATGACCCCAGTGCTGTAAGGCAGAAGTGCTAACCACTGAGCCACCGTGCTGCCCCAACATAAATAAACATGTTACATTTAGGCCCCTTACGCATTGCCGCTGCATTAAACGCAAGTGACGTGTCAGGTGCGATCACGGTTCACATGATCAGATCAGCCAAAGGAGGGCAATCCATTGACCCCAATATGACACCACACTGTCACATTGGTTTCATGAATGATTGGCTCTGAATGATCATGTGACTTCAGTCCACAGGACAGCCCACATCAGCATATGATTTATATACTGTAAAAGGCATTATAGCAGAAATTACATTTGGCAGATGATTTTCCCAAAGAATCGTATGTGTGTTAATAAATGTACATTGCAATGATTATTTAAATCAGGCTGCACTATAAATCTTAGGTTTGTGCAAAACCGTTGAGACGTTGGTCTTGTTTTTTGTCTACTTCTGTTTTCAAAGCTGAACACACGAGTATCTAAGACATCGAACCTTGTATTAGTTACATGAAAGAAGATTCGTTTTCAAAGCACTGAGGTAGACGGATAACAGACACAATTATGGAAGTTATAAAGACTTCAGTAAAGGATTTTATTGTTCCTTAAAACCGCTGTAGTCCAATTTTATCGTCTCGCCCGTTCCCGTCTCTCTTTCCCCTGAGCGGGGCGCAGGCAGGATAGATGACTGTACGGTGGATCAATTTGTTGACTGTTGTCAGAACTGATATTGTCAGACAGTACAGGCTCACAGCCTCCTAAATTCTATTGCTCCATAAATTAAACTTACTGCTCCGTCTCATAAAACGTTGAATATACAGTTACCCCAGGACACAGCTGAGCCGTGCGAGACGGTGCACGGAGCTGGAATTTTATTCCTTTTTTGTTCCAAGCTAAGTGATTCTAAACAAAATCATCAAATTTATGACTTGACAGAAGGAACTGCGCTGGAATATATCACTAGAGTACAGAAACCTTTATATCATACACCTGTGCAGGGCATGGACTGGTACAACGTTCACTGCACTTGTGGTGTTGCAGATTGTGGAGTTTTACGTCACGACGGAACCCTTTCAGATGAATGTATCCTTCCTACGTGTAATAGAAGCTGTCTATATAAGTCAAGGTGTCCATTGCCTGGGGAGATAAAGTGCCTGGCCTCATATTTTCTGTAGACAAATAGTTGAAGTGTATATTCCGCCTAAAAACAAAAGTTTGTTGTTTTTTTTAAAGAGAAGGGGATTAAAACTCATTGATCCTTTGTGAGATTTTGAGCATTAGATAGTATAAGACCTCCCAGCTGTTCTGATTTCCGCCAATAGAATGGGGTGGGGCTTTTTCTGAAATGGGAGGGGCTTGGATGTTTTGAGGCGGCTCAGGGCGGGATTATGGCTGGTCAGGGGTGGGGCTTAATGTGTTCTGATTCTGCATGTATAAATGTTGGTAGATCAGTGACGTCAGATTTAGCTTAACTGTTTGTTTTCTTTCTTGTCGTTTCACAGCCCAACGGTAGCAGCCAAGGCAAGGTGCACAATCCATTCCTTCCTACTCCGATGTTGCCACCGCCTCCTCCGCCACCCATGGCAAGGCCCGTGCCTCTGCCCGTGCCAGACACAAAGCCTCCAACTACGTCTACAGAAGGAGGAGCCACATCTCCCACTTCACCGAGTAAGTGATACGCGTGACTTCCCGCTACATTGTATCACTGTGCTGTAATATTATAATCACACAGTAACATCACTATAGATTCCTGTGCAGTAAGTGATTCGTGTGACTGGGGATATCAGTGCTTCCCGCTACATTGTATCAGTGTGCTGTAATATTATAATCAGACAGTAACATCACTATAGATTCCTGTGCAGTAAGTGATTCGTGTGACTGGGGATATCAGTGCTTCCCGCTACATTGTATCACTGTGCTGTAATATTATAATCAGACAGTAACATCACTATAGATTCCTGTGCAGTAAGTGATACGTGTGACTGGGGATATCAGTGCTTCCCGCTACATTGTATCACTGTGCTGTAATATTATAATCAGACAGTAGCATCCCTATAGATTCCTGTGCAGTAAGTGATACGAGTGACTGGGGATATCAGTGTTTACCGCTACATTGTATCACTGTGCTGTAATATTATAATCAGACAGTAACATCCCTATAGATTCCTGTGCAGTAAGTGATACATGTGACTGGGGATATCAGTGCTTCCTGCTACATTGTATCACTGTGCTGTAATATTATAATCAGACAGTAACATCCCTATAGATTCCTGTGCAGTAAGTGATATGTGTCACTGAGGATATCAGTGCTTCCTGCTACATTGTATCACTGTGCTGTAATATTATAATCAGACAGTAACATCCCTATAGATTCCTGTGCAGTAAGTGATACGTGTGACTGGGGATATCAGTGCTTCCTGCTACATTGTATCACTGTGTTGTAATATTATTATCAGACAGTAACATCCCTATAGATTCCTGTGCAGTAAGTGATACATGTGACTGGGGATATCAGTGCCTCCCGCTACATTGTATCAGTGTGCTGTAATATTATATTCAGACAGTAACATCCTTATAGATTCCTGTGCAGTAAGTGATACATGTGACTGGGGATATCAGTGCTTCCTGCTACATTGTATCACTGTGCTGTAATATTATAATCAGACAGTAACATCCCTATAGATTCCTGTGCAGTAAGTGATACGTGTGACTGGGGATATCAGTGCTTCCTGCTACATTGTATCACTGTGTTGTAATATTATTATCAGACAGTAACATCCCTATAGATTCCTGTGCAGTAAGTGATACATGTGACTGGGGATATCAGTGCCTCCCGCTACATTGTATCAGTGTGCTGTAATATTATATTCAGACAGTAACATCCTTTTAGATTCCTGTGCAGTAAGTGATACATGTGACTGGGGATATCAGTGCGTCCCGCTACATTGTATCACTGTGCTGTAATATTATTATCAGACAGTAACATCCCTATATAGATGTAAGCACTTGACAATATAAGCTTATTTTCCTTCACTGGCGGTTGGAACCGTCCCGTCACCGAAATCTTACAAAACTAGTCATGTGATATCTGTGAGAGCGATTTTTGTTTTGTTAAAATACAAATGGAACGCAGCAGGCAAGGGTAAGATGTGTGAACCAGGGGACATTCATGAAAACTGGAGCACAGGAAAATTATATTCTGATTTTCATTTTCTAGTACAGTTGTAAGCGAATATCTAAATGGTTGTTACGAATTATGCACCAGGTTTCTTAAATGTACCCAGATACAGTTCTTGTTCATCTCACATATCTTCTTACAACTTTTTAGGTCACTTTTTTTTTTTAAACAACATTACCCCTTCAAAACACCACGCCAATAAATATCCTTCATTTATAAGTGTTCTGTAATAAAGAAACACAATTGTAGTTTTACAAGGGATCACATATGCTGTGTTATAGATTCTGCAGCACCTTATATCTTCACAAAGCTGCTTGGTGGCTTCTAATATCCTTATAATCTACAGTATACTATCCGATATAGCCAAACTCTCTCTCTCTTATGCTATAGCGTAGTACTTATTTTTTACTATCATCTAATGTAAAGCAGCAGAAAAAGCATTTTTGCAGCATCTGCAAATGTAAATATATATATATTAGTCCCATGCTATGATTGACAGTGTAACAAACACATTTTATGTATCTCACTATCTTAGTCCCTCTGCAGTTGTTCAGTAGTTACCGATAGTAGAACACAAGGATTAACCCATTCTCAGAGCCTTATCTGAAACTACCTTTAAGATACATTCTGTAAATCTCCAGCCAGTGGCTCTTGCAGCCTGTATGGGCCCAACACAAACACACTAACTACAAACATCTGACAGGTCTTTCAGACAATACAGTAAGATGATGACTATAATTTGACATTTGCGCGGTCATCTTCCAACCACTCGCCTAGGATGTGGCCAATTGCCGAATAATTGGAGAGTTCCAATGACGCACTCTAGAATTATAGGTTAAATGGTCCACTAGTGTCCATTGTATCAATATTATCTCATTACTACCATGAATATGAAGAAGATCACCTGGTGAATGTTGTATGAGAGTGTTTGTGGGATCGGACAGGTGGGGAATAACTCCCGAAATTCTGTGCGAGTTCTCTGCCAGTCAGGCTGAAACTTAGCGTCCGGCGTCTCCACTCACATCATTTATTTAAGAGCTTCCAAAAAAAATCAACACTTTCATATTCTCCTTGTAACGCATCCTGAATTTATCATCAAAAATAGCTCAGTTTAGACTCCTAGCCGGGTGATCATAAAGGCAAACACTGAATGTGTAGGGAAAATGTTCTTTTTGTTATATAAGAAATACAATTTCACTTATTCTTACTAGACATTGGGGAACAGCAATGTAGATATACATGTGTACTGTTTGTTTACGGTCGTATATTGCTCATAATACTCTACAATAGGGATATTATGTGTAAACCAAAGGTCCTTAACCCTTAAATCAGCCCAGTACCGTAGGTGTCACCTACAGGACCCAAAACATGAGTTTTGAATTATAGATATTACTTCGATTACTGTTATTGTTGATTTTTGTTACTTTTACACTAAAGTATGTAACATATGCTAGTAAGTAGTTTAAAAGGAGGATACATGGATGAGGACACATGGTTAAAGGACCAATAACCCAAAAATCAGGTGATTGGATCTTGTAAAAAAAAAAACGTCAAAAAGAAGGCTGTTATGACATCACCGGTCCCACCCCTTTGTATCAATCAACCAATCCACAGAGTCCGTTCTGAAAAGCAAGTCTGCCTAGCTGTCAATCATTCTCTGCCTGATTAGTTAGAGAAGCCCCTCCCTCCTCTCCTGCTGCAGCGGATGAAGAGAGAGCATGACGGACATATTTATGTATAAACAGTTCTTGTATATTATTATTCTTAACCTCAGTCATACTCAGCCTTTATATATATAAATGTTAAATAACGGCTCTACTTCCTCTTTGAGATCCTCTGATTTAAACAATTGACTGCTCCCAAAAAGTGAGTTTTGCTTGTACTGACCAGAGATGGAGGGAAAGTGGTACAAAGAAAACTGTTCTGGACACTTGGGTAAACTTAAGTGTATAAAATACATGTGTGTCTATGCATATGTCTACATACGTGTGCATGTACACACACACATCTAAATATATATATATATAATGGCCTGAACCAGTGACATCACTGCGTGTGGGCAGCAGATACTGTATAGAGGCTGTTCCATAAGATATATACGTTATCACACAATATAACTGGGGTCCGGCATTCCACCCAATCCGGCGGCCCCCCATGTCTGCCGCAGTCGGTGATGCTCTCTTCACTCCTGCCAAGGCAGGCTCTTTTCTTCCAGGCAGTGTTTTGGCGACCGATTCGCTGGATTGGGTGGAACTCAGGACTCCAAGTAAGTAATATTCTGTGATCATTTATAAGTTGTGAGTAGAGTTATCCTATAAACAGAGTTTTGGTTTTACTGACTCTCACACTCCGTATCATGGAGAATATTCTGCTTTATACTTTATTTAACGTCTCAGGATGAGGATAAGGCAGCGTATTACAGAGGGTACCGATGTGTATAATAACAGAGATACCCGGTATAATCCTGAAGCTCAGCCCTAATCACCGGATCACAGTCCAGTTTGGCCACACACGTAACTTCGGCACTAGAACTGCGCCGTCGGATCTCTTCCGGCATCGGTCAGTAGATCACCACACACAGACCTATAGAGATCATCTACGGTTGTCAAATGGTGATCTGAGCTCTTTGGATTGGATCATTACAGGGCATGAGGGTGGTTTTTATATTGCACACGAGCCAGTCGCCCGCTATCGGCGCAGATATGGCAGAACGCTGTTAAACATAATTGTTTTCTTATGACATGACCGGTAAAATACCCTTGGTGGGTGGGGTAATTATTTTTAATTTGGAGTATATAGATCTCTGTAAATAAAAAAAAAAAAGAAATTACTACTAAATACACTGATAAAAATGATTGTTAAATAGCTAACCGTCAATCTTACCTGTACTTTTATTAACTGTACCTTTTCCCCTCTTGCCCTTCTGCACCCACTTCCAGAACAGACAGGATTGCTCGGCTCAGCAGGTAGGGGACCTACACTTTAGATTTCTTTAAATATTTACCATATCAGACTATGCTTTAATACAGTTTGGGTGTTTATGACATGGTTTGGTGATCCCTATTTTTACCACCTTCCATCACGGTCCGCTGAACGCAACCCACGTAGATTTAAAACCGCTCATCACTGTGTACCAGAAATCATCCCTGTCTTACTTACCGTACGTTGATGCTTGTTCATTACTGTTTAATGTCAGGAGACGGCACATTTTTGTACACTATACGCTGTTGTTTTCCTAATTTCATTCCCCCAATCGGTCTACAGAGTAAATTGCATCATTATAATTTGCTGCTGAGTTGCCACATTTTGCAGGAGTGGGCTACGGAGCCGCGCCGGGGCCGTGCTGCGTCAAACAACACGGAAATGGTTTCCCTGGCTATGAATAAGTTATGGTTATGAGAGTGAAGTGCGCTTCGTCTGAGGACAGGAAGCTCTTGAAGTAGCAGACGATAAAAGACCATTGCTGGGTCTCCCGTACATTAGTTTTATGATTTTATTCCCAAAGGGCCCATCCAGCATTCACCCAGTGTGATATCGCCCCTGTCTTTCAGGTTCTTCCCCGTGTTCAGGTAGAGCGGTACAGAAAGATTTGGCACTAGCTGTCGGGAGTATACAGTATCTCTTCATAACAGAGACACGGACCATATTAGTCTTATTGAGAAGAAACCTTATAGCATATTGGATTACAGATGATAAGGTTTCTGCTTTGGTCCATAGTGAACCCAAACAGACTTACATTCATTTCGAGACACAGTTTAGATTGCTCGGAAAAGTCGGTTACGTTTATAATGTTCTGTTATAACTACTCTATTGATTTAAATTATCACTAAACCTATCCTACAAGTTGGATTATATCAAGTTGCTGCTAATAACATTCACAAATATATATGCAAAGGTTTCAGGAGCTTAACAGAACTGAAGATATTTGAGATACAATTGTGAATGGGGAGGTTTATTCCCCTAAGCCCAGCAGACTTCCTGCCAGTAATTCTACGGTTGAAAAAAAATTGCTGATAACAGAGAGTAGCAGCTCACACTACCTTACAGGGAACGTTTAAACATAATTTTAAATCTCTCAAATTCTGCCAAGCTACGGGAAATGTTACACATATGTGCGTGAACAAGATATGTATGGTGTTAGTCATACGTAATTAAGTAAATGCCTCCCTTATTAATTGGCACGACTCATTCACACTTTCTATAATCACTTATAATAATTACAAAACGGGCAGACGACATTTTGAAGAATAAATCTAATTAACAGTATACCTAAATCTCCAGGGCGCCTCTCTATATAGTACAGGCACCCGTAGATCCAGAATTATATATCAGTCATTGCATCTGACAAATGTTCATTTTCTCCCCCACTTAAGAATTTCCACTTTCCTTAAATTCTTAATCAGTTAAAACATTGTACTAATTATTATTAAGACTCGCTGCTTTTGCTCGAAGGAGTGAAATATTGTCGATGGTTCAGAAATAAGACTGAAATGATGTCGAGCACCAACGTCGCATGATACCGACAGCTCATTTAATGATATTTACAAGCTCACTTAAGTTCTATTTCATAATTAAATAAGAGACTAAGATGCGATAATTCGCCATCATTGCTTACCCATTTAATTATCCCTGAACCGAGCGCAGACATTTGCCAGCAGACAGCTACTGGAAGGAAGCTTGTGGTCACATTTAAGTCTTCTCTGTTGTGTGTAAATGTATCGACACCTTGAACTCTCAGATCTGTTCTGTTAAAGAACCAATTAAATCTTCCTACCAGGGGCAGAGATTTGTAAGCGCTGATATTCCTGGTAACACCATTCTTGTTTGGCCGTTTTGTTAACGTCCTCAGACATAAATACAGTGAATTGTTATTGAAGAGACTTACACACTCCCGTCTAATTTCTCTACAATAAAATCACACAACAAGAGTTGTTTAATTACTTTAAAGGCTCATCTTAGTAATTGCTGCTACTGCAGACCTGTCCCTTTATATTTACCCACAAGGTGAGATCTATGTTCTGGAGCTAATTGAATATCATCATCATCATCATCTATTTATATAGCGCTACTAATTCTGCAGCGCTGTACAGAGAACTCACTCACATCAGTCCCTGCCCCATAAGAGCTTACAATCTAAATTCCCTAATACACAGAGACACAGACTAGGGTCAATTTTGATAGCAGCTAACTAACCTACTAGTATGTTTTTGGGATGTGGGAGGAAACCAGAGCACGCGGAGGAAACCCACGCAAACACAGGGAGAACATACAAACTCCACACAGATAAGGCCATGGTCGGGAATCGAACTCATGACTCCAGTGCTGTGAGGCAGAAGTGCTAACCACTGAGCCACCGTGCTGCCCAATATATGCCCCAGAATGCCAAAAATTGAGCAAACAAATTTAATAAAGTAGTTTAGAATATATATATTATATATAAGAGGTATAAAATGTGAATACACAGGGGAACGAGGTGGAACAGACAAAAAGACAGGACGAGAGAGGATCCTGTTCGTGAGAGCCAACAATCTAATTTGGAGAACCTTGACAGAAATATAGGCAATTCACAAATAACCTTGTTTTCCTACAGACCGCCCCTGGCATTAACCTTAAATTGCCAGGGTGAACACGGGGTTAACGTGTCTGATATATTCACATAATTACCGGAGAGCATTAATTATTTACTTTCCATATAATGTGTTTCCTGATAACGAGTGCCTATATAAGCAGCCAGTGCGGTCTTTGTCTAACCAAGATCTTTTTAATGCGGTTTTGCACATTCCCATGCTTTTCATATATTATTTTACTAAATACATTTATGTCTTCATGAGGACAGACAGTGCAACTTATTCAGATACAAACCATCTCCGTTACACTCTCCGCATCGGATGCCGTTACATTCAGAGAACAGCTTCCTGTCCTATCCCAGGATGACGGAAATACATTTTATCTGCTTATATAACTACATTGCTGAAAAGCACAGCATAAAAACTAAATATAATAAGCAAAGTGCGTATTACAAGTTGAGTGTACAAGTCAGTAACCGCCATCACAGGTGGATGGTCCCTTTAGTTAAGGATGCGGAGATGATGATTGGCTTCTTGCTTCTCTGTCCTCCTCACTGGTTCTGACATAGACTTCAGGAATTTACACCTTCATTTGTGAAGTGGGCGGAATCCATTATTCTAGGGGTCTTACGGCATCCAATCCTGTCTAGTATCTGAGATGGGCTCCACCCACTTTACAAGCTTCCCGGCAACGATGCCTGGAGAACGTACATATTCAGGGTCCCACCTTTAGGATATAGAAATGGTGGATAATAATAGCCCCCTTTTATTGGGTTAGTAATGTCTAGGCTGGTGGTCTGCCATTGAGCATATGTTCATTGAGGTGGAAATTCAACGTCATTTGCATTGGTTATATTATAATGTTTAGTTCTTTTGATTTTTTTTAGTGGTTTAAATTTGACCTTAATTCCGATTGCACAAACCTCTCTATAGGCAATTTTTGGGACAGACAGAAGAAAATATACATATTAATAGTTTTCAAAGTTTCTTATATAAGTTGTTTTTTTCTTATATCTCCAATCTGGACTCTTAAGTGGAATTTAGTTGTCCTAAAAAGTTGCTGATAACATTCACAAACATATGGAAAAGTTTCAGCAGCTAATCACAAATTATTTTTGAGATAAATCTGTGATTGCGACTGGTGATACTTTCCAGATTTCCTGTCAGTAAAACTATTGAGGGAATATCCTGCCCTCTCTAGGTACTTTTTGCAGGAAGTAGCTGATAGCAGAGAACAATAGCATGCATTCAGCAGCATAGTAAATTTAAATAGAATGTCAAACATCTCATCTTCTGTCAAGTACGTGTGTGTGTGTGTGCATGTATGTGTGTGTGTGCACACGTGCGTGTATGTGTGTGTTTATGTGTGTGCACACGTGGGTGTATGTGTGTGTGTGTATGTGTGCGCTCACCTAATGGCTCCCTCATCATTGTAGACTACATGGATCACCTCTAGTAAATTGCAAAACATGTTAATCACTTCCTAGGGATGTGTCAGGATAGCTTACACAATGTAAATGAATGAGCTTGTGGTCTTGCTCCAATTCTATTTGCAGGAGAGTTCAGCTGTAATATAATTATTACAGTACTTTAGTCATTTCATGACTTGCCGGCTACAGAATAATTTCCATTGGCTTGGACCAGCTCCAGCTTTTGCAATTAAGCTTTGGATCTTAAATTGATTCTACTTTCTTCCCTCGACTGTGCAAACAATGTGCAGAATTCACAAAGACCCACAAGACCCTTTCCCCTTACGAGTGCATTAAAAAACTAGGCACAAAATGTAACATTTTTAAAAAATTTAGCCTAAATCGGAGCAGTTGGGAGATACGGTTTTCACCGTCATTGTTTATTTGAAATGTGCCATAAAACTCTGCAGCCGCAGACAGTTGGTATATCAAATCATACATAATAACAATTCATACAAAAAAGCAGAACAAGTACATAAAGAGGTTTACAATCCTCCCGATTGTAATATGAGGACACGGATAGGAGTTCATTTCAAATAGCAAAGCAGCGCCTGATCGCTATTTGGCTGATACAGTGACTTAAGCTGTCATGACCTTGTATTTCTGTTACCTAGAGGACTGCAAGGCAGTCACTCAGATTTATGTTTCCCCAAAGGCATTGGACAAAGTGTATGCGTAATATATTAAATTACGTAGAAGTATGTACCTTTATTTATGGTATCTTATTCAGATTTATATCCAATTGTGGGTTTAATAGCTCTTTAAATTCTGATACGGCAGTGTTGTGGGTATAGTCAGAATATCAGTAGACACCTAATATTTGTTTTAAAATGGTGAAAATACATAAATACATTGCTGAATACACTATAGGTGTTAATATGTGCAGAAATCAGTATATACCCTATCTAATGGGGAGACTCAATTCAGCGTGGTTGCGCCAATGTTGAAGATGGAATCTCTGCTCATTTTTTCTCACACCTCATAGAGGTGAATTGAATATAGCAGAGGTGCAACAATTTTGGCCATACAATGTTTGAGCTCCAGTTTTGCTGCACTGTTCTCCGCACTGGAGTTGTACATTGAATTTGTAAATTCCGCATGTCGTGAAATTTATAGTCTGTAAGTAGAGCTGATGTGATGACCAGTGATGGAAGTGGGGGGTATACGGGGGTATGTTATACCGCCACTTCTCCTACTGCTACATTGTAACACTATCACATTACAGTCACTAACATTATATATATATATATACACACAGTGGTGGAAGTGGGGGTATACGGGGGTATGTTATACCGCCACTTCTCCTACTGCTACATTGTAACACTATCACATTACAGTCACTTACATTATATATATATATATATATATATATACACACAGTGATGGAAGTGGGGGGTATACGGGGGTATGTTATACCGCCACTTGTCCTACTGCTACATTGTAACACTATCACATTACAGTCACTAACATTATATATATATATATATATATATATACATACAGTGATGGAAGTGGGGGGTATACGGGGGTATGTTATACCGCCACCTCTCCTACTGCTACATTGTAACACTATCACATTACAGTCACTAACATTATATATATATATATATATATATATATATATATATATATACACACAGTGATGGAAGTGGGGGGTATACGGGGGTATGTTATACCGCCACCTCTCCTACTGCTACATTGTAACACTATCACATTACAGTCACTTACATTATATATATATATATATATATATAAACACAATGAGGGTGTACGCCACTTGTCATACTGCCTTCATTCTCAATTTCCACTACAGCGATGACTGTATCAGTACATTCTGCTTTGCATTGTGGATGGAGTAGAATTCCATTTGTTCAGAACAAAACTCTGCTCCTAAATTCTGGTCGTGTGTAGTTTAGTTGCCAACTGCAGTATTTCCATAACGAAGAATTGAAACATTAACACCTAAATGGTACAAAACCTTTTGTATGCTATGAAAAAGTTTTGTTTTTTACTGACCCAGAGGTACATAGAATCACTATTTATGTTTCCTATATGTATGTTTTGTAACTCGTTAAACCACAACAGTCACAATAACCATGGCATATCCCTGTTTGGAACTAATGACACAAGCTCGTTGCACACACGTGTGAATATTGCAGTAGGACTCTCTCTCTTCTCCAGTAATGTTGGAATGTGAAAGTCGAGTGTATTTGTTACACCGATCTCTTGACTTCTGCCGGACAATTCGTTTTGCAGAATGTAAAACACAACGACTATGTAATGAGAGTAAATCCAGCCAACGTACATATACTGGCGAGCAGATATAATATATCATCCCTAATTGTGCACAATAACTTGACTTGAACATCATGACTAGGAACATGGTAACAATGTTTGTGTCACTTAGAGTTTTGTATTAGAACGCTGTGTTGCTACATTGAAACAATCAATGTTTTTGTTTGTTTGTTTCCGAAACATACAAGATCTTACCCGTCAGTCGATATAACTAATAATACTAAACTGTATTACACTAAATGGTGTTCGGCACTGTGAAATAAAGAATTAGTTTTGTATTTCCCTGTATAAAACGTCGCAGCCCTGGTAGACCTCTGTGTGTGTATTTGTCTGTCTGAAATAGTTCATCGGTCTTCTCTTTAATAACAATTGTAAACTAGCAATAATATATTGATTACTTTGTAGTGATCTGCATTGTGGTGCGTTATTCTATGTTTGTTTAGTATTAGTATTGCGCTGGTTTGATGGTGTATTTTTGTGTGTTACTGATCTTTGTGTCCTTTTCACCTACAGCCTACTCAACACCCAGCACTTCTCCTGCAAACCGATTTGTGAGTGTTGGCCCACGAGATCCAAGCTTTGTAAATATCCCACAACAGACTCAGGTGAGCGACGAAATGAGTTCTCCCTTTTACCAGACGTTAAGCTGAGGAGTTTTGTATTGTGATGTTTAAGTTAATAATTAAGAGGGCGGTACGGTTCACTAAAAATCATATACTATTGGATTGGTTCCAAGTAAGGGAACATCTATAAAAAGTATCATTGGGACAAAGATGATTTATGTTCAAACATTCTGTGGGGCAATTTATTTGTTACACTGTCACCTGCACAAAAAAAATATGTTTTCTCAAAGTGCCCCTCCTCCTTGCCCCTCTGTAATACAGTACTAGCAAATTCAATTTCCCTCACCCCCTGGAAATGGGAGTAATACAGTACTAGCACAAATGGGAGTAATACAGTACTAGCACAGATGGGAGTAATACAGTACTAGCACAAATGGGAGTAATACAGTACTAGCACAGATGGGAGTAATACAGTACTAGCACAAATGGGAGTAATACAGTACTAGCACAAATGGAAGTAATACAGTACTAGCACAAATGGGAGTAATACAGTACTAGCACAGATGGGAGTAATACAGTACTAGCACAAATGGGAGTAATACAGTACTAGCACAAATGGAAGTAATACAGTACTAGCACAAATGGGAGTAATACAGTACTAGCACAGATGGGAGTAATACAGTACTAGCACAAATGGGAGTAATACAGTACTAGCAAAAATGGGAGTAATACAGTACTAGCAGAAATGGAAGTAATACAGTACTAGCACAGATGGGAGTAATACAGTACTAGCACAAATGGGAGTAATACAGTACTAGCACAAATGGGAGTAATACAGTACTAGCAAAAATGGGAGTAATACAGTACTAGCAAAAATGGGAGTAATACAGTACTAGCACAGATGGGAGTAATACAGTACTAGCAAAAATGGGAGTAATACAGTACTAGCACAAATGGAAGTAATACAGTACTAGCACAGATGGGAGTAATACAGTACTAGCACAAATGGGAGAAATACAGTACTAGCACAGATGGGAGTAATACAGTACTAGCACAAATGGGAGTAATACAGTACTAGCACAAATTGGAGTAATACAGTACTAGCACAGATGGGAGTAATACAGTACTAGCACAGATGGGAGTAATACAGTACTAGCACAAATGGGAGTAATACAGTACTTGCACAAATGGAAGTAATACAGTACTAGCAAAAATGGGAGTAATACAGTACTAACACAAATGGAAGTAATACAGTACTAGCACAGATGGGAGTAATACAGTACTAGCACAGATGGGAGTAATACAGTACTAGCATAAATGGGAGTAATACAGTACTAGCACAAATGGGAGTAATACAGTACTAGCACAGATGGGAGTTATACAGTACTAGCACAAATGGGAGTAATACAGTACTAGCACAGATGGGAGTAATACAGTACTAGCAAAAATGGGAGTAATACAGTACTAGCACAAATGGGAGTAATACAGTACTAACACAAATGGGAGTAATACAGTACTAGCACAAATGGGAGTACTAGCACAAATGGGAGTAATACAGTACTAACACAAATGGGAGTAATACAGTACTAGCACAAATGGGAGTACTAGCACAAATGGGAGTAATACAGTACTAGCAAATTAAATTTCGCTCGTCCCCATGAAATGGAAGCAGATGGGGGAGGGGGGAGCAGGAGAACCAATCACAAGCCTTTGGCTACAGATGAGTGTTCATATCCAACAGTGATAAACGCCAACTTTTGCCTCTGTACCGATTTCCATAATTGTCTCCCACTACATTTTACATTCAAGTTGATCCAATAGGAAATTGCATCATTTTTGACATTGGTATGTAAGATTGTTTTATTACCCCACTGACAGCTATTCCTCACTGTTATATGCCATTTGAAACTATTTTTTTTAGTCATTTCCCCATTCTACCAACTCAAACTAGTCCTACGTACTACAAGTGTCCTGACTTCTACAGATGATTAAGCAACATATTGATAATGACTCCTCTTCAGTTTCAACTCTTAATACTCGCTGCCGATCATGTTTCCCTTCCGTTATTTTATATAGTCTGATTTCTTTCTGCTTGTGTCCGAGTTACGGGCCCTCAACCTCTCTGTTATTCTATTTAAAACCGAACAACTATTTGCACTATTTGAAGAATTGCTGAACTCGACACCGGCTCAGCGTTTTGACGTAAAGCCACAGCTGTGGATTTGGAGCCCTCGTAAATCATTTGATTTAGAATCTAATGGACAGCGCCTGCACATCCTGTTATAGCCTCTTAAAGAGTACCTGTTGTTCTCTCACACCGGAGGCGGCCATTTTGTGGAGTAAAGCTATACCACGGAGCAGGCAGACTACCAATTTACTAGAAGCCACTGACCTCACTGAGGCATGGGAATGTTTTAATTATTCCTACCCAACTCTACAATGTCCCATGAAGACCTAGGGATAGATATGCTAAAACTTCCGAAAAGCCATAGTGGAGGTGTTGCCCATAGCAACCAATCAGATTCCAGGTATCATGAATGTACTGGACAAATGATAGCTAGAATCTGATTGGCTGCTATGGGCAATGCTTTCATCTGCCCAACTATCTGTGATTTATAGAGAAATGAAAGAGGTTTTGTTTTCACTGAATTTCATAGAACTGTTCAGTAAAACATATTGGGCCTGAGTCATTAAGGAATGTAAGGCAAAAAAATTAATAACTTTCTCCTGGACAAAACCATGTTACAATACAAGGGGTGCAAATTAGTTTATTATTTTGCACATTTCCATGTAGCACACACATACTTGATAGGTTTATTTTTACACTGAAATATAAAGTTAATCTAGGACATGCCCTACCCCAACTATAAATCTGTCCCCACATTTTAAATGTACCCCCGCCCCCCCTCCAATGCAACATGGTTTTGCCAAGTTGCAAAGGTTTTTTTTGTTTTACTTTCCTTAATGAATCGGGGTCATTATGGGCATATGTTTTTAATTTTGTATTTGCATTTACTAACATGAGTTGAATCTGTATACTTACTGCTTGCTTTAGTGAGGTGCATCAGTTTTAAACAAAGCGTCTCAATAGCACGGGAGCAACTTGTTTTAATCTGCAAAAAATGACACATGCTTTCATAGTACTTTAAGTATCAGTTAGTCATTCCGGAATCTCATCATGCATCGTAATAAAAATTCTTGCAGCTTACTCAACCGAAATATATGTGTTTATTTTTTACTGGGAACAGGTTGACTAGATTGTAAAGGTCTCGTTCACAGTGGCTGGTGGTGTTTTTAGTACTGATTTAACAGGAAACCGTTCTTGATACATTGTAAAAGTTAATGCAGAAATAAGAAGTGATTGGTTGCAATATCATTGGGGTGCAGTACATTCTAACAGCCTATAGGACATAGGAAAATCGAGGGGGGGGGCCTAGTGCCTGGAAACCCCCCTCCAAGCCTGGGGCACTGTATAATTGAGGTGGCTGGACCCTGCCCCCGCCTCACACAGAACTGCTTGAAAAGAGAGAGCTGCGTGCACCTAACAGTAGTGCACGCAGCATTGCCCATGTATATTATGGGGATAGGAAGAGTTGGAGAGCAGCCAAGCACTGTCTAAGATTATAGCCACGCCCCCATGCATGCTGGTCACGCCCACTGGTGGCATGGTGTGGAAACCCCTCTCTACAAATCCTGTGTTTGCCCCTGTATATGCATTAAAAGTGGTGGGTAGTATTAACATTAATAAATTGTTACATTCAGTTATGTTTAAATTACATCACATAAAAGGTACAACATACAAATGCAGATGCTTCTAGAAGCATATTACATTACATAATACATTATTACAATTTGCATTTCAGTCTATAGGAGCCGTTTTCTCTGGGTGGTCGGCTTGTATGATCCCCGTTACTGTTATTTACTGTCACTTTGTGAATCTGACTTTGATTTATACTATATTGCTATTTGAGCCAGTTAATCTACCGCTCCTGTATTGTTACATGGCTAAATTCATATAGTGAGGGCTATGGCGCAGTATTCGCAAAGCCCTTTATCTAAGGCTAAAGCCAGGTATGCCCTTGATATCTGATCCATGTGTGTGCGCTCCAGAAATCCAGCCCAGGACATGGGAGAGAGGGACAAAATGATCATGTTCGGGAGGAGATAATTTAGCCAGTGGATTATAATGCCTCCATGTTGCGTCCTTCTAGATTTGGGACAACAGCATCCTATAGACATAATCTGAGACAGACTAAAGGTAACCCCAGTGTGGCACCAAGTTGGATCAATCAGTAAACAAAGTTGGAAAGTCAGATGGGGTATATTAAGCTATACAAGTAGTGGATCTGTAAAACTTGTTTCTGTTTTTAAAAGGGAAATCCACATAGTTGTAATTTTCTGGTTCCTGTCCAGCGATTGTAATTAGCTTTACTGTTCTGTGGCAGAAAAATAAACACATATTAAAGTTGTTTTTAGCCTATCTACTTGTAAACTGGGGATTTCAGCGTATAAGATTTCAATATGGTTCACAAACCCCGGCCTGCCATCCCTTTAACTACAACAGATCTTGTCAGGTTTCACAACTATTGTTACTTTTTTTTACAATGTAGCAACTGATGTTGCTGAACAGAAGCATCTCAGCTATAAGGGCTGGTACGCTGGCATTAATTATACACATACAAAGTGCAATTATAACGCCCCATCAATGTAAGCGACTGGCTGGCGATTGGACCTGCGCTCCCGCACTCCACAAGAAGCGTTTACTTTGCTTCCCTTTGCAGTAATTTTCGCCTGCTGCTTCACAAGCGTTAATGCTCGGTAAAATACAAAGGAGCTAGGGGAGGGCCCCTTACATACATAGATAGATAACAGGGCAAGCCGACAATTCCTTCGTGAAGGACGGACCCTGACCGGCTGCGTTTCGGGGGTGTTTCATGCTGAAATAGTTAAAGTGCTCCTTTGTAGCTGCTCTCCTGCAGCCCGGCGTAGCATCCATCACACATCCATAACAGATAATGGTATATCACATTAGTCTGCTCTGTTACTGCATCAGCATGGCCGATCAATATATTGACCCCCGGTCTGTCAGAGTGCTCGGTACAGTAATTGTTACAAGAGAAGAATGAAGAGCAAGAAGTGTCCAAATGATGCAAAATTAATAAGTAAAATAAAGCAGTTGGTTCTGTCCCTTCTTTGCTCCTGCACCGTGATGTGTTTACCCTGCAGAGGACACCGTGTAGGAGTTAATCAGCTGAGTGTACATTATTTATGGCCAGGGCTTGGGAGAAGGAGAAGTCTTCTTGAAAGCATTGATCCAGCCCAGGTGATCCAAGTCCTCCACACGGTTTGTATCCTTCCCCCCCCCCATCATCTGCCTGAGCGGCCTCAGAGTTCAATCAAATCACATTTGTTTGACTGGCAGCTCAGAGATCATCCTGCCAATACGATTGATTCCCCCTTTTTTTATTTTTTTATTTCCTGTTGCAAGAGATGTGCATAGAAACATTAATCACTGGCGGGCAACTCTGGAGGAATGTTCAGGCCGATATACAGAAAACAATGCTCATTTTTTTAGATATTCTGACTTAAGGAGCCCCTGTCTGCTACACCCAGTGGTGACGGCGAGTTTTGTGGGATGAAAAGGATATAAACATACGTCCTGACTGCAGGTCCTTGAATCAGGATAGGTGGCCTTTATAGTGTGTGGGCCACATACTCCAGGGAGTGAGACTTGGCTGCCCATTCATTGCCACGCGCACCCGTTCACTGCCGTTTTGCCACGCAGAGCAGCCGTGATAGGGACTTTACCTCGCAAGTTTGCGAGTGGCAGGGCAGTCGGTGCCGACGCTTAAATCGAAACAGTTGGGAGGTATGCGTCGATGAGAGCGTAGCCTATCAATTCACTAGGAAAATTTATGGTCAGGTACGTCCTGGTCAATGTAGCCGATCAATTGACTAGCAGCCAGCGACCTCGTGGAGCCTTAAAAATAAAAATAATGACATTTCACCAATGGGGCTACAAGAACTGCATTTTTCACCTATAGCTATGGAGAGAGTTGTAGTTTTTTGCATAAAATTTAAATATGTTACTCATATATACTTAATAACTGCTAAATAGTCAAAATATAAAATACAGTTCGTGGCTTAACTCAACTTCCGAGGGATGTGGCATCCCCCAGCTGAATGAGTACTATAGTCCACCTTTTTATTTGTTTTATTGTAATCAGATATGGTTTACACCAAAGGAACCACCACATAAAATACAACACATACTAAATATTTATTAGTGGTTTATAATAATGTACCTATAATGTCCTGGGTACTGCACAGATGATAGTACTGGGTAGAGGATAGTACTGGGTAGAGGATAGTACTGCACAGAGGATAGTACTGCACAGAGGATAGTACTGCACAGAGGATAGTACTGCACAGAGGATAGTACTGAGTAGAGGATAGTACTGCACATAGGATAGTACTGGCTAGAGGATAGTACTGCACAGATGATAGTACTGGGTAGAGGATAGTACTGGGTAGATGATAGTACTGGGTAGAGGATAGTACTGGGTAGAGGATAGTACTGCACAGAGGACAGTACTGCACAGAGGACAGTACTGCACAGAGGATAATACGGGGTAGAGGATAGTACTGGGTAGAGGATAGTACTGGGTAGAGTATAGTACTGCACAGAGAATAGTACTGCACAGAGGATAGTACTGCACAGAGGATAGTACTGCACAGAGGATAGTACTGGGTAGAGGATAGTACTGGGTAGAGGATAGTACGGGGTAGAGGATAGTACGGGGTAGAGGATAGTACTGGGTAGAGGATAGTACTGCACAGAGGATAGTACTGGGTAGAGGATAGTACTGGGTAGAGGATAGTACTGCACAGAGGATAGTACTATGTAAAGGATAGTACTGAGTAGAGGATAGTACTGCACAGAGGATAGTACTGGGTAGAGGATAGTACTGCACAGAGGATAGTACTGGGTAGAGGATAGTACTGCACAGAGGATAGTACTGCACAGAGGATAGTACTGGGTAGAGGATAGTACTGCACAGAGGATAGTACTGCACAGAGGATAGTACTGGATAGAGGATAGTACTGGATAGAGGATAGTACTGGATAGAGGATAGTACTGCACAGAGGATAGTACTGCACAGATGATAGTACGGGGTAGAGGATAGTACTGCACAGAGGATAGTACTGGGTAGAGGATATTACTGGGTAGAGGATAGTATGGGGTAGAGGATAGTATAGTTTTTGTCTCTCTGTACTGTGCTCTTTCCAGGGAACCTTCTCAGTTCAGAGTCTGGAAGTTTATTGTCAGTCAGTATAATGTGTAAGAAAGCGAATTCCTGGGAGGACTCGTGGAAGCTTGTGTGGTAGAAACTCAGGGATCAAATGCAAATTAGACCCAGCCATAAGCCGCCGCATGTTGTGTCTGCTGCAGCAGGACTTTGAACTTGAATTTCTAAACAGGTTCCTGTAGACAAGCAGTAAAATGTAGCCCCCTGCCCAATTATACCCAAGAATCACTCAGCCAGAACGTGTGTGTGTGTGTGTGTGTGTGTGTGTGTGTGTGTGTGTGTATTAGATTTTTTTATTATTTATTTTATTAACACAAGTAAAAGTTGTGAATGCTGCCTGCTCAATTAGGGTGAAATTAAATCCGTAGACCCCCCACCTCGCTGTATTGTGCTGTTTGCCGGTTCAGCTTTATCGCTCATCGACTTCAAACCATCTCTCGTGGGGTTTACCAGGTTTTGCTCTCCAAATACATTTCTTATGATAATGTCCCATGAAGTATAATATAATGGAGTGTATTGTGTAACCTTTTTGTAAGACAACAATTCGCAGATTTTGTTCAGTATTTTGGGAGTCCAGGCACCAAACACAGTTTTTAATCATTTTCTTTTGGTCGATGTAAGAAAAGAAGAAAATAATTTGCTTTTACCACCAAACTGTTACTTGATATTACAGGGTTCACCAACGCGCTCAGATTTCTGAGCGTAGACGAAAAAAATTAAAGACAAATAAACATGGCTGCCTAGCAACAGAACGCCCCCCACAGAAAAGATTTTTGGCAAAATGTAGGAGATCAGCACCTTCCTTTGTCCATTGCAGACGTTAATGGTGCAGTCTGCGGTGGGATCAGACGTCCTTCATATTGTCTATCTCCAAAAAGCTCACATGTTCTTCATAAAATAAGACAAGCAAAATGTATAGAGGTCCGTCTTGTATTTTCCCTGTAATAAAATGGGGAAAAGCTCTTGGAAGCTGCCTTCTAACCAACATTGTTGATTTAACTTGCATATGGTTGGAAAGGTCGAAATCTCCACTTCCCACCTACAGTTCCTTTATGAAATTGCCTTTGTTTTGGTTGGGGTGGGTTTGGCAGGAGATTTGCTTTCATAAGCCTCGGAGAATTTGAGGTCTCTTTTAAAGAGTGTTAACCCTTTCTCCCAATCTCTACACCCTTCAGATATCTTCTTTTTTTTTTCTTTTTTAATTAACTGGGATCACAAATCTGCATTGTGTTTCTGTTGGGTGGGAGAACTCGGGCATTGGAAAATGAATCGTCAGTGTTTAACAATTTCCTCAAACTTTTTTTTCCCTACGAGCAAATTTCCTCCAAAAAGCCCTCATGAAACAACATCCGCGTAGACCCCGAGAAGAAGAATTAAAATTCTGAGTAGCAGAATGACGGTGGTGAAGATCTAAGCTTGCCAGCCTTTCTTCCCTCGCAATCTCTATCTCCTGTGTGCTTTAATCCCGATAGAACTTCCACTCTGAAGAAAGTCTTGTCCAAGGCTCTGTTTAATGGCCGCAATCTATTTTTTATGAAAAAGCAGGAAACAGCCTGTCCTCAGTAAAAAGATTTACAAAATGTAATCATTGTTGAAATATTCTCTTTGAACTGGCTTGTCCACAGGGGTCTGTGGCTCCCAATACCCTGTTTTCTTAAGAACACTCTTACAAGTTCCTCTTTAAGATCAGGTACTGTGCTTGTGCTCTCTTTGAAGTCCCGAATGAATGAATAGAAAAGCGTAATGAAAAGGGACTGTTGATCAAGCATAAAATACACTTTAAGCCGACAGAATAGCAGCGTTAACACATACTAAGCTGCTTTTAGCTCACCCCCCTCATTCTTTTTTCCCCCCTACCTCCTTACGCTTTCCTGTGCTTTTGTATACAGTGGTATATAGTGTAAAAAGCCTCTGATCTGTGTAGTATGCCACTTCCTAACAAAAAAACATTTCTAAACTACGATTAGGACTCTCGCTTCCCTTCGTCCTTCAATTGTTTGGGGAAGGGGGGGATGCGGGATATGGCGATTGGCTACCAAAGGTGGTATCAACAATTGAATTCGATGATTTTAGAATAAGTGAACTGATATTGACGGAATTTTCAAGCTCATAAATAAAAAGTTAATTTTTCTTTTTTTAAACTGAAAGGAGTTGGATGGTCGGGTTGGTAAGAGAGGTCCACGCCATGTACATCTAAAGTTACCAGGCATAAATTACGTATTAATGTTAAGTACCGGCGACATGATTTGCGGCGATGGAGTTTAAGCATTTGCCTGTGACGTCCCAGTACAGCCAAATGTGATTAGAGCCTCAAATCTTTAGTTTCTTAAACTTCTAATCCACCAGCCCTGGGAGCTTGAAGGCATCAGTCCTGTTTGATTTCTGGGGGCACCTGGGTGGGATAAATTCCAGGTTTCATATATTAGGTGTTCAGTAGACATTACAGAAAAACATTGACTAAAAAGTAACGTTTCCTCTTTAAGGTGTTAGTCTTCTGCATTTCAACCAGCTACTGATGGACGGCTGGGCTGTTCTTTTGCTTTGGTGCTTGGATAATATTTTATCAATTTTTTGCCCCTTAGGGTTATATTATAACTTTCTGGCCAGACCAAACTTCACCCTTTCCTCTATGCATTGTATAAACCAAGAAAACATATTAATACTTGCTACTTTGCGTTCCTGAATTAGTTTTAGTTTTGTTTGTTTTTTGTAGCATTTGGGAATAAATATCTATTATGCAGATGATGCAACTGCAGATTATAGACTAGCAAAAAGTGCCCGTTCCTTGAGGCAAGAAGATAGGAGGAGCATTGCACTTGAGAGCTTACAATCTAATGGGTAATAAAATGAATATAAATCACCTGCTCAGCTATTACACTTGATGACATCATTACTCACGGATTATAATTGTAAAGTAAACTTTAGAATAGTATCTACTGTGGATTTCCACACTATTATTATTACACATATATTATAGTATTGCTATTCTGTATTGTAAAACGCCGACATACCGATACAGCACCTATTATATACCTCCCAAAATTTGCGATATTGGGAGCAATTAAGCTAAACCCAACCACTTTGGCCAATTTTCACAAAAGAAAAATCAGAATGACTGTCAGATATTACGATATCCAAAAACAATTCACCTGAACTTGAGCCACTTAATCTGATCAACATCATGGAATTCTGTGTAGAGATAATTAATTGGGAGAAGGATTCAGTTTGTTAGGGTGGCCATACAAAGGCCAAACTCAGTCAGATTTTTTAATACACGTATAAACCTCAGGTTTTGATTAGTGCGAACGTTAACAACATACACAGTCAGATGCGTTTATCGTCCCACTGAATTTAACATCCAACATAAATGACATGTAATAGGCCTGATCAAGTGTTAGGGATCTGTGAGTGCAGAAAGTCTAATCCCAAAACATTTTTCAAATTTCTAACCAGCAAGTAAAAAAAAATGTGTAGTATTGGGCAATGGAAAAAAACACCTGGAAAAAGATTGCGTAACAATAGCCTATGTATACCTTTAACTGTTAGTTGTCTGACACAGGAGGAGGCGTATTTCCACCTAAACAAGATTAATATTCGATAAAGCACCTGGCCCAGACAGCGTACACCCATGTGTACTAAAGGAGCTAAGTTCAATAATTGATAGACCACTATGTGTTCTATTTATGAACAACCTAATAAGTGGAATGCTGATGTGGTACCAATCTTTAAGAAAAGGTTACTAAATATAAATATATTTGATGATGACTCTAATCTATTTAGGGTTATTAACGAAGTTACTCTCTATAGAACGATTTAGATAAAATGACAATACTCGGCTGTGCAATGGCAGAATAAATTTAGTGTACAGAAATGTAGTGTTATGCACCTAATAATAACTATGTTACTTACACATTACATGGAATATAATTGGAAAAAACTTGAATGGAAAAGGACTACTAGTTGATAGATAGCTGTGAAGCTGCGCTCAGAGGTGGTTTAGAAGTCAAGGAAATGAAAGGGTTCAATTTTATAGAGCATTTAGGAAAAATAGGTTTGTTTACATTGCTTATATTCAGGGTATATATAAAGATTTGTGTGACAAACTTTTCATGCCAAGCACCATATAGAGAACCAAGGGGTCATCAGCTGCGAATGGAACAAAGATGGTTTCACCATGAGCATCGAAAGGGTTCTTTACTGTAAGTGTAGATAAACTGTGGGATTCCTTACCAAGTAAATGTAAAAATGGATTGGACGTCTTTCATACAAGGAATGGTCTGTAGCTATATTTATTAGAGGACATTATGAGGGTGACTGATCCAGGGAAGGTTTTTTGGGGTCAGGAAGGAATTTTTTTCTCCCCTGCTAGGCTACATTAGCCACGTTTTTTCCTTATTCTGGATCAACACTATTAGAATTTATGAACAGTTGAATTTGATAGACCAGTGTCTGTTTTCAGTCTTACTCACTCTGTTACTGTTTCAGCAGTACAATGCCGATTATAATCATAGCAGCCAGTGGTGACAGAGCACGCTAGTAATAGCCAATCATAAACAAGTAGTAAAAGAATTAATGGGTGCTGCATTTACACCTAACAGGGCTGATACTAGAGAGCAGATCGTGCGAATGAAAAGAAAATCCACGTGTTAGACCCAGGCTTTAATAACTGCGGCGTAGATTGTAAACCGCCCTAACAGCAGAAACATCAACTCTCCGAGTGTTAGAAGAATTAAACGTCCTCAGATAACCCCCTGATTTTGAGAAGTAAGCCAAGTGTCACACCCTGTTCTGGACTGCACATTAACAATATCCTTCCTCGGTGTTAAACTTTGCCCTTGACAACTTTTGTTTAATTTTTTAATTTGAAAAGCAGGGACTGCTGGCAGGTCCCATTCAGACTATAACACTGCCTGCAGGTGAACTGATCCCACTCTTGTTTGTTTGGTTTAGCAGCAGCCGCAGCCAGAAGAATCACAGAACAGACACTGTTACAATGTAATCCTCACATTATTACTTGTGATAACTGTACAGTCTCCAACATTCTACACACAGAAATAGACCCCGAATCCAGCCCCTGATATTAATGGAAATTCCCACCCCGCGGCTGGTCTTTTACACGCAAACTAGCAACCTGGCAGATAAAGTTACATATTATTTTATTATAATTATAAAGTAATATATTATTTTATTATAATTATAAAGATATATATTATTTTTTCATAACTATAAAGTAATATTCTATTGCAACTGACTTATGTACACATAGAAAGGTACACATAACACGTTTCATGATAATTGAGTTTCTGTGCATGATATATCTATGGATCTGGGCGAAGCAATGCAATGACTCAAGTCCTATTAATAAATGTAAAAGTGCAGAGGAACTTTGGTCTCGGCGCAGAATAACTTCATCCAAAATATTTAAAAAGTTAAAATAAGTCGTTTTTCTTCTCTTCGGGGCGCTGATCAATATTATAAGTGCTCTCGCTGAGTCGCCAGCATGCCAGGACATTAGGATATCCTTGTTTGCTTGCAAAACCAAGGCAGTAGATGTCACCGTGGTGTTTCAGAAAAGAATATCCCTTGTTTCTGGCCTGTCGCAGGTTTTCTGAGAAGTGGATTGGGAAACCTCTGTAGCAAGTTTCTGCCTTACAAACCCTGACTGATTGCTTCTGACCTCGACTGCATAGATTCATTGCCTGCAGTTCTAATGTCCGCCCCAGGGCGAAAGTTTCTGTGCAGTCGGCTGTGTGCAATAGAAACACTACAGAGGAATAAGTTAATGCTCAAGTTATAAGTTATAATAAAAAAAAATGTTGGTAAACGCTGTGTTTGCAGTTCCGTGGTGAGAGATGAAATTGTCAAAAGCGTCTATGCATTCGTCCATCAAAATGGGGCGGTTACAGACCCTACCGCCATATCAATGAAACAGAACTTCCTGTTTAGGATGCAGGCGAGAGTATATTGTGTATGGTTCATAAAATCTTACTACTGTCCTCTCGACACCAGCAGATTAGTGTTTTAGTTTTCATAGTGCAGTAAATTAAGGAAGGGGGATAAAAAAATAGTGTAAAAATGTTCCTCAGAGGACTGTAAAAATCCAGTTCACTTTGCAATGGTTAAATGGGATTTTTATAAGTCCAATCTACGTGGGGCTGTTTTGCATTACATGAGTTGAATACCTTAGAGCTGACACACATCTGCAAGCATTTTATTAAATCCTTAGTCAGCAGTTTTCAGTCTGATGCGATTACTTCTTCATTTGACCGGAGAAAGGGAATCAAAGATCTCATAGCGGCCTGCGGAATTCTTTCTGATGCTTCACCTTGAACAGTGAGAAGAGGACACGGGAACATTTCTTAAGACATGTAGTGAAAACTTCCTTGTTTAACGGTATCACGTTTAACTAGGAAGTATTTGCTGTTATAACAGCTTTTCTTCCACTATACCAACCGGCGGGTGTCGGGGCCCTGGCGCATTTTAGTCTTTTGTCGCTGAAAGACGCAGTTGTCTATGTAGGCGCCGTGACGCATTGTTATTTTACGCAAACGCTCCTTCCCCGCCATTTCTATAAGTATTAATACCCTTATGTACATGGTGCACACAAATCTATTATAATTCAACGTTCGGTTGATGCTGTATCTAAAATAGCTGCTCCCATTCAAGTATTCAGTATCTGTTTAACGCAGCCCCACGTCCTGCTGTGTCACATTGTGTGACCTCTAAACACGTGAGATACCCAATAATAACAAAATAATTATTATTGTCTTCTACACTTGGAAATACGGTCAGTGGATAAGCTCTGTTGGCCTGTGTGTGGTCATTCTCTGACTGCGCTTACAGGCCACGTGGAACATGGAAGTGATAGACTGATCGAGCTGAGGTTGAATGGATGGATCTCGCCAAGTTTGTCATCCTCTGATCCTATGAGCTATGTGCGTCTAGTTTGACTGAGAAGAGATCACTTTATCATCATCATCATCTATTCATATAACGCCACTAATTCCGCAGTGCTGTAAAGAGAACTCACTCACATCAGTCCCTGCCCCATTGGGGCTTACAGTCTAAATTCCCTAACATACACACACAGAGACTAGGGTCAATTTAATAACTGCCAATTAACCTACCAGTATGTTTTTGGAGTGTGGGAGGAAACCAGAGCACCCAGAGGAAACCCACACAAACATGGGGAGAACATACAAACACCACACAGATAAGGCCATGGTCGGGAATTGTACTCATGACCCCAGTGCTGTGAGGCAGAAGTGCTAACCACTAAGCCACCATGCTGCCCACATTGCATTTTAATGTTCTTTTACAGCCTAGTAAAATCTATTAGGTGGTCCTGTCCGTAGCTGGAGACATGGAGGTGGGGAGGTGGAGGTGGGGGGTTGACAGGAGGACCAATCAATAGTAACTAGTAACTTTGCTTGGGCGCGATCCAATCTTTGTGCATCAGCTTGACGGCCAATAAAGGTAATTTATTTCTATTACTTTACATTTGTTTACAAATGATAACTCTTATAACAAAGTCAAAATCTTATTAATACATGATTAATAGTTATCTGGCTTTTTGGGAAAATACAATGAAAATGCATAGACTTGCAGTAAAGGGGAACCATTTAGAGGCAGGAGAAAATAAAAAAAGCAACAGATTTTCTCAGGGACAAACCATATTAAAATACAGAGGGGTAAATGTATTTATTTATTGGCACGCAGGGAAAATGCCGGCTGCTTTTGCATGTAGCGCACAAATACTGGACGGCTTTATTTTTACACTGTGCATTAGAGTTGATCTAGGACACCCCCCCCCCTTTCCAACTCTAAATCTATCTGCACGTTTTAAATGTAACATGGTTTTACCAAGGTGCAAATTTTAATTCTAAATGAGCCCCCAGATAAATGCTACCTCCTATAATTTTTGCAAACATATTTTTTAATGTTACAAGTAACTCTTTCATATAAACCAGAATGTTTGTTTAATGGTCATTTAACCTCTGTACCCCTGTACTTCTCACCCCCAAATGGTTAGCAGGTAACATTCTGTCTGATGCATGCAACAGACTGCCTGTTACCTCCGTCCTGACATATTCCTACGCTAGGCCTATTTCCGCAGAGCACTGCAAGCCTTGTCTTCAGGAAGGGGAGAGGGGAGGGGGGGGGGGGGAGAAAGTTTGAAATCTGGATCACCAGACAAAGACTCAAGAGCTGTTCTGCGCAGCTAAAATAAAAAACTCCCGACTCAGCACCTTCTATTGATTAAAAACTAACCTTTAAAGTAACTCTTAGAGTGTGTGGTTAGCATTTAAATTTAAACATGTCATGAAGTTGATTTGTGTTACTGAATACCAACTCCAAAGGCGTTACTCTCACATCAATTTCCTTAAGCAGCTGAAGTATTTCACCAAAAAAATATCAAAAGCAGGGGAAGAAAATTCAGAAAGGGAGATCCTCAACAGGGCTTGCACTATCCTTTCCCATGCAAATAATAACCCCCCCCCCTCTTCCCCCCCCCACTAAAAGTGTGCAAAGTGAAACACAATAATTGGTCCTTTGTCTAACTTCCCCAAGTGCCAGGGGAAAAGACAGATTAATTAAATACACAACAGTGTTCTTGGAGTGTGGGGTCCCACTTGGCGGCTGGGTCATAAATTAAGCAGGATGAATACTTCAATGTGTTTTTTTGCAGTGGGCTTTGCAACGTCAGAGTGAAAAGGGGGCGAGGATGGCTGAGTCTTTCTTGCTAATGATAGTCACGTCTGGGTCTGTCTGGTTGCTGCTGGCAACCAGACATGATGTAACACCACGATGAACTTGAACTTGGGGGAGTTGAAAAGGGAACAATAGACCAGAGTAATCAATAATGCCTATTTCAGTGAAGGATTACAGAGCTGCTCTGGGGTAACCTTGTCTGCAAAGCACAAACTGAATAGTGAGAAACTTTTTATAAGTGGAGAAACATACTGCAGATATTCCGTCTGTGGGTCTGGGCTGTGTGGAGGATTTTGCAGAGCCAGGCTTTAGCTCCTGGTGTTGCAATGGTGCAAAACAATAGTAGAGGGCCAGCTGTTTACACATGGCAGATTCATTCAGGAGCTGGAGGCAATGTGCACAGCTGCTGGGACAGCTTGGGTCATGGGAGGTAGCCTAAAATCATCGTCTGTGGGAAAAAGACCAGGAACCGGCTGAGCTGGGAAAAGCGACGTGATGTAATTGCACTGTAACCCATAGCAACCAATCGGATATTAGCTTTCATCGGTCCAGGGGCAGGATAGACGAATGGCAGCGCGGGTCTCATTAGTTGTCATGGTTACCACACAACTGTGCTCATTGTATTGAATGAGTCCCATATGTAGACCATTTGTTTTGCTATATTGGAATAGTATCGTGATTCATTTACATTATTATTTTAGTTACAGAATGCAGTGCAGCTGTTAAAATAAGACACATTTTATTTATAGTAGGAACAACAGTGATCCTGATTTTTTTTGTGTGCAAATTTTGGGATATCATAGAGAACACAAGTCACTTTGTCCTCAATTTAGCATCAGAAAGTCTTTTCTCACACTACAATATATATATGTAGCCCGTTTAAGATGAACTTGCACATGGACGAACCACAAACCTCATACTCGATCCCATGTGAGAATCTAGAGTACAGGAGACTTATAAGCTTATAATATTCCTCAACCACCCACTTAACCTCACTACATTACCCTATTACCACCCATTACACAATTTCACACAAGACAACTACCCCCTGACCAACGTTGTTGTGTGATGGGATCATTTAGCTTATGAGTCACTTTTACCTTTGCAGTCTGGCTGGGGCGAAATGCAAAATGTAGATTTAGCCTCATGTGTCAAACTCCCATTGTCCCATAGATTGTAAGCTTGCGAGCAGCGGCCTTCTCACCTCTTTGTCTGTTTTACCCAGTTTGTTTATTAGTTTACTGTGTTTGTCCCCAATTGTAAAGCGCTACGGAATATGTTGGTGCTATATAAATAAATGATGATGATGAGACCATTTACTAACACCGGAGAGTCCGAATTGGGGCCTTTGTAATAAGGAGGAGATAAAGATTGGCATCATTTTAAATTGGGGTGTTGGGTGCCTTCCCCAGCTCTAAAAGTCAGCCCCGACAATAATCTTGTTTATTAGGGAAACAGGTTTGGCAGAATTATTAATTTTCCTGCCATGTACAATCAGGCCCTGGTGCTTCGCTCTACAATAATCTCTTTATTTACATCCTCTGTTATCACTTTCTCCCCAACTGTCTGGAGGTGTATTAAAGCTGTTCTATGGACCATGCATATTTAATTTTGGTTAATTCTATGCATTTAATACTAGAATATAATAGAAATGAAAATAACGTTGGTTTTTTTTCCTCCCCTGTCTTTCCAGTCCTGGTACCTGGGATAAAGCTCACAGTTTTCCATCCCCGACCTGACAGACCACCTAGCGCTTCCCATCTCTGTAACATGGAAGAAATTGGTGACAACACGGAGCAGTCTCCTCGTCCCGGCGGAAGGGGGAGACTCATGTCAACCGCATAACGACGTTGAAGAAGAAAAAAAAAAATCTTATGTGGTCGCATGGCAATGACCATTAATAATCAGCCTTATTTCTTTTACTTTATTTTTTATTTTTATTTTTATTTTTTTTTCACCTTTGGGGTCTGAAGAAAGTCCTTGATGGGAAAAGTTGGGCTTCACGGCATCTGAAGTGTTTCCTTAGTAGTGTAAACATTAGATGGTTCTGGGTAGCCTTAGTCTGATGTTTTTTGCTGACTTGCTGTCAAACACGTTCACCGTGAAGCCTGGCGTTTTCTGCTAAGCCGCGCTCTTCTGTATACCCGTGGCTGTGATACTTCTTGAGGATTTGGGAACGAGCCGCCCCATTAAACAAAGACTTAAAGCACTCTTAAATATACATGTAACAATATAAGTGGATACGAACTTCTACTATAACTAAGACCACACTACAATTGTTTCAGAGACAGCGGAAGTTGACTACAATCGCCTTCCAGAGCCCTTATTTTGCCGGACATTTTTGAGTGCTACTTCACCTAAAAAGAAAGGATTTGTTAAAACACACACAAAACGTGCAAGATCAATCAACACAACCTGCACCTTTTTATTTCATTTTTTTTTTTTTATTATTATTTTTATTTGATGACCCCCTGCGGAAGTGATGAAGTTGCATTACAAGACACAACTGCAACAAAATGTTTTCGGTAGCATATCACAAAACGTCCGCCCTTCATTCTAACAAGGAGTAGTTACATCAATGATCCACAAGGAAGCTGTTAACATTTATTTTCATTCAAGTTGCAGAACAATGTTTTAAAAAAAAAAAAAAAAAATAATGTCCAGAACTTTTATTATTCACGTAAGGAGAAAAAAAAATATGCTGCACTTAAAAAAATAAGCTTTTCTGAGACAAATTTTCAACAATTACACAGAAACACAGAAATGGGGAAGATGGGTCTGTTTTGACAGAAACTGACAGGAACCAATCAAAACAATCGTATTTGGATTGAGTAAAGTGCAATTTCATTGGATAGGTAAATATCTTTGTAAGATAGAGATTGTTGAAAATTCTATTTTTGTTTTTCAAGTCCTACCACCCCCAGGACTCTAAATTATCGGGGTAAAAAAAAAAAAAAAAAACAGCCTTGCAAAAGAAAGGGGAGCTATTTTTGCTTTTTATGTTTTTTATTGTTAAACTTGTATCCCTTAAAAAATTTAAAAAAAGAAAATGTAAAAAAAAATATATATATATTATAAAACATAATGGTGCTTTTACCACAATATGTTAACTACATTAAATGCTAAGTAATCATTTTCTGTTATCAAAGCACATAACTAAAATGAAATCATAATACCTGTTAATTTTATAAGCTAAAAGTCATTATTAGTGGGTATGCCAATTCAGTCAAATGCTACATGTCCCAACATAGGATTTAGTCAAATGCCTCAGGATCTTTACAAATGTCCAGATTTTATCCTTGTGGTTTTTTTTTTTTTCCTTTACTTACATCCTCTGGACTTTAAATACTGATTGATCTGGGGGGAAGGAGATCATAGCACTTGCTGAAAAAAAATATTGGATCATAGACTTTATGTATGTTATGTACTTAAAAAAAAAAGACTAAAAAAGACAAAAAAGTAGAGGAAAAAAAATCCCAGAATACACGATTTATTTTCTACCAGACAGCGGAGCATTTCTTTGCTTCGCATGCAAATTAAAAGGAGGATTCCTATACTATACATATATTATATATTTTCTGTTTGGCAAATTTGTCAATCAGAAAAAAAAGACGTCTGTGCATGTTTAGTGTAAGTAACCATTTTTATATACTTAAAGTAGGATAAAGTAGAGTGCATTAAGACAAGACATTTTAATCCCTATTCCAGGCACCTGACTTTTTTATCCTCTCCCCCTGTACAGCTGAAACGGAGCCAGCTTGGCCTTTTTGGCAGTGAAGGAGTTAAACTTTGCGCGTTTCGCCCTAATTGGAGGGGCTTTTGCTACTGTCCTATACAATCAAGTCCATGACATTCTTGGGTATACACTTTGCTCCTGTTTTTTTTGTTTTTTGTTTTTTTAGTTATCTTCCCCCCCCCCCTTCCTCTTCCTGAACTATTTTTAATTTAGTTTTTTATTATTTTTGTTTTACTCTTAACACTTTTGGGCGCATGAGAGGGCTTGGAATGTTGTTCGCAGTACATTGCAGGCCTCTCTAGCAACCAATGGGTTAATTTGCACGAAGATGAAATTAATTCCATATCAATGTGCCTTTGCCCTGGATAGCGATTATTTGTGGAATTGTTGCACATGTTCCTATATAGATTAGTCACGCGTTTTGGAGACACTTTTTTTTTTTTTGTAAATGTGACTTTTGCGTCAGACATTGCAGGCTTCACTGTGTAGGTAGATAGTTTAGTTATATCCCACCAATAAGAGTAGTGTGCTTTAGTCTTGTAGTGCTATTTTGCGTAGGAGATCAGTATTTTTTGGTGGATGTTTTGCTGCAATTGTGACAATTTATTTAGAGTCTTCCTTTTATTATTATTATATTATTATTATTATTATTAATTTCCCTGATCAATGAAAATATGCAATACCTGCTTATATCATGGTAGTCAAAGCTTAGCAAATTTATTAGATTGTTTTTGTTTTTTATTTGACCAAAGTTGGTGCTGTACTTGACGCAGTGTGTTAGGTGTTTTAGTCATTGTATCCTTGTGACTACGATTTTCACATGCAGGAGGGGGCTCTTAGTGAAGCAGTCAGACTGTGAAGCACTAAGCTGTACCCTGCTTTGAGCAATTTTTTTTGTGTGTGTTACGACCCTTCCTATCACAAGCAAGCCTTAAAGAAAAACTGACTTCCTTTCCTTAAACCCCCCCACCACCCCCCACACACACCCCATTTTTATTAGCAGACAGCAATCAACCCACGTTCAAATAGAAAGAGGTTATAACGCCCATTTTTATATGCACGTTTTTAGAACTTCCAACTTCTGAAAATTGTTTACCGGTTCTCTCTATTTAAGGAAAAGAAAAAAAAAAGAATAAAATGTTTTTTGGATTTTTTCATATGTGTCTGATACGTGGTTGAGTAGTTGTGTTGTGTGAGTGTTAGTGATTTGTGTCCATTTTTTGTAACCAGCATCCTTTGCCTTCCTTATAGCACTTAGCTGGGCATTACCGTATGACATATGTGCACTAAAGGAGCAGCTTGTAGTGCTTCACAGTGAAGGGAAAAAATAGCCTAGACATATATTGTCAGAACCTTGCTGTAAGTCAAGGCGTTACCAGTAAATTGGTTGTAAATACAATACAAATGCACCCTTTTATAAGACATGCAAACTAAGCAATAGCTCTGGGCAGTTGTAGATTTTGCGGGTTTTTTTTATTTGTTTGGTTTTTTTTTTTTTGGTTTTTTTTGTTTTTGTATTTTGTTTTTTGTTTTTTCTGTTTTGTTTGTTTCTTGGTGAATGTGTCCTAGACCTGGCTGCAAAGAGAGAAAAAAAAAACTGCCCGCTCAGATATGTTATTTGTATGTTGTATAGTTTTAAGGAGTACAATGATTTATTTTTACCCTATTTTATAATGCAGGACTTTTGTAATGTTGTTTAAATGAGAACAATTTTCTGTCGATCTAGCCTTGCAGATTTTCTGATTGTTAAAGTGGAAGCGTTCTTGGACTTTTTCTTTTAAAGATTTTTTTTTTCTTTTAGGGTTTTGGTATTTTTGGTTTTTATTTGAATTATTTTTTTTCTAGGAACTGGATTTAAGTTAAAACTTTCCTGTTTCCTGTTTGTATGTATTTAAATACAATTTGTTTTTCTTCTCTCATTGGTATAGCATTTTCCTATACTTGAGAAGTATGGGCCACTAAATAACCATTATAAATGGACATTACAGGTATGCTGTATTTTTTAAGTGTTTTATCACTAAAAGACTGACTAAAATTAGGGATTCCTGAAAAAAAAATGTTTTAAAGGCTTTAAAACATGATTTAGACAGTCGTTAATGTAAAACAACACTTGTGTCAAGTTCCTTGTGCTCATTCTAACCACCATATTGAAAATAGAACAGGGAAACCCATAGGTCATATCTGTTCAATTTTGGAAATAAAATCTTTTTAGCATTGTAATGCTTGGCAAATGCACAGTAATGCTGGCTTTGCAGAATGTGGGTAGACATGAAATTGGTAAATTATATAAAAGTATATAAAAAAAAAAAGTTTACCTTATTTTATGAGAAAATCACATTGTTACAATTACCTTAAATATGATGCCTCTTTTACAGTAAATAAGCAGGTGAAACGCTCTTCACAAAAAGCAAGAAATATAATAATCACATTTTAATTAATTTAATTAAATACATGGCAGTGTTAAAGTATTGTTACATTTTCACAATTAATTTCATAGTTTCTCTGTAATCCTCATCCAGGCCATTGACACATTCTGTAGTTAACAAAAAAAAGTTATCACTCTAATAAAACAGCGCCAATATTTTCGCTAATTGTTTAAAATTCTAAAAGTGAATTAAAATTGTAATGAATATTATAATTAAATCATTTGTTAAATGACTTGTGTACAAGCCTCAGTTCAGTTAGATTCAAAGCTATGTTAGCGGCTTTAAAACTAGGATTGTTCATTAATTCTACCTTTCTAAATAAATTTAATTTTGATGAAGAAACCCCCCAAACATATCTTAAAATTAATAGCATCTGCATTAATAAAATTAAATGTAAATTATGAGTGTATTTTAAACACTGCAAATAGGAAAAAAAAATTGTACGATGAAAATGCTGCATAGCCTGAGTATATTTAAGATAATCGGATAATGCATCGTACAGCATGCTAGCACAGGGAATAGAACAAATTATATGCTAATTCGCTGCAATTCCTGCACTCAGTTTAATGTAATATTTGAGATGCACCTTTTCTTTCTCTCCTTGTCTCACGAGATGTGATTACTAGAACACTACAATAGAAGTGGGCACAGTAAGATCTACCTATGGCATTGCCAATACTAAGTGATCTTTGCATGGGTTCCTGCATTCCTTAATGCACTTTGCTAAAATGCACATTTTAACTGTTCATTGGAAGAGATTCACTAAAACGGGATAATTTGCAGTGTTCATATTCCGGAGTGCTGCACACTCTAGCCAGTTTGCGTGGTTATTTTCTGATTTTCATTTAATAGGATAAAATCTACACTGCTTCATATCTCTTAAATAGGCTTTGACAGACACACACCCCGTAGAACCTTCTCCATTCACAGTATGCAGTCAACTCGCGGCAATATGCAGACCCCCAAGACAGTTTGTTCTTTAACCTTATTTTTTGTTCTCTAATAATACATTTTGCAGCTTTTAGTAACAGTGTTATTTTTTTATTTTTTTTTCTGCTGTATGAAAAAAAGAGCAACACAAATGCTTCGACTAAAACAGGTTTTTTTCTTGTGGTGATATACATACATATATATATATAAATACATATATATTTTTTTTAAAAAACGTCGATCAATATTGTACATTGCATCGTGTCTCTGGTAAAGAAGTAAACACATTTGTTTTGGGGGGGGGGTCAGGCCTTCATAGAACAAATTTTGGGGAAAAAAAACTACTGGCAGGATGATACTGGAACTGGAAATCAGTATAATTCAATGTTACCACTGTTTGCCAGGACTATCTTCTAACCAAGTGCTTGTAACACCAGTGTGTATTGAGACTGACGAGCGCATTAGCGCTCGACTTATTCTGGTCTTGCCACGCGGTGCAGCGGTATGTTGTTTTCCAACCCGCCTTTAAAAAAAAATAATTAATAATTGGGATTAAAATGGTTCCGGCATCTTATAGATTACATAGAGACTGTTCTGTACCATATAACAGCACATTGCCACCGTTGTTTGTTTTTTTTTCATTGAATTTTCATGTCTAATGTAAATTCATGACATGGTGCTAAGACAGCCTGGCTAACAGATCGAGCCATTGTATCCCGTTAGGCTGGTCTGGCTCTACTCTCCATCCATGTAAATGCTTAGCAGTGTTAATCTGCATGGAAACTATGCACTAACCCTATCCCGAGACCAGATATGATCAACTTTTTTGGTATCTGTTTTTCCGTTCACTTTTAACTTTCGGTCTTTGCCTTTTTCAGTCATTCTTATAAAAATGCCAGCTTTAGGACAGAATGAATTATATTTAAAAAAAAAAACAAAAACCAGCAAAATAACTGATTTATGAAATGTAGTGCCTGTGATATCTGTATTATATTCTCTTCTGAAATAAGAAATTACTACACCGTGAGCCTTTTTGCTGTCTATCAGACTCTTCTGATGTGAAATAACCGTACAGTAATTATGCATTGCATTCACATACTGCTTGGTCATTTCAACCAATACTACTTATTTTAGCCAGTTATCTTTTCTCACCTGGTTCTTGCCCGATAAGTTTTAACCATGAATGCAACTTCTTGTCTTGAATTTTTCTGGGTGTTTTTCAGTATTTTGGAGGTATACATTAACTTCAATTCAGTATTACGTCTAGTTTTTACAATTATTTTGTTTGTTTTTGTTTTGTTTGTTTTTTTTGCTTACATCTTATGTGAGACTGGTGTCCCCTGTTTGATTCTTTGTTACATCACTTAGCAGACTTTGAATCACTTGTCATTTAAAAGTTTGCAAAGCGCGTACAACACGCCCTGAATTATCTGGGTCTAAACAAACTGGGGGCCAGTATATTTCCTCTCTTCACACCAGACCTACTCTTACAAAAAGAACGAAATTATTCGTTTTATACACACGTTTCTATATATACCATATGTACATGTTTTTGTTGTGATTATTATTTTTTTTCCATTTGATTATACCCTGTACAACCTTGGGCCTGATTCATGAAATATATAAACATATGTATCAATGCATAACTCAACTACAAGTGTGACTGTGTTTATCCGTCTACCTGTGTAGGTAAATAGATTTTGTGCGCCTACCCTTGTATCCAACAGTTCATTTGGGGTCTTTCTGTTTGAAATGTGAGAACTGACAGTTATTTTAATAAATGTGTTCTCTCACAGCTTATTTTGCTTATAATGATTAAGTTAATGTGAATCATTCATGTTAATGTACAGCATCAATTTTAGTTCTGAAATCCGTGGGTCTGCAATTTCTTGATCATTTTATGTTATTGCGTGTAACAAAGTTTTGTCAACTTTTCCATCTGTGTAATCTGGTTCTGCTAAACCTTCACTGTTAGCTCCCTGCTGTCAAATAACCATATATATTACTTCTCTGCCATCCTCACTCTTAATGCTTGGTGCTCACAGACTGACCTTTCCAGAGTTCTGTTGAATGACAAAGCCTCTGGTATATCTACGGAGACCTGTGAAGCCTTCTTGTACTTCCCTTCAAAACCTGGCGTTAGCCAGAGGATCGCAGAATATGAGGGATATATTTTCTGAATGTTTGACAATGTTTAATTGAGAGTCATTAAGAAAATTACCTGTTTAGCAATATCCACAGCATGTTTACGTAAACCTTTTACTTCACACTTAACCAATTAGGCACTTAACAAATGCAACCCACATTGTTGTTTTATTTGCATGTATTTATGTAGCAGATTTCATACTCTTGTGAAATAAAAAAGATTTTAACTTCATGATGCAATATAGACACAACATACATTAACATTTAAAGCCACGTTATATTATTGCCACCTATATTTCAGGAATTTATCAGCAGTCTGTACTCTATAATATATCTTTCTTTAGACAAGGCACTTGTCCTGCTCTCGCTATGAAGTCAAACACACCATACATTGTGGGTATAATTCAAGGGTGCAAAGAACAGGTGAAGATGGAAGGAGGGGGGGGGGGATCCTTACACTTTGGGGTTTGCAATAGGAATTGAATCTTTGTTTGCATGGTGGGAGCTTTTTGGTAGCCGTGAGAATCTTCTGTCCTTTGTTTTATCTCAGTTGTTTTTTTTTTTATTCTTTTCATTTCAAAATCCTTCGCTCTTCATAGGATAAAAGCACTGCAGCCAAGCTGGTTCTTGACCATGTTAAACCCTTATCTTTGTCTTTAACTAATCATCCCATAATGGGTTAAACCCTGTGTGCCTGTGAATGCGGTCACTGTTTTATGAATCAGGCTCTCCGCGCCTCTCCTACCTTGTTTTGACTCATTGCTTGTTATCAGTTTTATTTTATTTTTTACTGTGTTCTGTGCAAAAAAACAAAAAAAAAATGTCTTTGGTTGAGAATCACTGTGGGCATCAATTCTTATCCAACTAAAATCTCCGCAGGTTTTTTGAGCTGGTGTGTGGATTAGTTAACTCTTGTACTCAGCCATTAGTGCAACCAACTCTCACGTTACAATACAATTACTGGAAGCGAATACTGCATTTCCTATGCAACAAAAAAGGAAAATAAAAAAATTGCTAATGCTAACGAGTTGTTGTGGTGTTTATTTATACAAATCACATTTTATTGGGTATTGCTGATAACATTTAGTCTCCACCATTGTAATATCAGATTTTATTATTATTATTATTATTATTATTATTATTATTATTATTATTATTATCTTTAATTTATAAGGCACCACAAAGGGTCCGCAGTGCCATACATGACATATACAGAAAACAGTGACCATGACACAACATGATACAGAAAGAACAAAAAAGGAACAAAAATATATAAATATACACACAGACACAGGTAACATGGTGCAAATCAAATTATTTCTGGGACAATGTGTGAAAGTGATGGTAAAAATCAGCGAGAAGTAGGCCAAAGCTTAAGAAAACAGGGCTAGGGAAGCAGGCCAAGAGGTACAGAGGGTGAAGGAGCACACAAGGAAAGAGGGCCCTGCTCCTGAGAGCTTACATCCTAAAGGAAAGGAGGAGACACAAATAGGGTGGTACTAACTGGGGGAGAGAGCCAGGACCAGGGAGTTAGGAGGAGGACTGATAGACTTGAATAAAGAAATGAGTCTTAAGGGCACACTTGAAGCCTTTGAGAGTAGATGCTAACCTGATGGAACGTGGAAGATCGTTCCACAGCTGGGGAGCAGCCCTGAAGACGAAAGTGAGAGGAGTTGATCAGTGAAGTAGGCGGCGGTCACAGGCAGAGCGGAGGGGGCGGGTAGGAGTGTAGGTAGAGATGAGATTGGAGATGTAGGGAGGGGAGGATTGACTAAGAGCTTTAAAGGTGAGGGTGAGGAGTTTAAATTTAATTCTGTAGGCCATGGGGAGCTTATGTAGTGACTGTAGGAGAGAGACTGCAGAGACAGAGCCGCGGGAGAGAAAAATGAGGTGGGCAGCAGCATTGAGGATAGACTTAAGAGGGTCAAGGCGAGAATCAGGTAGGCCAAAGAGAATTAGGTTACAGTAGTCAAGCGAGAGATTACAAGCGAGTGAATGAGGGTTTTCGTAGCTTCTGTGGTGAGAACGGGGCGCACCTTGGATATATTCCGAAGGTGGAAGTAACAGGATTTTGAGAGGGACAGAATGTGAGGCTTGAAGGAGAGAGAGGAATCAAGGATAACTCCAAGGCATCAGCCTTGAGGGACAGAAACGAGGCCGTGTCAATAGTGACGTTTCTACTGAAGTGGGTTCTCAATTTGTTTTAAGGTTTTTTTCTGCAAAGTATGGACCTGGGGCCTGCACAATACCTCTAAGAGGCAGCTTTTCTGAAACGGTTCATGACCGCGCCCCTTTCTGTAAGGGGGAATAATTGTGTCATACAGGGGCGTGAACACACCATGATTGGATATGACAAGATCACATGACGATGTCTCTAGCTCTTCTGAAGCAATTGGTTATCCCCAACAATACTTCCCTGGAGACACCTCACCATTGCCTCCAGCACCCATTAATGGGGTATATCGCCCAAAATTCTGTCAGGAAAATCCTTCAGAATTGGGACATATAATGGGACAGTTGGAAAGAATGCCTACACACAGTGGATGCAGACATTTTGTGAATTCAACTAATATCATAATAATAGGTTTTAAATGCACTAAGAACCATTGATGTCACTGGTTCCTATTGAATGGATAGGCTGTAGTCTCAGTGATGTCACTGGTTCCTAGTGACTGGATAGGCTGCACTCTCAGTGATGTCACTGGTTCCTAGAGAATGGATAGGCTGCATTCTCAGTGATGTCACTGGTTCCTAGTGAAGGGATAGGCTGCATTCTCAGTGATGTCACTGGTTCCTAGTGACTGGATAGGCTGCATCCTCAGTGATGTCACTGGTACCTAGTGAATGGATAGGCTGCATTCTCAGTGATGTCACTGGTTCCTAGTGAATGGATAGGCTGCACTCTCAGTGATGTCACTGGTTCCTAGTGTCTGGATAGGCTGCATTCTCAGTGATGTCACTGGTTCCTAGTGTCTGGATAGGTTGCATTCTCAGTGATGTCACTGGTTCCTAGTGTCTGGATAGGCTGCATTCTCAGTGATGTCACTGGTTCCTAGTGTCTGGATAGGCTGCATTCTCATTCACTTTAGTTCAAAATAGTTACCTGTATAAGTGACAAGTCATGTTTAAAGGAGAAATATTTATTGTTTAATAATAATGTTGCTAATAATGAATAATTACAGAATAATGTTAATGTTTTAAAAGGGTAAAATAGATCTTATCACACATAAGCAGAACCGAGATATAACCCTTTAAGGAATTAGACACCAATACAAAAATGTTCTGAACACTAACGTTGTTCTAGGTTAGAAGTTCTGAATGGAATTTTTTTAAGACAGTATAAATCTATTTCTGTTTTTCTTGAATTCTATCTAATAGGTTATCTAATAATTGCATTTATAAATTGTGTTTGTTTTCACTTTATTTTTCTAGAAATATTTGGTAAAACAACAATAACAAGACTGTGCTCTTTTGACCAATAAACCACAATGTGATCCATATAGCAAAGTATTTGTGCAAAAATACATTATTTTTCAGATAAAGAAGAATTGACAACAAACTTGATCTGTCGATTTGTTAACATTTATCACCCAGTAATCTCTCTTCCCAAAATGATGTTCAAGTCTAAAGACTTCATTGAGATTTCGAACTTCAATAATAAATTATTCAAACTAGATTGCCCTCAATTTAACCCCTTCCCTGCCAACTCTCACGGGCCCACAACGGGCCTTTCCTTTTCCGTGGCACCCGGCCCATGTGAAATACCTCGGAGTCACATTCCATAAAGACTTCTCCCAACGGTTTAAACCAAAATCTTACACAGCTGCTTTCTAGAAAGAAGAATGACCTCAAAAATCGGCAACGCAAGAGATTTTCCTGGATAGGCAAGATGAATATTATGTAGATGAACATATTACCAAAAAGTTTTATGCTTATTACAAACGCTTGACATAGGAGAGGTTTCTCTGTGATCTTCAGCTATTGATAAGGAATTTTGCAAGAGGAGGATATTGAAAGCAGGATTCCACATTCCATTAATATCTAGTTATTGACAGGCTGTCCTGAGTGAGAAATAAAGTAGGATGAGAATTAAAATCAATTAATTTCCTAGTCCCTAATAACATACAAATATAATCTGAAAAATGTGCTTAACAAAATATTACAATTGTAAAGCGCTACAGAATCTGCTGGCGCTATATAAATAAATGTTGATGATATTACACTGTGTTACCAAAGGAAACTCCTGTCCTGAGGACAACAATGTGGTAGTTATAGGGGTAAACAAATTAGCTTTGCAGTTTTATCAAGTACGGAACAGCTGAAATGTGGTCTGAACATATAAAATACCATTAAATGGATGGGACAACGCATCCCACAGTTTAAAATATCACCAACGGTTCCAGGACAATATGAAGTCACAATGCCATTCGTTAAGTATTTATTTTTATTTTATTTTTTTAATAGCTTAAAAGATAGTTACACTTTTATGGTCTACTCATCTCCCACAAATGATGGCTCCACCCTATGCCGAAATTTGGCCGCTACAAAGGAGGACATAATGTGTAGCAGAGCATAATGTGAGCTTTGTACATTGGTACATCTGTGGATGTAAAATTTCACCAGACACTCCATGGTGCGAAAGTAAGTGGTTACAGGGGAGGTCTCCCCATTTGTCAGGTACAGAGGAGGAGAGGGTAACTGGCTACTAATCGATTTTAAAAAGTAGAATTGTCTTATTATTGCTGGGAAAAGAGATTACAAAAAATGTTCATAGAGTGTTAAAGGAAATTATTATTTTCTTTATTTTATTTATTATTATTATTATTATTATTATTATTACATTTTATTTATAAGGCCCCACACAGGGTCCGCAGCACCGTACATGACATATACAGAAAGCAGCGATCCATAACACATAACATGATACATGAAGAAAAAAATACAAAGACCAGACATATTTAATGAATAAATATACAGGTAACACGGTAATGTAGATCATATTATATGAGGGACAGTGAGCGCGAGCGATGGTAGGAATTAGTGGGAAGTAGGACTGAGCTTAAGAAAACAGTGCTAGGGAAGCAGGACAAGAGGTACAGAGGGTGAAGGAACAGTAGAAGGAGAACACAAGGAAAGAGGGCCCTTATCCTGAGAGCTTACATCCTAAAGGACAGGGGGAGACACAAATAGGGTGGTACTAACTGAGGGAGAGAGCCAGGACAATAAAAGTTAGGAGGACTGATAGACTTGAATAAAGAAATGAGTCTTAAGGGCACGCTTGAAGCCTTGGAGAGTAGAAGGTAACCTGATAGAGCGAGGGAGGAGCAGCCCCGAAGTCCTGGAGGCGGGAGTGGGAAGAGGTAATCAGTGAAGTAGTGAGGGGTGGTCATTGGCAGAGTGGAGGGAGCGGTAAGGAGTGTGAGTAGAGATGAGGTTGGAGATGTAGAGGGGGATTGACGGAGAGCTTTGAAGGTGAGGAGTTTAAATTTAACTCTGTAGGCCACAGGAAGCCAATGTTACGACTGGTAGAGATAGAGCAACGGGAGAGAATAATGAGGCGGGCAGCATCATTGAGGATAGACTTAAGAGGGGCAAGGTGTGAAACTGAGGGGTCAGAGAGAAGAATCTAACAGTAGTCAAGGTGAGAGATTACAAAGAAATGAATATTAGTGTTGGTGGCTTCTGTGGTGAGAAAAGGCCATATCCTGGATATATTCCGGAGGTGGAAGTAGTAGGGTTATGAGATAGACAGAATGTTATGTTTGAAGGAGAGGGAGAAGTCGAGGATGACTTGAGGGACAGAAAGGAGGGAAGTGTTATTAACAGAAAGAGACGAGGGAGGTGAGGGAACCTTGGGGGGGGGGGTGATGATTAGCTCAGTCTTGGAACCATTGAGCTTAGGAAAGCGCTGGGGCATCCAAGATGGAAATACATAACTGCGCCCTATGGTGGTACTGCCCACTAGTGGACATGTACGAGCACTGCAAGAGTCATGTTTTACAGCATCCTCTGCTGCCAAGGAACCTGCCACTCCTCTTTGCCACGTTAGTAGAGCATCACTACCCCTATGGGAGCCTGGAGCACAATAAATATAGTAACGTGATCAGACCTTGACCCCCTTTCCTGCCCATCTGGTTTGAATGAATGAAGAACCAGGAATCGGAAAATAATAAGAATCTCAGGCCCAGGACAGATTACAAGACTTCTGCAAACCCTACAAGCTGGACCCATGACCTCCCGTCCTCCACCAAACCTTCCAAGACCATTGTTTGTTATTGGCCAATACATATATGTACGTGGGGTCCTTTTCCTACCTCATTCCCATCTTCCCTCTATTCTCTTGTGATTGATAAAGCTCTAACAATACCAGTCGTATTTTACTTCTATACTGAATGATGAAGGGTTCCTCCGTTTATCACTGATGATGTAATATTTGAGAAAATATACCCATAAACATGGCATGGCCACAGGATTTACCTGCTACATTTTACCACATTAACTTTAAACCCTGCATTAAAAAAACAAACACACAAGAGGCTGACTGTGGTCAGTAATGTCACCCGAATGGAAATTTGTCTCATCCCATCTTTGCCTATAGTCCGCTCTCAAACAGGTTCTCCAGGCAACTTTACTTGGAGACATAAATACTACGGTGGTCTCAGCAAGTTCTCTAATATAAAGACAGTTTTATAATATTGTTTTTCCTACCTTGGAAAAATAATCCACCATATTCGAATCAATTTAGCATATGAATTGCCCTGTTAGCAGCTTCATTATATACCATAAGATACTGTGGTTAAATGTATCAAACCTAAAATGGAGAAGTGGAGGTGTTGCCCATAGCAACCAATCAGATTCCAGATATCATTTCTCAACTACATTCTAGAGAATGATGGATACAATCTGGTTGCTATGGGCAACATCTCCACCCTTCCTGTATACATTGCCCTGTAAGAGATTATTCTTTCACGTTAACATTCCGAACATATCATAAAAAAATCCCTATCACTAAGTTGTTGTCTTTTTCTGAAATGTTAGCGTATCCGACAAATATGGGAGTGAAACTGAAACTGGGCAAATATTATTAAGGCAATAGAAAAGCCTAATGTATTTTACCTGCCAACCACAAGCCAAGGCTAAAATATTTATCGGTTACAGCCGTCCGCAACATTGTATTAATTGTTGAGGGTTTTGATGGGTAGTTAGCACTTGGGTATTAATGAAAATAGCAGCATTTCATTTCAGAATGAACTGCTTGGCCGTTGAGCGGAATGAGCTGATAGATTGTGGCAATAAATTTGTGAAGGAGATTTATACCACAGTAAGTCACTGCAGTGGCCTGTGGGCTTAAGGCTGATCAGTAACTCACAGGAAGCCTTGTCTGCTCTAGGAGAATGGCCTTTATTAAACTGTGTCAGGATTATTTTAAGACACGTCTCACCTTTATTAAATGGCACCCAATAATGGGTTTCATTTCGCATTTGCCGGTATATTAACTTTCAAAGATTCTCCCTATACTTTCAAGGCGTTGCCCGTTAAAAAGCAAATGTTTGTGGGCGCATAATGCTAATTTTATTTTCATTTACACTTACTGTTATCTGTTGATTCATCACTGCTCACTGCTTCTCTTGCAGATGTCGGCCTGCACGGTGATGCATTTGACGGGTAGACAGACCTGGGTTTCTAGGCCTTTCTAATACTCTGTAATGTGCTAGTTTATATGTTATAGCGCTAGTATCTTAGAGTAATGTCACGCATATTACTAAAACACAGTTTTTTAAAGATATTGCTTAAATCGCTAAAACACTGACATGTAGCAACGAATGGAGACTCAGAACTAGAAATTGTAGAGTATGCAAGTGTTAGATCATATCACTCATGAGATATAACCGTCAGACGGCTACATGGTAACGTCCTGCACTTGAGTCTGCACCTAGTACACCACCAGATCCAGTCTCTGGATGTGTTTCCTGACCAACAGGCTCCCAGCAATGACAATAATGATGTCCAAAATCCCCTTTGCTCTCCCTTACTAAAAAGTAGACATGATGGTATCTGGTGATCTGGTTCTACCTCAACCACGAGTCATACCTCTTATTGAGTCCAATGCTGGGTGTATCTACTTACTGAATGTAGGTGCCCGTCTCAGTGCTGAGTACTGGACATTATGGGTCTGATTCATTAAGAGATGCAAAATGAACGTATTGTGCAATTTTGAAAAACGCACATAAATCGGGAATGCGCACGTCCGTAATCAACAAGGAGCGGATCTGAAGATACCTCTGGTGATGAATACGGGTCTAGGTCCACTCTGCTCTAACAGACACTGCAGGATACGGCCAATACATATGTGGAATATAAAGTCCCAAAATAACACACAGAAAAAAAAAAATATTCAGTTAATGTCACCTGTTATTAATATAGTCATTAATGACAAAAAATTAAATACATAAAATACATTTATCAGGATGTTATTATTAATGTCTACTGTACATAAAATTAATTTCTACAGCTGCTCCTGATTGCAGACACATGTTCTACAGGGGCGCACGGAGGATTTGTAAGGGGGGGTTTCCTCCGCCCCCGGAAAAAAAAAACATTCTAGAGACCTGACGCGCATGCGCGGCAGCACCATTTCGGCTGCACTGTAGTATACAGCAGCCGCGGCGCTGTCAAAGAAGCGCCGCGGCTGCTGTATACTACAGTGCCGACATGTAGGGCACTTTTTAGCGGAGGGGGGGATTCTGGAGACCCAGAAACCCCCCCTGCGTGCGCCACTGTTCTAGCTGTATACACAGCCGTCATCACTAGTAATCAGCACTTACACCTGACCTGTAGCTGGAGCAGGTGATACAACAGAAAAACATCAATGTTGGCACAGTGGTCTATATTTATATATATTTATATAGTTTGCCCAGTCACAAGCATTTATAGTCTGAAGGCACTAGATTACCTCGACCAGTCTCTGCAAGAGTTTTACATTTTATAAACTGATTTACAACATTTTGCTGTACTCCAAATTTTGCAGTTTATTGACGGTTACCTGCACGGCAGATTGGTTGATACTATGGGATATGTTAAAGACTTTACAAGAGGCCTCCTTACACCAAATATCAGTGTCATCAAACTACTTGCCATATTGGATGAGAACCTAACAAATTCTGCTAGCACTGCGAAGTCTGTCTATATAAGAGGCCTTCACAGGGGATTTCATTCAAAGGTACCACCAGGCTTCAAAGTTTAGCTCGCTGTCTTGAGCTAAGAAATCTATGGCACTGTCTACATTCCGATGCTGTGATTGGCTACATGTCGTTCTATCTCCACACAATGTCCTTGTGTACGTAGATTTCTAGACTGACTACAATAGGCGTTCTGATCCTAGTCAAACATACCTACAAAGCATTAATAGTTACAAATTTCTATTGTCAAAAACTGGAACTGTCCAGGGAAAGACAGGACGAGTAGGAGTTAAGTTTAACGCAAATCTATAGGTGATTTCCAGCAAATATGTAACAACAACTAATAGTTTCTATTAGCTCCCAGCTGTTACTTTATTTACTGATCTGTGATAGACGTTGGATCAGCGATAGCTGGAACTGTGCTCTCCTCTGTGTAATGTAGAAGTCTTCTTGATAGCAGCAGATCATTTTGTGGCTTGTTACGATGCTGTGGGAACTGTACGAGCTTTTATTTATAGACATTATTATGTATGAGCTTTCAGGAGAATAAAAGTCCCATTTTAGGATGAGAATTCGCTTTTTATAATCTCATTAAAGGTATTTTGTTGCCAGGGCAGTTTGTGCACAAAAGTGCTTGTAATAAATTGTATTAGTAGAGAGTATTATAGGCTTCAATTTCAGGCATAAAATACGTCTATCGTTGTTGACAGAGTAAAAATGTAATAGTACATCTGCACATGAAATATATCACTTGTCTGCTCAGATTAATTTCATACATTATCCACAATGGGAGGGGGGGGAGGGTACATTTAGTATCCTAAAGTCCACTCACGGCTGGATGGAAGGTCGTGGAGGTCACCGCCCCGACCACATGGCATTTTAATGACCTGGGGCTAGATTTACTAAGCTGCGGGTTTGAAAAAGTGGGGATGTTGCCTATAGCAACCAATCAGATTCTAGCTGTCATTTTGTAGAAAGTACTAAATAAATGAAAGCTAGAATCTGATTGGTTGCTATAGGCAACATCCCCACTTTTTCAAACCCGCAGCTTAGTAAATCTAGCCCCCAGTGTACAGTGGAGGCTGTACCAATGCTCAGCCTGTGAATGAACGAGGATGTGATGACCTCACTGAGGTACGAGCCACAAAGTGCCTTATGTCTCAGCGATGGCTCTAGTTCTTAGCGAATTGATTGGCTCCATTCTCATTAATTTTGTTTCTGTCCCAAAGAATTCCTGAGAATGTTCTGTCACCCGTCATCTGTCCTGGGAAATTCCCAGGATTTGGTTCCTTGAAGTTATTTTTATTTGGCAAATAATCTGTCACCCTAAGTCATGACCTCTGGGGGTCCCAGAACAAAGGTCCACTGGCTCTTGGCAATGAGACAATGACAGTAAAAAGCAGGTTCAGCACATCTAGGGGTAAATGTATCAAGCTGAGAGTTTTCCAGCGGGTTTGAAAAATCAATCAGCTTCTAGCTATCATTTATTTAGTACATTCTACAAAATGATAGCTAGAATCTGATTGGTTGCTATAAGCAACATCTCCACTTTTCAAACCCGCCGGAAAACTCTCAGCTTAATACATCTACCCCCTGGTCTTTAAAAAAAATAGGCAGCCATTAGTTATGAGAAAGCACATTATCAAGTCACAAGGAACCAGTGACAGCAACTCCACAAAAACAGCCATAAGGCACCATGCACAAATCAGCCCTGAAACTCATTAGACCTGATGAAACTATAATATTAGGCGCCACTGCTCATATGTAGATCTGCTGCACCAGGTACATCTTGCTCGTCGTAAAATGACCCCCAGAGACTTGAATGAAACCTCTCCCCTATTATCTGTGGAGTGAAACCCTAAGTAATTGCTTGTGTTTTGCTCATCAAGAATAGACCTACAAAATATAAAAAAAATATTTGGTATTCTGTCCGTTTTATTGTATATACCTCCTACAAGTATAAATCAATGTTGCGATAAATTGTTTTGGCAACAATATATCACACCCCCATGTTCCCTGGCATGTGCCATCCCTGCCATTATACCCAAGGGTAACCTAACACTCACAAACATTCAGACTAGCACTGTAACCGTAAAACCATATACCATCACAATTTCCCTATGTTCCCTGTGCAGTCACTCTGTCTGTGGCCCATTCCACTGACTAGTATACAATACAGACCCCATTCTCTAGTGGATAGTGCACACTACAATTCTCGTTCACCAGTGGCTAATGGACAATATAGAGGCCATTCTCTGGTGGCTAGTCAACAATATAGAGGCCATTCTCCTACGGCTAGTGGGCAGTATAGAGGCCATTCTCTGGTGGCTAATGGATAATATAGAGGCCATTATCCGGTGGCTAGAGGACAATAAAGGTGCCATTCCTCGGAGGCTAGTGGAAAATATAGATGCCATTCCCCAGTGGCTAGTGGACAATATAGAGGCCATGCCCCAGTGGCTAGTGGACAATATAGAGGCCATTCTTCGGAGGCTAGTGGAAAATATAGAGGCCATTCTCAGGTGGCTAGTAGACAATATAGAGGCCATTTTTCGGTATTTAGTGGACACTATGGAGGTCATTCTCCAGTGTCTAGTGGACAATATAGGGGCCATTTTCTGGTGGCTAGTGTTTAGTGGTCCATAAAGATTTCCCTTTTAGTATGGGAGAAAGCTGTGCTCCTTCCAGACACATAAAATAATAAAAACAAAAGTTCTACCAGGTCTACAGATATCAGACAGCCACATCATGTATGGTTCATTGCGGTATCTATTGGTACCTCTTCCGGTCCAGTATCTTAGTGGCGGCTAAGTGCAATACATGGAGTGCTTGTGGCTGTTTTATTGGGAGCAGGAGGACTGGGCCTGAGCAGCCCATTATAATAAAAGTTTGGGAACAGATTCCAGTCTACAACTGCTCTCAAACTCACCAGTGTATCTGGCAAATGACACATTGCTATTCCGGGCCTGCCCCCAATTGATCACATTTTGAGGAATTCCTAGGTGACTTCTTTAAGTAACTTATTCAGTCATTACTTCACCACGTCTACGTTTGGCGGCTGTCGATCTGCCATTTTGCCTGTAGTAAGTCAGCAGTTAAAAATAAAAAAATGCCTTGAGTTGCCTTAACTCCGTTTGAACTGCAATAAACCATTTAACGTTTAACTGCTGGTATTTTTAGATCAATTCCGAATGGGTTCTTTATTTCACGTCTTCATTAGAAGCGGAAGGTCACCTTGTGGCCTGTACCAGAGCATGCATTAGTCTACATCCACTCATCAGGAAATTCCCAGCCGCTCCGCAGCGTATCCTTCACACGATCTTGCACGGGAACGTTGGCTCGTAGCACTAATCAGCTCGCTATGTCATAACCAGAGAAAGGAGTCATTGTTTTTACCTGATGCATCGTTTCTTTATATTATGAAAATATTACCAAGTTAGTAGCTGCCATCCATGGTAAGACAACTCTCTAGACCCTTGGGGATTAGAGACCCCGGGACATTTTTCAGGCATGTAACAATATACCAAATAGTCAATTTTTCATCCTTCCCTACACTGTACTTTAATTCTCTCAAGGGGGACGGGAGAAAAGGTCTTAGATTTCACTGGGAGAGGTGATATAGTCTTGTGGCACAAAGGCCTGGAGGGCTCTATGTAAATAATTCACAGTTTCATTCAATACTGTGTAAGATTTCATCTGCAAAACTGTCTGTCTAGTCTCGATAAGGAAACTTGGCTCTCCCTGCCTGATGTAGCACTAATGTAGTCCTAGTGTGTTATTCTAGATTATCAAAGCCAGAGAGCCGATTCTTTTCTAGACCAGACATCTAGAAGTAGCAATCAATTTAAGATATTTATTTCAGAAGAGCCGGGGGGGAGGAAGGGGGCCAATTTTTTCCTGTATAAAATATTTTTTTTTTCCTTTCCTCCGGCTTGAACATTCAGTCCTCCTATTTATAAACATGACACATTTAATTGAACAGGGCAGGTATTTGAATTATTGATTGCCAGATATTTAAACTGAAAGTACGCATCCATCAACCCATGTGAGGAGGCTTCTGGCAGATTTATTGCATGCCCATTTCTGGGACTAGCCTGCAGTTGACATTTATATTAATTACGGCCCACGCATTAGTTCGTCTAGAGTTTTTGTTGAACGTATTTTTATTAAAGATCTCTCTGTTACACTGTTTTAATATTGTTTGAGCAACCGAAACATGTTTTCTGTGTCGCATTAACGCGCCGTTTGATTTAGGAGGAAAATGTACATTATTAGATCACTCACGAAGCGCAAATAATTTAACTACCACTTTCAACAACCTGTTAGTTCATGAGCATAATTCATTGTAATCTGTGCAGCTAGAAGAGGCTGTGGGTCCATTTACTTGGTAGATCACTTGTTTTTTTCCCATATTAATGAACCATGTTCTATGGACACAATATATAGCCTTTTAATTTAAAGGACCGCTCATAAATATATATATACACACATACTAGTAACAGACACACATGTATATAACATTTATAGTGCTTTCATGATACATTATGCATATAGTTCACAAAAAACGGTGAAACATTTTACTTTTGCATTTTAATAGTGTATATGTGTAGTCTCGAGGAATTAATTTTCACCAAAACACGTCAGTATTGGATGCTCAAAGTTTGTGCCCCAATTCTCCCCCGGCTGAGGTTGACAGATCACAGCTTAAAATTGTGTCTAGGGAAGCAGGGCCTGATTACCCACTAGGCTGAATAGCCTCCAATCTAGAGCACAAGGCTTTTTTTGTGGTATAAAATTTGGACCAGGTGTGGTATAAATTGAAATTCATTTTGAAATATAAGAGAATAGTTGTTCTCCAAAGTGAAAAAAAATATGAAAGAAAAATATAGTGAGGGTTTAGTCTTGACATATACTCATGGGCAGCACGGTGGCTAAGTGGTTAGCACTTCTGCCTCACAGCGCTGGGGTCATGAGTTCAATTCTTGACCATGGCCTTATCTGTGTGGAGTTTGTATGTTCTCCCCGTGTTTGCGTGGGTTTCCTCCCACACTCAAAAAACATACTAGTAGGTTAATTGGCTGCTATCAAAATTGACCCTAGTCTGTGTGTCTCTGTCTGTCTGTATGTGTGTGTTAGGGAATTTAGACTGTAAGCCCCAATGGGGCAGGGGCTGATGTGAGTGAGTACAGCGCTGCGGAATTAGTGACACTATATAAATAAATGATGATGATGATGATGATGATGAAAGTCAAGTGGTAGATGGAATAAGCCTCAATTTTCCTGGTATTTTCCTATTTTCTTGCTTGGTTTAATACTATAAAACAAAATGTTATAAGGCCGTGAGGTCATTGCACTTTCTCCTGTCGTCACTATAGGAAGGATGTTGGTTCACCCATGTGCCAAAAACCAAGGGGGGGGGGGGGGCGGGGAAAGATGGCGGTGAAATAACCTACGCAGGCAGCAATGGGGACTAGTGCAGCATTGTCAGAAAAGAAAAACATTACCAATTTCAATCCCAAGGGGTTAGTGTATTGAGGAGCGATTTTTGCAAATCGACGATATTCGGCGACTTTGACAGCTAAATTTAAAACATCAAGATTTGCCTTTAAACACATTGCCGTTTTAAAGTTAGCTGTCAAAGTTATCAAATATCGGCGATTTACAAAAAAACGCACCTTTTACATTTACCCCCAAGTATTTTTTCCTGCATATCAAAGAACAAAACCATTGAAATATTTTAAACCAATAAAGCCCTAGATTTTACAGTAAATGTAAGCTCTTATGACAACACCATGTATGTGAGGGAATTCTGGGTAATATACGCTGAGTTACATTCATTCTGCAATCTCAGTTTGCTGACAAGTACCCGCTATGCCTGTGTTATGTACATTCATTAGCAGGGTTCAAGAAGCTGACACCTCCTTGTCCTCAACTGTAACCAAATTCACTTAAAATAATAATTACCCTCTACTGCCTTTCGGCTTTTCGCCCTGGGCGGCTGCCCCTCTCGCACAGCCCCGTTTGCAGCTCTGCTGGCCAGTTCTTTTGGATGAGTGCTGATTGGCTGAGCGGTCTTCCCCTCCCACTTTCGGCGCTGACAGCGGGAAACAGATTTGGTTAACGGCCGTGACATGCAGGTAACACCGGTTGGTTCACCCTCCACAACAATATTAAGATAATGTTTTAGGTTTAATTGTCTTGTATTTATACAACCTTCTCTCTGCAGATATATTCAACCCTGTTCTTATAAACCAAAATCATTTTTCACAAGATAATAATTTAATTACATGTCACCCTATTCTCAATTTCTTGAAACCTTAATTCTGTGCCTGTAATTTATGATTGAGCCGAGCAGCCATAAAATATATAATTTTTTTCCCCCTATCATTTCCAGAAAGCGCCTTTAGATGTGGATGGAACGGCTACGTGAGACCTCTTTCTGAACTTTGCTATGGTGAAACAAAAATACCCATTGTATACTGATATGTAAAATATGTTACAGCTGAGGAAATGTCTCCTTTTCTCAAACATCTGCTACAACCCAGATGTTAAAACTGAGCAGCTGGAAGCAAAGTCTGTGAGTAGATGGTGAGAAAAGTGCCCTTATCCCCTCGGCTGATAATCTGTGCCCAATGCAGCTCCAGAGAGTATTAATCAGTGAGACACGCTCTAGATTCGTGCCCTGGTAGACCCCTTATTCATCCTTGCCAACTCTCCCTGAATGTCAGGGAGACTCCCTGAAATAGGGGTGATCTCCCTCACTCCCTGAAGAGTCTGGCATTCTCCCTGATGCTGAGCCAGTACAAGACGTGGTTGGCTTCGCCATCTGTGGCCACGATGACACAGTTCAGAAATTGTGTCCTATGTCCATGTATTGATACCTATGGAGGTGGCCATTTTCATGGAGACCAAGATTTAATCAAAGACTGGCAGGTAAGATAACATGACTTCAGTAATGGAGACAGAAATATAAAAGACACTTCAGTATCTAGAGATTCATTAGCTGCTTTTCTTTAACGCATAGTTGCCTATTCTCCCGGAACGTCCGGGAGACTCCCGCATTTCTGGGAGACCTCCCGGGAGAGCAGGGCAACCTCCCGGTTCTCGCCCCCGCAATAGATAAGTGGCGGGGAGGAGGGGGCTCAAGGATGCAAATATTGCGCCAGCTGCTGTAATTGGCCAAAATTGTGACAACCATTTAGGGGGCGGGGCCACAATGATGTGATTCATCAGGTCCCGCCCCCGCCCGCCAACCTCTGCCGGGATCTCCCTGAAGCCAACGAGGAAAAGTTGGCAAGTATGCATTTATCCATCTGTCCTCCCCCCAAACCCTCCGTCGTCACTTGTTAGCAGTCACGGATGCAAGAGGAAGAGCTCAGCGCTTCAGGTGTCCATAGCTTTCTTGGTCAGGGATAGAAGATACGTCCTTAATATGACACCTGATAGGATTGGCTCTGGGTCCGCTCCTTTTACATTTAGCCATGGCAGGTTTGAAATACGCGGAAAGACACGGCTGCCTCGTGTTGGTTGGGATCCTGGGTGGGGAGAAGAGAACTTATAAGGAACAGGGGCATTGTACAGAGATTTATTAGTTGACAGAACATTTCCCTGTTCCGGCTACAGCACTTATTGATATTCTTGGTACTAACATCTTAACACAATTCCTAGGGACACATTTCTACTGATCAGATGAATGTAATCTTGTTACATCTGTAGCACCCAACATTCTAATCGGGAAACATCAGGACAGCTTCATGTAGGCAAAAAGGAGCGTGGTCACATCACATCCCCGGGGGTCATGCGCAGTGCATCCGAAATGCTAGGTTCACCTTCACCCCCTCCTCTAAAAACACCTTTGAACCGCCACACTCACCGGAGCACATATTTTCTGGCGAACGCGGCACCGCTCAGCATGGTGATCCCCCCCCAACAATGTGACAACCTTTTGTATGGCGGGACAGTCCCCTCAAATCCGGAAGGGCTCTGTTTCCACACATATTTAATTAGAGAAATGCAGTTGTTCACCACTTAATAAAATTCCAGGGACAAATCTTGAAGACACGAAACTGCCCCCCAGGATCTATGTGATGTTTACTCTCCTTCGGTTAAACCATGGATGTAGTTTCCTTCATTCTCAGACCTTAGCTGTCCTTAGTGTACCGGTCACCTACAGAGGGCGGAAGGAACCACTTTCCTACCTGTCAATATTTCAGATAGAAAATCAATACTGAATAGGTCACGCCCCTAATCTGTCCAAACCTCACAAAGATCCACCCAGACCACACCTAAATTATACAGGCCCCCATCAGAGAACACCACCAGCAAAAAATCAGAACTGTTCTGTGGAAATTGGGACTGCTGGCTGGCAGGGCCCTCTTAACAACATTTTGGGCCCCCGGGCAAAGCAGTGCACCGGGGCCCCTATATATATCTAAAAAAAAAAAAGTGATTATATATATGGGCCCTGCAGCCCAGGGGGCCCGTCAGAGGCAGCGCAAAAAAAAAAATCCTGAAAAAAAAAGAAGAAAATACTTACCTTGCGGTCAGCTGGCGATCCGGCTCCCTCCCTGGTCTCCTCCTCCGTGCTGCGCTCCGCAATGGATGTCGGGCGGGCGTGATGACGTCACGCCCGACATGCACTGCGAGCGCCGCACTGAGGAGGAGACCAGGGAGGGAGCCGGATCGCCAGCTGACCGCAAGGTATTTTCTTCTTCTTTTTTTTCAGGATTTTTTTTTTGCGCTGCCTCTGACGGGCCCCGTGGGCTGCAGGGCCCCCGGGCACCTGGCCATTGTGCCCAATGGGAGAGACGGCCCTGCTGGCTGGTATACATTTGGCGGGCCCGTATACATGGCAGTTCAGTCTAGCAATCTATTAGGAACTAGTGATACCTGCGAATGTTTAAGTTTCCCAGATTGGTACATGGCCATGCCTCCTACATAAAGGGGCGTGGCCGGCAGAATGTTAGAGGTGTGGTCACGTCACAATGGGCGTGATTCCCCATTGCTGTCCTAAGTTCCCCTCCCCCCAAGCACCCTTAACTCAAGGTACACCCTGTCTCTGGTGTGAGCAGTAGCTACTAACGCCAGCAAAGACCAACCTCCCGCCAGTTGGGACAATCACCTCAAATCGGGACTAAATCATGACAGTTGCAAGGTATGCATTAAGACATGAGGCATTTTGTACCTCATACCTCAATGATGTCACAGGTTCCTAGAGGCTGGAAACTAGTTGGACCCACAAGATGGCTTCCTCCACTGTGTGTAAGCAACCGTTTTAAAACACTTAATTCTGGTAATGTTCGCTGGCATTTATATACCGACTGCAATTATCTTATCGTAATAATTTCACCTGGCGCTGCTTAAAATGTGTTATTCAAAATATTGTGTATTCTTGTTATGCCGTCAAAATAACTGGTAGAAATCTGCCCGGTAACTATATAACCAGAATTCAATTATTTTAAAATGATTTTACATATTTTTTGGGGGATATTGAATTTTTATATCTATATTATTGTCTTGGATGCCTGACAGTTTCTTGTATTTACTGATGTACATCTGTTTATCACCATACGACGCCTGTGTGAAGAACACTGAATCTCTTTCCAATCTGCAAATGTACCTACGCACACAGGCAATAGGGGAAAACATTGGAGGACTGTTAATATCAAGGACGTCAGATGAGAGCCGCGTATCTCAGATCCTCCGTCCTGGTTGCCAAACTGAGAGTGGAGCTCGGTGCTTTGATAACTTGACAAATGTTCCAACGATTGACAATAAAAAATCAGCGGAAAATAATTGCGCTCGGTGTATTGGTTGAAAATCTCTAAGCAATAAGTATTTGGACGTGATCTGGAGATGGGGGGAGCTGCTGTTGGTGTCATTAATGATATTTTATACATCTGTTGCGTCTTCCTTAAACAGATGACATTTCTCCTGTTTTGCAATGAATTGAATATTTTAAGAATTGAATAATTTAAATGTGAATGAAAGTTATGTTGTGCACGGAACTGATTTACCTCTTCATTGCCGGTCTTTAAACAGGGACTAGGAATTTAACGGTGTTCATTTTACAATAAGACTGCAGTGCAAACTGGGCAGATTCTTATTTACTGACCAGTCCAATAAAAATGTGATTCTGCAGGGCAATGTCAGGCCAATTCCTGTTTTTATTTAATGTTCCTGTTCGTTTTATGTTTAAGCTAAATATTTTTTCCCTAGTTTGCCTCTCAGCGTGGTCTCTATCTCCTCTAATTTAACCTACCCTTGTCGGCGGGGAAAAAAAACATTTTTCAGGGCTTTAAAAGTGTCTCTTGGTACCACAAGGACGATTATTGCAGAAAAAGCATCAGATTACACACAAACCTCCTACCTGCCTGTGATATCAGAATGACTAATAGAACCAAAAACAGACAACAGTTACATGTCCCCGTATTTTCAATCCAAAACCTTATTTCCCCATCTTACAAACCAATAAACCCAAATTAACAGAAGTTGCAATATGTTCCTAGAACTGTTTCACCTTATTGGTGACCTAGAAGGACGTATGGGTTGGTTACGGTTGGCCTAAGTAAACTTGACGGCACACGGCTGTTCTGTTTGGTTTTTTTTACTTACAAATTATGGGAGCCCTAAATATGGGGCAGCCTGGTGGCTCAGTGGTTAGCACTTCTGCCTCACAGCACTGGGGTTATGGGTTCAATTGCCTACCATGGTCTTGTCTGTGTGCAGTTTGTATGTTCTCTCCAAAAACATACTGGTAGGTTAATGGGCTGCTATCAAATTGACCCTAGTCTGTGTGTGTGTGTGTGTGTGTCTATATTAGGGAATTTAGACTGTAAGCTCCAATGGGGCAGGGACAGATGTGAATGAGTTCTCTGTACAGCGCTACGGAATTAGTGGCGCTATATAAATAAATGATGATGATGATGATATGTGATGCTTTATAGGTCGGTCTTTTGCCACATCTGATCTCGACCTGAACAAACAGCAGAATTTTCAGTCCTCCAATAGAAGATATGAAACCTTTGTACTGGGGTTTAGTTTGAGCACAGAAGGGATTGAAGTGACGTCAGAGATAAGAGAGTTTTATAGAGGCTGCACCGTGTGGTTCTGTGAACATTGAGAGGGTTTGCTGTAGAGGCTGGTCAACTGCACTTGGATGGATTATCTGTTCAGTTCGTGAGTTTACACGGGATTAATAATGGTGGTGAGATAGCAGTTGAGTGGAATTATGTGGATCAGATGCCTTAGACAACAGCAGAGAATTGGTGGACGTTAGAACTAATTATTAAAAGTTGATGAAATGAAAATAATATTCAAATAATTGGACAACACGATTTATCGTCCAGCCAGCAATTTGTACGTGTAATTAAAAGAAATTGAAGATCACAAAGCGTAAGGATCCGCAGTCTCTGTTACACCACAGCCCACGCGGACCTGTTTAGATGCTGATTATTGCCCCCAGTGTTTGATGCGCCTATACGGATTTACACGTTTTGTGGACAAATATAGGTGTGTTCAGCTATAATGGACTTTATTTGTTTCACTTGTGTATATGAGCATAATAGGACTGATGGAGAGTTGGCTACAAAATTGGAGTATGGAAAAATAGCGTGTACGCCGAGCTGTAATCATCTCACGCCGTGTCTAACGCCTCAACAGTACAATATGCACCTGGTGTATGTCAAGTTGTCATCATCAGTGAGTACTTGTACCTGCACTCTAGCAGGTGCAAAAGATAAACCTCCTAACAGGCTCATATGTGATACGGCTTCTACTGGAAACCAGATAAACTCTTAGGACAAAGCAGATGAAGTCTTCACCTATAGCAGCCACCTTTCCCGTAGAAATCGGTATTCTCACGGGTACTCAGATGCCCCCAGGCCTTGTACTCAGAGTAGTAAGAGCTTATCTTAGAAACCAAGTAGCGATTGATAACGGAGGTTGGGCGTGGTAGTACACCAGACGTTATACACAGAATAACCAGTAACGATACAAATGGTCGATGGCAGGCAACGAACAGGAGTATCAGTGGCTTAAACTCATTCAACAAGAAATACATTGTTCCAACTTTTTATAAACTTGACTTGAAGAGTCACAGATTCTAAGCGTTGATCTGTAAAACATTGAAGATCCCTCTACAACTCCTGACCTCTCTTTTATCAGGCAATCACGGAGCGGTCCATGCTGTTTACTCTCCCTCAATAGCAGCGTCAGTGTCCTGTGGGACTTGAATCTAAGTGCCGTGAATTATTTAGTTAAAATACATTTTATAATAAACATACAGCATGCAGAAATATAGATCTCTTGTTTACATTGCAACGAGCGTTACACGAATGGCGTCATAAACAGAGCTGATTGTTACATTTACAGGCATTAAAGCCACGACAAAGGTTATATACGTCGATGGACAGGAAGAGACCTACGCGATTGAACAAGATTCATCGATGATTGCAGGACATTTCTGAACGCTGCGCTTAAGTATATTGCTAATGTCTATATAACGGTATCCAATATATATATTTAATGTTAAAACACTAGTCCGGAGTGTAAATCAATTCCGATTTAGATGGATGACTGTTTTGTAATTACAACGTATTGATTTTGTTATTGTGTGTATTAAGGTAGCTGTAGATCAAGTAACTTCTAAAGTTTAAAAGAACCGACTACGTTACTGCATCTTCCATTACTTACTCATCATAGATAGTGTGGAGGCAGCAATATTGTGATCCCATCCAACGCCGTGCACTGAGAATGCAGCTTATTCCCTAGGAAGCAGCGACATCGCTAAGGAGTGGCGGCCATCTCAGCCGGAATTTTACTCTCCGCTTACCGTATTTCTTCTTGTAACACAGCGTTCAGACAACGGAGGGTTAAACAGGCAGTTGATTTGTACCTATAGGGGGCGTATCATAGCGCATAGTGCACAAAATCACTCTGCGTATGCCCAGAACCGGGCAAACGGCAGTAAACGCAGACTTGTCCGCTCCATCTTCGCACGCAAAGGGCGCTTATGATTTCGGGGTGTGAGCGGGATGGGGAAGTGGTATTTGCTCATAGTCAATGTACAGTAAGGGCGTGCTAAATTAAAGCGCACGCAGCCACGTCTGCCCAAGCTTCGGGCATCTCAAAGTTACTTGCTTTTCTGCCGTATCTCTTGCTCCAGCTATCGGGCTCGTGTAAGTCCTGATCAGTAGTGATGACAGTCTTGTACGCATGCTATAACATGTGTTTGTAATCAGGAGCAGCTGCAAAAATCTTAAGAAATGTATTTCATGATGGGGAAAAGAATAAATAATAAAAAAGAGGGTTTTTTTATTTTTTGCTACTGTTTTATCATTAATGCCTATATTATTAACAGGTGACAATAATTCATTATGCTTTTGGAGGGGTTTTCTGTGTGTATATCCCACATAGATTGTAAGCTTACGGGCAAGGCCTTCTCACCTCTTTGTCTGTTTTACCCAGTTTGTTTATTACTGTGTTTGCCCCCAATTGTAAAGCGCTACGGAATTGGCTGGCGCTATATAAATAAATGTTGATGATGATAATGAAAGGCATTGTACGTACCCTGCTTAGGTAGAGCAAAGCAGACTTACACCTATATTCATCACCAGAACCGTTCCTTGTTGGATGCCGCAGTACACAGAGCCGATTTACGAGCGTTTTAAAACAAACGCACATTGCGCTCAGTGTGTGACCCTTAATGAATCAGGCCCATAGAGTGTGTAGGCATTGGGTAGTGTTGCAGAAAATTAAATATGTCGTGTCTGATAGATTTCACTGATCTTTGACAATTACACACATATTCTGTATTGACAATTATTCCTAAAAATACAAGAGCAAGTCCAGGATTTTATGTTTTGAGGGTGATTTTGGGTTCCACATGTAAAAGACATAATATAATGTTATTAATTGAGCAAACACAGGATTTCGTGGGTGACGTTCAACCCCTATTCATTCGAAAATGCCCCATCTCTTTAATATCTACACATGATAATAATAAATGCACGAGTACAGTGTATATGGATCCTGTCCTGGTATAGTTCATAAACTACACTGTACAATAAATATATGTCGTGAAAGGGAAAGCTCGCCACCTGGTGGTCAATAAAGCAATTGCAATAATTTAAGCAATAAATCTGCATTTTGCTAGACAAAATGTATTGGTTTGCAGATATTTTCTTCGAAATATTCAACTAAAGTAATTCTACATTTTGGTTGTTAATCAATTAGCCTAATAGACATTGTTAACTTACATATCTGCCTACAGCCCACATTTAGAGACCAAAGGGGGTGGGGCCTATAGAGTAAACAACATTGGTCCCAATGCACATAGTGTTTCAGAACTTCTATAAACACCATGAACATGATCCCTCATTGCTGAATTTTATTGGAATTTGTAAAGTCCACAAACCCTGGAGGGGGGAGGGGGAGACTATATTAGTCTATTATCTCACAAAGAGACAAAATTAATATTTAATCTAAAAACATTATCACTTAACAGTCTTAATCTTAATGCTGGTTTTGAGTTGGGTACATTCTTGTCATTAGTCTGTACTTCCAGAAGCAAGATGGTTTTTATTACATTCTCCTCTGTAATTTTGAAAATATTGTAATCTCAACCAGAACCATTATTGTCGTATGATTCCTATTTGATCCCCGCCTATCAGAAACCATTCATCCTATCAACATGAAATGTCAGATGTGGTTTAATTTACATCCTCTTTAGATTTGTGCTTTGCATTGTTTTACAACTGTCCATCAAGATTACCAGTCCTTTGTTCCAGAATGGATACAGAATATTCATCCCCCTCTGTCCTCCAAACAAGATTTAATCAGCAAAAACCTGCCAATCACAAGCTTTCAACCTGCCCCACTTATGTCTAGGTTTCTACCAATCACACTTCATCAATTTACTCAGACCAACCTACATGAAGTCTAATTTATTCATTTCAACCATGAGGAAGCCTTTAACTGGCGAAACGCGTTGGTTACCAAACCAATACTTAATCCTGAGCTTACTGCTTGTATTCTCAGACCCTACACACATCTCAACAACATTTAAAGACATTCGCTGCAAGTGTAGAAGTGTCCGCCGCGTCCACGACCAGGACCGCTATTTGGCTATCTTTGGCTACTCAAGCAGACATCCCGGCACTGACAGAAGGGATGAATTGAGACAGGGAGACCCGGGGAAGATTCCTGCATTGGGGTAAGTTCGGCACACCCCTTCCCACTACTGCTCTCTGGGGAATTTTACTACGGAAAAAAAGATTTTGCAGTGGCTCAGAACCGCCAGAAATTGAGTCTTATCCTATCATTTTAAGAGAAGTGAATTTCTAGGTGTAATAAAACACAACAAACAAAAATCCCTTCTGTAGTAAAGACAATTCTAATGTCCCCACAGTCGCATGATTTCTGCACTTTGAGTTGTACTTCTACTTGCACCTTGCGAGAGCGGAGGGTAGACGGGGACCTTGAACCCGGGGCACCATCAAGGCATTTGGATGAGCTTTAATAATGACCACCAGTTATTGCACCTATGCTACCCGTAGCCTGTCACATGTCCTGGTGATGTCATATACACTGTTCTAATCCGAGACATGAATCCAGGTATAAATTACAGCTGCGGCAACGACCACTGTTGCAAGAGGGTGCAATGGCTGCAGAGCCCAGAAACGGCAATAGTTCCGTCACTGTCCGCACCCACTATCACCTGAGAGCAAGCGCATTGGAGTCGAAACATGGCGCAGGTACATACAACAACGGGCCCCCCGAAAATGTTCCTTTTTTCCCCGCAACTCAGACTTAGGTCCAAGTTGAAAAGTTGGGACAGGTCACAGGATTAAGCAAACAAACGCAAAGGTGCCAGAAAGTCTTTTAAAAACCCAACTAATTACCGTAATTAAAATGATTCTTAGATTTTGGCACTACAACAAAAAAAAACACATCAGGAAAATCATTTGCAATTTGTGCAAGAAGTTTTGAGTGATGAGTCAGTCAACAATGAAAGAGGCCTCAATTTAATCAAAACAGAATTATCCTAATAGGCTGTATCAGTAATGTGCCACCAGCGCTGTACAACTGGCAATACAACAACTATAATACTGTACAAACCGCTGAGGCTTCTCTGGTCCTAGGAGCTTATAGTCTTATGGAAAAGTTGTTAGAACTCGTCCCATTAAAAACCCCCAAGAGTTCAATATGGAAAGATTCTGTTTTAAATTGACAACCCATTATAATGTATATATTTCCAAAACCCTGACACAATTTTGCTACTGAGCCCAGGAATGTCCAGTTATGCCCCTGTATCAGGTATCAATCCATGTAAGTAGGGCAATATAGTACAAGGCCGTCAACAAAATTGCACTGACATACATCTCCTCACTTGTCTCAAAATATCTACCTACTCAACACCTCTGTTCTGCACAAGATCTGCGTCTCTCTTCCACTCTAATCACTTCCTCCCATTCTCGGTTACAGGACTTTTTCTGGGCTGCACCCACTTTATGGAATTCCCTCCCTCGCACAGTAAGACTTTCCTCTGGTCTTCAAACCTTCAAGCGTTATCTGAAAACCCACCTCTTCAAACAAGGTTATGATATTTCTCTACCACCCTCTTAATCTCCCTAGATTACCCTATTATCACCCTCTACACAGCTAACACAAGACAACAACCCTCTGACCAACATTGGTACACACACAGCGCACTCAATACTTTTACCTTTGCAGTCTGGCTGGTCCAGTGTGCAATATGATGTAGCACATGTCCTTGTGTCTCAAACTCCCATTTTCCCATAGATTGTAAGCTTGCGAGCAGGGTTCTCTTACCTCTCTGTCTGTATGTATTACCCAGTATTGTCTTATTAATGTTTGTTCCCAATTGTAAAGCGCTATGGAATTTGCTGGCGCTATATAAATAAATGATGATGATGATGATCTAAGATATGGACTGAGTGAGGCACTTTCACAATATTACTGTACACCTAGACTGTGCCAATTATATCACTGACTATAGTACACAGAGGGGTGAATTCAAGTCTCCGAGAGTGACTCCGGAACAGTTGTGAAGGCTCTCTGCACCGATGTATCAAAAACTGATTTTTCATTGCACTCCACAGTAGTGTGCAGGAAATTCAGCGATGGTCATGTACCTTAATACCCAGAAATGATATGGGCAGTACGATGGTTCAGTGGTTAGCACCTCTTCTGCCTCCCAGGGTCATGAGTTCAAATCCTGACCATGGCCTTATCTATGCGGAGTTTGTATGTTCTCCCCATGTTTGCGTGGGTTTCCTCCGGGTGCTCTGGTTTCCTCCCACACTCCAAAAACATACTAGTAGCAGGGGCAAATGCAGGATTTGTAGACGGGGGTTTCCACACCAAGTCACCAGTGGGCGTGACCAGCATGCATGGGGGCGTGGCTATATTATTAGACAGTGCTTGGCTGCTCTCCAACTCTTCCTATCCCCATAATATACATGGGCAATGTTGCCTACACTACTGTTAGGTGCATACAGCTCTCCCTTTTCAAGCAGAGCCGTGTGAAGCGGGAGCAGGGTTCAGCCACCTCAATTATACAGTGCCCCAGGCTTGGAGGGGGGTTTCCAGGCACTAGGAAACCCCTTGGTGTGCCTATAAGTAGGTTAATTGCCTGCTATTAAAAATTTACCTTGGCGTGTGTGTGTATGTTAGGGAATGTAGACTGTAAGCTCTATTGGGGCAGGGACTGATGTGAGTGAGTTCTCTCTACAGCGCTGCAGAATTAGTGCTTATGAAATAAGTGCAGCTAGACATTGCGGTGATGTCCGGCGACACGTCATATGGAAACGGCTAGGAGAGAAGCGTTTCAGCAGTGATTATGATACATTATCATACAGTACGTGAAAATATAACAAAGCATTTTAAATGCAGAAGTTTAAGAAAAGGTTTGGATGTGATTTTCTGGCCACAAAACCACTAGAGACACCTGTCTGCGTGGACTTGATTTTCCACCAAATTTTGCCCTCACTGATCAGTAATTTTTTGCCCCTTTTTCTGGCACTACCGACTCTTCTAACATTTACCCTTTTGTATATACTGTATGTATGAAATCAACCAGTGGTTCTGTGCAATGTCCCTTATTTTGCAGTACGAATTGCGACATAAGAACTGAAGACAGAACATATATGTGCATTAGCAACAGAAGACTGGAAGTGACTGACAAGTAACATTGCCCCTTCGTTTAAGATTTATATTGTGCCCGGTTCTGCTCGCAGTGCGAGGGGGGCAGGTGATTGGCAGCTTTGTATTACCAAGCGCCCGAGGTAACCCATAAAAATATAAGTGGTATCAGATTATTGATTTTTTTTTTCTCCCTTTTCCCAGAGTCAGCAAATTAGAAAAAGTATGGCGAAAACTCACTGGTCCAGCTACAAATTTTAATTATAACATGAATGATTTTACTTGCTGCCCTTGCATATAAACAAAGGAATAGGTGGCATTCTTACAAACGCGTGTCACTGCCGGCTGACTGATCACACAGAGGTAAGTGCAATGATAAACATTAATCTGGGAATAAATTCTAAACCTAATGTCATATACTCAGTATCTATCTGTGACAGTGTTGGGGAAATATTTAATTTAACCCATCATTAAAATGATGACAGTTTTAATTCTGGTTAATCAGGACGATTCCTGGGGTTATGGGCAGGGACGGCCGAGGGGAAGATCCGGCCCTCTGGCAAAGAAATCTCCCAATCAAGGACAAAGCCTGAGGGGTGGGACTTTGTGGACCAATAGGAAGCCACAAGCTCTCTGCTATTGGTCCATGCAGGCACCTGCCCCCGTTTTGGTGTAATCTAATTGGCAGTGGTATAATTATAATGGGCGCAGGGTGTGTAGTGCACACAGGCCCATGAGTCAAGTGGGTCATACGCCCAGGGCACCTGCTACAGGGGGCAAAACGCAGGATTTGTAGAGGGAGGGTTTCCACACTACGCTGCCAGTGGGCATGACCAGCATGCAAGGGGGCGTGGCTATAATATTAGACAGTGCTTGGCTGTTCTCCAACTCTTCCTATCCCCATAATATACATGGGCAATGCTGCGTGCACTACTGTTAGGTGCACGCAGCTCTCAATTTTCAAGCAGTGTGAAGCGGGAGCAGGGTCCAACCACCTCAATTATACAGTGCCCCAGGCTTGGGGGGGGGGGGTTTCCAGGCACTAAGACCCCCCCCTCGGTTTTCCTATGCAAAATAAGCATACATTTTTATTAACCAAAGCAATATAGGCAACATTTAGCAGATTCTCGCCTTCAAATCAGCATGGATGTTTTGCAAATATGCCATCTTGACATGACAGTGGTCAATACGGCCAATATTACCGGTCAACTGACCACATCAGGTTGGTGGCTCCTCCCACTACACAGGCTCCAAACCTCTCAGGGCTACAGACTGGTCAGAGGCCTCTGACCGCATCCGAAAAGAGCGCCAGAAATATGGCGGCGTCACCTGTTGAGGTAGAGTCTGAAAGTGTAATCCGCCATTAATATCAAAACACCAAGTGATGGAACTTCTCATGGCAGAGCAATGTTGCATCACTTCGAAGACTTCGGAAACGCCCGCCGAGGTGCCCTGACGCTGTTCCGGAGGCATATTTTGTCATTTGGCCAATGCCGAATGGATCAAAAATAGAGCAACATTCACGGCCCATCCTGTGTTGCCTAAGAATACAGTCAGCACAATTAAAGAATAATACATTGCTGACAAACATTTATCGATAAAAGTCAATGACATGGGGATGTGAGCCTGAATTTTGCAAACATATGGCAGAATGCAGCAATGATCAGCCAAGGAAAAGTAAGGCAATACAGATCACACTACTCCCACTTTAAATAGATCCCATAGAAGATGTGCGTGTCATTTATCAATGTGTAGGAGAATAAGAATTTCACAAGAAAAATGTAAATGCAGAACAAATGATCTGTATGGCCTTGTGTTGTGGAATCTGTATAGGGCAGGTCGGCCTAGGGTGGGCATCTTATTGACTGTAGTTAACTTGAGAAAATGCGCTCATCCCACGTATGTGTTTAATAAATAGCCAACGCATTTGTGTCATAAAATGCAAGAAAGTATATTAGTCAGTCCTATTAAAAATGCTCTTACCTTACTCTGGGCAGCTTTTCAAAGAGCCTACATTTACTGGGTCACACATAAAACTGCAAAACCTAATTATTTTTCACATTGATAATGGAGCAATCAGTCTTCTCTTCGGATATCCCGTAAAAAGCCATAAATATCAATATGTGAGTCTCGTCTCAGGTCAGTCATATCTTCAGTGCAATATCCAGAACTGCATCTTACTTTTTATTATAATTATAAAATATAATGAGGACAAAGCTGTTTTCTGACCAGTGGCTTAAAACAATCTGAGTCCAGTTCACCTGTACGATCACCGCAATGAAATTCCAGTCTCACGAATTTGAGAAGCAAATACATAGAATCCTCCTTTTTTGAAGATGTTACATCTGACATACGAGGGGGGTGGGACTCGGCTTAGTAGCCTATTAGGAACATTTTAAAGGAAAAAACTGCAGGTAACCCAGTGACCGAGAGGCGGACCTAGACGTAATTTTTAGAGGGGGCAGATGCCCCCTACCCCAGCCAGTCCCTGCTGATATATCATGTTACTGCTTGTCTAACCTGTGGGGAAAGGAAGGGGGATGAAAGTGGGACAGATTCAGAGGAGATCGTTTAGGAAGTGCAAAGAAAAAACGGGGTAAATCACAAAATCGAATTTTTTGTTGTTGTCCTCAATTAGCACAAGTGTGACTAGATTTCTGCCAAAGGGCATTGGGTTGGCAGAGGAGGGGCGGTTTGAAGAGGTTGAGGGGTGGACATGAGTGAGGACAATGCCCGTTAAGTACAGAGTAGGTACCTCTGAAACAATTGGTGAGACAATTCTAATATGCAGAAACCTTACCTGATGCCAAGTCTAATCTGCAGAGCCATACCTTGTGCCAGGGCAGAGTCATATCTGGTACCATGTACAATATAATTTCACTGCTAGTTTTGGCACAAGCCCTGAACTGAGCTCTGGCAGCTGGTTGGATTTCAGTGCAGGACAGTGATTGAACGGGCTGATAAACGCTCAGGACTTGTGGGAGGAAGAGCTGAGGCTGCTGGGAAGGAGCGGAGGTGCAACTGCCAGCAGGAACCACTAATTATCCAATATTTTATAAAGAGAGCAAAACAAACTAAAAGATTCATTGGGGGCCCTCATGGCTCTCCTGCCCCTAAATGACAGGCCTGATATGGAGCTATTTTAGGGCATATATAGTGACAATATTAGTATATATAATTAGGCATGGGCAGGGGAGCCTCCTTCTCAGCCCCCTGATTGCTCAGGTCACCAGCTGTTCACTGCATGAGCAAGCGGGGAAACCGACATGGTGAAAAAAGTAGGGACAACAGAAGAAGAAAACTACCTCTTCCGACCCCCACCCCTCTCAATTTTATAACTGCAGGAAAGACCACCGGACTCATTCTGTGACCAGCGTCCAAGCTGCTGGGTGAGGTGGCGAGAAGCATGTCGGGGGCCGGTGCAGGACATGAAAGGAACAGCCCTTGGCAGGGGCAAGTAATGTATGTGCTGGACACTGGGGTCAATGGGCTGTTTATGATGGATAGCGGTATATGATATTTACAGTAATGAGTTTTTGCTATATCTGACATATTAAGGGTCTATGTATTAAAGCAGAGCAGTGAATATCATTATGCAGGGCTGCAAATCGCAGTGATGAATACTGACGCAGCGGTGTAATACCCTAAGCCTGGGCTGCTCTGGGAGACTCAGCGAAGTCCCCCCTCCAGCACAAACTCTTTTTACTATTTACCGGCAGCCTAGCGCTCCTGGTGAATGGAGGATCGCCACCTTGAGATGAAAAGCTTGATGCATTGCGGAACTTCGCAGTAATAATCTATGGGGACTGCGTTAAGGAACGATAAATGGGCTATGGCAGAAGAAATCTTTTTCTCCTGCCATTAACCCTTCGTAAATTGTTCTCTCAGGTTTTCTGGCTGATCACACTTCAATAGAGACCCTAAATATTTTTGACTATGGGCAGCACGGTGGCTCAGTGGTTAGCACTTCTGCCTCACAGCACCGGGGTCATGAGTTCAATTCCCGACCATGGACTTATCTGTGCAGAGTTTGTATGTTCTCCCCGTGTTTGCGTGGGTTTCCTCCGGGAGCTCCGGTTTCCTCCCACACTCCAAAAACATACTGGTAGGTTAATTGGCTGCTAGCAAATTGATCCTAGCGTGTGTACGTGTGTGTGTTAGGGAATTTAGACTGTAAGCACCAATGGGGCAGGGACTGATGTGAGTGAGTTCTCTGTACAGGGCTGCGGAATCAGTGGCGCTATATAAATAAATGGTGATGATGATAATGATGATGAATACTGCACTGTTCTCGGAGCTACGCAGGGTGCACTCGCTAGTCCTTTAGTACTTAGTAGTTTAATTTTTTGATAATTTTTTTCAATGTTCGGCACACCAACGTAGCACATTAACCGTTTGTCCGCCATGCTGATTTAGACCAGTTGACGGGTCTACCTCTAGCTTGGCTACCGAAATTTTAGATCACAAAAAAAAAATCACTGATGGAACTTTAACATTTAGGCTCATCCTTTTCATTTTAATATCGGGTGAAGATTTAGTTTGGCATTTGGCACATGCTTCTGTAAAAATATTTGTCCGGACCTAACATATGGATTCGGTTCCTGACGTTTACAAGATAAGACGCGACGCTGTAAATATAAAGCCAGTTGCTAGTGAGGATCGACCAGCTGTTTCTTAATCAGTTAACTAGTTCTATATTCCCATCTCTCCTCCAGTTCTGTAGGTGTTGTGCTATTGGCTGACCCTTCAGTCCATGGTTAGCGGAGGTGTGAGAAATCCAGCACATAGGGATGGGGACGTGAGGCTGGGGGCCAAGATTCTTTAGTGTCTGCAATTGTGCCAAGACATGAATGAGAGGTGAAGTGTCAGGAGGAGCACAGCAGGATTCCCTAACTCGGCTGTGTTTATATAACACATGACTCCGTTATAGGATATGTTTACTGGAACCGCGCCATCGGGTTTCTGTGGACTGTGGGGGAAAAGAAGGGAAGTATATAGTGACAGATACAGCTAATGGACGATTTCAAAACATAAATATCCTTACAGGGCTACATTGTGCGACAGCCCAAACAATGGCACCTGAGATAACGACAACAGCGCCGACGGATGGCAGATTTATGGCTCTTATTATATGCCAGCCTATGCCAACCATAATTATATTAGTTCTGCTTAATCATTGATTACATAATCATTAATGAAAATAATTAACAATTGTACACAGCAGGGTGCATTTATAAAAACTGGTGAACAGGATGTCTGCTTTCATTTCCTAAACTTAGAAATGTCAGTTTTGTTTGTATTACAATAAATTCACTGTTTAAGCACACACTACAAAAATATTGTACACATAGAACACAATGGACCTGATTCGTTAAGGAAAGTAAGGCAAAAAAATAAAAAGTTTTCTCCTGGACAAACCATGCTACAATGCAAGGGGTGCCAAGATGCAAAGTTACTCTTTTTTTTGCTTTACTTTTCTTAATGAATGAGGCCTAATATATGTATCCCGTTGTCATATTTATTTCAAGGAGGGAGCGGGGGGCACATAATTCTAGCATGTTTCTCATACTTTCAAGCGTTCTCTGAAAACCCACCTCTTCAGACAAGCTTATAATATTCCTTAACCACCCTCTTAACCTCACTACATTACCCTATTACCATCCGTTACACAATTTCACACAAGACAACTACCTCCTGACCAACATTGTTGTGTGACAGGATCATTTAGCTTATGGGTCACTTTTACCTTTGCAGTCTGGCTGGGCCGAAATGCAAAATGTAGACGTAGCCTCATGTGTCAAACTCCCATTGTCCCATAGATTGTAAGCTTGCGAGCAGGGCCTTCTCACCTCTTTGTCTGTTTTACCCAGTTTGTTTATTAGTTTACTGTGTTTGTCCCTAATTGTAAAGCACTACGGAATATGTTGGCGCTATATAAATAAATGATGATGATATTTAAGGAGTCAAAACATAGAGCCTTACCCTAATATGCACAATCTCTAAGCAAATACATAATTTCTTACAGAAACAAATACCGATGTAGTTATCACACTTACACGTTTCTTTCATTCTTTATATTTTCACTTATAGGGCAAATGTAAGTCACAGACAGAAATCCCTTAAATCAATGAAGGTCTGACAATCAAGGCTTACTTTCACATTCCCATCTTTTGAGCCTTTTAAATCTCAACTTCATCATAAATATTGATTCTACCAAGACCCTCCACAACTATGTCAATTTATTTTTTTGTGTCATTTAAATCAAAGTATATCATTTTATGCAAAGAAAGCAAGTGAAAACTAAGTGGTACAGAGTCTTCAACCACTTTATTACACATATGAGCAAGACAGCATTTGATAGACATGACGAGCAAATTACATAAGAAGACAAACATAAGCAAATAGTATTGTGTGTGTAGCAGGATAAAATATCCTCTGTGATTTATCAGAGATATAGAAAAAGTTTTCCTTTCCAGTTAGGGCACCCACTATACTGGCCAACATAAGGTCTAACACAATTCTACAAGGTCGCCGTTTAAATGACAGACATTCCCACAGTGATCTTTTGAAATGATCTTGCAGTTTCATTTATAACTTTTTCTAGGTTTCTGTACACTGAATAATAATCTAACTTCATTAGCGCTGCCTACTTCATACATGAGGAATTACTATTTCCTACTGGGTGAGTTCCATTGTTTATGAAGCGAACTAAGCCAGAAATAGAAGTGGCTAAATATTTGGCCTTAGTCCATGATCACTTTTGCAGCTGATCTGTTGTTTCTACCACTGTTCTCCTGCACGAGTGCTGGGAAAAGTCTGTTTAAGTGAATGGGATAAGTGTGATAGGTATAACTCCCATAGAATGGTAAGGTGTGTGACCATATAGCCAACAGATGATTTTTTTTTAGGGTTTGGTATACTGTAGCTAGATAACAATTGAGTAAAAGGCATTGGTAATAATATCATACAAATCCTCCATGAGGCAAACAATGACATTGTCATGGCAAATCGTCTTGTTGTGTTGTTGCAGATTCTCTTCAAGCTTCTAAGCATCTAAGGTCACTGCCACTTAGGTGAAGGTAGGATATAGATAGGTTACTGTGCCCTATAATATGTACAGTCCATTGCACCAAACAATATACTTTCCTCTTTACCAGTGTGTCTTACAAGAATTGCAGTAAGTAAGGTGGGAATTCCATTCTTTGACTATAGTACACTTAGGGGAAAATTCAATTCACCGAGAAGTGGGGCAGAACGGTGGCTCAGTGGTTAGTACTTCTGCCTCACAGCACTGGGGTCATGAGTTAAATTCCCGACCACGGCCTTAATTGTGTGGAGTTTGTATGTTCTCTCTGTGTTTGCGTGGGTTTCCTCCGGGTGCTCCGGTTTCCTCCCACACTCCAAAAACATACTGGTAGGTTAATTGGCTGCTATCAAATTGACCCTAGTCTGTGTGTCTGTGTGTGTGTTAGGGAATTTAGACTGTAAGTCCCAATGGGGCAGGGACTGATGTGAGTGAGTGCTCTGTACAGCGCTGTGGAATTAGTGGCGCTATATAAATAAATGGTGATGATGATGATGAAGTGACGCGGAGTGACTCCAGAACGGTCGTGAATCCGCTCCTCTGCGATGTATCTTCATGGATTTGTCCTTCTCTCCCACAGAGGTGCGCAGGAAAATGAGAAATGTTCGGGTACCCAGAATTGAGCGCAACCGGACATCACCATGATATGTTCCGGCACAACGCAGAAACCTGATTTAAATGTCTTTGCTTTAGTGACAGCTACGCCCAGGCACAAGGATTTTGTCTGGATGAAGGACAGTAGTTATCTGAAATGTGTGGATCCAGATATTCAATCCTTGGCACTTGACAGCTGTATGTGTGGTCAGCAGTATCTAATATGATAGTATCACTGAACTAGTTACCAGAATTCAGCTTTGTGAGATGGAATATCATCGTTATTAGTATTCGTCATAGTTTCCCATATCAACCATTCATGTTTCATTCATTTAATTTCCACTACCTTGATTGGAATAAATATCTTATTTGTTGTTGGGTTTTATCTCCACTCTCTGTTGGCCGCAGGCATGGATTAAAGCTCTGGCATGTCTTTTAAGAGTTCCCATTCGGACATATGTTAAACCGGTTTAATATGTCTGCTTATATGTAGTTTATCTGTGTACCCGCTGTAGTCAAGTCCTATCGCGTATAACGGGGTAAGTAGAGGATTGTTGTAACCAATAAATCACAACCGTCAGCAGCTGTTTCTAAAATTCATCTAATAAGTTAATATTTATTCCCATCAGTCTTTTATTTTTACAGTTACAAGTCTTCTTTACCTACCGTACCCCCTTACGTTGTATCTGCGGGTAGCTGGCTAAAATCTTATTTTATGCATGTACATGTATGCCCATATTAGGCAAATGAGATAATATGATATATCCTCATGGTACTATGTTGCCCCCCCCCCCCACCCATGACTTTGACACCCCAATACATGGTGCTAAGCAGGAGAACCGTGAGACTTGGCAGGCCTAGGGAAATACTGACCACATAAAGCCCCCAACTGTCCCAATTTAGTCAGGACATTTATGATTTTGGGGTACTGTCCTGCCCTCCTTCCCCCCCGACAGCTAGGACATTTGTCCTGACTTCCTGAAATTTTGAGAAGATTGTCCCGCTCACCAATGCTCTGCCATTCGTGGATTCCGCAGTGGAAGGGTGTTTCCAGGGAAGGTGAAGGGACTTCCAAGACACACCTCTAGAAGGGCGTAGACACGCCTCCACTGCAACAGGACAATGCCCCATGTTGGGATCTATGCACACAGAATTTCCAACATTTACAAACATGACTTGAATGGTATCGCTCAGAAAAACTGGATCGAAGAAGCCCAATAATGTCGTAAGACAAGTTTAAATAGAAGTTGTTAAAATGTAACTTGTAGTCACAGAACTAGATGTGCATGTAAAGGGGTCACATGTATCGTTTACTTCCTGTTCTTAGTCAAGATAGAGATTATTTTGTTACAAGATGTCTACAATTATCAACATTTCCCATATTCTGACACATGTAATCTTCAGTCTGTTTTTTACCATTGTGCGAAGATATTACTCCTGTTACTCCTGTGTGTAGAAGTCAATGACACCATAATTCTAAGTCCAGAGTAATCAGGTTGAGCTATTATTATTCTTTCGTTGTCACAATGAGCGTTGGGGATGGTAAGACTCTTTATTGAATACACATTAGTCCGGCTTTTCCATATTTCTGTTTCGGTTTCAGTAACATGAAAGTCTTCAATCCTGGAGATGTTAATACAATTGTCACAACTCATTGGACGGGGCAAATTATCTAGTACTAATTACAGACTTCATTTAACCCCTTCTCCCCTGAGCTGTTCCTCTTGTACCATGTAGCGTCGATTCCCCTAAGGATGGGCACACGGGTGGATTCTGCTTCTCTCGGTGACAGGTTAACAATGGGAGCCTGTTGCCGCGGTGGTCAGATGACTACGACCAGCGACAGGGCCGGTGCTACTTTTAGGTGAACTCAGATGATTTCCTAGAGCGCCAACATATCGGGGGGTGCTAGAAACACTGAATGAGTCTGATTATTTCAAACAGACACACGCCCTCATTCCAAAAAACATCTTCAGACCTGAACCCTCATTTTATACATATAAAATATAGTCTCGATCCCATGGATAAGTAAATAAAACAGCAAACCTTGTGCAAGGGGACCTATGACAAATGCCTAGCTGCCCCCCACTCCACTGCGTAGGGGGAGAAGTATAAAAACATGGCTTCCATCTTTGAGCTAGGGATCCTAACTGACCTGTGGGTTTGGTTCTTCAAGTGCGGTGTGTTGTGGGACCTGATTAAATGAGTGGCCCCAGCTTTGGGGTCTACACACCCAGTGAAGTCAAATAGAGGACCGGATGAAAATGACGGACACTGGCCTATTGCTGGGGCCCTATCCATGTTTCCTGGAGGCAGGACAGGATATCGGTTCACAGATTATTGCTGATGACACTAAATTAATTAAATTGAATTCTCCACAGCTTTCCATATTCCCTGTGCCATTGGGATATATCTAAGATAAACCACTCGTTGTGGGAAAATAAGTACCAGCATGCCCTGCCAGTCAAACAGTGGAGAGTTAAAGGTGAGTTAAGCATAGAGTAAAAAAAATATATACAAATAAAAACCAAATAAAAGAAAAAACACTCCTAAAAAAAGACTTACCAACCCTCGTTTTACATGTTGTCTAGAAGTGTTGCTCAGTCAAAATCCAATGGATACCTTGGAAAAAAAAGAAAAACTTCTTTTCTCTCCTGATTTGCTGTAGTCCAAAATCACGAAAAAAATACTAAAAGCAGAAAAAAAATCAAAACAACTAAATAGTCTCCCTAGCATTCGATTGGCCAAAACTTAAGAAATTTTCAGGGCAGAGTCCCTGATATAGAGATTTTTGTTTTTTTTGTTGTTTTTTTGGTTTATGAATTCTTTTTTGACATCATGGTCTGTGGTGTAAATGTTTATAATGTAATGAGTTGTGAATAACATTCAATGGTCAGCGGATAAATAACTTATAATGTTATATAAGGCGCTTTGTTTTGTATGAAAAAGATACCAGTACAGAAAGGTTCCGGAACTCATGCTCAGTCACAGGTATTAGAGAATTAAAAAAATTAAAGAATTTAAACAATGGTGGCGGTACTGAGCACCGCTGAATACCATCAGCAAAAGAGAACTGGAAATATATATATAATAAAAAGCAGCAACGAGCTGGATACAGCCATAAAGACCACCATCCTCATCATGACAAAGCATAATAACAGACAATGAACATAATAACAGAAAAATTAATGTAATCAAGCATAATATCACATACATGGTTAGTCAAGGGTTAACAGTTACAGCTTGCAAGGGCACCGGTACAAAATAAACGCATGTCAGTAAAGAAACAACAAAGAAAAACAATCATCGTAAGACATGGCATCAGGGATGTACAAGGCGGACAGACATGAGACATAGGGTAGAATGGACCCTACATGTCAGAGCTAACATTTTGGAGGGAGGGGGGTATTGAGAGACAGTGGGACACAAGTGGATGTGGTGGACATAGAGCGAGTGGACATGAGGGTCTAGGATTGCGTAGAGTAGACAGGTATGAAGAGCTGGGTTTTGAGGGAGCCTTTGAAGGATTGTAGATTAGAGGAGAATCTGGTAGGGAGAGGCAAGAAGTTCCATTGGTGGGGAGCAGCACGGGAGAAGTCTTGGAGATGGTTCTGGGAAGAGGTTATAAGAGGGGAAACGAGTTGGCAGTCAGAGAGCTCAAGCAGGGGGGTAAATCTTGAGACGAGGTAAGAGGTATAAGGAGGGTAGGTGTTAGTGAGGTCCTTACAGATGAGAGTGAGTCAATAAAGGGATTTACAGAGCGGGGCAGTGGCTGAGGAACGGGAGAGGAAAGGAAATAATGAGCAAGTGGACCAGAGTTTTTGTGAGGAAGGGACGTGTTTTGGCAATTTTGTGGAGGAGGAGGCAACAAGCCTGCGAGAGGGGCTGAACGTGATGGGTGAAGCCCCTGTATGGAGGGGAACAGGGGAGAGAGTGATGTTGTCCATGAGACCTCAGGAGGTTCTTCATCTCCAGGAGATCAGTTGTCCAAACAGGATGGCAAAGTTGTCCACTTGGATCCCACCTAAGGGAAGACCACTGGACCCAGAGACCTGCGCCCACAGATGCACCACACCAACTTGGAACTTGTCAAGAGCAGATGCTTAGACCCACTTGATGAATTCAGCCACTGCCAGGTGAATGACACAATAACATTTCTATATGCAGACACTCAGGCGACAGAGAGACTAAGGGACTATAATTGCAGCTCAAACTAGAAGCCAATCGCAGAGCGCTATAACCTTTTTCTGAATTATATTGAGACGAGAAGCTCATGTCAATTGCTAAGAAAGAAAAGACATTTATATCAAAAGTTGAACTAAATATAGTTTTTGGCTTGGAAAAGCCCATTAACAGCGATTAAACATTATACATTTTTATATGATTAATAGTAACTTTGCAGAGTATATATCAATTACAATAATCTGACACTGTATTTATTGTATTGAAAGTAGATTTATTATAGAGAATATTCATTTAACTTACAAAACTATAAATTACTATTTCTAAATATTGCAAGAAGGGGAAGTAGTTGAAGTTTATCTTACTGAGAAATAGGGAATCCGTACAGTGGTGAGTACTTCACTGGTTGTACGGTTTATTAACCTCCTATTTTTATCTCGATGTCCACACTTGTTAATCCCTTCTCTCTCCTCTCCCATTAAATAGCATAATCATAATGTTTTTTGGGCTCTCGTTCTGGTTTGGGGGTCCCGCCTCTCTCTGGGTTAGGGCATAGGCAAACAAAGGGGGGTTTTCTAGTGCCTGGAAACCCCCCTCCAAGCCTGGGGAACTGTATAATTGAGGTGGCTGGACCCCGTCCCCGCTTCACACGGCTCTGCTTGAAAAGGGAGAACTATGTGCACCTAACAGTAGTGCACGCAGCATTGCCCATGTATATTATGGGGATAGGAAGCGTTGGAGAGCAGCCAAGCAGTGTCTAATATTATAGCCACGCCCCCATGCATGCTGGCCACGCCCACTGGCAGCGTGGTGTAGAAACTCCCGTCTACAAATCCTGAGTTTGCCCCTGCAGGGGTCTCCCTTTCTGAAGATAGGAGCAGAGCAGTCGCCATCCTCGACATCTGCCCTAGAGGCCGCACTTGCACCCATTGGCCTATGGTAGATCAAGACGAATCACGCATCGATCGAGGGTCGGTAAGTAGTGTTGTAGTCTACAGTGTTGTTTCCGCCTGTTGTTTAGCGTTAATATGTATTTGTTCTTTTTAGTTTAGCCTAGGCTTAATCCACCCATGGCTCTCTAGTCTCAGGTGACTTACTCCTATCCATATCCCAATCGCATGAACCATGAAATGCCACCTGCAGAATTCATAATTAAGCCCCATACCTAGGGACAGAGGGTGACTGAATTATGAACCCCCCGGGTTATACGGAAACTTCCCCTTCGACCACTGGTAATGTGTATAACAATGTATTGGATGCTTACTGTCATATTTCTAAGGACATCCTTTATGTAAATAAATGGTTTTAGTTGAAGTGTATACAGCTTAGGAGTGTTGTAAATAGGAGTGTTATAAAAGGACAAACAACTGATGAGAGGAGTAGCACTATATTTTATTACCCTATGGGAACGTCCTGCATGCTCCTATCCATGGTTTAAGGATCCCTCATATACAAAAACATAACTTTGATTAAAAAAAAAAATAGAGAAACTCCGAAATGCCCCCCAGAGAGCTGATTGCACATGCCCCTGCTCCATCCGTTCATTTCTCTGGTTTGATAAATATTCAGCACCCTGCCCCCAGCGCTACAATGAAGTACTTGCAAGACCTAAGTCACAAATCTATCCTTGACAAGCTGACACCTACAATATAAATGATTGACAAGATGGTTACTGGCATTCAAATAGTTAATCTGCTGCCATCTAGTGGTGGAACAGGGAAACACACAAAACAGACAAAGCGTTTGAATCTGTTCTTGAGACACCACTGCATGCCAACTCACTCTCAGTTATTGCCTATTTTTCGAGGGACAATACAAGGTTTTGAAGGGGTTTTTTTCCACCCTACCTGACACAGTCCCTGTTTTGTAACATTATCCAGTTGCAGTAACTATGCCTTAATATGCTGCAGTGAGTGTAGATAATAAGAGCCGATTAGCAAAGTACCCCGGGGAATTGTATGCAATGGAAACTTTTAACACAAAGACACTCTCATATAATGAAAGATAAACATAATAATTTAGTGTTTGTGTTTTTACCCAGTGATATATAGACCTCTCTTTGTAGGGAAAGACGCTGTACTCTAAATACCGGCAATTATTTATGAGTCATTCCCTATTGCACAGTAAAGACGTATAATGTTCAAGTGTATATTTAATGTATGTCCATATATTACTGACCTTAGCGTATGATCCATTCATTCTCCAAAGATAAGTGTCAGTCAACATGAGACTCAGAGTTATCAGGGGTGAACGTGATGACAGCGTTTGCTTTGGGTCCGTGAAGTTGCAGAATTTAATTTGATTGAAATGTACGTTAATGTACAGATGGCGCTATTTATCAAAGGGCCACGGGTTCTTTCGCTGGCGAAAGGGATTTCAGACGGGGCGATAAGTGACACCAACGGAAAAACCCCATGATGCTATCCACAGTAATGCCTGCTCTGGAAACACCGCTCAGAATGGCAGAATACATTAAAATATGTCTTATTTGTAGAGCAAAGCATCATCATCATCATCATTTATTTATATAGCGCCAACATATTCCGTTGCGCTTTACAATTCGGGACAAACATAGTAAACTAATAAACAAACTGGGTAAAACAGACAAAGAGGTGAGAGGGCCCTGCTCGCAAGCTTACAATCTATGGGACAATGAGAGTTTGACACATGAGGTTAAGTCTACATTTGCAGTCGTCCCAGCCAGACTGCAAAGGTAAAAGTGACTCATAAGCTAAATGATCCTGTCACACAACAATGTTGGTCAGGGGGTAGTTGTCTTGTGTGAAATTGTGTAACGGATGGTAATGGGGTAATGTAGTGAGGTTAAGAAGGTGGTTGAGGAATATTATAAGCTTGTCTGAAGAGGTGGGTTTTCAGAGAACGCTTGAAAGCTTGTAGACCAGAGGAAAGTCTTATTGTGCGAGGGAGTTAATTCCATAGAGTGGGTGCAGCCCGAAAAAAGTCATGTAACCGGGAATGGGAGGATGTAATGAGTGTGGATGAGAGACGCAGATCTTGTGCAGAACGGAGTTACCGAGTTGGGAGATATTTTGAGACAAGAGAGGAGGTATATTGGTGCAGCTTTGTTGATGGCCTTGTATCTTTTAATACTTTTAATACTGTAGCTTTTACATAATGTTTACCTAATACAATAGATTAAGTCATGGTTATTAATGCAAAAAAACAACAACAACATTATATACTCTTTGAGTCACATATTATATATAATGTTAATTATGTGTCTTTTTAAATTCTATTTAACTTTTTTTTAAAAATAATATAAAGGAACTGAGACTCTAGACTGGCCCACACACGCGTACGATGGAGACTGGCGAAATAAAGGGGTAACTTACTATCTCCGCTCCGAGCCATTATCGCTGGGGTGACAAGGTAACGTCCAGTTGCCTCAGCAATATTTTTTTAAATAAATGTGGGCGATATGTTAGGTTTTTTTTTATCGATGCAAAAATTTTAATTTTAATAAATAGGCCCCTATGTCATGCATTTGGCAGTTGTTGAAAACTGTAATGCAATTTATGGTAAAATTACAGTGAACGGTTTAATGTGAGTTAATGTGAATTGGGGATTTATTTTGTATTTTAATATAGATAGTGCTCCGTTCTGCCAAGTGTGTCTCTGATTTGCAGGACAGTCTTTATTTTATAGGTTTTTATGGATCATCGTTCCACTTCTCTAGCACAATGTACTAAGTGCAAATGTATCTATTTTTAGCTGCATGGAACATATGGATATTACCCTGCATACTAGAAGCAATTCTCAGTATAGACGGCTGCTCAGTGCAACTTCTATTGTTGCAATATACGGCATGTGCTCTTATTCTGCAATTTTCCTCTGTGTTATAGATAAAGTGTCATGTCTACCTGGCAATCAGAGTTCTCAACACTTAACAAGCTCCTATTTGTAAGAAGAACAAACTTCTTCTCTCATTGGTGGCCTGAGAATAAAGACGTGAATTTTTATTGGGACTTTGGCAAAGAAGCGCAATTCTAAGGCGCGCTCCGAGCAATAAAGCTTCCCACACACAACGTTTCGCATGTACTTAATAGTCCCACGGCTCCCTCTCTTTCTCATCCCTTCTTCCCTTCTCCCCCTTGCTCAACTCCGTCTCCGTTTCTCCCGTCTCTCCGTCTCATCCATGTGTCTGTCTGTCTTCCCCTCCCTTTAGATTGTACGCTCCTTTGAGCAGGGCTCTCCTACCTCCTGTTTCCATCACTTTTAACTGCGCTCTCCAGCTACTCAGCTCACCTCCTCTCGGTCCCTCTGCCCTCTGTCTCCTCTCGCTTCTCTCCGCTCCCCTCAGTGACTCTTTACCTGTCATCCGTGCCCACCCTCTTGGGCCATAGTTACCTGCCTGTACTCACTTTTCCCCTCCCTCCCTCTCTTTCATGCTGTGCCTGAGCCCCCAGAGTTATAGTGCTTACTGTTACTTGTACTGTGCTGTTTCACCTTGTACTGTGCCATTGTTTGTCCTTGTACGGCGCTACGGATACTTTGTTGCGCCCTATAAATAAAAATTAATAATAATAATAGTCCGGATGTCTCCTCACTCTCATAATTTACCCAAGTCATAAATTAGGCTTAAACAAACAGTATTTTAGAAGAGAAACAGAAACTTTTTTATTATGAAAGGGGTGGTACTCACATGCTCAGAGGTTGGAGTTTTGTGCCGTGCACCTATGGAGATTTTTACAGCTATCCACACGCACTTCTAGTTCGTAGAGGTGACTGCTGAGCTCACCTTGATGATGTCTGGGGTCCATCTACAAACTTCCTAACATTTATAGATGTTAAATCAGGGCAATAGACTACGTTTGATACGTCCAAACCTCCTCAACTTTTTAGCGAAACTCGGCCCACTTCAGTTTAAACTGTGCACGTTTTGAGGTCCACAAATCGGGACCGTCCCCCCGAAATCTGGACAGTCGGGAGGTCTGTATCTAGACGCACTAGAGCAAAACTAACGCATTTTGCGCTTCAAATGCGATTAATAAATTAGGACATATGAATCTGTATAGAAATAAACAACAGTATGGAAATTATTCAAATTATTCTCATTTTAATATTTTCTCTTTGTCATTGTTTCAGTATATTCCTTAGAGGGAATATAAAGCTGATATTCCTTACTATCTGTGTCTGTCGATGTATGTCAGAGCGGGCGTATATTAAACAAATCTCTGCAGTGACTGGATTAAGCATTTAGGTTAAAGCATTACGTTTCCAGCGTATAATAATAGCGATCACAATGATACCACAACATTAAGCAGAAAAAGCTGCTCGTTCCTCACTAACATGTGATTTTCATTTTTACATGTCATGTTTGAAAAACTGCACAAATAAAACAAATTAGATGCAATTTAGAAATTAAGTACCACATTAATTATATATTTAACCTCTAGTGTGGCTCATTTAAAATAGACAAATTAAGCATATGTAGCCTAGCAGTAATACAAGCCGGGGGCCCCAGTCACGTCATGAGGCCACACAAGTAAAAAAAAAAAAATTTACTTTTTTTTTTTCTTTTTCTTTTTTAATTTAAAGCACCAAAAATAAACATAGGAAGGGCTGGGGGCTGACAGAGAACCAGCACCCTTTTCTGTATGGCCCAAGTTTTTCAAGACCACAGCTGGCCTAAGAAGATTACGCCCCACCATTGCTATACGCTTCCTGGTGGTTAGAAACTCTATTTATTAAATGTGAACGTTATTAATTTAATGCCGGGGCTAGTTGGGTGGAAGGAGGTCTAATAATTTAAAATGGGTGGTATTGATCGAGTGTTCATTGGGGGCAGGGAGGCCTTGGGTGTTTGTTCGTTGCTCGGCTTTCCAGGAGATGAATATCACTTGTCTTTTTATCCAAACAGGTCCCAAACATTTTATGATGCAGGCAGGCATCAACTAAGCTTAAGACACAAGCAACATCAGCAGGTAGTAAGAGCTGCATGAACAGGTAGGAGAGAGACTATCTTCCTGAATTTGGTGGGACAGTACCAATTTTCATTGATTGTGCCGACTGTAGGGACATTTTGGAGGTATGAGCAGCACGGTGGCTCAGTGGTTAGCACTTCTGCCTCACAGCGCTGGGGTCATGAGTTCAATTCCCAACCATGGCCTTATCAGTGTGGAGTTTGTATGTTCTCCCTGTGTTTGCGTGGGTTTCCTCCCACACTCCAAAAACATACTAGTAGGTTAATTGGCTGCTATCAAAATTGACCCTAGTCTCTCTCTCTCTGTCAGTGTGTGCCTGTGTGTATGTTAGGGAATTTAGATTGTAAGCTCCAATGGGGCAGTGACTGATGTGAGTGAGGTCTCTGTACAACGCTGCGGAATCAGTGGCGCTATATAAATAAATGATAATGATGATGTTCCACTTCACGCTCCTTTTCTCCTTTCGTGAAGGGGAGGCCACGTGCTCTTTACAGTTGTGTGTACAGTGGAAGGGTTTGCAGGGTAGACTAACACTGTCTAAAGCAGTCATTCCCAACTCCAGTCCTCATGGACCCCTAACAGTGCATGTTTTCCATATCTCTTTGCTGGAGCACAGGTGTATTCATTACTAAATAAACCGTCAGCGGCAGATCACAGTCGTTTCTTCCAGTCATACGTTGATGGTTCGGTAATTTGGGGCCGATAGCAGGAAAGGATTTGCAGCAGTTTACATGTGATATGGAAAAAAAAACATTTATACCTTATACCTTGTAACCGCACCAAACATTAAAATGATATATTTGAGATCGCTGTGCTCAGGAGAACTATCCAATTCATCAGGAAAGGTCTATTTTTTGTTTGTTTTTTTTATTTCACAATTCTCATACTATAAAATTGTATTTTAATATGCTACAAATGATTTATAGGTAAAACCGGTTAATCACATATTAGTTTGTTCATGAAGACCCAGGATATGTAAAGGAATATACTGGAAATAATGTTTAACAATACAACATTCCTAAATGATTCTTTATGTTCATCTCTTTGACTACTGCAACCTTCTCCTCCAGCCTTTCATCCATCTCTTCCCTCTTCAATCTGTCTTCAACGCCGCTGCCCAAGACATTTTCCTCTCGCTGCTCTACTTTCGCCGATCCCTCTCCGCCAGTCTCTACGCTGTCTTCTTGTCCCGTACACAATCCAATTTAAATTTGTCACCCGCACCTTAAAGCCCTCAGCTGCTCCTCTCTTTTCTACATCTCCATCCTTCTTCCTATACATATTCCCTCCCGCCTACTATACTCTGCCAGTGACCTCCGTCTCGCTTACCTCTTCTCGCTCCTGACTTCAAGACGTCTCCTGCGATGCTCCCACCCTTGCACTAAACGTGCAGTAAAAATGTATTTCTTCATTTAAGCCTACCAGCCCTCCTCCTATCCCCTCCACCACCACAACCCCCACCTCTGCTCCCCCACTCAGTATCACTCTCTCTGTGTCCGCCCCTCCCCTCTAGAATGTAAGCTCTCCTGAGTGGGGCCCTCTTTCCTACTGTTTTCTTTATAACATGATATAATTTTGTGGGTTGCAATTATGCAATTATGTAATTTTGTTGTTTGTGTTTCTGTATGTTTGTAGCCTCCAATGCGCAGCGCTGCAGATCCCTTGAGGCGCCTTATAATTCAAACATAATAATATGAAACTATTATGAGATTATCATTTAAGGTATGTTATTTAAGCATAGAATGGCAGCATAGCTGGTCATATTGGCCGATTTCCAGATGTTTGGAGTACGGGATGAGCGCAGTGTACATGGGGCTTGTTAATGCGGTTGAAAGATGACCACGCACACACAGGCCAATAGACTAACATTTAAATAATCCAATAAGATTTAATAACCTGATACAATTGCAGTTCATCCGGACAGCTGCACTTGCAATGAGTAACCTGTAGTGTGAGTTGATGGTTTAAACATGCTTTAGCTGTGTCTTGGACAGCGGATTTCTGGCTGAAACACTATGCAGATTATATTATTCAAACCGCAGTCCAAACATGTAATAAAAAGAAAAAAGTCTTGAATGGTTTCACTCATATTTTAATTTGTGCAACTCTTATAACTTTAGGTTTGTGGGGCTGAAAGCCGTATCTAGTTTGGCAACAAACTTTTCCTTTGCATGTTTAATCAGCAACATTCAAGGTCCTTGGCTGGGCCATTATTTTAAGCAGATTTACAGTGTACCTGTTTTTTTTTTTTTTATGATGAATGCTCGGGGCTGCACAGGGTTAAGTAAACAGATTTGAGGATTGCACTAACCATCTGTAAAATCTATCACTGAGCAGTACTGTATGGTGATCTCTCCGTGACCCCAACTTTCCCTCGCAGCCATTTCCTCAATTTAAACACAACAATGCTAGTAATTTGTGCGGATTCTGTTGTAGGAGTGACTCTTACAGGATTTCACTTCCATTACAAGAGCATTTATTTATCCTTACTGCTGATGTGATGGAGGATTGCATGGTAAGCACTTTTCTCCGGGTCCCGTCGGAGTTGTGCCATATTAAAAGGATCCATTCAACTGCAAAATCCATCATGTATAAACAAACAGGCGCTGCTGCAAAAGAGGCTGCTCCTGTCACTGAATTATAGTGTATTATCATTATTATTGTGGTTGTTGATTTTTAAGGCGCCACAGTGCCCCACAGCTCAGAATCGTCTCACAGCGGAGACATTTTCTGGTTTGCATCGATATTCAAGAGAATGCAGCGACAGCGTAACTTATAAGTGTAGTATATTGTTTCATCCTGCGCTACCGGAATGTCTAGGAGTCTTCCCAGAGTCCCGGGACAGTAGACCAATCAGCCTTCCCCGCCCCCATCCTCACACATCAGAGAGACCCCGCCCACTCCCAGAAAAAGTGAAGTAGGTCATAGATTGTAAGCTTGCGGGCAAGGCCCTCTTGCCACTTTGTCCCTCTGAATTAACCAGTATTGTTTTATTACTGCGCTTGTTCCTAATTGTAAAGCGCTGCGGAATTTGCTGGCACTATATAAATAAATGTTGATGTTGATGACCCAGGAAGGTGGATTAGTTTTTCGTTTGTCCAGGAGGACTCTACCAAATTGACGAGTCTCCCTGGAGCTCAGGCTACTGCACATAGTAAGTGGAAGAAACAGGGGCAGAACTTTGTGTATTTATTTTTTTTAATCCTTTTGTTATTGATGCAGAAAAAGGTCAATTACAATTATATTTCAGACAACAAAGCAATCTAGATATAATTATAAACATTTGTCAATACAAAACAAAAACAACAAAAAAAACCACTGTAACGTAAACAGTAAAGAAATTAAATAATGATCCCAAAAAGCAAAATAGCAAAATTTTATCCCAGGTGCGAACCATATCAAACTTTACATTTATAGATATTTTTGTGAGTATCCAGTTTAAAAGATATTTCAAAAGTTGTACTATTTTAAAAGTTATACCATTCTTAAAGTTATCAACAAAACAGAAAGAAAAAAGACTCATTAAAAGTATAATTGTTATGAAAAAAAGCAACATATTGCTGGATCTTAGTGTCTAAGGAGATAAAATGGATGTAAACCATAGATACTATTGCACCCACATAGACAAAAATAAAGATATAAGTAGTATTTCAAGAAAAAAGAGCACTGCATGGTTGCCAACTGTCCCTATTTTCTGTGGAGTGACCCATGTTTTAAACATTTGTCCCTGGAACGCTTGGTTCCTGCTATTTTTCAATATTGACCAAATACACAATAAATTTTCTAATTTTCGGCATGTTATTCACAAGAAGTTACAATTTAAAATTTAAGGAGGCGGAATATTTTCAGCGCTTTAAAATATTAATTATAATCGAATTCCACAAACATGATGTGATGGGGATTGGTGGTGTCTATAAGTGCATGTTCTGCTGCACTCGTTGAGCTGCTTAGTGTCACCCAGGAAACTATTTGAAAATGTTGCCACCTGTGCTTCTGTGACCATAAGGTGAGCTTGTCCCCTTCTCGTGCAGTTGCTGCTTCAAAGCAGTGGCACCTCTAGGGGTGGATTATTGCAACACTGTGCCCCACAGAAAAGCTTGGATAGGGACCTGTCGCTGTTGCAGCCTCCCAGGACCGCCACACTGCTCTGTAAACAGCAGAGAGAGGGGCCTGGGGAAGGGGGTTTGGGGGGGTGCAGTGGCCAAGGAGAGGATTACCCGGCCTTTGCTGGGCCCCATACCGCACCCATGGTAGTTCCACCACTAGGTGCCTCTAACCAAAACTTGTGAGTTATTCACCTAACTGCATTGTTATATGGACGTCAGAATGCTTCGTTCCTCTACATACATTTACCTCCAGGAATACTGTATTGTGTTTTTCACTCACTTACATTAATGTTCTGCACAAATGCATTTTTATTATCCAGCCGCAGTTTAACACATTCCACAGTTAATACAAGCACACACTTTTACATTAAGGCACGAAACGGCTCATCTGCCAGTGAAAGATTTAATAAAGAGGGATCAGGAGGGCTGGCTGTGGATTTCAGAGTGCTTAAGCTATTTATAATATATTGCAGAAGGGTATTTATTGCACACTATCTTATAAATTGTTGGCTGTTGATGTACATGGTAACTAGGAGTATTACAGTCACGGCATACAGAGAACTCTAATGGAATGTGCAGCGGGATTGAAAGAGCATAAATGTATCTCTACATAATTGTATATGTGCTGTGTAAAATGTCAGGAATGTCCATAATGTTACATTATCCATTTCATTTTATGCTAGTTTAAGTTGTTTTGTGTTCTTGTAGATTATACAAAGTCAGCCTTGATAAAATGCACACAACAATCTCTCTTTGGTCTGTATATCTCCATTTGTGGCCAGTAAAAATATGATTTTCTGGATGGCACATGCATATAAAAAATATGACTTATTGCATCTGTGGCCCCTTACTTCTGAAGAGCCAAATTAGGGCAGATTAGGGCCCGTTCAAGCATAAGTAGAACACAGTAGAATCGTGAAGATAAAACGACGACCCTTAGAGATGTGACTGATTCTGACTTACATGTATCTTTAAGTCATACTTGTCTATTTTCCCAGAACATCAAGGAGATTCCAGAATATCGAGGAATCCTCCCGGACTCCCAGGATCATAAACAACCCTCGAGGAACCTGCCTCTCGTAAAGAAGATGGGGCCTTAAAAATGCGATTTACATCATCAGGCTTCACCGTGCTGTTGTTAGGGCTCACGCTCCAGGTATCAGCTCTTAGAACTGCTTCAGAGGTCTTCACCTATAGGAACCGCTTTTCCCTTAGAGCTAGATGCGCTCACAGGTACTCTGATGCCCCCAGGTCTTGTACTCTAGTAGTAGGAGCTGATACCGTGAGAACGTAGCGCAGGTGAATACACAGAGGTGGAGTGATGATACTGGGAGCGTCAGAGTCCAGGCAATAGATCAAGGGTCACAAGCAAACAATCGTGGTCAGTATCCAGGCAAGAGGTCAAGGGTCACAGGCAATCAATCGAAGTCAGAAATCCAGGCAATAGGTCGGCAACAAGAATCAGGATCAAGGAGGTAATCAGAGAACAGGACAAGCAGGGTAGTGTGCTGAGAAGCAGGGACTATAACCGGCAATATAACCCCTTCCTCCCTTAAATACTCATATGGCCCAATAGAAAACTACCCTAGAAGCAGGGGGAGGAAAACAGCTCAGCTGGACAATAATTAATCAACTTTGCGCGCGCGCCCGGCTGCCCTAGATGCTGGGACGCGGCGCTAGCAACCATAGAGCATCCCGACCGTTGCCTTGGCAACGGCCGGGACAAAGCAAAAGTGACGTCCTGGTCATCATGACGACGGCCGGGACACGAGGGCACCAGAAGGAGTGAGCAGCTCGTTACAGCATTCCCAGGAGACATGATACGCTTCCTCATGTCCGCAATTGCATCTTTGCATGGGGGGTGGTTGCATGCCCATCATGATACAAATTGTCTTTGGGTCCTCCCGAAGATGAGGTCCAGAAAGTTGGCAAATATGCTTTAAGTCCTCTAGGTCTGGTGTAAGTTTCTGAGTTGATGACGGCGGCATTTTTGCACAGACATATCTTTACGCTAGAATTCAGGTGGCACGTGTCTTCGGATAGGTGCAACTCATTATACAGCTTTGGAAATCTAAGTGTTTTGTTTTACAAGTACAGAATTATTAAATAATACAGGTCGATGTTATCAGACACCACTAGTAAATATGTTTATACAGTATCTGGGCAAATTGTCTCTTATTTTATCCAATTTACGATAAGTCAATAATTTTGAACAATGTTGCAGCAGCGTAATCTGGTGGTTCATAAAAGGCAATAATGGGGAGAATAGAAGTAAGAAAAAAATGTCCTAAGTTTGGATTTGGAAAGTGGAATGAAGAAGATAGAAGAAAGAGAAAGGTCAGTGTACCCCCGGGGCACCCCATGAACAGGCCTCTTTTATGATTGGGTATTTAGTACTTTCGGGACAGCTAGGAATAAGCCATCATCAATAATTTTACTTTGATCTCTCCAATCTCAGGTAAGGAGGTATTATTTTTTTGCTTGTTACACAGACATAGAGAAATCTGAGATATTAGTAGGTATATTTATCCATTCCCTGTAGGTGTCCTATGGGGAAGAGATAACCATGGGTCCAGTTGTATGGTTGTTCTAAGGGTTGTGTTTTTTAGGATTCTGTTTATGAGGGTTCAACTCTATAGCATTGTATTTATGATGATTCTATTCTATAGCGTTGTATTTATGAGGGTTCTATTCTACAGGGTTGTATTTATGAAAATTATATTCTATAGGGTTGTATTTCTGAGGATTCTATTCTATAGGGTTGTATTTATGATGGTTCTATTCTATAGTGTTGTAGTTATGAGGTTTTTAATCTATAGGCTTCTATTTATGAGGATTCTATTCCACAGGGTTGTATTTCTGAAAATTATATTCTATAGTGTTGTAGTTATGAGGTTTTTAATCTATAGGCTTCTATTTATAAGGGTTCTATTCTATAGGGTTGTATTTATGAAAATTATATTCTATAGGGTTGTATTTATGAGGGTTCTATTCTATAGGGTTGTATTTCTAAGGATTCTATTCTATAGGGTTGTATTTATGATGGTTCTATTCTATAGGGTTGTAGTTATGAAAATTGCATTCTATAGGGTTGTATTTAGGATGATTCTACTCTATAGGGTTGTAGTTATGAAAATTCTATGCTATAGGGTTCTATTTATGAAAATTCGATTCTGTAGGGTTATATTTATGATGGTTCTACTCTATAGGGTTGTATTTATCATGGTTCTAATTGATAAAATTGTATTTATGAGGGTTCTATTCTATAGGGTTGTATTTATGAAAATTCTATTCTATAGGGTTGCATTTATGAGGGTTCTATTCTATAGGGTTGTATTTAGGATGGTTCTATTCTATACAGTTGTATTTCTGAGGATTCTATTATATAGGGTTGTATTTACGAGGGTTCTACTCTATAGGGTTGTAGTTCTGAAAATTATATTCTATAGGGTTCTATTTATGAAAATTGTATTCTATAGGGTTGTATTTAGGATGGTTCTACTCTATGGGGTTGTAGTTATGAAAATTCTATGCTATAGGGTTCTATTTATGAAACTTCTATTCTATAGGGTTATATTTATGAGGGTTCTACTCTATAGGGTTGTACTTATGAAAACTCTATTCTATAGGGTTGTATTTATGATGGTTCTACTCTATAGGGTTGTATTTATCATGGTTCTAATTGATAAAATTGTATTTATGAAAATTCTATTCTATAGGGTTGTATTTATGAGGGTTCTATTCTGTAGGGTTGCTATAATTTGCACCCCTTGCATTGTAACATGGTTTGTCCAGGAGAAGAATGCACTCCTTTTTGTGACTTACTTTCCTTAATGTACCAGGCCCAATGAGAGCAGAATCTGTATATAACAATGGATAACATGCAAAAAAAGAGATATCCACTGGTAAATAAAGCTTTATTACAATGCTTTGTAAATAAACTGTATTTAGTGCTGAAACTCTGGTATTTTTCCTACTGATTTATATACTAACATAACCAGTGTACATTTTTTATTTATGAACCGTTGTTTGTTTCGAATTAATATGTAGAATTGGCTAAGAATGATCCCGCAGATTTGCTATTGGTTGACCTGGTGTTTTCAGTAAAACGTCCACAGGATTAATATTGTTATAATCTTCACTCCAGCCTTCATATACCCAGAGGTTTCCAAAAGGGTGGAAGAAACGTGACTTTTCATGAACTTGCGTGAATAGTACATTTATAAGACAACTTTATAATGTAATATTATAATAATAAACGAAAAGTATATGCTGAATTTGTGACAAACTTCAACAACCTGCCCCCTGGCTAAACGTGTTATTACAGAATATAAACAACGGGCTTCTCGCAGCTCCAGGGTTTACTGAATAATAGTCAATCAGTACAAACTCAGCTACAAAGGCTGTGGACTGTCTTTTTTTTCCTCCAATTTTTAAACGGTGAAATTGCACTGAAGCATTATAATTTGTAATTTCACATTTTTTTTTAATATGGCTTCTATACTGTACATTATTCTGATTTTTACCTGTGTATTAATTATTGAGCATTAGTAAATACTAAATCCTCACCCATGGGTTTCACGAGTCGATGTAACACTTACTGGGAGGAAAAAAACTGCTTTTTCCTAACTTGCTTTGCGATTCCTCTCCTCCATTAAGCTGATGAGCTATTGCTATGGAGACCGCCAATTAACTTATCTTAAACTGAGAGAGCTTGTTAGTAACTTATTGATGGAGCAAACTGGGAGGGGCCAATCAGAAAAAAATACTTTCTAACTTACAAATGCCAGAGGTATAATTTCTAGGGACAGATCTGTGACCACTTTCAATTGTGATTGTTCGTAGTTTCATGTTTTTTTGGGGGGATTTTCCCTTTAATTTTTGGACTTAAGTGTTCCTTTAAATATTCTATTTGGTATTTACTTAAATGTGATATTCAGAATATTATCATCGTATAAATATAAATCACTAAAGAAGAAACCACTGGACAAGAAGATTATTTATTTCACAATATTAAAGTAATATTATATTGGTGAATGTTTTTGTTTTTTTTGTTAGTGATGCTTTTATAAAGCATAGTGTATAGATAGAAGTTATAGAGTACCAAGACAGATCTACATCTTTTCACATGAAAATGTTGTCCACAAGCGATTCAGACTCATTTGCAGGCTGTTAAACCATTATTTGACAATTGGTGGCAGAAGTGGGATTTATTCTAAGAGGCCTTTATGGCCTATCTAAGTGTACTGTCACACAAAAACCCAAATAACACAAAACTATTATTAAACCAAAAAATATGTTTATGAGGAGTTCTGTAACCATTTGTGGAAGCAGTGTGTTTTTTACTATAACGTGTATTTGGGTTGTTTTACAGTTAGGTCTTCCTAATCGTACTCTCACTAAATAAGCCATCTAATATTAAATTAGACTGTACAAAACATTATGCAGGGATTTGTTTTGTTCATTGTATGTACGCATACCTATTCACACACTGTTAACCCGATTTGTGGTACTGTGGCCATTGGTGGCAGCAGTGGGATTTAATGTAAGAGGTCTTTGTGGCTTTCTAGCGTTCACTCTAAAATAAATATATCTAAATACATTTTGTGCAGATATTTTGTGTTTACCTCAACCCCTTCAGTTTTTGTTTTAAATATTATTGCACCAATTGAGAAAGTACATATAAAAGGTGAATGATGTAATGTACTTTCAAACCATGCAGAAAGATATAATGATGGACAAAATGGATTCAGGGCAGACAGAGAAATTCCGTGGCAAATCTGGTAGAAGAGACAAGTAAAATCACGTCTCACAAAAATTATGAAAGGTAAACAATCTCCCAACAAACGTTCAGCGGTGGGTCCATCAAGAAAGAATTGGGATAGAGGGGACTATAAGTACTATTTCACTGAGTTTAAGTCCAAACTATGAGGTTTAGACTGAACTGTAGAATTTTGGAACAGAAGTAGAAGTGTCCTTTAACTCAATAAAGTTTCTTTACCAAAGCACCGGAGTGGATATTTGAATACTCTGGTCCTATTACTACCCACTGCCCCCCCCCCCCCCTCCCGACCAGTAGTGGTTACATTTATCCCACATCACTTGGGGACATCACTCAGACGTATCCAGGCGAGGGAGCATTACAAATTGATACCTGGTATAATAAATCTCTTGTTGTACATTGCTGGCTTTGTGCATTGTTTGCGCATTGTATTTGATGCATGTATATAGGACACTTTGGATGTTGTGCTGTTAGATATGGAAAATCAATCAAAACCTGAGCTATACAAACAGATACAAACTCTGGTTCCTTGTGAATTGATGCACTGCATGCTCATGAATATTAGTACAGCTCACCATTGCTCTGACTGATACCTGACTGACACCTGCTCTGATTTCCGACAGGTTGGTCTATCCCTTGGTCTATCACTTTCAATGGGCTAATGTTCTTGTAGGCTTCAGATTTGTCTAGATCTGATAATGGTTTAATGCCCTGATTGATTACAGATGGATTTAGCCCTTTGAATTTTCTAATGCTCTCATTGACCACAGGTTAGTATATCCCTTGAATTTTCTGATGCACTGATTGGCTGCAGGTTGGTCTATGCCTTTAAATTGTCTAACGCTCTCATTGGCTACTGGTTGGTCTATCCTTTTGATGGTCTAATGCTCCAATTAATTACAGGTTGGTCTAGATCTGTAAATGTTCTAATACTTTCATTAGATACAGGTTGGTTTATCTCTTTAAATCATCTAATGTTCTGATTGGCTACAGGTTGGTCTAGATCTGTGAATGTTCTAATACTTTTGTTGGATACAGGTTGGTCTATCCATTTGAATCGTCTAATATTCTGATTGGCTACAGGTTGATTTAGCCCTGTAAACATTCTAATGCTCTGATAAGCTACAGGTGTGGTCTATCTTTTTAAATGGTCTCACGCTCTGATTGGCTACAGTTGGTCTAGCCCTGTGATGTTCTAATGCTCTTATTGGTTACATGTTGGTTTATGTAAATGTTGACTACACACAGAGGCATAAAGTAAATACAATAGATGCTGTTAGAATTTTATTAATACTAAGTTCACAAGTTGTATCTATAAGACACCCGCATTGGCAGGTACCACAAAAGAAATGAAAACGGGAAAGAAAAAAAAACTACAAAGACAAGACGATTTTTTTATTATCTCTCTTTTTTTTTTTTTTTTAGGAAAGTTGACCTTTTAAAATTCAGAACTTTCAAAAGCCAACCGGGGTCTTGTCAGGGCTTTAAACAACGCATTTATTAATTAAATATATCTCTGCTTTCAATACTCGAAGAAACAGTCCAAGGTTGGACTTGAAAATTTAATAGACCACCGCAGAGACTATATCAGCTTGGAGGAGATATTAATATTTAATTTTAAAAGTTACGTTTTTTTATTTTAAAATCAATAGACTTGAGTCTGCCTGAAAATATTTGGCATTCAGGTAAGTGGGTTCATTTTTAATGTGATCTTATTAAAGAGATCCTGAGTTTCATTCTCTGTACACACTCGGCAGTGTTACATTGTATCACTTGGTGCAGATTTTTTTTTTTTTTCTTTACCTTCCTTTTATTTAAATGCACAGGGAGTAAAAGAAATCAGTTACTTTAGCCGGAATCATTATTCCAGGCTGCTTTTTATGCAATGTCAGAAGTCACCACACATCAGTTGGTGCCCTTTATTTAAAAATTCCTTTATCATTTAACTTTATTACAATAGACATAGCCTATACACTTAGAGTGACAAGGACTATTTCCTTAATTACTGTACTTAGATAATAGCATTTGCTGTGGCAGTTACAGTGCTATTCAATCAAGCAAGATTCGATACAAAAAAGCTGATTTGCCAAAAAAGAGCTTAAGCATAAGTGCCCAGAGTCACATTCTATTTGCTTTATAAGGTAAAGGTATCTGCAATGCATAGCACTTTTCAGAACTTTCTGCGTGGCACATTCATTTATTTTTAATATGTGAACGGTGTCTGGACAGAAAGGGAAAGTTGCTCACCTGTAACTGAGCACTCACGAGGTGTTTCAGATTCACTTACAGCATCCGCAACCATCATGTTCTGTGTAATAATTGTGTACAAATGTAACAAAGACAGCAAGCAAAGTCAAATGTATATAAAGCACTAAAATTAACAGTATATTTTTATTAGAGATGCTCACTGACCCCCGTGAACTGGTTTTGGTTTTGGATCTGGATTAGCTTCGTGTTTTGGTTTTGGCAAAACCACCCTCGTGTGTTTTGGTTTTGGATTTTTTAGGAAAAATCCAAAAATATGCTAAAATAACATAATTTTGCTCTTTTTTTTGTTCCTACATTTTTATTAACCTCAATAACACTAATTTCAAGTCATTTGCAGTCAATTTAGACCACCTCACAGGTCACAATATTATTTTCATACACTTTCGGACAAATACTGCAGCGACCTGGCTGGATGGTAAGCGACAGAGCAATGACACAAACACACGGCAGTTCCTACAACATCTAGGACACATTGGCACACAGCAGTGGCAGAAAAGATAAATCGGGGTCCGCCCTCCCTCCCACCCTCCATGATGTTGGATCTTAAAAAGGAATCTAAAACTCGTGAGATCCGACGACGTCGCAACAACGTTTTGCCTCGTTTTCAATTCCGAGGGCACGTGGCAAGCTCGGTACTCGGATCCCCTAAATTCGGGTGTGTTCGGTTCTCGAGGAACCGAGCCTGAGCATCTATAATTTTTAGTATCTGTTGTTTCATTCACCCTGACCCAACATTAGAATATTCAAAATTATACACTAATTGCAAAAGTAATAGACATTAGTTGTGTAATTTAATACAACTAGTAAAACTAGGTTTATCCAACGCTTTGGTCAATGTGTGTGGAAAGCTCATTGGACAAGTATATGCGGAATTGTCCAATCATATTCCCAGACCGTTACTCAAATTTCTGTTGCAACTTCACTCCTCTCTACTGCAGATCCACCCGTATTGACAATTCTGCAGGGTTTTCACTGTGATTTTTTTTAGCGGGGTGGAGAGACATTGTTAAAAAAAAATCAAATACATACCTGAAGTATTAAAAAAAAAATCCCCAACATCTTGTGCCAAAAAACGGATTGTGAAAGTGTGATAAAACTATTTAGACAGTAGTTGATTAATTCAGAAAAGGTGCAGGTTACAACATTAGTGCAAACTATTCCATCTGATGATCTTTTGTGATGTATGAAATACAAAAATGTACAATCAATACAAGCATTTAATACACAAACATCATTTGTACTGCGGTTCTGCAAGTGGAGACGTTTTCGTAAATGACTTTTGGAGACCGATCACTGGACTTTCCTTCTTACAGTCACTGTGAAGCGACTCAATATGTGGAGGTCGTATGATCAGGGCTGTTTAATGAGGCACAGGTCACATGGTATGTGTCATGACAGCCAGTCAACTATGATTTATTGTCCAACCCACAGATGCTAAAATATTGGGAGATTTTTTTGGGCTTCAAAGGACAGCAGTTGTGGTCCCTCCAAGAGCCATATATTTTTGTAACTAGTGGAACCAGCCACATAAAATGTGTCATCAATAGATACCAGCTTCATAAGAAAGCCATAGAGATAATGTATCTTCCCAATAAATCCATATAACATAATCATGTTTCCTAAGCACATGTGCGGAAAATCATACCCTATTTAGTGGACTTACTATTATATCTCTGATATGTTCTAGAAGCGAGTTACAATATTTATGGAACTCATTACTTAAATATATTGAACAAAGGGTAATACAACATTTATAAAACAGATTAGCATACCAGCACACTTCTTGGTGTGATGTCACAAAGCAGGGGTGGAAGCTGGGGCAAAGAAGAGACTTTTAAAAGTAATAAAATTATTTTAGAAATTGTCAGTTATTGTGGCTCAGTTTTCTACTGATGAATTGTCTATACCTTCTACCCTTCCCCAGGGAGCAGATTATCCAAAAGTGTACATGAGTGTGCTGTGTTTATTTCAAGAATCCTGATTTGCATTTATTTTTTTGTATATCAATTTGCTATCAATGTTTTTATTCAATAAGCATTGTGACTTTTGTATTAAAATCAATGTAATAACATTCTGTCTTTGTGTTCTTAAATAATTCACATGACAGCTAGGCTTGTTTTTTTTAATGCTGCATTTAAGCATTAAATGATTTTTTACAGTAACTGTTTAAATTAGGTTGTGATTCCAGCTTGGGATCAGACAGGGAGTAACTGATTTTGTTCAGCACTTGAACTAAATTTTAGTAATGGCAAAACTGGGTGTTTACTAGTTAGTGTGAGATATAATTTGAAGGGAGCTTAGTCATTTTCAAACAAACCAAGTAGTATTTGATTAACCCTTGTCTTGGTCGTGTTGTGACAGTATGGTCCTCAAAATTAATTTTATGAAAACTAAAAGTGGACATAGAGACTGTTTACATTCTTCTGTTCTGCTAAAATGTTTACAGATGAACTATAGACAGATGAGATCTGGCAAATTTTACCCCAGGGGGTAAGACTCAACTCAGCAGCCTATTTTAATGGGAAAAAAATGCAGGTGACCCAGTGACCCAGCCCAAAATAGCTCACTATGGACCTGGCATGGGGGGGCAGGTGCCTCCTGCCTCCTAACTCAGCCTGCCCCTGACTATAGAAGTTTTTTGAATCCCAATTTGATTGTAAATATTTTAATGATTCTTTTGTGGTAACAATTACATTTAATGTCTGTTATATTTTTATTGTACATGTATGTTTTTTTGTATTGAACATATTGTATTGTAAGTCTTTTGTATTGAATATATGCAATTTTATGTGGGTATTATCTGCAAAAGGAATCAGTTCCCATTGTACTAATAAACAAACTTAATATGGGGGAATGGCAGGGGGCAGTGTGAGGAAAGAAAGGGGGCATTTTTAAATTACATTTTCTATATTATACGGCAGGAGATTCTTTGGAAAACCTGAAGAATCCAGCATTCTGGATGGATCCAACACCTCTACTCCTACTAAACATTTCTATTTTAAGAGAATTTACTGATTTTTCATTTATGCCATTTTGAATGTTACAATTGACCTTGGCTAATATTGGTCTAGTTTTTGGGATGAGCCTGTGAATTAGACTCTGCACATGCATCTCTATTTGTACATGAAAATGTCAATATTGGCAAGTTTATATTGTAATGAACGTTGGATTAAAGTTTGACATCATATTAAAATGCAAAGTGAGGTGTCTATATGGGGGCCAATATTACAGCGCGTGTACCTCCAAAAATAATGTGATGATGAATCAATCAAAATCAAGTGGACTATCATCAGACATGATGGGAAAAGATCCACTTGGCCTGAGTGCCATTTGGCTACACCATGTTCAATGTGACCAACCGAATAAGTTACCAATGGGCCGATGATCATCATCATCTATTTATATAGCGCCACTAATTCCGCAGTGCTGTACAGAGAACTCATTCACATCAGTCCCTGCCCCATTGGAGCTTACAATCTAAATCCCCTAACATACACACACACAGACCGAGAGACACTAAGGGCAATTTAATAGCAGCCAATTAACCTACTAGTATGTTTTTGGAGTGTGGGAGGAAACCCACACAAACACGGGAAAAACATACAAACTCCACACAGATAAGGCCATGGTCAAAATCGAACTCCTGACCCCTGTGCTGTGAGGCAGAAGTGCTAACCACTAAGCCACTGTGATGCCCATGATTCTGTCGCTCCCGGCAGCATGGTCAAGTTACGTATATAATCTCTTGAGTTTTGACATTACAAAGCAACATTTACAAATCCAATTTGCATAGAAACTGTATAGTGCATTATAGTCCAATACTTATTGTGCTTTTATAAAGGGTAAATAAAGTTAACTTGAAGAAGCACTTAATTACAGTAAGGGTAATGAGAGATCAATGGAACGGCTTCCCAGCAGAGGTGGTGACATCTTATAGAGTGAAATAATTATTAAAAAAAAAAACACTTCACAGTTCCAGGTTTCTATGTTAGTTAATGGGGTCGTACTTCTCCAGATAACTTTAATTTATTGGCTTCAGCGCCTCCTGTTGCAATTTGGGTGCCCCAGACACCCAAACGCCGTCAGCAGTTTCCCCAGAATCACATTTAGCCGCAATGAGCTTGCGATGTGTGAATTTGCCAAAACCCATAAAATATTAACCAGTGCTGAATTTATTTGCAAAACTTTTGAACAATCCACAAAACAGCAATTGTCCCCAATTGGGGTTCACTTTACAATGTGACACCACCCCCTTTAAAGTAAAACTTCTACATAGAGAGCTCTTGGGACATCTGCACTTGCTGAGTGTATTTGTTTGTAGACAGCTGACAGCAGGTTGAGCAGTTCACCACCGAACTTCTCCAACCTGTTGTCGGTTCCAGATGTAGGTCTTGCAGTGTTCTCCATCAATGCCATTCTTACAAATGGAAAATAAAATATACTATTATTTTAATAACTCAATTTTAGCAGGGGGGGATGGGACAGAACAATACATAGTACGAAAGTCTATTACTCATCGTGAACCACTTCGACAACCCGCCCCGCACGGAGCCATGTTACTGTCTTCATTGTACGTTAATGGATATCAAGGCTGATGATAAACTATGTTTGCAATCATTATTTTAAACCCTCGTAAGATGATTACAGTGTTTTAAATCCAGCACTGGGAATAAATGTGAGGGACAATGATGTAACTGTACCCAGGGACCAATATTTATACTTCATATCTAGAGGTGAGCCAAGATACTCCTAAGCTCTTGAAAACCTTTAACACAGGAAGCTATTTATCACATCGAGCTCGCCCGATGTTACGTCCATACTGAACCAATTAGGCTCAGCGTGTTTCGTCATCTTTCATAAAGTTGAGATAAGTTACACGCATGGTACAGTGTGGTAATTGAATTTTGATCAAACACACATGCTCTATAACCCGGTATGGATATTTAAAAGCTGTGAAATGTTCTGAAAACTTCAGACTGGCCATCCAGCCAAGAGGACAGCGTGTACTGGAAGGGAGTGAAAGTGGGATGGAGTGGTGGAGCTCGCTACATCTGTAAAAGAAAATATTTTTGTTCTGGGTTTGTGGACTATGAAGAATTGCTGCAAATTAAAGTTCTTCTGTTCAGGTTTTTAAAATATACATTAGTTAAATAAAAATACCGGTGGTAATATATCAGGGTCCAACAAGCATTTATATTGCACAAAACATCTAATTTATTCACATATATAATTTTTGTTTCCTTTTTTACTTCCCAACGTCATAGGACCTCATTTAGAGTCGCACACAAAGGCGCATCCAACAAAAAAACACTACCACGCATGTGCAGAAAGCACTAAATCCGCCTGCATCTTGGACGCAATTAACACTTGCGACAGCTTGCGACTCACTACGAGAGAATGGGAGGAACACAGATTTGTGAAGGCGTGACCATGTAAATACAACCTAGTCGCAGTGAGGCGCAGACGCAACATACGTCAAAACAGGGCTAAAGCTGTGCAGCAGGAATTAAGTGGCGCAAGCGTTAGCTAGCTGCAGGAACTGCTCACAGCTCGATAGGGTATTAAGAGTGGGACGCTACTGGGGTTGCTTGCCACTCGTAATACCCTACCAAGCTGCGGCACCCTGCCACTCCTACACTTCTTACACGGACTTTGCGTCCGACTCTAAATGAAGTCCATAGTCTCCACCTGTTAAGATTATTTTGCAAAGGCGGTTCATAATTTTTAGGTGTGTTTGATGATTAAAGTCAGATCACTATTTGTATTCATTTTTCAAATCCGGGAACCCACAAACTGGAGGTAATAATGGGCACCAGACAATGCCCTACAGTTAATGGCTTTTCAAAGTGCAGCAACATCATTTCAAAAAAGTAAAAGGGAGGAAGATGTTCGATCCCAGAATCCTTTTCCCTAACTCTCCGGCACAGAGGTAAATAGATTGGAAACAACTTTAATAAATGCTTATTTTTCCATCGGGGGCAGCAGAAAAGTGAGTAACTTGCAAAGCATCTTATTAATTGGGGAAAAGATAAAAACAAAGTGCGATGTTCCTCGTTAATGAATCATACGACAGACATGATGGGGTAATGTACTTGTGATTTGGCGGTGAGGCCAGGAAGCTGTAAATCTTAAAACCAGTCGCTACAGACAGAGAAAAATTCCTCTTAAGCAAGAATTGGCAGCGGTCTGGGCCTGTTACATAACAGTCCACATTGGGCTGTGATAGACAAAGCAGAGGCCAGGACACATTAAGATACGGGTAACAACTTGCTGTGGTTAAGATTGTGAGAGAGGAAACTCTATTGGCAAAACAGCACAATTGTTATTCCAGTTATGTATAATGCTTTTTGAAACCCTAATATTGTACATAGAAACAAAGGACATTTAGGCCCCATTCATGTTCGGACATAAAACAGTTTGTGTGTAGAACAGAACACGTGTATACAAGATAGACCATAAACTCATACTGTAACATTGTATGTATGGTACGCATTAACAATATTTTTATTAATGATTAAACTGGATTTGAAAGTGGTCGGAACTGCGCTCAAGTTCCGTGCAACTTGCATTCCGATTCGATTCAGGGCCTTAGTGTTTGACTATATAATATTATATACATGACGATGTCAGAGGGTACTATAATAAATAGATCACCTAAGATCACATTTCCGCTAAAAAATTACTAATATGGAAATCAATACGTTACTTTAAATGCTTGTTTGATATCCCAACTAGATGAGTGCAGTATATATATGCGTTTAATATTTCATTGCAGTCTCCTTAATGACTATTTAACGTAGATAAACTATATCAACCTGTAAGACAAACAACTTAGAACTCACTCAAAGTCTGACATTTTAAAAGATTAGTATTATTTGTCTTCATGAAACATTTAAAACGCAGCGCTTGATATGATGTACGGTATTACAGCCTCTGAACCATTCCTGAAGTTCTGCATTAAGTATAATTATTTAATACAAACAAGTTATGTTCCCACATATATATAAGCCTTTGTACAGGACAATGCAGAAGCATATTAAGATGTGTGTGGTCAGTTTTAGAATATGCACAATGCAATGTTAATACTTACTATCACATTATATATGGCACTTGGTTATTCATTAGGACGAATGATTGAAAGGACAATGTGTGTATAGAGATAAATCAGGCAGGATACACATTGCATAACAAGCACATTGTATCCTCTGATCTCACCACATTCTAGTGATTTATCCCTGATCATTGTGTCCAAGGTGCTTTATACCTAGGATAGAGACGTGACACGTAGGGTAGAGTCAGGAATGTACCACTGTACTGTGGGGTGTTGCGCTTGACATTCATCATATATCATGGCAACAATATATTCACACTTTATTTTTAAATAGAGTCATGGTAAGATTGAACACTTCTTTATTTCGCTACAGTACTTTAAATTAAATACATGCTAATCTCATAAAATTGCCTGTTTAGAAAGCACTTGTCATCTACACGCAGTGGAGGGAGCCACTGTATGGCATGAACCAATATTCATAAGAAAGCAGCCTATCACCTCACTAGGAACCAGCATCTCATGAATATTAGTCAGGCCTCATGAATATTAGTCAGGGAGAGTCTCAGAGAGGTCACTGATCCTATTGATAACTTGCATATTGGTTCATCCCCACGTCTGCCTCCACCGTGTCTAGGTGAAAGGTCCACTTTAATTGTGCCCAGTACACAGACCGCACAGATTAAGATTCTCTCTATATACATGCTATGAGCCCATTTAAAAGATTGGGAGTGCCTCCACCCTGCCTGCTTTCCTCTGTGTTTTCATACCCTCTGCCACACCCAATGATAACATGCCCACAATTACAATATACCCGCCCCCTGCCTCCAGGCCACAGACATTGCCTTGTGAAGGTATAACCACATATGAACAAGAATGACAGAATGGTTTCTTTAGCTAAGGGAACTATGCAGCATAGACAAAGACAATGGTACTCTACTGAATAGTGAGACTACTGAATAGTAAACTCTATAATTAGATTTATTAAATTATAGAAGCGACCTACAATTCTGCAAGACTATTAAACATTTATCTCCAAAACTTACGTTAGACATATACAAGGAAAATTAAGAAGGAACCAGGGGGTTTGACATTAGAGGGGCGGTCAGAGCCCCTGTCTGGCACATTAAGAGTACTTCCACTACTTTGTTCTTTTGTTGTGGCACAAAAAATAAAACACATTAACCATCATTTGGGATTCAAAATGTTCCCAAGACCCTTGACAGACTAAAAGCAAGGAGACCACATATTTTCTAAGCCCCTCTTGGGGTTATAGGTATATTTTATTGCTATCTCTTGGTGTATAAATTATTTATTTGTATATACAAAAGCTGAACACATAAAAACCGCATTAGTATTTACAACACAACGAACCCGCCAGGATTAGGGGAATTACAATTTGTCAGTAAGCGTTCCAGCCCAACCCCAAAGCGACAGCGGACACCAACTGTGGAAATTCGGTATAAAATAATAGAGCGTAGAGGCAAAAGAAAGTTACAGGTGTCCGGATACATATTTTAGAGCTGCAAAACAATCCTTGCACATTCTGGATCAATACAATGTTCTCTCGAAATCTAATGGTGGAAAATAATTTAGCTGCAGCAACACAAATAGTCCAAAACCTAATTCATTCCTTATGTTTCAGAGACGCGGCTCTTGGCAGAAACTGATAACACTATGATAGATTAAAAGCAATGTTCTGTTCTGAGCCTTGTAAGCACAAGAAGCTATATTTACTTCTCAAAACACCGCTCCGTATATATTTGGCTCAGCCAAGGATAGTGGCTTTGGAAGAGACATCCCGGTCAGACAATTATGTTGATACCCAGCCTCAAACAATGGGTAGACTGGTGCGGAGTCTGGGCGGGGGGGGGGGGGGGGTCAAATTTCTGTAAATTCCCCCCAAAAATAAAATGAAATGGAAAAATAAAAATTATTGTACAGTTTCCCGTATGTAGGAATATACAGTTTGGTTACTCAATCCAACATATTTTGGGTGCTGGTAGGAAAGGATGTGCCCATTTCCTGGAAAACTTTTCATTTGTTGTTCTCTCTCCTTGAATGGTTTTATTTTTTTTTATTTTTCCAGCAATGTCATTGGACCTGTGTGCCTGAGCCATTCCAGCATCCATCTGTGATAAAGTGATCTTCAGACTATTTCCAAAATTCCTAATAAAAACACAAATATATTATATTTACAAAAATTAAACAAGTGATTGTCTCATATTTAGTGCTTTTTTGTTTTAAAGGTTAAATCAAGTCTTACAAAAAATATCTTTTTCAAAAGATTAGACCCTAACTATTTATCTATCTATAGATCTCTATATCTATCTCTATCTATATCTAAATATATTATTACTTTTAATAGTGAACTTTACCTTTACTTATCCTGCACACTGAGAACATATAGTCAAACCAGCTAATCACTGACTAGACAGGACATGTAAATCTGTAGGCACCCCCCCCCCCCCCGCGCCCCCTCATTCCACAAAAAACAACATATTTTCCTATTTTCACTAATGAAAGTTATCTTACTAGCAGATTATGGGTATAACTGCGATTCTCTGAATGTCTCGTTATTGATAGTTAAATGGACAAGCCTGGCCCCATAGTAGTCGATGATATAACTGGATCCATCAGATGGTCCAACAATCTGTAAGAAAGAGAAAAAAAATCTAAATACAAATTCAGTCCCGCAAAGAAAGTTCACGTCAAGGTAAACAATTTGCATTTCCATTAGATCTTCACAAATACGGAATAAAGGTTATATTTGCGCTAAGTGCAGCACGGTGGCTTAGTGGTTAGCACTTCTGCCTCACAGCACTGGGGTAATGAGTTCAATTCCCGACCATGGCCTTATCTGTGAGGAGTTTGTATGTTCTCCCCGTGTCTGTGTGGGTTTCCTCCGGGTGCTCTGGTTTCCTCCCACACTCCAAAAACATACTGGTAGGTTAAATGGCTGCTATTATATTGCCCTTAGTCTCTCTCGATCTATGTGTCTGTGTGTATATTAGGGAATTTACACTGTAAGCCCCAATGGGGCAGGGACTGATGTGAATGAGTTCTCTGTACAGCGCTGCGGTATCAGTGGCGCTATATAAATAAATGGTGATGATGATAAGTGGGGTCTTCTATCCCCTCTACATTATATGGACTTCATCTCCCATGATGCTTTGGCAGCAAGACAGTAGCTAACTAAACCTTGACAAGTGTAGTCTAGTAGAAGCTGACTGAGCATCATGGGAAATAAAGACCAACAGAATCCGGCGTGGTAAAGGTTAACGATCCTTGCTGTAGAATCTGTGTGGCCCGAGCTATTTCCAGCGCACTGTAGACAAACACATCTCTCTGCGCCACACTTGGACCTTCTACAGAGAGTTTGGCTTCTGACCACAGGAATACATTTAAATGCCAGCAACATTTATCCTGACCATCTTATTTAACACACAATTTAGGCAGGGTCCTGCAACCTGCTATTATCTCCTTACAGAAACTAAATCTCTGCTGCTGGGGCTACCTTATGGGCTTTTTGCAAAAACACTTTCTGTCCGTCTTGGATTGAATTCTGGGATCGCGGCCCAAGAGGCACAATTTCAGAGGCAATATTTATGTTCATTTAAATTACATAGACATTAACTTCTGCCAGATTCGTTTTTTTTTTTTCTTTCAAAATACAATATCAAATTTTCCACTTTCATAATATTATGATTTAAAGGGCCACTAAACGTTGTATTAAGCATTCTGCACACATTAACTTACCAGGATGTTTATTAATACATCACATCGCTGTTTGTAAGTATTAGTGTTATAGCTAATGTTAAAACATTGATTAACCCTGTATACCCCTTTCCCCCAATCACTCTGCTTTTTTTCTGAACCCTACACGTTGGTTAAAAACCAATAAAAATAATAAATAAAAAATAAAATAAAGCATCATTAAACGTAACATGGAAGTTATCTTATTTACAACCAGCTACGTATCAGCATTCTGTATTCACATCTATGGCTGTATACTGTAGGCAGCCTCTGGTTCTATAAAGCTGCTAATAACAGAACAATTGCTGTTCAGTGAATATAAATATTATGACAAACATCTCAAGTCCTGTAAAGGTAAGAAAACTTTTACATATACAATTGTGAATAAGTAATAACATTTTTATATGAGAAATATGTGTATTTAAGGATTAGTGGTTTCTTAACTGTACTATGATCAGAGCAGAGTAGTCAAATATCACTGTTCCCCAGAAATGCTTTTATATATGTGACGAAAAGCAGAAACATTTATACCATATTACATGAAAATTTGTTTTCATTTAGAGGTGTGCCGTGCACACTAGCCGCTACAACTGGAGGGGCGCCGTGCACACTAGCCGCTACATCTGGAGGGGCGCCGGGCACACTAGCCGCTACAACTGGAGGGGCGCCGTGCACACTAGCCGCTACAACTGGAGGGGCGCCGTGCACACTAGCCGCTACAACTGGAGGGGCGCCGGGCACACTAGCCGCTACATCTGGAGGGGCGCCGGGCACACTAGCCGCTACAACTGGAGGGGCGCCGTGCACACTAGCCGCTACAACTGGAGGGGCGCCGGGCACACTAGCCGCTACAACTGGAGGGGCGCCGGGCACACTAGCCGCTACAACTGGAGGGGCGCCGGGCACACTAGCCGCTACAACTGGAGGGGCGCCGGGCACACTAGCCGCTACATCTGGAGGGGCGCCGGGCACACTAGCCGCTACAACTGGAGGGGCGCCGGGCACACTAGCCGCTATAACTGGAGGTGCGCCGTGCACACTAGCCGCTACAACTGGAGGGGCGCCGTGCACACTAGCCGCTACAACTGGAGGGGCGCCGTGCACACTAGCCGCTACAACTGGAGGGGCGCCGGGCACACTAGCCGCTACAACTGGAGGGGCGCCGGGCACACTAGCCGCTACAACTGGATATTATTATAACAACATATTATTTGCTCTTTGTGTATAAAGAACCTACCAAATATCATTGCTCTGTGATCTGACCCCCCTGGTTCTTCACAGTGACTGTAAATCACATAAATAATTTTTTCTGTTTACCATTAAGAGTTTTTGGAGCTTTGTGAATCACCAGGAAGGTAAATGCCCGTCTAACTGAACAGACGTGACCACTAAGGATTACACCACAAACATATCTGCAGAATTTCCTGTTGGTCTTTGCACTGCAAAATGCTGACAGTAAAGAACAGCAGAGAAACAGCTGCGGAAAATGACCAAAAGTCCAGATGATGAATTAGTACAATACGAGGCTCCTTTAATTGTGAATTAGATACCGTAAAGTCCGCCATCTGACACGAGCTAGATACTTGTTGTCCTGTGGTTGAACTGTGTACTGAGCCAATTCTACACTACTGCTTATTCCAAAACTCTTAATGATTTTAATGGACGGGTGACACAATGGAAGCTGCGCAGATCCACTATTATCGCTACGGTATATTCAGTTATGATATAAAGGAAGACCTCCATACATTGTAATAAGGGGGTAACATATTCTGTTTAAAGCATCTGCTGTTGAGGTGGGAGTTTGTATGAAAGACATTTAGTATCACACATGAACAGGGGTTGAAGGATGAAGCCCACCAGGGCATTGGAAGGGGATAAAGAGCTGCTCCTACATCCCACCTTCTAGGCTCAGCATTAGGGAAGGATATTTTGACCAAATATTAAAATGTCCTTGTCATCTACACACAGTGGAGGGAGCCATATTTTTGTGTGAACGGAATACCAGGATCTAGGACCTTTCCTGAATGTCCCTCAGTCACTTGCACAACTGGGAGACAGTAAAACAACCAAACTTTGTACAACATCATTGCAATTCAGTGTACATGCTTCTAAATATGGACAACTTCAAGCAAATGCCTCACTTCTATTTTTCCTTAATTTTATTTTGTTACTACCAATTATTATTTTAAGCATCAAGCTGTCACTTACACTTAGGGGGTTTCCTACTTTAGATATGAATTGTATTTCCCAATAATAGTACCCAGCCGGTGTTTTCTTTGCGGAGACCTTTGCTCTACTTAGCAGAGTGCCGGTACGTTTACCTATCTACGACAACGCACCAAAATAATGTCATTGTTCTTGCTCCGTGCGATGAACTCACCTGCATGGAGATGAGGATAAAGTCGATAAGACTCCCGATTCCACAAAACCCGACGGTGCAGAACTTTAGCATTCCTGGGAAGAAGGGAAAATAAAGAGATTACATTGTGTCCTCATCTCCTCCTCTAGTCTGCAATGCCAGAGTTTCTCCTACATCAAAAGTGGAACAAGTTATAACTGCGCCTTATTTATAAAAGTAATGTCTGCTCTTAAAACTATTATAGGAAGAGGGAATGGATACAAATAAAAATATCAATAACATTTGCAAATGCAAGGTAACAAATGCTAGAATCTTCCAAACAAAATACACTAGATGCAATTATGAATCATATTGTTGTAGGTTCATCATGATCTATTGGGTATAACTTCTTAGAAGAAAATCAGAACGGAGCAGTGAATTTGGAGAGATACAGCATGTCTAGGAAATAGTATAATTAGGAAAGGTATGAAACGGGGAGTGGTGTGTACATATCATGCTTGGCCAACCTGTGACTCTCCAGTTGTTGTGGAACTACAAGCACCAGCATATGCTGGGACTTGTAGTTTCACAACACCTAGAGAGCCACAGGTTGGCCAGGCCTTGTATATATGTAGTACTGTTTATGACCTGTCGAGCAAGAGGACACCTATGGACAGACAAACTGGAACAATGAAATTAGTGATTCTGGCCAATATTTATCTATTAGAAAATACAACTAATTTTCACCAACGATAGAAGATCCAACTAGAGGAGTAGTTCTGCTGGGCTTGGCACTATCTAATAGAACAAATATTATATATAATATACAATCGGCATTTAGGGAACAGAGATTACAACATGGTAACATCTGTTTAATCAGCTCAGAGAAACATTAAAGCCTGTAGCCTGGGAAAGTATACTGTTAAATAAAGGCAGAGACCAAATGGGAAATTCTGAAAAATATTTAAATATTGTTGCAAGTACATACGGTACGGTATATGTTTCTAGGAATAAAAGTATTGGAGTATAAATGAATGGGGGGGGGGGGGGGACATTCAACAAATTGTTTCAACGAGAAACTGAAAAGTAATTATGGGAATACAAGGACAGTAGCAGAATATGTAAAAAGAAAATCAGGTCAGCAGGGTTTGAGGCCGAAAACTACTAAAGATATCGAGTCTAATCCTACAAGATGTTTCAGCAAGAAATATTGTATTAATGACACAAGTAATTAAATAAAATAACTTAGCATTATCATTATCTGTACATTATGATTATATGTACACTACGCATTGAAAGCATCTTTATTTATGTAATTCATGTCAAAAAAATATTTGACATTTCATATTTATATACGAAATATCGAATATATTTTTTTTACAGTAATTACATAAATAAAGATGCTTTCAATGCGTAGTATACAGACAGGATTTGAATCAGTCGCATCCGCACGCCCATAATGTATATGGGCCTACGCTGATCCGTCCCCTTCAAGTTGTAGGCAGTGGTAAATGTAATTTGTGTTCTGACATGAATTGCATACATTTGTGTTCATTAGCATTAGGTCCATATGCAGAGCTATTTCACGCAAGATATGGTACGCAAGGGGATATACGTCCGAACATGAATGTGGCCCACAGTGTGCAAATATGATTTTTTTTTCATCTGTACTTGCAAAGGAGGAGAAAACACCAGGAAACAGGCTGTGCAGCAATAGCCTACACATACCATTAAATGTCACTTGCCTAAAACAGGAAGTGCAGTTACGAATAAACGATATGAAGACAGCTAAAGCACCTGCCCCGGATGTCCTCCACCCATGTGTACTAAAGGAGCTAAGTTCGGTAATTGATAGACCACTATTTTCAGTATTCAGGCCTAATGATGATCTAATTAAGATCTATAAATATATTCAAAGCCAATACAAAGACCATTTGCATCAAGGACCAGACACAGGACAAGAGGTCATCAACTGCAAATGAAAGAAAGAAGGTTTCCCCATGAGCATAGGAAGGTTTCTCTACTGTAAAAGTGGAGAAGCTGTGAAATTCCTCACCATATCCACAGAATTTATCCGTTTCCATTTTTGAAGCAGGAAGAATTCCCCCCCCCCCCCATGTAACCATGTACAATTACAGAAAGCCTGCTGTGTATAAGAATATATGTCCGTGATCACAACTTTATCTCAAATATATTCAGTTCTAAAAATCTAAAATTTGTACGCATTTGTGGGTGATTAATAGCTTTTATATAAGGCAACTGTTTTGGCTTGCCAATCCTTTAAAATGGGGAAAAAAATGCATTAATGCAAAATGTATTAAATGATGTTAATTACATGTCTTTAGATAGGAATTGTGTGTTAAAATATAATAAAGATGCCTATGACTGTGGAATAGGTAACAGTGGATTGGCTGAGGTTGTAATTCAGGATTTGGAAGGTGTAAGCTCACAGCTTGTTAACATAGAGCGAGGCACCAGGGAGGAAAGTGCATTTATTTGGAATTATGTGGACTCCAAATGTCCTTGAACGACCTTCTCCTCAGCGGAGTGTAGTGAGATCATAACCCGGGAGTATGCGATCCTATCCTGAGGAATAACAGCCTGTTTTCACTCTACAGCCTGATCCAACGGTGATATCACCTCATTACTGTAGGCAGAACATTTCCAGCATCATGATTTCTAAATTCTATAGCTTTTTAAACAAACTTTCAGATACACGACCGGATGGCTGTTTTTAAACACGCTCATGTTTGTTAGGTCGAAGGATTTTAAATTTGTACATTCTGAAACCATTTTAGCAAGTAGATGGGATTACTCAAACTAATCCATGTTTTAAGCTTAAAAGGAGCGTCATACCCAGGGCTGATCAATCTCGTCACAAATAACTTTAATCTACATTATCACGCAACGAGCACAGCAGTAACAGGAGGTGCAGTGCAGTACAGTACTCATGTCTATTATACACGGTGTTAGAGACGAGAACCACAATTTGTATTTATTTTTTTACAAACCTCTCAGTTATCAGAAAATAGCAGAATTCTGGATGCTCATCGCACGTGAGCAACAACCAAATTTTGTTTTTACTAGGTGTCACTTCCTGAAGAAATAAGCAAAGAGAAGAGGTTGTGCTCTAAGGGGACTTCACCCAACATGATCAGTGACTCACCCATGGCTTGTCATCAGCCTTTAAGTTGAAGCGGTCTTATTAGACCGTCTCTATCCACTGCAGAGTCCTCTTGGCAATAACAATTAAGCTGGCAAAAATTCAGATAAGTTATGGCTTTCTTTCCTATAAAAATAACAGGGTACAGTCACTTACCTAGGGCAGGGTAACCCAGATAAAATCTATCAGCCCCCAACCATCCAAGGAACAAGGACAGAGCCACAGCTACTTTGTAGGAATAACCGTTTCTAAGAGACAAAAAAAATACATTTGGAATAACTGTGGACGACACAAAATCAGGAAGCGGGTACTGAGCTAAATACAGCATTCCAAATACATTCTTAGACAGTGAGGTGCAATAACTATTGTAGACCCTCTGGAAATCGTAACCTAGTAACCATACCAAAAGCTGCTCACTGGTTGGCAGTTTTACTTTCAACCAATTAGAAGTGCGGAAACAATTATAAAACTATTCTCAGGTTTCTGATGCATGTAAACAATCAGAGCTCGAATCACAGCTTATATAAAAAGATACTTCTTATTTTCTGTCTTTTAGGACACGTTGAAGCCATGAATTTACCTGTTGTTCCAGGCTCAGGCGAGGCAGCACGGATGTTCGTATTGTATCACAATATTTAAAATCAAAGGGTATTGTAAGTGACAGGGATGTGATAGTGTTACAATGAAGGCAGTAGGAGAACTGCTGGTATGTCATACCACCTTATATACTCCATACTTCCACCACTGTTCATAAGTGACTTTGACTGCTTTGAATCAAAAGGGAACCAATGGTATTAAAAAATGTTAATAAATATCTTTAAGCTTTTATTCTCTTAATTATAAAAAGTTCTCAAATACAAAGCATATAATAAATTTGAATATAATTTCTAACACATGTAGTATGCATGTCAATTTATATGAAGCACATAAGAATATTAAGGTGTTCATTTACGGACTTAAAACTTCCCAGTAATCCACAGGGTATAAATCCTAATTGCACAGCATTGCACGACCAAGAAAAACCTATACCCCCAATACAGGATAAATTGGATGAAAAAGGATGTGCTTGGAGAAGTTATACGCATTTGATAATCCTTTCTATAATTAAACAAACTATGTTGTGTTTTATATGGGGCGTGTGGGGGAAATATACATTGTAACTGGACGCAACACTGCACAACATACAATTTGGATTCTTTCCTATGTATCTGACATAAATGGACATATTTGGCTCAGTAATTCTTTACATTTTTGTCAGAAATCAATCTTAAATTTAATATATATAGTTTGTTTCTTAGAGATGTACTTTAATTAATAGAATAAAAGTTTTAAAGCTTTAATTATTTCAAATGGGCAACACAACGGTGTGACAATGTGTTATTATCTGCTCTGACCAAACATGTCGCTCGGAAAAGTTATCGGTAAAGATGCAACAGAAATAATCATAGAATATACAATGTTCTTCTACTTACACGTTGCGGCAGGGGAAGGGTCTGTAGAAACCAATTTCCTCTCCCGTGAAATTTTTCACAATTCCCTCGTAGTTTTTACAGAAAATATTAGGTGCTGGCTGACAGGGAGCTGTACAAACAATGGTGAAAGATCTTGGTGAACAATCAAAGTAGAAATGGCAAAAAAATATCAGGATGCCCCTTAGTCATTTAACTGAACACAAAGAATACACTAGGTTAACGCTGGTCATATTTTAGTGAGGCACCGATACAAATGGTTATGCGGTTGCTCAGGCCTATACAACAATCTGACGGCATATATGTATTGGTTTGTAGAGCTCTGCCGAGTATATACTGGGGCTATAAAAATTTTAAATAATAAATTAGTTTGCTCCAGTACCATAAGCATACATTGCTAACAACAGGGAAATTTATTTACTTACCCAAGTCAGCAATTTGCATATTACAAATATTTTTCTTTGCAAACTATCGTGCATCAAATAGTAAAGTTTCAACAAACAACTAACTATCATCTATGCAAAGACTCAATTCATATAAAGTCTCAGTAAAGACTGAAAATGTTATCAATCCCACTACCAATGGATAGCTAGCAGCCGGTAATATAACGATGGTCTAATCGTTGCAAAAAAAATTCTATTGTAATACGTTTGTCATTAATAGAAATATTCCCCTGATAGATGAAATGTACTCACCGAAGGCTGTATAGTTTGCACATTTAACTGGCTCCTGGGTTGCGGGATTTATTTCGGGAACCTTGCACACATATGTTCAAGGATTAAGGAAAAATGAGCGATAGGTGGTCATTATATACATATTAAAATACTGTGGCTCAAAGCGTACGTACAGTCATGGAGAAATCAAGGCCACCTCAACCTTTAGTCTGAGCTCTCCATAACCTGTATTGTATTAAATAATATGATATATGACTGGTGTACATATTAGCGGAATCAAGGCATTACTAACAGATGCATGATGGCATGGATCTAACAGTAACTACTATTTAATTATGAATAGATCCAGTCTACATCATATTTACCAGTAATGAATATAGGGGAGACCAATAGAGGGAAAAAAAAGTTCAGTCGAAAAAAGAAAAACATCGATGAAAAGTACACGTATTTGGCATCCTGTTACTACTAGAACTAGATAAATAGCGTTAAACCATGAAAATTAGTCTGTTGATAAGATATTTAAACCACCTCTGGTCTTTAAGGGGTTCATTAAATAGCAATAAAAAAAAATGAGTTTCTTTGTCAAAAAATAGTTTATAAAAGAGCTAGTGTCACCATTCATAATTATACGTTTTATGTGCCTATCAAAACTGATGACACCAGGGAAATGGTGAATGACATGAATGACAGGTTTACAGACTTACTCTGAGGAAACGTACTGTGAGGATTGGTGGAATCCTACAAGTGCAGTACCAGTGATGTCACAGCATATTAACTGACACGCTCTGCATTGAAATTCCAGCTTTTTTTCTTGTATCAGACACATTTAGGTCAGTGTGACGGTAAGATTCAATTACACTACTTTTAAAAATGCTGCTGCGGAATGTCATAGTTACTCTAAACATTGTATATTATGTATATCCTTCATATTTGAATACTTTTAACTTTGTAGGTTACTGGTCATTTACGTCCTATTGTGAAATGTGAATTTGGACATATACATTTGTGAATGTTACTAGATGCTTTTTCATATTGGATCAACCTGCATTTAGATCTTGGGGCCATTTCAAGGAACATGTGTCCTACAAAGAAAACCCTCGGAGGGCCGTGGACTGTTCATAATAATGGGCAGACACACGGTTTGCCAAGTGTAATGGCCCTGGCCAATTGACAGTAAGACTGAGCACCCCGATTACACAGGGGCCAATTGGTATAGTCCACATCGACTGACCAAACTTCAAGAAAATTATCCTTACAGACATCCTCCTGTATCCTTGACCTCCTGTGACGGTCACATAATAGTACTGATCAATGTTCTCCTGACCAGCCGGGTACCAGGTAGAGTCCTCCACCTGTCAGAGTCCCCCATCAATCTCCTCCTGTTCCCAGCAGTCACACCGAGTCCTCATCTGTCTCCTTCTACTATCCAAGCTGTCACATGGGAGTCTCCTCCATCCCATTGTACATCACATCAAGTCTTCATCCATCTCCTCTAGTCTCACTGATTGTCACACGGACTCCACACCCATCTCCTCCTGTCCCACCGGATGACACATGCAGTGTCTGACTTGTTGGTAATGATAACAGTCCTAGTTCTATTTTCAAATGGCATAATAACTCTAATAATAACTGCAGGACTTACTCTACAACTACAGGAAAACTACATATAAATATTACATAGCAGGCACTCAATGAATGGGCTAAAGAGACAGCAGCTGTATATCGAGGTGATCTCCACGCCCCAACAGAAAAACATCAAAAAGAAATCTAAATAAATAAAAAGCAGCACTATTATCACTATAGCAAATATATCTCTTATTAAGTGAGCTTACCGTTTTATTTTTTATCAGCGACTGTTTAGCGATACTGTGTTGAGGGTTTTTGTTCATATTGCTTATATTTACATAGATTTTACATCATCTATTATTTGTAGTTATTTATAGAAATTCTCTTTAGAGTAAATATAAGCAGAGGTGACAAGTCAATGGTCTTTTATACATATACATTATATCCATTCAGCTGTTGTGAAACTACAAGTACCAACATCTGTCTGGTAGTGTGCTGTGACTTGTAGTTCCACAGCAGCAGGCTAGTCAGAGGTTACTCTACATAACAATATATATCACCGTTCCTGCCTCATAGGATATTGTCCTAAACGTAGCTCGTCACACTTCAAGATGCCATCATCAGCGGCCACACAGACAGAGTGAGACCACCACAACACCGAGATCCCCGCCGTCAGGAACCACAAACCCCCGGACAGCGCCATCTTGGGTGTGGCACAACAATGCAGTTGTCAGAGATAGCTCCGCCTACGGCCATGACGGGCGTTCCTGCGCATGTGCAAGACTGGCCGGGTGCCATCTTGTGTGTGGCAAAATAAGAAAATGTAGGTGACTGTGATAAATAATGAGTAATTATTTTGGAGACAAAGGAATAATTGTGGTTGTGGGTGGGGTAGTTTCAACATAAAAATATTATTATTTAGAAGACCAGTCATTCTCTCCCTAAATCAACATAGAGACCTATTTTAATTAGATTATATAGGGCGTCAAGACGCCACTCAGCAGCCTATCAGGAATAGTTTAAAGGAAATAAAAATGCAGGTGGACCAGTGACCCAGCCCAAGGTATCCCAGCTCGAAGGGGATGATGAGGGTATCCCAGCTCGGGGGGCTGCTAGTCCATAGTTGCCTACTCTCCCGGGATGTCCGGGAGACTCCCAAACTCCCAGGAGAGCAGCACAACATCCCGGGTCCAGCTCACCTCGTTTGTGAAGTGGGGGAGGGGCTAAATGCGTCATCCTGGACCGCCACCACCCACCAATAGGCTGAAATGGGCAAAGATTGACAGGGCGTGGCCTAATGGCGCGATTCACATGACCACGCCCTCAAGATGAAGCCCCCTCCTGGACAGCTGGCTGCAAAAGTTGGTAACTATGTGCTTGTCTGTATCTTAGTTACAGTGCAATTCTACAGAAGCAATCCGTTAACATATTTATAGCATACTTTCCTACTCTCCCAGAATTCCCGGAAGAGTTGGGGAACCTCCCTGATTCGCCAAAATTCACGGCATTAATCGCATCATTAAGCCCCGGCCATGCTATTCAATGCCGTGAATTTCAGCATTTTATAGTGGAGGCGGGGCTATGGTGACGCGATGACGTCATCACGCCCCCTCCTACCCCCTGTCACATGGCTTCTCCCCCGGCATCTCCCAGGTGAGAAGGTTTGAAAGTGGGCATGTATTATTTATGGTAAAAACACATTACAACTATTGAAACATGACAAAGCTCCATTATATTTGCCATTGCCACTGTCCTAATTTACAGGAACATGCTCAGGAATTAAAGATTTTCCCCTGACCAATTACACGCTCCAATTTGTGATATTCTGCTTGTTATATGCAATTCACTTTCCCTATTTGTTGTTATTTTTAGGGCCTTTAGCAGTTCATGTTCAATGAAATGGAGAGTTAAAAAAGACATTAAAGTGGTGTAGTGAACATAATGGTGCGTTGCATAGACTGTATCACAGGTGACATACGGATAAACTGATAGGAGCACAAATTATTGGCTAATATGCATGAATGACATCATATGATGGCCAACAGCCCAGTATTATACACATACCACACACAAACTATATAATACTGAATGCAGTGTCCTAGGAGGACTGGCTGAGGTGGAGAATCGCCAGTTTTAATTAAGCACTTATTCATACATTTACCCCATAATTTTTATTGGTGGGTTAATTGAAAACACTGATTTCAGCTATGTAGGTAATTTTGCAATCATCCAAGCAGAGAGGATTATGTTTTAGGACTGGTCGACGTCATTATCCGTGTGAATGTGTCAGCTCTACGACATCACTATTATGTCACCAGGGTCGAGCAGGTGCACAAAAAAAAACACCTGTGTTAGGCGCATTTGCCTGTGCATGAAGGTCTGCGTCCGTTTGCAGAAGCTTCAATGCACCCTTACTGTACTTTGGGAATCGTCGGGACACCCATTCACGCCCCAGTCAGTCGTAAGTTTCTGTACGTCTGAGATAAGTTTGAGTTATAATCTACCACTATTGCGCAAGCCTATATTTTGGGCATGCGCAGTACTCAAAATGCGCAAATGTTACTCAAAAAAGCGACTTACGTTCCACTCTGCATGATCCCCCCAGTAATTATGCTACTTTGTTCAAGAGCTGTAACATTATTAGTGTGTGAGCTGTTCAGCTATTTGTGAAAGATGAAAAACCCTTTAGAATTACATTTATTGCAGAAACAACTAGAGACAGCTTCCTTTAAAAATGTGGCAAACTGAGGCATCCTTCTCCTTATCACTCGATGGTTTTTACAGATGAGCGCTACCATCAGTCTGTGTCATGCTAATAATGAAGCATCCTGAGACCATTCATGTCTGGGGTTGCTTCTCAGCCAAGGGAGTGGGCTCACTCACAATTTTCTTATATAAAAAATATAAAATCCAACAGCGCACCACTTCTAACTGCTGCCTGATAGTTTACAAACTGGGATATACACTAATCCCGACACACAATTCGAAATAATTTCTAACAATATCATACTTACCAACTTTCTGAAGTTGGCTTCCAGGTGCGTGCCGGGGAAAGTGGGCGTAATGGGGGGGGAAGGGGTGGCTCCAAAATTTGTGTCATTTTGGACTCGTACCGTGACATAATGACGCAATTGCGGCATTTTACAGCAGGGGGCGGGGCCAAACGCTGCGATTCCCGGTGAAGCGCGGCGTTTTGGACCTAATTCTGCCCACTTCACTAGGAAGTGGGCAAAATGCGGGAGATTGCCACACTCTCCTGGAAGTCCGTGAGACTCACGCAAAATTCGGGAGTCTCCCGGACATTCCGGGAGAGTTGGCAAGTATGCAATATGAAACACTTCAGGCGCTGTTGTAGATTCATAAAAAAACATTATACTTATATTGCTTGTGATTCTTAACGATACTCTTCTCATATGTCATATACATGAAAAAGCACAATAGTACAATATTGTTCGGCATATATAAATGTGTAACAAAAGTCCCACATTAAAGTTCTTTTTTGCTTGAAAACCCACAACTTTTTCTTAGCTTATGGCCCCCTAGTGTTCCACTACTCACTAGAACTCTATTGGAAATAGGCAGATCAACAGAGAATTCTTCTTTTCTTTTCTTTATATTCTTCCTCCATACATCTTAAGGAGCTCTCCATCATACCATAAAAAGGAAAAAAATAAAGTGCATCTGGTCTGATACCGCTTGGTTAAGTATAAAACCTTTTTTTTTATTCACACAAAAAATGATACACTCACATTTTACAAATAAAACAATGATAAAATCCAATAGGAAAATAGTCATGCGCTCCTACCAAATAGATGTGAATATTTTGGCAGTTGGTAATTTTTCCACACAGGAACCGGGATATCAGCAATTGTAGAAAGCCAAAGAAGTCCCCATTCAGCAGAGGAGGTGTAGACTATACAGGGGCAAACGCAGGATTTGTAGAGGGGGGGTTCCACACCACGCCGCCAGTGGGCGTGACCAGCATGCATGGGGGCGTGGCTATAATATTAGACAGTGCTTGGCTGCTCTCCAACTCTTCCTATCCCTATAATATACATGGGAAATGCTGCATGCACTACTGTTAGGTGCACACAGCTCTCCCTTTTCAAGCAGAGCTGTGTGAAGCAGGAGCAGGGTCCAGCCACCTCAATTATACAGTGCCCCAGGCTTGCAGGGGGGGTTCCAGGCACTAGGAAGCCCCCCCCCCTCGGTTTGCCTATGCTATATTCAGCAGTATAAAATCGCAATCAGCTTACATGCTCCTACATGTTTCAACATTCATTGTCTTTATCAAGGTGCATGCCAGCTGATTGCCCCAGTGTGCTTTGTATAGAAAAATCAACCAATCAAAACATTCCTTAATTTTAACTATAAAACCCACTATAACTGGCTCATACTTATAAATCTCTAAATATTAAAATACATACATAGCAATATCAGCATTATTAGGACCAAGGAGCCACATTTCCAAGGAGTTTGATTAATATACACCAAACGGACGGTGAAACGCAAATTTACTTGCGGTTCTCCCATTGTAACTCTGATGAAACGCATGGTAAGCGCAATAGTGGAAACTCCCCAGACCTTAATCCCATTGAGAACTTGTGGTCAATCCTCAAGAGGCGGGTGGACAAACAAAAACAAATTCTGACAAACTCTGAAAAATTCTGACAAACTCCAAGCATTGGTTAGACAAGAATGGACGGCCATCAGTCAGTATGTGGCCCAGAAGTTGATAGACAGCTGCCAGGGCGAATTGCAGAGGTCTTCAAAAAGAAGGGTCAACGCTGCAAATATTGACTCTTTGCATAAACTTAATGTAATTGTCAATAAAAGCCTTTGACACTTATGAAATGTTTGTAATTTTACTTCAGTATACCATAGCAACATCTGACAAAAAGGTCTAAAAACACTGAAGCAGCAAAACTGTGATAATCAATACTTGTGTCATTCTCAAAACTTTTGTCCGTGACTGTAAAAATGGCCACTGTACAATTCCATGAGTAGCTCTATACCTGGTTTGGTAATTCCTGACAACTTTTTGACTAAAATATACCAAACTCAATTAACTGTAAAAGGCTTAATTTCCATCAGCTAATTTACTGAACCCTTATAATGTCAGTCAAAAGTACTTTGGAAATACCAACATATATATCTCCTATTTTATTGCTAAATACATTCTGGGCATGAGTCATTAAGGAGAGCAAAGCAAAACATAAAAGGAGTAAGTTTGCTCCTTGACAAACCATGTTATAATGCAAGGGGTGCAAATTAGTTTATTATTTTCTACATAAATTAAATTCTGGCTTTTTTCATGTAGCACACAAATACTTGATAACTTTATTATTACACTGAAATTTAAAGTTGATCTAGGACATGCCCTACCCCAACTATAAATCTGTCCCCACATTTTAAATATACTCCCCCCCCCCCTCTTCCAATGCAGCATGGTCAAGGTGCAAAGTTACTCCTTTTTTATGCTCTCCTCTCCTTAATGATTCAGGCCCTCTAAGTTTAACTATCACACACCTGTATTGTAGCTCCTGCCATCTAGTAGGGAAAGCATATAACAAAAATATATTAATATAATTTAATCCTATAAGGTTTACATTGACAAATTCAAAGGGGGAAAAAATTAGACCCTTTAGGGAACATTTAATTGCTATCATCTGTGTTCTAGCCTTGAAATGAAACAACTAAACATTTTGATAACGCACTAAATGGGGGACAGACTACATCTAGCAAACGAGATCAGATAAATGAAAAAAAAAAACAGGCAATCAGGTAAACTGAAAATTGCAAATGCTGTATCTTAAAACTTTATTTCAGCGGCTATTAAAAGAAAGCTTCCAGGAAATTCTTAACGGAGTTAGATGATAAAACATAAAATTAGTTATATGGTAAGCACTTTTATTCCTGACAGCAGTTAAATGATAATGCGTCAGCTATTCAATCAAAATTAAACACAGCATAAAATTAGCTCAGAGCTCAATGCCGGAAAAGGTTCACAACAAAAAACATCTGTTGAGGAACAGCCTTCAGCGCCACCACCTACAACAAGCTGAAAAGAGCGGTTTGGGTTGCTCACCACATGAGTGTATTTTTAGCAAAAATGTCAGCACTGTGTATCAAAATTATAAAACCTATCATTGACCTCTTCTGTCCTGCAATAAAATCCAACTTTATTTCAGTTTAAGAATTCTGATAAACTGACTGTGGACCACTTGTAGGGTTGCGACTAATCTGACCCTGGCATTGAATGTGTGCATGCCTGTGGTATGGAATGTGATTGTAAGCTCCAAGGGTCAATGACTGATGTGCATGTGTCAAACGCTCTGAATGTAAATCAAGACTCTTTGCAGGTATGAGTTTGAATTGTAGGTTTGTCTGTATATGCTTTTGACTGTTTGTAATCCCACCGATCGTGCAGCGCTACGGAATGTGTTGGCGTTATAAAAATATAGCGTGATGATTATAATTTACTTATAAAGCCCCAGACATATTCCGCACTGTTGTACAATTAAGGAAACTACAAATAGCAACAGGCATATACAAATTGAAATCCAAAATTCATATCTGCAGTCCCCATTGCTTCATACGTGGCCTAGTGGAAGATGGGCGTGGTTTAGGAAAAATGGGATCGGTATGGCAAATCGGTGCATGATTTGGGTGGATTGGGCTTGGTTTTGGTGGATCGGGGGCGTGGCCTAATGTTAGCGGGTATGCAAATGAGGCCCTGCAAGTGGCAGCCTACAATCTGAAGCGGAGAGCAAAATGTGAGACACAAGGATATTTAGCTTGGTAGGATAAGGAGAAGCATACAGTACACAATGATCACAATTTTGATGGGACTGTTCCTAGGGCAGGTGGAAGCTCGGTGGGCGCCCTCGGCTTTGCTCACCCTTACTTCTCACCTTAGTAGGCATCATCTCCTATTTCTTAGACTAGGAAATTAATGAAGCATACCTGCAACTGTCCCAATTTCAAACGGGCAGTCCTGACTTTAGGGCTCTGTCCCGCTGCACCGCCCGCGGTTGGAAAGTTGGGGGAAGGGAGGGATGTAATGTGCAGCTTAACGCTTTATAGCTCTAGGCAGCCCTCTGCGGGCATGGCCACACCTCTTAGCGAGGTGGCCACATCCTATTGTGCAGGGGCCACGCCCCCAGTCCCGCTGCCAGGGGACAGACACGTTGGGAGGTATGGCGGTGGGCTGTGGCTTCATAGTCAAGGTACCACAGACAAGAAGCTGCCGAAGGCTGCTGCTATTCCATGTCGCCGTTGGTGCTCAGTGTTGGCGACCACCTAATAATTCGCCTAATAGTAGCTCCTTCTCTGCCTGTTCCGATTGACAACCCCAAAGTGTTTATGTTTTATCAGAAAGCGGGTGTTGACCTGAGTAAATGTAGCAATGGGTTAATGGATCGTTCAGGGTTTGGAAGGGTAAAACTTATTTTTTGGTGGGGAGATGAGTTTAATCGGGAATTGGAATTAGACGAAATAGAAGGCAGCGTCTGTAGGATACAAAACTGGACGAGAGTAGAGACTATACAGCTAATATTTTGGGGGCTCGCAAGGGGAGCATGAACGCACCCCCCAACTAGTGACCACTCAGTTTTGTTTTTATAAATTTGAGCTTCTGAGAGAAGGATGAGGGGTTACTTTCATTATATAAAATTATTACAGACATTTAAGGACTATAAAAACAGGTTTTAAGCAATTATTAACTTGCGAGTGTCTCTGTTTTGCACGGTCAGACTAATTAGTATCCACATTCTTGTTGTTTCTCTTTTCTACCAAAATGTCCCTCTTTGAATCCTGATGAATATATCTTTTGTAAAATTCATCCATCGGATCCCAATAGTGCTTTGTGGTGTTTGTAGTTGTGTACAGTTTTATTTGATGATGGTTTGTATCTAAAAGTTTCCTGATATGTGTATTCACATCTATGAATACAAGAAAAAGTGTCAACTTTTTACAGTTTTTCTTTGACCATTTGAAATGTTGGGGGGCAATCGATGTGAATAGTTCAAAGGGACATACATTAAAAGATAAATAAGAGGCATATCTTAACATTAACCCATTGGGGTTATATTTACTAAACTGCGGGTTTGCAAAAGTGGAGATGTTGCCTATAGCAACCAATCAGATTCTACCTGTCATTTTGTACAATGTACTAAGTAAATGAAAGCTAGAATCTGATTGGTTGCTATAGGCAACATCCCCAGTTTTTAAAACCCGCAGTTTAGTAAATATACCCCATTGACTACAACAGTATAATAAAGAAAATGTTGTGGTATAAGCGGAAGCAAGTGCGAAAAATTGAGTTTTTCTGTAACCAAAGTTTTTTTTACTCCAGCTTGAGTTATACAGCGTGTACAAATAATTGGTTAGTACTTGAAAGGCCATCATTGTGTACTGTTGTATTAGAGGTATTCGTATTTGGGATCATAAAGTTAATTTTTACATCCCCTGCAAGACAAGGACAAAGCTACAGACTCAATAACGTAATGCTGTTACTCTGCGAGGAATATGACATAAATCCCAACATTTACAAGATCATTTTTGTCACGGTGCCATTTCCCATCCTGTCCCTCTTCCCTCACGGTATTTTTCCTTTATTCTCCATTACCGCTCCCGTAAACCTTCTTTTCACATTTTTATCCCGGCATCCGGCCCTCGCTGTAATCTTTCACATTTAATCTTGTAAAGTATAACAGGAGCTCTCTCCTATTTAATATACGATTAAAAACAGGGCTTTACGGCAGGGTGCTCTGCCCTCAGATGCTGACAGAAAGCAGCATGGCGCAGAAATTTGGGATTCTCTTTAAACTTCTTTCTTCTTCTCAATGCACTTCAATGGCAGCGTTTGTGAAGTACAGAGTCAGTCTGTCTGTAGTCCTATCCGAATCAAAGAGACGCTGCAGCACTTTTGATGTTTATTTGCTTAAATATATACTGGGAGGTTAATGTGTAGTTTATAAGTTTTCCTTGCTATAAGTTTAAGGATGAGTGATATTTTGTAGTTTACCACTTATTGGCAATATAATATATCATGGATAAAACACAAAATGTTCACGGTGCACAATAATTGTTTTGTATACGTATCTTTTGAACACTTCTTCATATAGTTCAAAGTATAAATTCTTTGCTAGAGCCTTGATTATTCCACTGTAATAATCACAGTTTTGGTATTAAGACCGAGCAGACCAAATCCATGCGTCTTCCCCTTCAAATACCCGATCTCCATGGGAAAATCATGAATCTAAAAATTCAAACATACGAGGGCACTTCCATGGTGTATTATCATTAAAAACAGTTTTAGTGAAAAACACAACATGTACCAGAAATCGATCATGTATGAACATATAACAGCAAAAAGCTGTATCTCCGTTCGGTTCTTTCCACATATATCTTGCATATAGCAGCAATCATACAATGACTGATAGTGAGCCAGTCCCCTCTACGCATTTCGTTAGAGTCATGCATATAGCAGCAATCATACAATGACTGATAGTGAGCCAGTCCCCTCTACGCATTTCGTTAGAGTCATGCATATAGCAGCAATTATACAATGACTGATAGTGAGCCAGTCCCCTCTACGCGTTTTGTCAGAGACATGCATATAGCAGCAATTATACAATGACTGATAGTGAGCCAGTCCCCTCTATGCGTTTCATCAGAGAGTTACGTGTATAGCTGCAATCATACAATAACCGATAGTGAGCCAGTCCCCTCTATGCGTTTTGTTAGAGTCATGCATATAGCAGCAATTATACAATGACTGATAGTGAGCCAGTCTCCCATACGCATTTCATCAGAGAGTTACGTGTATAGCTGCAATCATACAATAACTGATAGTGAGCCAGTCCTCTCTACGCGTTTTGTCAGAGAGTCATACATATAGCAGCAATTATACAATGACTGATAGTGAGCCAGTCCCCTATATGCATTTCGTTAGAGTCATGCATATAGCAGCAATTATACAATGACTGATAGTGAGCCAGTCCCCTCTACGCGTTTTGTTAGAGTCACGCGTATAGCCGCAATCATACAATGACTGATAGTGAGCCAGTCCGCTCTACGCGTTTCGTCAGAGTCATGCATATAGCAGTAATCATGCAATGACTGAGAGCGAGGCAGTCCCCTCTACGCGTTTCATCAGAGAGCCTGTCAGAACGTGTAGAGGGGAATGGCAGCGAAGCCCAGAGGAGATTCAGCTTATTCCTGCTATATGTTCATACATGATCGATTTCTGTTTTTAATCATAATACACCAGGGAAGTGACCCTATATGTTTGATTTTTTAGATTCATAATATAATATCATACCTGGCTTAAATGCTACTATTGATATATTTTTTTAAAGTAATCCAGCCTCCCTTTCTCCTCCTCAGCTGCATTGTGGTATACTCTTCCTTTGCGCTGTTGGGGTCCCAAGAGAAATTAAGTAGAAGGCCCAAGAAGGCCGAGCAATGACCTCCCCCCTCTGTAGTGTTATCCCATAGTTACTGTCCACAGAGGTCCACAGTCCCAGCACCAATAATTATGACTCTGGAATTTCAGGCCAACGATGCAATTAGTCTCATCACAATATTGGGACTTTGAACGTCATTGGCCGGAAGCTGGTATATAGGGGAAAGTGCTTTGCAGATTACTTAAAAAAGTGGAACAAACCTTTACATTTTATGCCCATTCTGCCTATTTTTGCAAGTCTCCCACACACATATAATTACAGAACTATTTTGCCCCATCCTCCATCTTATATTTATATAAAAATAATATTCTACCAGTAATTAAAAAGATGAAGATATTATTGCAGCTAGGAGTGCCAGAGCCCATCTGTTCCCCATCACCAAGAAAAATACAGATAACTATTTATTTCCCCCCACTTACGTGCCACAATAGAGACTTAGGGGGCAATATAGAAGTCAAACCACCATTATTCTAATTAAGCCAACAACGTTTGAAGTGTGTTACTTTGTATGATGTCACTGGTTTCTAGTGAACCACCGGATACACAGTCATGACTATTGGCATCCCACAAATCAGCTTTAAGGTGAAGGCATTTTTTTTAATGGTGATCCAAATCAATTACCAGGTCAGCAGTGTAAATCCTCAAATCATCATCATCATTTATTTATATAGCGCCAACATATTCCGTAGTGCTTTACAGTTGGGGACAAACATAGTAAACTAATAAACAAACTGGGTAAAACTGACAAAGAGGTGAGAAGGCCCTGCTCGCAAACTTACAATCTATGGGACAATGGGAGTTTGATACATGAGGTTAAGTCTACATTTTGCATTTCGGCCCAGTCAGACTGTAAAGGTAAAAGTGACTCATAAGCTAAATGATTCTGTCACACAACAATGTTGGTCAGGGGGTAGTTGTCTTGTGTGAAATTGTGTAACGGATGGCAATAGGGTATTGTAGTGAGGTTAAGAGGGTGGTTGAGGAATATTATAAGCTTGTCTGAAGAGGTGGGTTTTCAGAGAAGGCTTGAAAGTTTGTAGACCAGAGGAGAGTCTTATTGTGCGAGGGAGAGAATTCCATAAAGTGGGTGCAGCCCGAACAAAGTCCTGTAACCGGGAATGGGAGGATGTAATGAGGGTGGATGAGAGACGCAGATCTTGTGCAGAACGGAGTTGCCGAGTTGGGAGATATTTTGAGACAAGAAAGGAGATGTATGTTGGTGTATATGACATTTACACACTACATACTTCTAACTATTCAGACATGTGGCATCTGGGCACTTTGCTGATAAACTGACTCTTTTGTCACAGTGGAATAATAGTCTGGCTTTAGTTATCCTGCTTATCATTTTCCCAAATGCAATAATCTGGACTGTATGATTTCAGCCCGCTTCTCCTCCTTCCCTTTCCTAGCTTCTATGGGGTATATTTACTAAACTGCGGGTTTTAAAAAGTGGAGATGTTGCCTATAGCAACCAGATTCTAGCTGTCATTTTGTAGAATGCACTAAATAAATGACAGCTAGAATCTGATTGGTTGCTATAGGCAACATCTCCACTTTTTCAAACCCACAGCTTAGTAAATATATCCCTAAGTGTTCTAGAATTCACTTTGCGCTCTGCACCTGTTAACGGCACTTTGTTTTTGTAATCCCCTGTATGCCGTTTCTGTTTTTGCTCATGCTCTATGTACTGCGCTGCGGACCCTTTATGGCGCCATATAAATAAAACATAATAATAAACAATAATATGATTTAATTGTCATTAGTAATTTTTTCATCGATAAATTAATTTAGCCCAGGTTAATTCAACTGAAAAGGGGTCAGAAAAAAAGGAGTTGGTAACACCAATATAAATGACCCTACTCCCTTATCTGGTAAATGCACTAGGCTAATGCGATTACTTTTAATTCAATAATAAAAACTAAAATATTTGTTAAAATAGGTGATAGGTGATATTAAGTCCCTCTTATAAAAAACAACAACTCTGTATGGTCCTGCCATTAAAACCCAATACATGCCCTTTATCCACATGTAAATGAATCGCAAAGTTCTCAATTGCAACACTGTGACAGTATGCAATATATTGACATTGCACTGCAATTGCACACTTGCTCTTTAAGAACCCACAAGCATCAGATGAATTGCAGACGTCACTCTTTGCATACCAGCTCCCCTCCTGGAGACAGGGAGGTGAAAGTTCTGTTTATTTACAGTTCCTCTGTGTCAGGCTCTTTACCTGCAGCTGCTGTTTACCTGGTGCACTACGTCACTGTGTGCATTTTGTACTTTTAAATAAAGCTTGTTATAGAAATTAAAAAAAAAAAAAGTCACCAGCAGCCCAGACCTAAAGAACAGCAGCTGCCACAAGCTGGGAGTGATTGGAGTGAGCTGGGAGGACTGAGGTATGTGCCAAGCTGGACTCTGCAGCTCAGCTAGGGGAGACCCTGAGCCTGGCAGTCCTGGCCAGGTGTAACTCCTGCTTCAGGTGACCCCACCACACCCTGCCCCCTCCCCCCCCTGGGGGACCCTGCCTGTCATGCTGCAGTGGCTTTGCTTTATTGCAACACAGTGATACATTGTAACAGCAGAGTAAGAAGCAGGAAGTGATTGAGATTCCCATGTATACAGCCCACCAAGCTGAGTTTCATATGTATGATGCCAGTTCTTTCTGTCTCTAATGACCTGCAACTTATTTGCACCTTCAGAGGTGCAGAGAGGAGATCTGAAATATTGCCAGTAATCAAGGGGAACTTCCTGGTTATGGAAAATGCTACAGGAATGATGGTAACATTGTGTCAGCTCTGCTTTCTGCCGCTAAAGTGGACCAACTAACATTAGAGGCAGCCATTTGAACCAATAATTATGAGAACACAGCCTGTCAATTAACTTGGACCCAGTGACACTGGCCTCTAGTGAATTTATAGGCTGAATATTAGTCCAGCCAACACAACACCAGCCCCACTGGGAGGAAATATATTGTGTGGAACAGAAGTTATATTTTTATAATCAAAAATCTGGGTTTAGTTTCTATATAGACTTTTTTGTCTTTGTAATTCATAAATACTTTGGGTAGATCAAAATCTGTCTCTCCTGCTCAGTACTCTTGAAAAACTTGTCACGCAACTCAGATGAAACCAAAGGGAAGATTTAAATGTTAACTAGGTATCACTTTGATATTAAATAATGAATGCCGGTTTTGATGCCATTCACATTTTCCAGAGTAACCTCAAATGTAGGCACAAATTGGTTTTATAGGGATCTGTCCAGAGACCGGGGAGTGTCCGTGGATCTTGAAACAGACTAGCACACAAATAAAAAATTCAATCGTTCAGTTCATAGATGAGCCTTATATTATCTGACAAACTTACACATGACATGTAGCTTAATATTTGTACATTTAATCATAACTTAAAATAGATTTCAAATTTTACTTTGAAATATATGGCTAGTATTTAACAGTCAAATTGCTTAAGAAGCTAGATCAGACTTGTTTGAAGTGTTTACCGAAAGGATGTGTAGAATCTGCTGTAAAGTTTAAGCATTTGAAGGAAGAAAGTTCTTTAGCTGGATGAAAAGTTTCATGGACCATGTTCAACATTTAAAGGTCTCCAGTGCAAACTTGAACTTGAACACAATAATGTGTGCAGTTAGAATAAATAAGTTGCAGAAAACACCATAAAATGTAGTAATTTAAGTTCAGACGGACAACATGTTATAATATTACATTTGTAAGAGCCTCTAAATCCTGTCCCAAATATTTTAGACATCTTTAAACCTGCCAAAATTGATAGAAGTTTGAACTTTTTTTAAAAAAAATAATTTGTTCATTAGTTACCATGAACTAACATTTAATGATATTTTAGTATTTGAAAGCAGCCCCTTTGTGTAATGACTGAAAATGCAGGGTAAATTCACTAAGATTTAGTGAGAAACCCATTTAGATTATAAACACATGAAGTCTGATGCACATGGGTAACGGAGCTATCTTTTCCCTCGTATTCAGGGGCAAACGCAGGACTTGAGGTGGGGGTTTCCATGCCACACCAGCAGTGGGTGTGACCATTATTTGTGGGGGCAGGGCTATAATTTTAGACAGTTCTAGGTAGCTCTCCAACTCTTCCAATCCCCCTTTAAATACACAAGTAATGCTGCGTGCACTACTGTTAGGTGCATGCAGCTTCCCCTTCATGAGCAGAGCAGTCTGAAGTGGGACATACCTCCCAACTGTCCCTGTAGTCGGGACAAAGTCCTGACTGAGTGGGTCAGTCCCCAAACTCAGGACTGCCCCACCAGATTCAGGACAGTTGGCAGACTGTCCTGCTCTCTCCTACCTGTTCTTTCTGCTTTCAATACTTGTTGCTGCTGCTCGTGTCCTAAGCTCAGTTGTGCTTGTCTGGATCCTGGAATGTTGGGTCCCTGTTTGTAAAAAGGACAGATACATGAGATATAAAAAGCCTATGAGTGACCACTGTAGGACTACCTCCCTCTATGCAGTCCGACATTAGATCAAAAGAACTCATGTTTTATTATTAGTCATCCTTTCTTGTAACCAGCCCGACTGTAAAATAATTTTATTCACCTTTCATAAAAAGACCTATTTCCCCCAAACAAACCCAACATGAAATTAATGGTAATCACATTTATTTAATAAACCTATTTCCTACCGTACATTAAATAACTTTCATTCACTTTTACGAAATAGCAATTCCTTTTCCCAAACACAACCACACACTTAATAGCGGCCAAACAATGCCAACATTAATTTAATAACGCACAACACTGACACCAGCCCCCCCCTGCTGCTGCACTCATACACATTTAAATTAGCACCCCTCACTTACCTTTAGGTGCTCTTCTGCAGCATCGCTCCTCGTTGCTTAGACAGGAAGTGAAGTAAACACTCCCTGTCTGAGGCCAATCAGCAACAGGCAGCCTCGTGATTGGCTGCCTGTTGCTGCCACTTACCACCAATGCTGTGTGTGTTGTTGCCCCCCTTCCCCCCCCCCCCCCCCGCAATGCTGTACAGAGTACAGTCATGGCCAAAAGTTTTGAGAATGACACAAATATTGGTTTTCACAAAGTTTGCTGCTTCAGTGTTTTTAGACCTTTTTATCAGTTGTTGCTATGGTATATTGAAGTAACATTACAAGCATTTCATAAGTGTCAAAGGCTTTTATTGACAATTACATTAAGTTTATGCAAAGAGTCAATATTTGCAGTGTTGACCCTTCTTGAAGACCTCTGCAATTCGCCCTGGCATGCTGTCAATCAACTTCTGGGCCACATACTGACTGATGGCCGCCTATTCTGGCCTAATCAATGCTTGAAGATTGTCAGAATTTGGGGGTTTTTGTTTATCCACCCGCCTCCTGAGGATTGACCACAAGTTCTCAATGGGATTAAGGTCTGGGGAGTTTCCTGGCTATGGACCCAAAACTTTGATGTTTTGATCCCTGAGCCACTTAGTTATCACTTTTGCTTTATGGCAAGGTGCTCCATCATGCTGGAAAAGGCATTGTTCATCACCAAACTGTTCTTGGATGGTTGGGAGAAGTTGCTCTTGGAGGATGTTTTGGTAGCATTCTTTATTTATGGCTGTGCTCTTAGGCAGAATTGTGAGTGAGTCCACTCCATTGGCTGAGAAGCAACCCCACACATGAATGGTCTCAGGATGCTTTACTGTTGGCATGACACAGGACTGATGGTAGCGCTCATCTTTCCTTCTCCGGACAAGCGTTTTTCCAGATGCCCCAGACAATCTGAAAGGGGATTCATCAGAGGAAATGACTTTACCCCGGTCCTCAGCAGCCCAATCCTTGTACCTTTTGCAGAATGTCAGTCCCTGATGTTTTTCCTGGAGAGAAGTGGCTTCTTTGCTGGCTTTTTTGACTCCAGGCCATCCTTCAAAAGTCTTCGGCTCACTGTGTGTGCAGATGCACTCACACTTGCCTGCTGCCATTCCTGAGCGAGCTCTGCACTGGTGGTGCCCCGATCCCGCAGCTGAATCAACTTTAGGAGACGGTCCTGGCGCTTGCTGGACATTCTTGGGCGCCCCGAAGCTGCCTTCACAACTGTTGAACCTCTCTCCTTGAAGATCTTGATGATCCGATAAATGGTTGATTTATGTGCAATCTAACTAACAGTAATATCCTTGCCTGTGAAGCCCTTTTTGTGCAAAGCAATGATGACTGCACGTGTTTCCTTGCAGGTAACGGTGGTTAACAGAGGAAGAACAATGATTTCAAGCACCATCCTCCTTTTTAAGTTTCCAGCCTGTTATTCTAACTCAATCAGCATGACAGAGTGATCTTCAGCCTTGTCCTCGTCAACACTCACCTGTGTTAACGAGAGAATCACTGACCTGATGTTCTGATGTACTGAAATTCAGTGGAAATGTTGCTTATGGGATAAATTTCATTGTCATGGCAAAGAGGGACTTAGAAATTATTTGCAATTCATCTGATCACTCTTCATGACATTCTGGAGTATATGCAAATTGCCAACATAAAAACTGAAGCAGCAGACTTTGTGAAAAATATTTGTGTCATTCTCAAAACCTTTGGCCATGACTGTATAAACCATAAAGTACACCATACATGGTATAACAGCACAGAACAATAAATTAGTACTACGGGAGACTTCAAAAGCTCCAAGCAAATATATATACAAAGAATATTTGTCATTCACATCAGTCCCAGCCCCAATGGAGCTTACAGTCTAAATACACACACACACACACCGACTGAGAGATACTAAGGTCAATTTAATAGCAGCCAATTAACCTTTATTTTTGTGTGGAGTGAATGGATCATTTCTTTTAACTTTTATTCAGTTCAGACATTATTTATTTGTAATTTATTATTATAACTTTTCTGCATATTTATTTATATATTTTTTTCTTTGTTTACAGATTTCCGGTGTAATCTGTTCACTACACTGATTTAAGGATGCCTGAATTGCTTGACACAGGTAAATTGAGTTTATTTTGTGCCAATGTTGTTTTGTGCAGACGTTGTTTTGCATGAATAAGAATTTACACTGATGATTGTGTCGTCTTAGGGACTTCTACTATAGACAAGCAGCGAGCGCTGCAGATCACAGAACGCCTACAGAGGAAGCTGAAAGATGAAGGGGATCTCTCCCACCATGAGTCGCTGTGTATCTTGCGGGATACATTGGCAAGCCCCCTGTTTAATCAGATACTGACAGTGCAGCAGTCAATCAAACAACTGAAAGAGCAGGTGAGTGTACGATATCTGTGCCTCTTGAAGTTACTTTTGATGGTATTTATAAAGACCTCTTAGTTGACCGGTAATACTGGCCGTATTGACCACTGTCATGTCAAGTTGGCATTTTGTGGAACGTTCATCCTGATTTGAAGGAGAGATCCTGCTAAATGTTGCCTATATTGTTTTGGTTAATAAAAATGTATGCTTATATTGCATAGGCAAACCGGGGTGGGGGGTTCCTAGTGCCTGGAAACCCCCCTCCAAGCATGGGGCACTGTATAATTGAGGTGGCTGGACCCTGCCCCTACTTCACACAGCTCTGCTTGAAAAGGGAGAGCTGTGTGCACCTAACAGCAGTGCACGCAGCACTGCCCATGTATATTATAGGGATAGGAAGAGTTGGAGAGCAGCCAAACACTGTCTAAAATTATAGCCACGCCCCCATGCATGCTGGTCACACCCACTGGTGGCGTGGTGTGGAACCCCCCCCCCCCCCCTCTACAAATCCTGCATTTGCCCCTGTATTTGGTGCGCACATGGTGTGCCCTTAATGTTGGGCCCCTTAATGCATTGCGTGTGGCTCCGTATTCCGGAGCGGCAGATTTTAAACTCAGTCAGAGGGGAACCGGTCAGTTTTTTTTACCAAGCGTTGGCAGGGGAGGGGCTCAGTGCGGAACTAATCAACTGGGATCTGATTTCTTACGAGTTCACCTCATAGCTGTAGTGAGTCGGGAGGGTAGTTGGGGATAGAATATAATGCAGTTGAGAGGGCTAATAGAGAATGAAGATGAGGGTTAATGAAGAACAATAGTGATTAAAGGGAATTAATGGAACATTTGATGTCAAAAAGGGATTATTGATGGAAGATAAGGTGTTAAAAATCCTCCTCCTAAATATAGTTTAAGTACAGCTGGGTACACACTATTGAATTTTACTTCAGATGTGATTTCTGTAATGATTTCACCAACGACTGAAATTCCCGATGATCATACAGATTCCTGTGTACACACCTACACGATTTACTTTCAGAACTGTGACTCTGCAGACTGTACAGATATCTGCCTACCCTGCTGGTTGTGAGTGTGTACACACTGCCACATTTGCCCGACGTCGTTTATGTGCGCATAAATCTGCGCGCTCAATGGGACTTTCAGTGGTTGGTAAAGTTGTTTCAGAAATCGCATCTGTAGCACTTTTCTGTAGTGGGTACCCAGCTTAAAATTGCATAAATGTGTACCTAGCTTAACTGGCACTGACCATCTAGCTACCAGTGATGTAGATTGTTCACTAGGGACCCTGATCCCCTCACAGAATGGAAGTTATAGACACCCTTATCAAATCCATCCATAAACCTCATTCAGGATTGTCTTGGTTCTGAACTGTAAATTTAAAATTTGATTCCATATGATTTGAGTATCAATGGTCAGGGTGTATATATTAAATTTCTTATTGTCAAGTACAGAAATTTTGTTTTTTAATTAATTTGGCTGGGATGATATTTTTATGTCTGCAGCTGAACCGAATGCCCGCTGACCGCAATGCGGAGTTCGATTTCACCAAGAAAGGTTTGTTGGTGTTCGAAGCCGACTCCTCTGCCTACTCTGGAGACAAGAGCAACTCTTTGTCCTCTACCAGTTTCGATACATCTAAATTTCCTCTCGTCAACATGAACTTCAACGCGGATGAATTCAGCAGGAAAATTCTTCAGATGGCCGAGGTGAGTGAAGGTCTGCCTGCGTTTCGTAGAGTAACACAGCAAATAAACGGAACACTTGTGAAATGGTGCGCATGCGTTTTAAATTGCAGATTTATACCCACTATATATATATATATATATATATATATATATATATATATATATATATATATATATATATTGCAACAGTGTACTGGAGCAGAAATTGTCAATCCTTAGCACTGGTGGAACTTGGTCTAGAATATTTTACCAGTATCCCGAAGGAGCCCTAAAAGTTGTTCATACTTGGGCATGTAGTGATTGAGGTTAACAGATAAACCTAAGATCAGCTTTGTGTCTTCTCTAACAAAAGTGCACAGCTGACATCAGGCTAAATCGTTTTTTTTAGGTCGCATTTTGTTGTGCTGCATGAGTTGTGAATGTTTTCAAAATATTCACTTTTTTTCTATATTTCAGAACTTGTTTTCATCAGATTATTTTTATTTTTTGGTAACCTTTTAATCGTTTCCATTGTACGGTTCTATCACTATCTTTGAACTTGGTTAAATGATCCAGATTTAATGTGTAAAAGCCACTGTCTTTAAATCACACCAAATTACTCTGCTTCTCGTAAATCCATATGGCAAGTCAGTAATACTGTTATGTAGAGGGTGTCCCAAAGATTACGTTCCTTATCTAGTCTTCTCGAGGTTGAATCACATGGGCGTCTTAGACAATTTTGTAACACTCTAAAACACAAATGTATTTCAACCAGAAGCTGCAGTGTTCTGACAGTACAAATTGTCACTAGAGGAATATTCCCATTGAGTAGGAAATCCTGTTTGCCCCATTACCCAGCAGCCCTCTGACAGCTGAACGCTCCACTGTGATTGAGAAACGGGGTTCACAATTTCACATCGTGGCACAATGAGCGCATTTAATACCCTAATTTCCCAGCAGTTGCCAGATTGGAAAACTGCGTCTTAAAATGCCCTCCGGGACCATTATAGATACATACAAGTGTAGTTCTCTAAAACACATTCTCATCAAGCTTGCGACGTACAGCAGTCACCGACGGTAAGTAGGGTTTGTCGGCATAAGTCGTTAGGGCCCTTCTAATAGGAATCGCCAACCTGTTATAGCCTGGTCCTTGCAATTAAAATGTTATCTGTAAATTTAAACACAAAGACTGGTGTCCGAAATCTCCCCTGAAATTCCCCAAACATTCCAAACTGCTGATTAACTAGGAAATGTGGCAAATGACTGTGATTATGTACTTGATGACTGAGCCAGGAGACTTTTACAGAAGCAAATCTTGTTTCCTGTTTTCGGTGACTGTGGTGTGATTCTGATCGCTCAGTGCATTCAAACTGCCTCCGATAAAGACAACAGATGTAATATTCCTGCAGAATACATAAAGACACAGCGCTACAGAACCCAGTGGGTGAGACACTTACTGTCACCAGACTAGCAGTGTGATGGGAAACTGAATGGGGATAATGGCACACTCAGGATCATCGTTACAACATATCAATTATAACTTAATGGGACGTTATCATTCAGGGTCTTGTAATGTGCTGGATGTAGGGCCAGCGTAAGCCCTGTTGGCCCCTAAGTAGCCCCCTCCCCCACCTCGGAAGTGGCATCCTCACCCAACTGCTTGCTTGGAGGTGGGAGCACCCTCTGCTTCTGAGACTGGGTGGTCTAGCTCTTCACTGTGACACTACTAACGTATCGCTGACCCAGAGCTTCACTTGTGAGAAGTTACTGGCTGCCTATCCTGCGTGTTGGCGCCGGCGCTCCACGCAAGAACACAACGGGGCATTAACGGCACTGGAAGAGTGACATTATAGTGCTCATATTAGAATCCCCCTAACCATTGGTGCTCTAGGCAAATGCCTAGGTTTACCTAATGTTTGCGCCAGACCTCCCTGTCTTTCATGAACTTTTACTTTTAGGAGTATGTCTGTAACACCGCTATAGTGAAACCTAAAACACGATTGTAATCTTATAGAAGAGCCAGTTTCTTAGTGTGACCAGCGTAAAGCAACTACATTTTAATGGGGGGGGGATTCAATAAGGAGCAAGGTGCCGCCGAACATTGTCTCAATGTTAAACGGCGCACATTTCCGCCCATTGCGGTAAGGAATCTCTGCTCATTTTTCTGCCCATCTCTGCGGGATGCAAGGAAAAATGTGCGGAGATTCCATCCTCAACATGACATCGACGTGTCGCTGCGATCTCTTCCGGAGACGCATCGCGCTGAATCTCCCTCTCTGTCTGAATAAAACTGGTAATATTGGGAGATATAAGTAGCCGGGTGACACACAAACCATTGTTTGTACTAATTGCTGTCTTGTGGTGTTCTGTGCCCCAAACTGAAATTCCTTAGATATGAAGCATATTTTAGTGGGATAAAAAAATTCTTGGCATTTCTGGAATACACACAAGCCAGAAGTTCATTATTTAAAAAAATAAATAAAAAACAAATGCAAAAATATGCACTGCCAAACAGCAGTTAATTCAGTCTTCATTTAAGCAGGAACCTCTAGTACAACTTATTTAGCTTGCGAATGAAGTGTGAAAATAGTTCTGAAATTCCCTGAGGTTTTTCAGGCACGGAGCGGCCCGACGCGGTGCTGCGTTCCACTGGAAGTAATGAAGTGAGATCCTCATGCAGAATTAATTTATTATCAAAGTGCTGAGTTTGTTCTGTCTTACAGGGTATAAATTTCTCCAAGTTCACCAGTCTCTCTGGAGCTGATTGAATGTGTTTGGCAGAGACATCAGCTCAACAAATCAAAATTCTATTTGTTTGTTTTTTTGTTTTTTTGTTTTTCATTAGGGCAGACAAATTGAATATATAGATATAGAAAAGCCTTCTGTAGGAGGCCTGGGCTTCAGCGTTGTGGCACTGAAGAATCCCAGTGTGGGAGATGTTGGCGTGTTTATCAGAGGGGTTCAGGCAGGAAGCCTCGCAGACAGGTAAGATTTAAATACGTTTCTTTTCCTTCTTTCAAATCAAATTGAACTACGTTTTTGTTTATGTAACTTCGCAGTGGCCCATAATTTACAAAAACTAAGCCTTCAACGGTCAGCATTATAGAAAACGCATGGGAGTTAAATTGGCCACGGGGTAATATTCGGTGACTGAGGCTTTCAGTTTCAATGTATTTTTTTGTAACGTTGGTAATTATGTGCGGGGTCAGGTAAGGCTGATTCTTTTCACACTGGTCATTGATACCAGATGGTGTAATGAATATTTATTTCATAAACTGATGTAGAAAAAAAAAAAAGAAAAGGCATTATTTACTTGTACGCATTGGGTATGATTTGCGTCTAGGTGTGTTTCTTGTATTTAATGCAGCATGCTGACATTATTTTTACAGGGGGATGTGTACGAATAGTCTTAGGGGCTAGCATTTGTCAAACCTTCTAAAATGTAAAAGTTGAGGTGTTGCCCCTAGCAGCCAATCAGATTTTAGCGATCGCGTTCTAGAATGTACGAGATAAATGATAGCTAGAATCTGATTGGTTGCTACGGGCCACACCTCCTTTCTTTGCTTTTTAGAAGGTTTTTATAAATCTGCCCTTTAAAGTGCACCATTGTCTACACACACTGAGCCATAGGCAAACCGAGGGGGGGTTTACTAGTGCCTGTAACCTCCCTCCAAGCCTAGGGCACTGTATAATTGAGGTGTCTGGACCCTGCTCCCGTTTCACACGGCTCTGCTTGAAAAGGGAGAGCTGCGTGCACCTAACAGTAGTGCACGCAGCATTGCCCATGTATATTATAGGGATAGGAAGAGTTGGAGAGCAGCCAAGCACTGTGTAAAATTATAGCTACACCCCCATGCATGCTGGTCCCGCCCACTGGCGGTGTGGTGTGGAAACCCCCCACTACAAATCCTGCGTTTGCCCCTGTGAGCTGTACCAATATTTAAATACAACTTCAGCAATGTCTTTGTTTCCTCATACCTCCCAATTGACCTGGCGGGACAGTCCAGTATCACAGAGCCTAAAAGGGGCGGTTCTTCTCCAGAAATGGGCGGACTTTTGTCTAAAAGTGGGCGTTTTCAGGGGATATGGGCTGGTTTGAGCAAATCGGGGGTGGAGTTTATTATGTCCCGATTCTCTTTGTCTCGGGGAGTTATGGTCCTAATGAGCTGATAGGCTGCCTCCTCAAGAAAACTGGATATCAAAATAGGCTTAGTTTGTATGGTAAATTTAATGTAATACACCCCATCCATTCACTGGGAATCAGTAATTAATGGATTGTAGTCAGACAGAAGGATGTATACGGATTTCTCCATCGTGTGCAGTGGCCGCTCCACTTCATGTACAAGTGATGACATTTTATGAACTTTACGTGTCGAGAATATAGGAGCCACGTTCCTAATGAGACTGAAACAATAACTTACGTCTATTTGGGTTTTTTTAAAACATTTAAAGCAAAATAAACACAATTGTTTATAATTTTCAGGGATGGGAGGCTTAAGGAGAATGACCAGATATTGGCTATTAATTTCACCCCATTGGACCTGAACGTCTCACACCAGGAGGCGATCACGTTACTGCAGCAGTCCTCCGGGTACATGCATTTGGTTGTTGCAAAACAGCCTGCGGCAATCACGGCTCAGAGCCAGTCTAACCAGCTGGATGACCAGGTAAATTCTCTTATCTGTGGTGTTCATGTCTGAGGTCCTTTATAAATAAAGCTTTATTTAAGAGCATGCATTGGATAGCACAGATGTGTAGTCACCCATGGCAACCAGGCACAGATGTGTAATCTGTTCAGATTAAATGCGATGGCTTCGTTCACCATTGGATGAAAAGGGCATAGCCACAGCTAAAAGGGGGTGACCTGGGAACATGGTGGTGTGAATGGTTTTCTTTTTAAGGTGCATTTGGGTAGGGTCTGAGCATGAGATGCAGATAGTTTCAAACCAGTGATATGATTGTCATGCTCAAAACAGCGCAGATTAAGATGTGTGTGCTGTGCTTATGGGAGGCCGTGACACATCCACTCCTGTGTTTGGGTGAGGACAGGGCTGCATGTGACAGGGGCAGTGACATGATGTGAGGAGGGGAATGGAGGCAGCAGAAAGCCACAGACTGAGAGTTATATAGTGGAAGGAGCAGGGTCCTCCAGCAGCACAGAGTATATCAGGAGATGAGGGAAGTGTTAGTGAGGACGGAGCTGCATGTGACAGGGGCAGTGACATGATGTGAGGGGAATGGAGGCAGCAGGAAGCCACAGACTGAGAGTTATATAGTGGGAGGAGCAGGGTCCCCCGGGAGCACAAAGTATGTCAGGAGATGAGTGATGTGTTAGCGAGGACAGGGCTGCATGTGACAGGGGCAGTGACATGATGTGAGGAGGGGAATGGAGGCAGCAGGTAGCCACAGACTGAGAGTTATATAGTGGAAGGAGCAGGGTCCCCCGGGAGCACAAAGTATGTCAGGAGATGAGTGATGTGTTAGCGAGGACAGGGCTGCATGTGACAGGGGCAGTGACATGATGTGAGGAGGGGAATGGAGGCAGCAGGAAGCCACAGACTGAGAGTTATATAGTGGAAGGAGCAGGGCCCTCCAGCAGCACAGAGAAATGATTTGAGGCTATATATATATATATATATATATCATAGTTGATGAGTTTGAAAAAAGACACCAGTCCATCAAGTTCAACCTATTTTGGAGCTCCTGCGATCCTGCACCTATATTTGAAATTGATCCAGAGTAAGCAACCACCAATCTGTTTCAATTGTGAAAATCCCCCCCCAGATCCAATATTGCAGTCCTATATTTACCCTATATCCACTACTATCCTTCATTTTAATTAACGGTCATATCCCTGGATACACTTTTCCGCAAAAAAATTGTATAACCCTTTCTTAAACATATCTATTGAATCTGCCATCACAACCTTCCCTGGCAGTGAAATCCATATCTTGACTTCCCTTACTGTAAAGAACCCCTTCCTTTGCTGTTTGTGAAATTTCCTCTCATCTATTCTTGGGGAGGGGGGGTGGAGGGGGGGGGATGACCACGTGTCCTGTGTATAGTCCTTGGGGTAAAAAGTTCCCATGAAAGTTCTCTGTATTGACCCTTCATGTATTTGTGTGTGTGTGTGTATATATTATATATTAATGTAATTGTATATATGTTTTACTGCTAGAAGATGCTTTCTGCTTTTTGTTTCTATGCTGTCACTAGGATAATAGTGTCTTTACTGTGATAGTGACAGTATCCCTCTAATTTGAATACTGGTGCCACTGGCATTGGTCAGAAAAAGCCAAAATAAGTTAATATATGTAATAAATGACATAAATATACAATATTCGTGTCGGGTGTAATTTCTCCCGCTATGTGAGCGCATCCATCAGAGCCGGACTAATCAGATCAGCGCACGGCTGATCCGCAGCCTCTGTCTCCAGCGTTCCGTGGATAAACAGCATATGTAGATTTTAAATATGAGTTATTATTAAAATGGGCAACTGCTAATGTTCCTTCTGATGGGAACCATATGGAACAACGACAGGCTTTCCCTAGAAACCCTTCAAGGCAGATCTCTCTCATTATGGCTTTTCATGTACTTTGGTGAACATGCTGTAAATTTAGAAACATAATTATAAATAAGAATTATTTTGATTATGTAGAGCTGTCAATCTCCTCCCGTGTTTTATGGGGATAGCGAGTGTCTGCTGATATATGAACCATTTGGAGTTTGTTAAAATAAAAAATCTCTGTCTCCGTGTTTTACGCATTTTGCAGATCATTTGGGGCCACGTGGAAGATATTGAGCTCATTAACGATGGATCAGGATTAGGATTCGGGATTGTTGGCGGAAAAACCAGCGGTGTAATTGTCAGAACAATTGTACCCGGGGGATTGGCTGATCGGGTAATTTATCTCTCCGTTTTCTACAATATGTATTGCACAGTGAATAATGAGGATTATGTAAACAGTATCCGCTGAATACATCTAGTGAGAACGGAAACACATTTGAGGCTCGTTAGCGATTTTCTTTTTTTTTTTTTTTTACCCTCCCCACATCAGATTTATTTTTTGTTAAAGGAGAACTCCACCTGATTTTATTTTTTTTTTCTAAACAAAGTCCTGCCTCCCTCCAGTTAAAAATTAAAATGATACTACCAGGACCCTGCAGTGTGTGATGTTCATCAGCAGCCGCAGCTCTTGGAGAATTGCGGTTTGGAGCAGCTCTGCTGTCAGTGTGTCGGGGAAACTGATTGGTTAAGACCGAACTACTCCTCCAATCGTCTTTCCCAACACGGTGACAGTCCACCCCCTGGGGGATAAGCACTGTGTGTGGTCTCGGTAGTGGTGAGCTTTGGATTGTGGGAACCTGCTATTTTGTAGTTAGGGGAGTTGAAGGGGGCAGGTCAGGGATTTTTGTTTTTTTAAACATTACTGGAACCTGAAGTTACCTGATGTGAGGAGGGTAATGGAGTAGCAGGAAGCCACAGACTGAGAGTTATATAGTGGAAGGAGCAGGGTCCCCCAGCAGCACAGTGTATTTTAGGAGATGAGTGATGTGTTAGTGAGGTCAGGGCTGCATGTGACAGGGGCAGTGACATGATGTGAGGAGGGGAATGGAGACAGCAGGAAGCCACAGACTGAGAGTTATATAGTGGAAGGAGCAGGGTCCCCCAGCAGCACAGAGAGAAATGATTTGAGGCTCCTGTCTGTGGAAAACTAGTGTTAACAGCGCCTCTATTTGAAATGTCACTTTGCTGATCTAACATTTTCCATTAAAAAAAAAAAAAAAAATAATGTAGCATTCACAAATATATGTATTTGTGATTTGTACTACAAACATTTTTATAATGGCTCCTTAATGGAAAAAATATGAAGAGCAAATAAAGTGATCTTAATCTATATACTATATGATGGAAGCATAAGTTGACATTCTATATGAAATAAATCCCTATATCTTCATGGTCAGTGTACAACAATGGTACATTACCCTTTTTAATTGTATTTTAATATTAAGTATCTGTCTACCCGTCTTGGGTCCTGCCCGTCTCGCGTCGGTCTTGGGTCCCGCCAGGGCTGCCAAGAGGAATTCAGGGCCCGGGTACAACAAATTCATGGGGCCCCCCCTCATAGTCGAGTAAGCCCCCCAAAAATTTTGCACCGCAAATTTTTTGGGGTGTGTAGTAATACATTCAGGGGCGTAGCTAGCCTAACGGCGGTGCAAAATTTTTCGGAGGTGTGGTCATGCATTTGGGGGCATGGCAAATGCTCCATTGGGGCGTGGCTAGCATCAAAATCACTAGACTCTCAATTCGCCGGAGCGTCACATATGTTCAAGCACTCCTGACTTTCAGGACATCTACCACCACAGTGTAGTATACGAAGAATGCAGTGTGTACACAAACAGTTCAGTCTTGGCCTACACCTTACATTGGGCACAACATTCACCAAAAATTGCCATTTTCCCTACTAGAATCACAACATTTCACACACTGTGCTGCTCTCTCCTATCTGTTCTTCTCACTTTCTCCACCTGTGGCTGCTGGTTTCTTTAGTTGCGGCTTGTCCGGATCCAGGAATGTTGAAGGACCTATTTAGAAAAAAAAATGGCTGCATTTAGAAAATTACAGCCACCCCCGGCGTTAAATCAATAGCACTCGCGATTAATAATTAGGCCTTCCTCCAGCCCCAACATTAAAATAATACTATTCACATTTAATAAATAGGTTTATTTCCCTTCCTGCAAACAGCCCCAGCAGTACCTATTTCTTGCAACCATCACTGCCATTAAATAATTCATAGTGACATTTAATAAATAGACCTCATTCTCCCTAAACTCACCCCATATTCAATAGCCCCCAAACCTTTTTTCCTCCTCTGTTCCCCTTTCCCACTTTTTTTCCTCCTCTGTTCCTCTCTCCCACTTTTTTTTCCTCCTCTGTTCTTCTCTCCCACTTGTTTTTCTCTTCTGTTCCCCTCTCCCACTTTGTTTTTCTCTTCTGTTCCCCTCTCCCACTTTTTTTTCCTCCTCTGTTCCTCTTTCCCACTTTTTTTTCCTCCTCTGTTCCTCTTTCCCACTTTTTTTTCCTCCTCTGTTCCTCTTTCCCACTTTTTTTTCCTCCTCTGTTCCTCTTTCCCACTTTTTTTTCTCCTCTGTTCCTCTCTCCCACTTTTTTTCCTCCTCTGTTCCTCTCTCCCACTTTTTTTCCTCCTCTGTTCCTCTTTCCCACTTTTTTCCTCCTCTGTTCCTCTTTCCCACTTTTTTTTCTCCTCTGTTCCTCTCTCCCACTTTTTTTTCCTCCTCTGTTCCTCTCTCCCACTTTTTTTTCCTCCTCTGTTCCTCTCTCCCACTTTTTTTTTCCTCCTCTGTTCCTCTCTCCCACTTTTTTTTTCCTCCTCTGTTCCTCTTTCCACTTTTTTTCCTCCTCTGTTCCTCTCTCCCACTTTTTTTTCCTCCTCTGTTCCTCTTTCCACTTTTTTTCCTCCTCTGTTCCTATTGTTCCTCTTTCCCACTTTTTTTCCTCCTCTGTTCCTCTTGTTCCTCTTTCCCACTTTTTTTCCTCCTCTGTTCCCCTCTCCCACTTTGTTTTTCTCTTCTGTTCCCCTCTCCCACTTTTTTTTCCTCCTCTGTTCCTCTTTCCCACTTTTTTTTCCTCCTCTGTTCCTCTTTCCCACTTTTTTTTCCTCCTCTGTTCCTCTTTCCCACTTTTTTTCCTCCTCTGTTCCTCTCTCCCACTTTTTTTCCTCCTCTGTTCCTCTCTCCCACTTTTTTTCCTCCTCTGTTCCTCTTTCCCACTTTTTTCCTCCTCTGTTCCTCTTTCCCACTTTTTTTTCTCCTCTGTTCCTCTCTCCCACTTTTTTTTTCCTCCTCTGTTCCTCTCTCCCACTTTTTTTTCCTCCTCTGTTCCTCTCTCCCACTTTTTTTTTCCTCCTCTGTTCCTCTTTCCACTTTTTTTCCTCCTCTGTTCCTCTCTCCCACTTTTTTTTCCTCCTCTGTTCCTCTTTCCACTTTTTTTCCTCCTCTGTTCCTATTGTTCCTCTTTCCCACTTTTTTTCCTCCTCTGTTCCTCTTTCCCACTTTTTTTCCTCCTCTGTTCCTCTTTCCCACTTTTTTTCCTCCTCTGTTCCTCTTTCCCACTTTTTTTTCCTCCTCTGTTCCTCTTTCACACTTTTTTTTCCTCCTCTGTTCCTCTTTCCCACTTTTTTTTCCTCCTCTGTTCCTCTTTCCCACTTTTTTTTCTCCTCTGTTCCTCTTTCCCACTTTTTTTTCTCCTCCTCTGTTCCTCTCTCCCACTTTTTTTTTCCTCCTCTGTTCCTCTCTCCCACTTTTTTTTTCCTCCTCTGTTCCTCTCTCCCACTTTTTTTTTCCTCCTCTGTTCCTCTTTCCCACTTTTTTTCCTCCTCTGTTCCTCTTTCCACTTTTTTTTTCCTCCTCTGATCCTCTTTCCCACTTTTTTTCCCTCCTCTGTTCCTCTCTCCCACTTTTTTTTTCCTCCTCTGTTCCCCTCTCCCCTTTCTTTATAGTACTGTCCCTCTCTGTTTTCCTCCCCTTGCCTCTCCGTTTCTTTACTTACCTTTTGTCAACTTCTTTTCTTTTCTTCTCTTCTGTCTCCTCTTCTGTCTTCTTTCTTCATGCTGGCTGCGGCGCTCCTCACTGACTGATAGGTGTGACTTGATGACGTTACGCCCGGCAGTCAGTGTGAATGGAGAAGAGGAGAGGAGGGACACGGCGCCGCGCGACCACGTGAGTATCGGTTTTTTTTTGTTTTTTTTTTTATTCCAGCTCCCCCCACCAACGAATACCCCCTCCCCCCCCCCCCCCCCCCCTGCGGGTAAAATGTACCCGCTCTCCCCCCCCCCCCCCCCCCCCTCTCGGCGGCCCTGGGTCCCGCTTGTCTACCCTATCTATCATGCCACCATATTAAGCAGCTCTGTACAGAGAATATTTGTTATCTACACCAGATCTTTTGGAGTGTGGGAGGAAACTGTACGCCTAGAGGAATCCCATGCATACATGGGCTAAGCATACATACACAGATAGGGCCCCATGGGCAGAATCAAACTCCTTTATTATCGTAATTAGGAAATATTGTTTGTTCACTCCAAGGGGTAAATGTATCAAGCTGCGAGTTTCTGGCGGGTTTGAAAAGTGGAGATGTTGCCTATAGCAACCAATCAGATTCTAGCTGTCATTTATTTAGTACATTCTACAAAATAACTAGAATCTGATTGGTTGCTATAGGCAACATCTCCACTTTTCACACCAAACGGAAACTCACAGCTTGATACAATAACTAACATTGTCCCCAATATCTAATGATAAATTGTGTTTGAAATTTGTTTTGGATTCTCCAAGCAGTAATTTTCTATGAAATGGGAATACCATCCTTTTATCCTTCAGGACAAGATGAGCATCCTATATTCTCAAAAATAAGTAATTTATCAGAATATAATTTTGTTTACATTACTGTGGTATTTCAGAAGTTGCAATGAACAGAGGTTCGATGTATAGCTCCAATATACAAGTAACTAATAGTGTTACTTACAGATAGTGATTATGCCTTTTTAAATGATAATTGTTTGCATTCTCTTATGTGAAGATAGATGGCTTTCATTTGAAATGATTACTTTTAAGGCACCTCACAATTTGTGTTCTAGAACATAACAGGACTGTATCCCATATCCCATGATATACGCCGGTCCCTGTGCCCTGCACTCAAATCCCCTTCAGCCACGAAGAGCTCATTCGAAACGTTTTTGCCTTTTTAATTTAAAACACATTGGCTGTAACTGTGACCATATACTATCTGGATGGAGAGGACCGCTGCTGGAATTTAAAGGGGTTTATGGCTGGTTAATTGCAAAAATAAATAGATCTCATCAATTTAGCTCTGGAGATAAATAAGGCGTTTAAGCGGCTCAGACTGGCGCGCTAGAAAATTGGGATTCAATTAAAAGAAAACATGAAAGTAGAAAAAAAATAGCTAATTTTGCCTGAACTCATGTTGAATAAAACCCGATATTAATCTCCGGTACTAATATATTTTATGTATTTTACAATGTCTTCATTAACTAGAATCCTTTCCATATAACGAATGTCAAAGAATCCTCTTATAGCTGCTGAATATATGTAGAATGGGCGAGCAGTTTGTAAAGAAAATTTCAGCTGCTCCCTGGATTCTACAATAAATATAGATAGAGATAGATAGATATATAGAGATATAGATATATATATAGATATATTATTATATAATTTTCCTTCTTCTTAAAGGGCACCTGTTGCATTTTGTGGATTGAACCTAGAGACCTGTGACCTATATCTACACATCAGTAGACTGCAATAAAAAGAGTAACAGGCAAAAATTAATACATTTGGTATAAAGTAAAATAAAGCTGAGAGGGTTTGATGGGCCATTTATAAATGTTGCTGCTTGGCTGGAATACACTAATGCTGTATTTGACCTTTATGCCATTACAGGAAACCGGATGGTCTTTATATTGATCACTGTAGTTATGACAATCTTCTTCAGAAGAAGATTACGTTTAAACTCCAGGCAGGGAGTCGTGGTGGATGATGGGGCGCTTGCTTTGGTGGTGTCATTTCCCTCCGTTTGTGGGAAGACAGAGTTAATTATGTTTCATTACAATTTCTAGAAGTCTCAAAGAAGAAAAACCAATGCCAGAGATCTGTCAATTTCTTATAGGAATCTGTATAAACGGCTAGTGTTGTGTAGAGTGTAACATTATATCGGATGTCGCACTTGTAGGATGGAAGGCTGAAGACTGGAGATTACATCTTGCAAATTGGCGACACCAACGTCCAAAGAATGGCCAGCGACCAGGTGGCTCAGGTATTGAGGAACTGCGGGAATTCTGTTCGGATGGTGGTTGCCCGCCATCCTCAGGGTAAGCTCCCTGTCAGGCCGCCCCCACCACCTCCGCCAGCCACATTGCCAGTGGGGTCGCTGCCTCCTCAAGACAACAAAAGTAACAACGCTGTAAGTACCAGAATTTCACTTTTCCATTTGGGTTTCTGTTTGAGATTGTGCCGCGGCCAGTTTGGCACATGACTGCGTTTGGAAGGGGTCTATGTTGGCTCAGAGAACTCTGAAATAATAAACCGCGATATGAAGACCACCCCGTACTTTATTGTCCTCTTATATGTTTGTTATCTTAATGGTCTGTGTCAGTGTTGCCATGTTCTAAATTGTAGCACTTGGTGGAAACCAGTACGGATAATTGTACTGTCTCCGCTCCTCACTCCGCCTTATGCTAGTCTGTAACATTAACTGCCCTGGCCTCCTATAACCTATATGGCAATCTTCTCTAATTCCAGGAAAATGCTGAGAGCAATCAGTACGATGTGACACTTACCAAAGAAGAAGGTCAGAGCCTCGGTATAACCATTGTAGGCTATGTCGGTGGAAGCACTGGCGGTAAGGTTCCTTTTGGCAAAAATGTTATTTAAATGATATGGTCCCTAAAACAAATAATTTTTTAGACACCGGTCAACTCCACACAGTGGGAGGAGCCATGTTGTGGGCTGGACCAACATCCATAATGATGCAGCCAATCGATTCACTAGGAATCAGTGATGTCATCCTAGCGAATCGATTGGTACTTTGTGCCTCAGTGAAGTCCCTGGGTCCTAGTGACCCCCATGAATGTTGGCTCAGTCCACAGATTTGAATTTTCTGAGCTGCTGATTAAGTATCGTGCTTATTGCAACGTGTTAATTTTTTTTGGGTTTCTATATTTTATTTTTGTTGTTGTTGTATATTTCCTTCCTTTTCTGCTCCTAATGCAATGACTCCTGTACGTAAATGGGAGAAAAGTGACAGATTCAGAACATGTTGGCATGTGTTCTCTTTTTATACTGCTACAAGGTTTAGATGAACTTTTTTGTTTTGTTTGTTTGGTTTTTTTTGTGTTTTTTTCTTGAATACATTTTAGACCAATCCTTTTCCAGCTTATCTTCTAAGGTCAAGGCAAATTTGTCTGATCCATAGATAACCTCTTATCTCACATTTTTACCAATTACGAAGGGTGCGGTTCACAACTATTATGTAAACAATGATGCCTGCATGTTAGTGTAGACACTATAGTGTAATCTGAATTTTTATTTTATTATAACTGGTCAATGAGGAAATTTATCTTATAAATTCACTGGTCATTTTTAGGAGTTACCTTTATGAAATATCCCAATTTTAAACAATCTGGTTGACCTTGAAGTGCCCGTCCTCCAGAAAAGGACACTTTGCCTTGTTCAGCTTTTTTCTGATATTTCCAGCTCATGTCCTGTCTTCAGTTTGGTGGTCAAACTCAAGGCATCACTAGCTATTCCCTGCTGGGGCGTTGTTTGGAGAAACTCAGAGGTATCGATTTTGGGATCCTAAACCACCTAATGAATGCCAAAGTTGCCTCATCCACCAAATATCAGATCTATATGGGTTTTATGTATGGCGTGACTTGGTGACGGAGGCTATGATGACATTTGTGAATCCCCTTCAGCTAACAAGAGACTCGTGCAGATCTACGTAGTCCATCAAGTCGCCTCCTTGGTTGTTTTAGGGTTTCTGTTCGCAGATGGATGTTCCTGATGCGATTTTTGAGCCACTGCCAGATTCTGGTCTGAAGAGCTTACAGCTTTTCACTTACTACTGCAGGTTAAGATCCCTACAGATCCAAAAATGTACCTGTACGGTATAATGGGTCAGGATTATTGGTCACTCCATGTGTAGTTTTTTATTTATTTTATTTTTTTCCCCCGATAATCCATAGCTTTGCGTTGGCTGGCCTCCGTGTCCCTTCACCCCCCTCAGGGGAAAAATATAATCACGAAATGTCATTTATTTAAACACAAAGGGTCTCAAAAGGTTTTGGGAAAGTGTGGTCCCTAACTACTGAGGTCTAATATTGTTAGTTACTGAATATCCAGATTTGGAGTTTTCGGCATCTTCGTACCCTGAGCGGTGCAAGTACCCTGAGCAACACACATGTTTTTATTTTTGATTTATAATTATTATTATTACTATTATGTGAAAATAACTGAAATTGCAAATATGCTTTTTATCTCCCCCCCCCCCCCTTGTGCTTGACATATTGCTTTCTCCCTTATTATTTTATTATGTTTTTTAAAACAATATCACTGATAACAGGTTGTCCACCTATCTCTTCTCGTTTTATCCCTTCCCCCATGACAATGCAGCAGAGTGCACAGACTTGCCCAGGTTTGGGAGTTTTCATCTGTTGATGCTGCCAGTTCCTTGAGACCATTTGTTAGTCCAAGGTGGGCCCTTCGTCCTGCACGACTGTGTGTCATACTCTTGGCATTCCATGATAAAATGAAAATGTCTTTCCTATCCAACCTCCACCGTCATCCAGTTTGGTTCTGCTCATGTAACATTCCTGTGAAACATTGATGCAATTTCTTAACTTAAAAAAGAAAAAAAAAATCCTATTCCCCAATTGATAACAAGATGGTTTGCTAATAATGTAATGGGTACAACATATACACACAGATCAGCCTTTATGGGTGCCTGTCCAGTGTATCTTTAATATCTGTTCTGGAGGTCCTATGTGATGTCACTGGTTTTTAATGAAATGATGGTGGGTCGACTCATGGGTGACAGTTTGGTGCATTATGAATGATTTGTATTCAGTATTTGTAGGTCATAAGGTTTTTTTTTCTGTTGTGTTTTTGCTTTTATAACTTTTTGTTGCCTTATGGATGAAATATAGCACTACAACTACTTTTCTTTAACACATTTCTTTGTGCAGAGCAGGATCCAGTCATACATTGTTTATCTGATTGCTACCAGCTCAAATTTGTTTGTTGCAGATGACTGTGGTTGTTTGCCAGCCGTTATCACTTAGAACTATCCAACTAATACAACTTGGAACCCCCCCCCCCCCCTCCTTTCCCCTCCAATTAGCAGAATTGTTGTGTTGCTCGCATTGTAGAGAGAAGGTCGTCTCCGTTACCTCCTGCTGTCCCAGGAAAGTATTTTGTCAATGTAGCTTGGCCGGCTGCATTGCCGGGATCTGCGTCATTAATGGCTTGATGCATCATGGAGGACCACAGTATAGGGTGATTTTCTTCTGAACTGTGCATGATAACCCATTAGCTTTTTTTATTTATTGTTATCATTAATAATAATATTTGTGGGGTGGTTTATTTAGAAAAAAAAATAAAAAAATTTCCATGGAGTCATTATATACTACGGAAAAGCAAAAATAAATATATATATATATATATATATATATATATATATATATATATATATATATATATATATATATATATAATCTCATGCATACGTCAACGCAATCACTCTAATGATTTGCTAATATTTTTGTTATCAGCTGGGGTGTAGGAGTCGAGTTGGTGGAGCTAATGTTCATTTTCATTTGTTTTTCAGGTTCTTCTGGTATTTTCGTGAAGGGCATAATTCCCGGAAGTGCCGCAGACCAAAGTGGATGTATTCATGTTCAGGACAGAATAGTGGCTGTTAGTACATTTTTTTAATTTTTTTAATTTTATTTATTTATTTTTTCTTTCATTGTGTTTTCAGGAAAATGTGACGTAATATCTGACACCTTGTTTAACGTATGTACAATGGATGCTGAGAGGAACAAAACAACTTGCAGTAAAATGACAGAAATCCATTAGGACTTCTGTAATAACCTGTAATAAGTTATACCAATGGGCCATCTGTTGAAACAATTTAATTTCTCTGACCAACCACAAATGTTCATCTAAGGAGTGATTTGCATGTCTCCGCCCACAACACTAACTAAAATGTTTTGGAGGCAATACTATAAAATTGTATTTATCATACAGTCTGGTGAATAACTTTGTTTTTTTTAAGATATAAAGAGAATTAAAAATAAAGGAACGATTATGAATTACTAGTCTGCCATAAAACAGTAATGTAATTAGTATATATGGGATATTGTACCCCCTGCTGTAAGTTATAATGTTATTATAAGTCGCCCAGGTGGTCTATGACCGTATAAAGACATGAGGATGTTATAGAGGTCACAGATCGTTTAATATCCATAATGTTTAATTATCAGTGAGACCATAAATGACCGTTCTTTTCCTTTTTACTTTCTGTGTTAATTTGAAAGGTACCAGAATAAGTGTTAACTTCAATTTTCTAGGTGGATGGAGTGAACATCCAGGGACTGTCCAATCAGGAAGTTGTGGCGGCATTACGCAACACCGGGCAAACTGTCCACCTCACTCTATCCAGGGGTAAAGTGCCGTCCTCGCCAGCGACCCTGGCGAGCTCGCCACTCACAGGTGGGAATATTATTCTGTTTATGGTCTTAAGCCCTAACTAAACCCTGAAATGTTCCCTGTTTTTTTCAATGTAGGAGGTTTGTTTTATTTCTTTTAATAAACAAATTGCCGCTTGCAGCTGGTAACCAGTGACCGTGTCCTTGTTAGTCTGTCTTCTAAGATTGAATCCACCAACCTGCACATCCGTTACCTAGGAGGCTGCACACTTATAAGTCATATAGGTACCATAGCTTCTGTCCCTCCCTATGTGATGTAAAATAGAAAATCCCATACAAACTCTTACTCAACGTGCCTGAGTGGTCTAATGTGCCGGACAGACTTCATGGAGTTATTTGGGGTATGTCCGTTGGAAAAATAAAGCACAGATTTTGGTACGTACCAATGTCCAGTAATGGGGAGGGATGGGATAACCTTGAGGCAGCAGATTTTGGGAAGTAGCAAAAGTTAGTGTGTTAAAACAATATAAATAAGCGTGTATGAACTTTGTTTCATATAGAGGTGTATTTGACACTGTAAGCTTCCCGCATCAATTTGACAGGTCTAATGAAGATGGATAATGAGAATGTGCTCGAACTTTGGTCAAAAATAAAAAATGATTTAAAAAAATAAATAAATATTGTTGCAAAAAATCTGGATTGGAGGTTTTAATCTTGTTTGGTAGGGCTAATATTGATTGATGATATCCAAATATAGGGGGGAAAAAAATTGCAACCTTTACTCCACAATATTTAATGGGCTACAGAGCTGTCCCAGAATCCATATTGTCTACACCGTGCTTGATGGGAAATACGGTCAAACCTCTTATCCAGACAGAAAAGGATTCTTTATATCCGTCATCAGCCTGATACACTTCGGGGGGCATATGGGCGGCCCTCTAACAATCAATAGGGCCGTTTGTTACCGTTCATCTCAGTAGTAAGATAAAACAATTTAATCGCAGAAAGAGACCCCTATTTGTATTAACATATCAGCAGGGAGTCTACACAAGTGTTACAAGCTATAACTAACAAATCTGACAATAAAAGCAGGAAGGATCACAGCGGCGCACGGAGGATTGTCGGGGGGGGATTGCCGCCCCAAAAGAAAAACAAAAAAACAACCCGTTTCGCCAGCGCTGTCCTATACAGCAGCCGCGGCGCTGTCTAAGAAGCGTCTGCGGCGGTGCTGTATACAATACAGCACCGCCGCGGATGCTTCTTTGACAGCGCCGCGGCTGCTGTATAAAACAGTGCCCACTTAGTTAGCGCAGGGGGGGGTTTCTAGAGACTCAGAAACCCCCCCTGTGTGCGCCTCTGGATCTGGGGGCCGCAGGTGAAGGCTCGGAGGGCCACATGTGGCCCATCACTGATTTATAGTGACAGATTTTTTAGCTAGTCATACGAGACGGGAGCTATTTCCCTAGGCACAATAATAACGGGTGAATGTGTTCTGTAAAGCTTAGAAGGTATGTAAATATGTTCTCAGATTATTTTTATTGGGACGAGGGGGGGGGGGGGGGTTAGTTCTCTTTTGCTGTATTAAGTTGCGGTGTCTGTGCATAATGGATCAGCCGCTGATACTTTTTCTAAGCTCTGAGTTACAATGTAACACTCGATGGCTGCAACCTGCCGTAGTGTTTATTTAATTGGCTCAGGCCTTTCAGGATTTTTTTTTTCTAATACAACAAAGAGTCTCTTCTCTACTTCTGCATTGTGCTGGAGGGGGATTGAAGCCAATCACTGTCTAGTTTTGTGTCCCACAAATCCGCCAGAGGTTTACTTGTTCGTTTTATGACATGTTTCGCTGATCAGCCTCAACAACGCGGTCCCTGTGGTCCACGGCAGCCGTGCTTCAGACAGCATGGAGGTGCGTGCCTAGCTGTGGGTACAGCACTGCGTGTTTGGCTAATTAGCTTTACCTGATCCTCTGCAAAGAACAAGCATTTGTCGTGTTGACTGATTTTTCCAGGAGTCTGTTTTTTTTTACTTCTTTATTTCTTTCATTTTTAATAAACTTGTTCTGTGGTGTTGGAGGTATTGCTTTCTTACTCTTACATCTTTTGTTGGCTTTTTGTGTGTTTTAGAAGGACCAGCTGTGCAGCCGCCTCCGTTGCCGGCCGTTCCGCCGAAGGCTGCAACCGGCGAGGTCCCTGATGGTGTCTCGTACAACACGGGGAACCCGGAGCAAGTGGAAAACCACAGAAATGAACGGAGAGCAGGTAAATTAATATAAAAAGATATTATTGCTTTTGTATTATATTGGGAAAACTCTGAACTGAACTTACTGTATTAAAATGTGTAGGCTCTTTAACAAAATGTAACCTGTTAGGATGTACAGTGAAACCCATCGGCACTGAGGATGTTGGAGTCCTCCAAATTCCAAGGAAGCGAGACCTCCTTCCCATTGTCATCCACTTATTAGTATCATTATCCCTTTATATAGTAACAACACAGGATTCCGCACTGTACAAACAGAGAACTTGATTCGCATCAGTCCCTGCTCCAAAGGAGCTTCCTATCTAATTTACTTACCACAAACAGCCAGCCAGGGCCAGTATGTCTTTGGAATGTAAGAAGAAACTCTGGCACCTGGGGGAAACGCACAGAAGCAGCATCCTATCCAGAAATGGTACCTAGTACCGCCTTACAGCAATGCTAACTGACATAGCGACGTGTCAAACTCTGACCTGGATGTTTAGATCTTTGCACGTGTCAAGGAGTTTTTGGTGCGCTTATGATCACGATTGATTAACTTACTAGTGGCTGTGGGCAGTGTTGAGCAATCTCAGAGCCGTATTAACCCACTAAAACACTCATTTTTAATTTTCCTGCAGCGCACCCCCCCTGGTGTATCATTGCACAACATACAGTATGTCTAGATACCTAGGGGGTAAGTTTATCAAGCTGCAGGTTTGAAAAAGTGGAGGTGTTGCCTATAGCAACCAATCAGATTGTAGCTGTTATTTTGTAGAATGTACTAAATAAATGATAACTAGAATCTGGTTGCTATAGGCAACATCTCCACTTCAAACCCACAGCTGGATAAGTTTACCACCTAGTCTTCCATAATTCCTGAGCCATTTTCTCACACATTTTGCAACACAGCAAAAGGTATCGATGAGCTCTGAAGCTAGAGCTACCTTTTTAATTAGAAGTAATCTACTTAACTAGTAATTATCCACATTGAGTTTGTGTTAGATCATTGGAGCTTATAGACACACTAAACCCTGTTCTAGACATATGTTACTGAGCCTAGTGCTAATTCCAGCCCTGATTCAACTTTGTCTGTAACAGGGAAAATTGTCAGAATAACGTTTGCTTGGAGGAAAGCGTTTGGAAACTTTGTATCGGAGCGAGGAGAAGTTGTACTTGTTTTAAGCCTTTCAGAAGCGTTTATGTAGAATGATGATGATATACTGTGTATTAATAGCTTTCTAGGTGGGCCTAGATCCCTCTTTTCTGTTTCCCACGGTAGCTCTTACTTTCTCTAACTCGCAGATCTCCAGGGCCACACGTCTCCTCTGTATTAAGGAAACAGGCTATTTAAAAATGGTAACTGCCCCTGAGTAGAACCAGTAATTATAAATGAGCATTGTGTTTAATACTGACCTCGTGATCATCGTTTCTTTGCAAAGCACCACAAATTCCACAGCACCAGACAGTCAGTACACACGTCGCACAAATACAAATTAAACATAATAACAAATAATACAAGTACAAATTACCAATATAAGGTATACACGTGTGGTGGTCGAGACGGATGGGATTTCCTTCCCTTACCTTGTCCTCCAGACACGAGTCAGGTTCTTTTCTGTTCGAATATTCGGTGGTCAGGAGATAAATACTTCAATGAAAGGGACAAGGATTGATTAAACAACTTGGGTTTATTAAGAATGCGGTAAGGATAATTTTGGCCACCGCGCCACTGACCCCTTCAGCTCAATGGTAATGACAAAATAATCGTTTGATCAGCATAGAGCACAATAGCATTTAACATATAATATACACCTGGTGAGTATAAGGCACAATAGCGATAACATATTCAATATCAATAAATCAATTTTTAGGTAAATCACTTAACATTAACATTCATCTAAAACATTTGGTGCACCAATATTATTCCTGGTAACGTTACCATATTTTACACTCAGTCCTGGGTTGAACTGTGCACAGGAATTTTGTAGTGTTTAAATATCCTGCAGAGGTTTCCAGAAGGATTAATAATCCCGATTAAGTCTCTGTACTTTCTCTCTAAAAGGTAGATGTTAAACTGTAGGCAGTGTTAAAGATTATAACAAAACACAGGACTGTTGATCAATTCAGTCACAAGATGGCACTGTTCTCTCATCACTCTTCCCTCTGACGCTGGGGTGTGTGCAGTACACTGCAGGCTAGGATTTCACCTTGAAAAGGTTCTGCAGTTCGTGGAAACTGTGTTGGACGCCCCACTGTGTGTCTCCAGCCGTTCTCCAGCCGTGTGTGCTGGCAATGTCGCCAATTCCAGCAGCAGATAAATCTCTCATGTCAGCTTCCCCTTTCTTATTGCTATATCACACACTCCTCCTTCCTGCACATCCTCCTGGGTACGTACTTTCAGTTCAACTGTCAACTGTCATTCCCACTGTGTCTCCCTCAGCCTCTAGCGTTTATGCACTTCCTCTGTGCTGTTTTAATAGGGCTTTGGGGCACCACACACGTACAAATATAAGTAGTATACTTATGAAACTTAAAAAACATAAAAATCACACAAATATAAGTTAAACATAAAACCGTGACCAGTTAATTGATGGTAGACAAAGGAGGTGCAGACGTAGAGTATCCTGCACAGGAGAACTTACAGTCTAGAGACATAAATAAGCCGACCCCCACCCCAGTGTTTCCCCTGTACACAGCCCTATCAACGCCACTAGAGAATATTTGTCATTCAAATCCATCACTGCCCCATGGAGCTTACAGTCTAAATTCTCTAATACACACACAGGCTAGGGTTGATTTTGTCAGCAGCCAATTAACCTACCAGTATGTTTTTGGAGTGTGGAAACCCACGCAAACACGGGGAGAATGTACAAACCCAACACAGATAAGGCCCAGGTTGGGAATCAAACTCATGATCCCAACGCTGTAACCACTGAACCATCTATGGACTTCTATGTCCTTCCCACAGATCCAGGCAGGTTTGAAGGTGGAGGGAGCCCACATGTCCGCAGATAAGAAACCCAGAAATTCCTTATCTGTCATGTAAAAAAATATTTGTGGATGCTGATGCTTTTATATAGCAATGATCATTCATTCACATAGATAAACTTCTTTCAATGCTAAAGTTTGAACATATCCAGAAATTGTTCGTGGTTAGGCTGTGGGTGGAAAACATATGCAGACATAGCATAAAAAACAGCATGATCTGGTCATAAATAATATAATCTAATGAATGCTCAAAAATAGGGAGCAGCAGGTCCTATGTACGACACCGTCCCATCAGTTTTGAGCTAAATAGTCATTTTCTCTCCTAGTCAGCAACAGCAGATACTTTAGTACTGACGTTGGTCCATATGTAGAACTTATTTTCATCTTACTGTCTTGTGTACACATTTTAATGGATTTTTTTTTATTTTTGCAAAAAAAAATGCAATATAATGAGCCGAGCTGTAGATTTTTGATCCCACACAAACATTTTTGATGATCTACGGAGTTTTTATTTTTGATCCCATTCAAGGCTGCCTGCTTTTGTGTCTTTGCAAACGCTTTACAGAACGTTGTGCCCTTTACCCCCCCCTTTTTACTTTTGTATGGCCTATTCTGCATGACGGCCCACGTCGGAGTTTATTATGTGTTTTGCGTGCGTTTGATTTAGATCAACGAACCTGCACAGATGGGATGTGTCGCTGCTAATGAACGTTCCCGCGAGCCCCCAGTTCTTGTGACAATATCGAAGGCTCGAGAAGAAATATTTTATTTCAATGGTCGTTTGCAAATGGGGAGAGGAGTGCCGCAGCTTATCCAAGCTAAATATTACTTAAGTAGGAACATTAGACTTGCACTAAGCCCCTGCCTGGGGTCATACGCAGGACAGCCAGTCACTCTGGGCAATCTAGCCTTGTCAAATTGTCTTACTAATGCAACCAAAGCAGTATTACTGTCATGTAAGAAAGCTGAAGAGATCTAGATGTCAGTGTAGTTAAGATCCTACGGAAGACTGGTTTAGAACTGGTGCTTATAACAGGTGTCCGGTTACCTCCCTCTCCTAATTAAACCAGACAAGACTTTATAGCTGCCAAATGTATAAATAAATGTCTGTGATTGTATTGATACGGTCATGTGATAACAATGACGTCTTGTCAGGTGCCTACTTCACCCCCATCCCCGGTGGGGTTATGCAGCTGTTAGAAACTAATAGCGATGCAATTCAAGTGATCGTCTTCTATTTTTTTTTTCCAGCCTTTCAGTCACATCAATTGTATCCATTACAAAAATATGAAAAGGTTTCCATTCCTTTAAATGCCATAGTTGGTATGTGGTTTTGCGTGAAAAGCTGAAAGGAATCCTGATTTCTCGTATCAATCTCTTACTGCCACGGTACACCTGTGCTGGCAACGCTGAAAATAACTAGTGTGCGGGTAGCTGTGTAAAAGAAAAATTGTTGTAACTCGTATCACTCGATGGAAATTTGCTAGAAACATAAATAATTGCATCTGGTTGTGGGCAGCACGGTGGCTCAGTGGTTAGCACTTCTGCCTCACAGCACTGGGGTCATGAGTTCAGTTCCCGACCATGACCTTATCTGTGTGGAGTTTGTATGTTCTCCCCGTGTTTGCATGGGTTTCCTCCGGGTGCTCCGGTTTCCTCCCACACTCCAAAAAACATACTGGTAGGTTAATTGGCTGCTAACAAAATTGACCCTAGTCTGTGTGTGTGTGTGTGTATGTTAGGGAATTTAGACTGTAAGCTCCAATGGGGCAGGGACTGATGTGAGTGAGTTCTCTGTACAGCGCTGCGGAATTAGTGGCGCTATATAAATAAATGGTAATAATCAGTTACTGTGGATTTCTTCCATAATGTTTTAGTTTATCTGCTGTACTGTACTTTGGCACATGGACTCTGTCTAGGTCTTGTGAATCTACAAGCCCCAGCATGTTTTGCCAGCTGACAGTCAGCCAATAGCTGGCAGTGGTCTGCTGGGACTGGTCTTGTGTCGCATATGGAGAGACAGGGGTTGTCCCAGCCTGGGATAGTTGATGCACCCCTAACATTTTACTCAATATAAAATAGATACTATTTTGTTTGTAGTATTTTACTGACTTGTTTGCTGCAAGTACATATTAAAGAGAAGTTTTATCATGATTGTTTCTCAGTGGAACAGGGTGGCTAATTGCAAGGCAAATAATTTGAACGTTTAATAACTCATCACATTAATTAACCACTCGTAAAGGCAGTGACAATTTTACCCAGTAATACCATACTTGCCAACTCTCCCGGAATGTCCGGGAGACTCCCACATTTTGCGAGAGTCTCCCGGGCGAGTGTGGCAAAATCCTGGATCTGCCCACTTCCTAGTGAAGTAGGCAGAATTAGGTCACAAACGCCGCGATTCCTGGTGAATCGCGGCGTTTGGCCTCGCCCCCCGCTGTCAAATGACGCTGTTTGCGTCATGACGTCACGGGGGCGGGTCCAAAATGACGTGGATTTTGGAGGCCCGCCCCCCCATGACGCCCACTTCCCCCGCAGCCTCCCGGACACCAACATTGTAAAGTTGGTAAGTATGAGTAATACTGTTACTTTCCTACTTGGAATTAACGCTTTGGGGGGGAATTAAATTGTGTCATTTCCAGAGACACTTCGCACCTATTCAGAGAAATCTTTGCTGATTTTTCCTTGTACCCCATAGAGGTGCGAGGAAAAATTACGGTAGATTTTTACTGCAGAAACGGTAAAAATACTCAGTCGCGATGTTCTCAACAATATTGCAGCTAATTAAATTTCCCCCTCTGTGCTAGACGTATGTATTACTATATATTATACGCAGGCACACCATAGTAGACATTCTAGATGTGGGACTTATAATCATATCAATCATGTACATACTACTTATAATTTTCTCTCAGCCATTTGTCACAACACACACAATGCATATTTCGATTTCCCCCCTGACCCTCCCCTGGGGTCTGGGGAGTACAGGGATGGTGGCTTGTTCACACACACAACCACATTTTTGAAGTGGGTGGGAATAGAACAATGTGTAGCCAGTCAAACCATTGCAATGATGACAGCAGCACAGATTATTTCAGGACATGAGTGCTGATCTTGTGGGAGGCGTTGTCCACTCATTTGTTTCTGTAAGTGAGGGGGAAAATGGGCAGTGTCATGTGAGGAGGGAACCAAAGACTAACAATTAGATGGTGAAAGAAGCAGGGTGCCCAACAGCACAGAGGAATGATGGGGGGCTCCTGTCACACTGATACAGATCATGGGACCTGTACGTGATGTCAGTGCACAGTGTATGAATGGATCCAACTTGTTACAGTGTTTAAGTAGGAATATCCTCCGATCCGGCCTCTTCCGACAACAGTAGGTTGAGCTGTCCATTGGTTTTGTGATGTTGGTTTAACAATCTCAATGAGACACTTGGCGTATCTACAGGTAGTAAGGTTTCTTTTATATAATCCAACCCTGTATTGTAGGTTTTAGTGGCTCTTTCTGTCCTCTCCAGGAGGAGTTTGTCTGGATTTCATCAGATGTTCTATGTAAAATAAATGAAATGTACATATACCTTGTTTCCTAGCGCCCCTGTCTGCTGAGTCCGAGGCTTTGAAGGCGAAGTGGGAGGAAGGTCTTGGTCCTGATTATCAGGTCATGGTATGTACAGAGACACTAAGAAAAGACTGGTGGGGACTGAGCTTCACAGTGGCTTTGTTCCAAACCTCTTATTCTGTCCCATTACTCATGATGTTCTCTTAAACTCATGCTTCAGTAAAGTGTATCTTACACTCTAATGTGTGTTTAGGGTTCTGGTGATTGCTGTAGTTGAATGTAATACATAAATAACAGATTATGATTGGGTGGAGGACCCCTTTGTGTTATAACCCCAACCCTCCTCCTACTGGTCAGAAGCTTGATTTATACTATGCACGATGCAAAAACTATTTGCCCCTTGTCACAATGTCCCGTTTTGGTTGTACTTCAACCCTTGCATAGGCAAACTGAGGGTGGGGGGTTCCTAGTGCCTGGAAACCCCCCTCCAAGCCTGGGGCACTGTCTAATTGACGTGGCTGGACCCTGCTCCCGCTTCACACAGCTCTGTTTGAAAAGGGAGAGCTGCGTGCACCTAACAGTAGTACACGCAGCATTGCCCATGTATATTTTTGGGATAGGAATTGTTGGACAGCAGTCAAGCACTGTCTAATATTAAAGCCACGCCCCCATGCATGCTGGTCACGCCCACTGACAGCATGTTGTGGAAACCCCCTCTACAAATCCTGCGTTTGCCCCTGCCTTGACCCTTGTCCATCCACTATCACTAAAGCTGGTCACCAACCCTCTCTAACGCTCTGTGTGCACCAGAACCTATATTCTAAACCTTATTTTTTTTGTCTTTAAACATGATATAATTTGTGCTATTTGTTGTAATTCTTTAGGTTGTTGTACTGGATGAGAAGATTGAGGATGATGAAGAGCTGCAGAAATACTCCAAGGTCAGGTCATGGCTCATATTGGTCACATTTCCTCATGTTTACTAAAGATGCTTCGTACGTTTCCTACAAGTGATTAGTACGACTTATGGACTCGAGTTATTTGCATACAACAGCCAAAGATTTTCCCCTGTATTAGTTACGTTTTTATGGAAAAAGTTGGTCTGCGACCAACACTTTTCTGAAACATTGTATCTCTCGTAAGTGTGAATTCTTGTAGCTTTATATAGTCATAAAAACAAACCCTGTTTTCAGATTGGGTAATATTTAAATAATAATTGCCACAATGCAGAAAAGTCATAAGGATCTGACGGAGTTTTACATCACTAGAACAATTTCTCGTCAAATGTTACATTTGGTAATTAATATAAATTTGGTTACCACTAATGGACCAGTAAATGATTAAAATTATTGAAATTTTTGTATTATTATTATTATTATTATTATTATTATTATTATTATTATTTTTATGTACAGCTTCTGCCCATCCACACCATGAGATTGGGGGTGGAACTTGACTCTTTTGATGGCCACCATTATATATCCACCATTTCCCCTGAAGGTCCTGTTGCCAAACTTGGAATTTTGCAGCCAGAAGATGAACTATTGGAGGTATTGATTTTGTCATTTTTAAAAATCAAGTAAAGCTACAAAAAATGTTACTTAGCTGTATAATTTACCTGGTAAATGTGTGTACTCAGCTAAATCTTTCCAGTTTGAGTAATCTCTCCTTTTCAGAGAGCAAACACTTTTTGGGGGCGGTAATTTACCTTATTTAAGCGCAAGGGAAAGCCAGATATTATTTGGTTTGGTTTGCCTGTGTCCTTGTTGCAGATTGGTGGTTAATACATGGGAAATGAACAGAGTAAGTGATATGGCAGCAAAGTCGAGCTGTTTGTCCTACGCCATCAGTAGACTTTTTTTTTAGATTTTTCGGGTAGCTACAGCTGCTAGAAACAATTAGGCGTTGGTCAAACCTGCATTGGAACGCCTGGGTAAGATTAAAAAAATGGAATTAACGGTCATGTAAAAAAGAATGAGTTCATGGTGGACTTGATGAATTCGGAGCACTCAGATCTTGTGACAGCCCCTAATCCTCACCCTTTGCCCACTGTGCTTGACAGTTAGTATGAGGTTCTTGTGGTGATAGATTGTGTTTGTGTTTGTTTTTTTTTTGCTAAACATGACTTTGTGCCTAAAGTCTAATCAAATCCACTTTGGTCTTAGCTGTTCAGAGGACATAATTCCAGAAGTCTTCCGTTGTGTTGAGATACAGCTTTGCCAACCTAAGCCATACTGCAATGTTTTGGGGTACTTTTTGAAGAGAAGGTTCAAAGCTATCCTTCCATGCAAGTCTTATGTGTTGGTCTTTTTTCAGTGGTAGAAACTTGAACTTTAACATTTAACATGTTGAAGGAGGCCTGTAGATTCCTAGATGTACCTTTTTGGGTTGTCTGTAACTTCTCTGAGTATCTTATGGGCTGATGTTTGGGTGAATTGGTTGGGCGATCTACTGCTGAGGAGATTGGCAACCGTCTTCATGGTTCTCCACCCTATAATTTCAGTAGAGTTAACGTCTTTGGAATGCAATGCCACCAAGTTGACCATGTTCCCTATAATTTGATAACACAATGCTTCCTTCCAATATAATCCATGATTTTCGTTTTAATGACCTGGCATTCGATGTATGGCAGTCCTATAGAAAATAATGGCAGAGAGGACCAACTAGTGGACTAACTTCCTTCCGTTTTCGGTGAATTGACTAGTAAAAAGTTTGTTGGATTGAGATTCAGTTGAGTGATGTGGCTACCTCTTGCCCATGTCAATATAAGATAAATACTTATGGTGTTAGGTCTGTGAGGAGTTTTAGAAATACTTTTTATCTTGATCTAACAAAGAAGCCGTGTTCAAGATTGACTTTAATAAACAAAAATGAACTGACGGAGATGTGTTAGGGTGTAGCCTAGTTTTTCAATTATGCCAAGTATTTATAAATGTATTTTTTGGGATAAACTTTGCAGTACTTTAACCCATATTCTGTCTTGTAGTCTGTCTGTGTTTTGTTTTTTTTTTGTTTTTTTTATTATTCTCAAAATATGTTGTTCCTTCAAGAGCAAGATTAAATTTCCCACAAAATCGGATCCAACAGCATTTTGAGGTTATTAAATTATGTGTACACTGAGTACTGACATGGCAGTATAGCTCTTTAGGTCAAAACGTGCGTGAGCTGAATCTTAATACACTCTCCTCCGCTGCTCACAAATTGGTCTTCTGGTAAACTTTATGAACGAGCTCAGTCTTTCTATTAATATTAAATGTTTCAGGCAAACCTCTTTTTAGTCTGTTTGTGTTACAGTGTAACCGTAGTGAGTCGCAGAAACCGCCAGCATCGTAGGTGATTGGAGGAACAGATTATTAATGCGAAACAGCCCTGCAGGACATTGATAGGGGGGTATAAGGAAAGTAATGGAAGAAACGGCAGAGACAGTGCTGAGAATTGATGTTGTTTGCAGTATAATTATATAAATTCTGGCGAAAGAACTAAATTATAGTCTGTTTTTCAGACCTGCTTAGAGACATGATAATATCATTTTTAGAGTTACTCCAAATGTAGAAATACTTTGTTTAAAGTATACCAGTATCCTGCACACAGTGGAGGCAGCCATCTTTTTACTTTTTGTAGGGTGGTGGAAGCTATTTCCACTTCACTCTCATAGGCAAACCGAGGGGGCTGTTTGCTAGTGCCTGGAAACCCCCCTCCAAGCCTGGGGAACTGTATAATTGAGGTGGCTGTACCCTGCCCCCGCTTCATACAGTTCTGCTTGAAAAGGGAGAGTTGCGTACACCTAACAGTAGTGCACGCAGCATTGCCCATGTATATTATGGGGGTAGGAAGATTTGGAGAGCAGCCAAGCACTGTCTAATATTATAGCCACGCCCCCACACATGCTGGTCACGCCCACTTGTGGCGTGGTGTGGAAACCCCCCTCTACAAATCCTGCGTTTGCCCCTGACTCTACAGGTCTTGTCATTTAACATTGCGCCTCTTCGTCTTTTTCCTCCTCTCCGTATATCTAGGTGCTTATGTAGAGGAGTTTCTCCGGAATAGAGGACAGGCGTGCACCTTCATTCAGATGTATTGGCGCAAAGCAAAGGCATTTTGGGGTGCACTTCCATTGCGTAGTATTGCATATCCACAAGTCTGAGGCGACACCCCAAAGTATGGAATATAGATTCCTATATGCTCATCAGATCTTATTTACAGACTTGTGAGTTTTCCAAAGTACGGTGGGAAAGGAAGCCTCTTTGAATAGGAGCATCGTCGCCTCTTATCTAGGAGGTGATTGGGGATTAGACCTCGAACACATGAAATATACAAGACTAAGCACCTTATAGACTGCTAGGACAAATGAGGTAATGAGGGCAATAGATGGTGAGACTTGAGAACGAGGTTGATGTAAGTTTTTGGTTTTGTTTTGTGTTGTTTTTTGCTTACTGAGATTCTCTTTAAATCCACTTTTATAAACTCCTCCTGTAAAATAATAATGGTATAAAGTAAGCTTTGAGGTCATTGCTTATATGTGGTTTTATCACATCAGTGGGAAAAGTTGTGTTTTTCTAATGAATAACTCATCCCTACTGTAAACTTATTTCAAGTACTAGGAGTCCCCTTGGGGGTTTTTACTATACTATACTATACTTTTTTTTTTATTGATCATGGTTTTTTCCACTAATGTTTATATTTAGAATTTACAGAAGAGGGGGTACATTATCCCCAAATATAATACACAAGTGATTTGGATATACATAGAATCACCAATTAAAATGAACTTTTTGTTTTGTAATTGGAGAGATCCTCCCCTATATTTAAAGAACTTTTCCTAAGACCTGATTGGCCTACCAGTGTCCTTTTACACGTATACTTGGCCGTAAGCCTCTGTGTCCTAAATGAAAGTGTGCGTCCCACCACTTGGACTCTGTTAGTGGCCTTTTAATAAGCTTACACACAGTACTAACGTTATACTCCATATGTGTCTCCTCTAAGTCCCCCCATCAGTCTCCATGGGAGAATACTGTGTACAATTAGCTAGAACCACTAAGTAACAATGTATTCTGCTTGTGGAGCTATAGATTAGTGTATCTCTCCATCCGCGGGGGCCCCTGTTTTGCAGGTGAACAATGTACAGCTCTATGGAAAGTCTCGTCGGGAGGCTGTTTCGTTCCTGAAGGAAGTTCCCCCTCCGTTTACGCTGGTCTGCTGCCGGCGGTTGGGGGATGACGAAAATGAGAACTTTGCGGATGATCGAAAAGTTCTGGTGATCCAAGATGAGATGGTAAAGCCTATAGCATGGAACCAGCACTTATATGTCTGTGGCATTTTAATCAACGACTGCGTTAATATAAGATCTAAGTCTCTATTATATTTTGTCTTTGTTTCCATACGATAGACTAACCACTAATAAAGTGATTATGTAGCCTAAATTGCAGCTGTTGGTCCCTATGGCATCTCCATTATTTTGTGTTAACTTGAAATCCCTTTTAGCTATACACACATATTATTGATTGCTGCAACCTCCTATTATCTGACATTTCCCACACCCATGTATTCCCAATTAAAAAAAATCCTAAATGCAGCAGGAAGACTAATCTTCCTCTCTCACCGCTCCACATCTGCTGCACCACTTTGCAAATCCCTACACTGACTTCCTGTGTCCTCTAGAAACAAATTCAAATTACTCACCCTTACCTACAAAGCCCTCAACAACACTACCCCTTCATTCATCTCAAATCTCATATCAAAATACTCTCTCTCCCGCCCTCCTAGATCTACCTCTGACCTGCACCTTGTCTCGTCTCTGGTAACCACCTCTCACTCCCGCCTACAAGACTTCTCCCGTGCTGCTCCCCACTTATGGAATTCCCTACCACGCCCAATCAGACTCTCCCACAGCCTACAAATTTATAGACATTCCCTAAAAACACACTGGTTTTTTAAAGCTTACCTTATCCCTGATGATACTATTCACACGAATACACCCTCACAGCTGCCCCAATCTGAGCTACTGTGCGGCACTGTGGCGCCTCACAAATCTACAATAATAAAATATATATATATTATATTTATTCGCCTTTTGACTTCCATTTATCACAATTTTATGTTTATCTTTATGGTACATTTTAATCTTGTTTTGGTTTTTAGCAAGAAGAGGAAGATTCTGTTTTCCAGCCGCAGCAATTGGTTGAAGATGAGCATAAACTGGAGGTAACAAAATATCATATATATATATATATATATATATATATATATATATATATATATATTTATATATATTTTTTTTTTTAAATTAATTTTCAGGTTGTGTTTATGCATGGTTTCCAAAATCCAGTCCTCAGGGAGCTGAACAGTGCAGGTTTTCCAGGTCACGTGATATAATTAGGACCACCTGTGGATCTGTTACATTGTACCAGTCAGTAATGAACGCACCTGAACTCAGGCAAGGAGATGCGGAAAACATGGCCTATTGGTGTTCCCTGAGGACTGGATTTGGGAAACTCTGTATTGGTGGTAATGTGTGCTTTATGTAATGTGTATCTGATGTATAGTAAGATTAGAAGATCACATCACTGGAATCTATTACTAATAAGCCATTTTAAAGTCCACCTGTGCAAAGCAAGCGCAGCTGTTTATTGTGCCAAATTAAAGTTCCTTAACTTATGGCTGATTTGATTGGTAATCTCCATGAGGGATGGAGGCACTGACCTGGTACAGATATGTATTTTTGGATTTCAAGGACATGAAAGAAACATTGCTTGGTTCCTGGCCTTCGGAAGATGTATAAAAACAAATAATCAGAGCTGGTCAGTGATGGAATTAGCCCAGTTTTGGCAGCTGAATTTGCAGATCTTCTCATCCCATAAAACTTGGCACAAATTAATTTTGCCACTAGAATTTGTTTGTAGCTAAATATCTGATAAACCTCAAACAACTACGTCCTGTAGCTTCTCATCTGTGAACTTAAACCTATGGTTCTCAGATCTCGAGTAGTAGAACAAACAGGCAAATGCTACAAAACGATATTTCAAATGTACATTCGTCGTAGTAAGTGGGTGTTTTTTTTTTTTTTGTTGTTTTTTTTTTTATCGTAGGAGAAACCAGTGGAGGAAGCGGCACCTGAACGCGGTGACCACGAGGATGATGGAGAATTGACCTTGTGGTCTCCAGAAGTTGAAATTGTCGAACTGGAGAAGGATAAAAGGGGTCTCGGTTTCAGCATCTTGGATTATGAGGTTTGCATCTTTCTTGGGCTTTCTAGACCAAAGTAATTTTGTAAATCGGACATCTCCGACTTGTGAGAATTGTAGTACTTAAGGTATCAAAGTTATTACCACTGTGTTGTTTTTTTTTGTAATACGGGAGAGTACCCTGGGAGAGTACTCTTGATGTTTCCCTCTATGCTTCCTCCCTTGCATCCTGCACAGTCTGGCATGACTTGGGGCACATGTAGAATGTTCTGAATTGAGCCGGGGTGGGATTGAGGGTGGTGTAATCTCTTAATTCTTTATCTGGGAAAAGATAGGATCAGATGCCTTGTATGTGTGGAATGGGTCAGGTTATAAATTTAACATATGGACACACATGCACTGTACATGATGAAGTGAATACCACAAGAGACTTAATTTTCATATATTTAAAAGGTATAAAGTACTATGAGTCTGACTTTATGCTGGTTATTTTAGAATTTTCTCATAAAATTCTAGATAAGTCATGTTTTTATATACTTCTTATTAGATTTGGTAAACATACAATGATTCTCTGTGTTTTTTGCCAATTAGTCTTAAACTAGGAGGAAAGTTACCTTTTTGAAGTGTTAATTGGCCTTTCTGTTGTTGTGATCTGTACTGTGCAAACAGCAACAGTCGGTAGTCTGGTGTCTATGTTGTGTAATATAACCTTGGGCAGACCACTCCTACAGCGATGTGTATTGCTACTTACATGAGTCGGAGAAACGTTAAACATCCACCTTCAGAAGTCTGCGTTCTCTTGGGATGCAGCTGTGTGTGGCATCCAGGGGTAATGGAAACAAACAGTTGTGTATATAAATATTAAGTTATGAATATATAAAAATATGCTTGCTCACTGGACTTGGTCTAGCTCCTTCGGTAGTAATAAGTCTGTTGGAAGCGTCCACCGTTCAGTACAGTTATCATTGTTTCCTCTTTCCTCGCCGAGCCCTCTAGTCAATTTTATTCAAGTGTAATAATCCTCTCGTCATAAATTAATCTGGTATAGTGACCAAGTGGCAAAGGACATGTGAAATTCTTGCTTGCCACTTTTTTTGTGATGTGGAAAGGCCTGTAATGGATTAAAAATATGAAAGCAAACAGGCAAAGTGTTGAGTGTACTGCTAATGCCACTAACCCACAGCCTGTAGTGTTATTGGAAACTGGCTAGGCCGCATAACAGCAGTAAAAACTAACTTGGTGCCATGAATTCTTTACTTGTTCCAGACACTTCCTATCCGGGTACCGTCACTTGTGTTTAAGACTCTTCAGAGACAAATTGCCCGATTTTGTCTGGGCAGGCAAACGACCCTGTGTACAAGCCCACTCTCTTTATCGCCAAACTTCAGAAAGAGGACTGGGGCTTCCAAATATCTCTAAATATTCCATAGCTCCAGTTAGTCCTATTTCACTCCCCACTTGATATGAGGCTGTGGGTCGACATAGAAGCTAATGTCATACAATTGCTCTCACCCTACACCCTCCTTTGGATGTCGATCAAGCATCGCCCACCACTCTCCCTGCTACCACCCACTACCCGCTTCTCGCTTCAGATATGGTACTATAGTACCCAAGTACTTCGCTTGATAGCAAATCCCGAGATAATGTTCACACTGTGAAACCAACCCCCCCCCCCCCCCCCCTCTCCCGGCCCACAGCACTCCTTCCTTAAACACTGTTCCTGTCGTGGGCTAGGTCAACCAGAAACCTTTCTGATTGACCTAGCTCCTATGCGTATGAGGTTCCTCTTAGTCGCTTCTATCAGTATCTTCAACTACGACATCTGTAGCTTTCAATCCCAGCATTTAAAACCTTTTACCAACTGACGCCTTTAGAATCTTTTTGTACTACTGGCTTAATCTCTACATTTTATAGTCTGTTGGTGGCACATCTTCAACCTGTTAAAGATCGCTGCGAAGTAAAATGGGAGGAAGACCTTGGTGTTTTGCTAGAAATGGATGAATGGTCCTAGATCAGTACACAAGTCGCTAAGAGCTCTATTTGTGTATGGACCAAGGAGAATGCATATAAACTATTATATAGATGGTACCTGGTTCCCAAGGCCATATACCCTGATTCCTCGAGTCTATGCTGGAGATCCTGTGGGCATGAGGGTTCGTTCTGTCATATTTGGTGGTCATGCCCCAAGATGGTTAGATTCTGGCAAAAGGTCCACAACTTAATTCAGTCACCTCACTACAAATTCCCCCTTGTCCATCCTTTTCTCTCCTGCACAGACCTGTACCCGACATTGATACACACACAACAGCAATGGTGAGCCATATACTTAAAGCTGCCAAATGCGTGATAGCCGCAAATTGGAAGCAACTTGAACCCATTACGTTGTCTGAAGTGATTAATAGAGTATGGCAGACCTACCGCTGCGAGCATATTAATTGCATAATTAACGATCGACCCAACAAATTTCAAATTATCTGGCAACCTTGGCTTGCCACTTACGGCGTAGACCAATCGAGAACCTTTTAAGCCAAAATCTGGCGCTATGGATCTAACTGCAAATCACATACTGAATATTTAGCAGCCACCAGGATGCCAGGTTTCCTTCCTATTCCCCCTTGTCCCTTAACTAACCTCTCCTTTTTCCTTCTTTAGCCTTACACCTGTCCTTTCTCCTTCTTTAGCCTTACACCTGTCCTTTCTCCTTCTTTAGCCTTACACCTGTCCTTTCTCCTTCTTTAGCCTTACACCTGTCCTTTCTCCTTCTTTAGCCTTACACCTGTCCTTTCTCCTTCTTTAGCCTTACACCTGTCCTTTCTCCTTCTTTAGCCTTACACCTGTCCTTTCTCCTTCTTTAGCCTTACACCTGTCCTTTCTCCTTCTTTAGCCTTACACCTGTCCTTTCTCCTTCTTTAGCCTTACACCTGTCCTCTCTCCTTCTTTAGCCTTACACCTGTCCTCTCTCCTTCTTTAGCCTTACACCTGTCCTCTCTCCTTCTTTAGCCTTACACCTGTCCTCTCTCCTTCTTTAGCCTTACACCTGTCCTTTCTCCTTCTTTAGCCTTACACCTGTCCTCTCTCCTTCTTTAGCCTTACACCTGTCCTCTCTCCTTCTTTAGCCTTACACCTGTCCTTTCTCCTTCTTTAGCCTTACACCTGTCCTTTCTCCTTCTTTAGCCTTACACCTGTCCTTTTCTCTGTTTTCTTTTCTTTCTTTTCTACCCCCCCCCCCCCTCCCTACCTCGACCCCTTCTTGTATTTTTCTTTTACTCCATTCCTAATTCTGTAGTTTTACGTAATAACAAGGTTCTTAATAATTGTTTATACCAACTATTTGATTTGAAACCTAATATGTGTGCTGTTAAAACTTGAAAGATCTTCAAATAAAATGTTGTTGTTTTTTCTTAAAACAACAAAGATGCCAGTTGGCCTTGGTGGCACAAATGGAAGGGGTAAAAGAACAATTGTCGCTAATTAAGCAGGATGTACAAAACTTGACAGAGAACACTGGCATGGTGCTGAATCTAGAATCAGACCCTCTCCCACCGGTCATTGATGACCTCAAGGAGGTCAAGGAAAACGCACCACTTACGGAAGCAACTTAGATGACCAACTTAAATTACTCTAGACTGAAAAATATCATAGCGGCTGTTCTACCATAGCAGCCACCTGGAGACATTTCCAGAATCCAGGCTACAGGATATATTTGGAAGGCTGCACTTTTCCTCTCTGTTGGCCGTCGAATGTGCCCATAGGACAACCTACTGCCAGTATGGACAACTATAATCTCTACCGGTTAGCCCTATATGGCACTACTTCAGAAGGGGATAAGCTGTAGTTAGCAATTAATATTTAACAAACTCTGTAAACAATGTGTACTCTGATTTGCTACCTGCCAACCTAGTTGCTCCCACTTTAAACTTGCCTTTTAATGGACATGTAGGTCTAGCTGAGTATAAATACTCTGTGCTGCTGTTCTACATTCTAATTCTCTTCTTGACTATAGGCTGTTTCAACCCTGGACATTCATGTGACCCTTTTGATGAATTAAAACGGTAGATACTCTGGAATTCAGACAAAAGCACCTAAAATGAAGTACAGTGTATGCTAAACGTTATTAGGAATGTGTATTCAGATCTTGATGTGATCAGCAGTTTATTCATCCATCAGAAATTTTCTCTTTTATGTTTCGTTGTTTTTATTATATACTGTTCTGTATCCAAAACACCCCGACAGCCAATTTTACTTTGTACAAATGGTTGGTGGCTGTGTATTGGGGGCATGGATAAGGCTGGAGGAGGGGTCGGTGGTGGGAAGGTTTAGTGTATCCCAAAGTTTTGCACGCAAAATATTTAAGTATTACGGAATAATAACTTCTAGAACGACCTTCCATTCAATTATCTCTTGTCAAAGTTCTAGAGCAAATCCATTAAGCAGGAATTGGCAAAGATTAAATGTCGTACTTAATAATTACTGATCACAATGGCAAAATATCCAGAGACAAATGTTCTATTATTTTAGTCATTGCTTCATCTCTTAATTTATGCAGCCAGTAATTTCATATGATTGTTGCAATTTAAGGTACAGAAATTGAATCCACAGGGAGCAGAATGCTTCACAATACTTCTCCTCTTCTTCTCCCTTTTTCCCGTCCGTTTTATTTATTTCCCTGCTCCCGACGTTAAGATAAATGTGATCTATCTGCTGCCAGTGGCTTTTTTAAAGCATGACATTACATTTCAAAGTTATTGGCTATAAACATGATTGCCATTCATGGAGGCGCTGAAGCCTTGGGCGACAAATGGACCCCGCGTGTGATCATTCATCTTACGGAATTGTCTGATTTGCTGATCACATTCAAATTTTGTTTGTGAACTTTACAGATGCACATGTAATTATACCGTGCGGCAACAAGGCGCTGACTTCGAAGAAAGGAGACAAACTAAGAGTTTGGATTCAGTTTCCGAATATTCTCCTGTGATGTCGTTTTTTTGTGTGACGGCTTCACAGGACAAGATTCTACAAAGGACATAAAGGTTAAACGTGTCAGCCTCCAACATGGGAATTTAAGGGTTTAAATATAAAACAAAAAAAAGAAAAAAAAAAGAGTAGAAGTAACTATTCCTCTTGTGACCTAGTGAAGACTCTCAATTCTCGTATTTTCATCAGGCTAGAACTTAAGTGCCTTTGTGAGTATGTTGAAATGACAAGCTCCAATATTTTATCTACCCCCAGAGTACCAAATCTGGGGTACTTCTCCCAGGATGCCGATAGCCCCATGAGTTTGCAGACCTGGGCGAAGGGTCTGTTTTTGCCTCACCCATTTTGATTTTCACCTAAATCTAGAAGATTATCCTAGATGTTTTAAATTCAATTTAAACTAAATTACCCTCTATCTTATTGCTTCCACACTTCCGGTGTCTCTTAGCTATCATGGCAGCAGAAGGGGCAGAAATGATGGGACAAAATGTCTGTGAGTGGAGGGGAGTTGGGGCATAGCAGATGGGACCATCCTCTACTGGTTGACAATTTAAGAAATTCAAACAATTTTGCATTTTTCTGTATCTTAGAGATTTTATTGGCAAGACTGGTGGTCACAATACACACTTTACATCTTATAAGTAGCAGCCTCCTGCTGGACAGCTGTCACGTCTTTTATTTGTCAGCAGCAGGTAATGGAATACTTCAGGTGATGATGGCGAGAGAGTGCAGGTACACAGTATGGAGAAGGAAGTTGGAGGTTTTGGACTGGCTAAGAGGGTGTGTCTAGTAATACGTTGGTATTGTTTGAGGCAGATAAGGGCTCTGCTATCTAGTGTGAGGCTTATGAAATCAATCCAGGTAGACTAAGGCTGGGTACACACTACAGGGTTTTCATCTGATGATTGGGCCAATAAAATGATAAACGACCATTCGGCCCGATATCGCATTAGTGTGTACACTGCAACTATGCAAATCGTATAGTTTTATTTGATTTTTAAACCGGACTAAAAATATGTTGTTGAACGATGTCGTTTCAATTCTGCAGTGTGTATACACTCAGGACCGGCAGTGTCCATGGATCTCTATGGAGCGTGCAGAGTCGCCATCTTTACAGCCGATTACAGAAATCACATTTGACGTAAGATTGTATAGATGTGTACCCCAGCTTAAATTTTCTCCAAGATCTCCAGCCTGTCTAATACAGCAGGAGAGAGGGGGGAGGGGTGCTTCCAGTAATTAGCAATCAAACATTTATTTGCCCGTGTGATGTGGTTAATTAGTTTTGCTTTGGAGAAGATAATCAGTGGGGATTTTAAGCTAAAGAGTAAATGCCAGAGATCTAATGGCAAAAAGTATGATGATGGGTGCCTTACAGGGGCAGTTTCTCCAGCAAGATTTAAAGACCTGTGGGTAAAAATATATGGAGTTTAACAATATACCCAAAATACATTAACTTTTCTTTTAAAAAAAATAAAAAAATTGTATTTTGTGGCTGCACATTTGATCCTTGATTAAGTAAGAATTGTATGCATCCTGGGTGGCTTGGGGGCATCGTATTTAAAACAAGAAATAGCAATTGTTTTTCAATCAATATGAAGGCTAAAGTATATACGGACATCCACACACAGTGGAGGCAGCCATTTTTTGTGGGCGGAACCAATATACATTAGAACGTAGCCTATCAATTCAATTTGGAACTAGTTAGCAACTCTCAGGTATTCCTCTGTGACCTATCTGTATCCTAGTGAACTTATAGCTTCAGACCACAATATGGCTGCCCCCGCTCTCCGTAGGCGTCCAGTACACATCCGCTCTCCCATGTCTGAAGTGGGCTTAGATTCCAGGGGCTTCAGGTTCCCAGCGTTCTGCAGTGTTCCTGGGAAAGCGGCTTCTGCGGAATGTTGGCTTCAGGTGCTCTAATGATGGAATGAAATTGGCTACTTTCCGGCATATTTTATGAACATCGCTCGGAAACTTTCTGTACTGGATCCTTAACCAACAAACAATTTTTATTTTTTTTCCCCTTCAAAAACCTGTCATTTACTCCACTATCGCCTTTCTTTATAGTGTGTTCTCTACTGCCAGAATTCAAATAAAATTGCAGAGGTTTCATCTTATTCGCACTTGGTTCCAGGTTTCATTGTTTAGCATCTTCATGGAAAATGTTGGTGTTAACATGTGTCTGATGTTACATTTTGAATGTTTTTAGCTTGTAAAATAAAAATGGGCAAAAACAACTGGGGGGAAAAAAATTACATTAAATTTTAACTGTTTAATGCAGTTTAATATGACTGGAAATCCCACAACTATAATGTGTCAGTGTTATGACTGCACATCGGCTGATAAGACCCCTGTAACGGGGTCTTCACCTTTTGCAGCCCCCTTTCTTCTGGATCGCTGTGTGTTCACCAATACTCTGTTGCCCCCACCCGTCGTCGTAGGGGCTTATCAGTTTAGGGTATTTGTGGATGTGGACGGCACACAGCAGGAGATCATCTGGGAGCAGGATAAAGACAGGGACAATGCAAGGAGACTGAGGATCCTGGTGCAGAAAACAGAGGCAAGTTCCAAAGGCAGGGATAATAGTTTACTGCCAACTCCTGTTCTCAGCCTGAGACAGTCGGCTAGAGTCAGGGCAGGCAGCAGACTAAGGGAAATCCAGAAAACAGTTTAAGTTCAAAAGCAGGGTCAGTAAACAGCCCAAGTCAAACAAAGGTCCAAAGAATTCACAGCAGTTTTTGCAGCAACACGTAGTATGGAGAAAGAGCTATATAAAGGTGGTACAACCAATAGGTATCGGGCACTCCCACAGATTTAATTACCCTGCTCCTGCGCTGAATATAAGCGCTCAGGAGCTGATTCGCCGGTTAACATTACTGGCAATCTTCTATGGTTCTGTGTGTAAATATCTTTCGTGTATTTTCTTGTAGCCAGTGGTTTCTTGACTTACAGGCCTACACGGAGGCAGCCATTTGATAGGCTGACCCACTACTACTCACGAGGAAGCAGTGTACCTTTTCAATAGGAACTGGTGACCTCACAAAGACTTTTCACGATTAATGTCCATGAAGCAATTAAATTGTCAGCTGCTTTCTTATGGGTTTTGTTGACTGCACAAATACTAACAATGCAAGGTGGATCTAAGTGAGACAACTGACTAGTAGATCCACTCTGCATGGAGAGCTTTGCATCGGATGTTCTCCCATGTGTTTAATTGAAGCCTTCTATCCTGCAAGGAAATCCATGTGATATTATGATGTACGGTTGCACCATCAAGTACATACTGGGGGGGGGGGGGTCTACTTACAGGTACACTTTAAATACAAGCAGTGGAACAGAGATTGCTACATGTAGACAACTGTTTTGATCTTATGCTAAGCATGGTTTGCAGAGACCTTATAAACCAATCTGTTTAGGCTTTGGTAGAATACAAAGGGAGATCTCCCTTGTGCATAATATAGTACAGGTGTACATGAAAGTGATGTAACCAGCAGCAACCAAATTTTAGCTGTCGTCTTTGTAGCAGAGTAAAAGAGAACACAAATGTCTCATGTCTGAGTTATAGCACCTCCCCCCCCCCCTGTGCGCCAGTCTCCACACATTTCTCTCTCTCCCTTTCAGAGATTGTTCACCATCACTTCCTCATTAATATTCCCTGACTGTTCTAGCCGTTGATGATAAATTTATGCTGGCCAATAGGCAGATCTCTCCCTTTTTTAATTTATGAACAGCATTTCCATATTTAATAATATTTGAAATGTACAGGGTGCACTCTGCAAGAATTAAAGTCTACAGTTAGCAATGCATTTGCAAAATTGCATATCCCAGTAGGCATATTTCCTCAGCGATTCCAGCACATCGAGTTTTATGTGCAGCTTTAAATGCCCTGAGGGCAGTATTTGCTAGAAATCCAAGCCCCCCTCCTATCAAGAGAAGCCCCATAGACCATTACTCTGAAATGTAGAACGAGAGACTTTGGGGTTAAGGTTACAGTTTTGAAATGGACTTTTCCAATAACTATTGTATTTGAGCGAGAGCTCAAACTGTTACATATGCAGTTATATGCTAATGAATTAATCCATTTCAAGTAGATTGAAGTTTGAAGTGTTCCAGAAAAAAAGACATTCATTCTTACTAAACGCCGACCCTTTAGCTGAATTGCTGTCCTCTCCGGTAAAGTGGTGAGGTGCCGTCAGAACTGCTGCCATTGATTTTTTTCTTTTTTTTTCTTTTCCGCAAATCCCCCTCTCAATTATGTTGTTTAACTGGTTCTGTGGGTGAGACAGATTGTAGTTTTCATGTAACATTTACCTTGAAAATTAAACTATGTTATGGTGGATATTAAGGTGCTGTTAACCATACGACCCGTTTCATTCACATACAAATTTTGGATTATTATCAAAGCATTTTATACAAATCCGTCCGTGCTCCAGTGGAGCTTACAATCTAATTCACAGACGTGCACACACAGACCAGCACAACAACAGGGCCAATATTTGTAACCATAAACTTACAAACACACGTCTTTTGGATTTTGGGAGGACCCAGAAGAAAAACATGTGACAATGGGGACACGGAGCAAACTCCAGCGAGATATGTCCTATATTCACCTTTGTACGCATCAGCATGAAGTTGGGTAGCTATGAATATTCATGAGTATTAATGAGAGAGTGATCCGCCCATGTACTGGCAGGGGCATGCTCAGTGCGCCCCTGAGACACATCCTGTGACCTCATCCTGCTGCCAGCTTTCAGGACATTGGCTCTGAATGATCACATGATATCAATGTCTCAGGAACGTCTGCCCACACACAGTTAAATATCACCTATGGTATTATGACAATTATAGGACAGGCACCGATCTATAGCAGATTCCCCAGCTTGATTAAATCTGAGATGGGTTATATCTTTATTACTAACTTTTTGTTCTAACGAGAAGCTTTAGTGCCTTTTATTTAATAAACACACACTTGTAAAATTATAATCTGTTGATGACATCACTGACAAGTACAGATTGTTTTAATAAAAGTCTGTTGGCTTTTAACCAAGCCAGAGGGTAATGCAATATTACCCTAGATAGATGACGGATATTCCGTACACATGGACCGGTCTCTCTCGTGGCTGTTGCTGGCAGTAGGGAATGTGTTGGTGTTTGTTTGACTCTTGGAGATAAGTTCGGTCGTGTCAACATTCCTCAATCTTAATAATGTATAGGAGCTTTCCATCCTGCTGAAATGAATACACTATTTTCTTCCAGCTCAGAAAGAGAGTATGATGTTGTTGCTTTTTTTTTACCATTTTTGGCACTGTAGACACATTCCTCTGCTCTCTGTAATGAATAATATTACATTGCTGTTGGGTGCTGTGGTTCAACTGTACAGGTAAAAAGTTTTGGTGTCGTCTGAATCTGTGAAGAACTGAAATTTGGGGGCAATCTGATAGTGAGGTTCTATATTCCATACGTGATCCAGCTTTGTAGATACCCTGTGACTTTATATGACCATTATCTTTTAGTTTCCAACTAGAGAGGCGTCGCGTGATTTGATTATTTCCAGAGCTTGGGGTATTATTAGTGACTTAGTGGTCAGAAAATAAATTGATTAACAGCTCTTAAATTTCTGTCTGTGATCATCTCTTCTGGTGTTGCCAAGACTTCTTTGTTCTGATGTTCAATGTTGCGGTGTCTTGTCTTTTCTCTGGTATTGGAGAAGTATTTTCAAATGGGCACCGATAACTTTCTTCTAAACCGTTGCCCTTCACGATAAGGGAAGTGATGTAAAAAAAAAAGCCTATCATACAGTAGTCATAGCCTCGTGAGAATGGGGGTCTGCTGTGTGGGTCATGGGTGGCGTTTGGGCGATCCTGAGCAAGTCTTATTGTGTCCCAATTTTGCTTTCTAAACTTTTGGGAGGTATGGTTATAAATCAATAGGATGTTCCTTTACCTCTATTGACAAACCGTTTTTCGGACTCATATATTGCTATTCTAGTCCTCGCGATAAATTCTGGGTAAGAATTTGGGGAATAACCAGCGTGAATGTGGAACTAAATTCAAAAATTGAATAGAATCTGTACAGAAGGTTTCAGTTGTTTATAATGTAGTTTCAATGTCCATCTGTACAGCAATTGCACGCTCACTCAGTCCGCAAATGCTCCTTTTTATATGGTTTTATTCGTTTTCCAAACTATTACACATGCAAAGAAACCAAACCTTTAGTGTAGTGACCCAAAACAGATTATTGCTAGATATACCAGTAAAGACTTTATATATTTTGGGTCAATAAGGGCTGTGTTGTATTAAGGTGGATGTTGGGGAGAGAGGTACCTGTATCAACATGATTGTTTGGATATTAGTTTGTATGTAAGGCCAGGTAACAAAAGAAACCTACCAAGCAAATTTTCCTTTTAAGAGTGGTAGAATTCTGCTCATTATACATTTCTTCAACTAATGAAATAAATACAGATCTCTGTCTGCCTTTCCTGTGTTTTGTTCATGGTTAGAATATTCAGTTCAATATGTGAACTAATGTGTCCAAGACTTTTATTGCATTTATTACTAATCACTGAAAATCGTCCTCGCCAATAGTCCAACAGTAAGTGGGTTTCGGAGGCTTGCTCTGAACTTCTTAAATTCTATGATTAAAAAAAGCAAAAAAACTTATCCGCCAACGTAAGTCACTGATCTGCTGAATAATAGAAGCCTTTAAAGAGTTACTGATATTTTAATCTATGCAGTCTCGTATCTCAGAGATCTATCGATGACTCGTCTAGATATTATCCAGCGCAAAATATGAATTCATAAAGAATTGCAGGATTTACGTCTGGAAGCTGGATGGGTAATCATTTGGACATAGGACAGGAGACAGTGGTGCAGTCGGTGTGTATTTTGGAGAATGTTTCAAACTATTGAAAATCATCCTAGTTATTATACGATCACAGTACACTATAATTCACTCCTGGGTTATGGATCGTATGAATCGTTTTACCCTTAATGTGAACCTGGCACCCTCTTACGTACCACATCAAATAATGAATTGTCTAGGTTACTGTAGGTTGAGAACCGATATATTTATAAGTACTATTATTCCTCTCCCTAAAGCTGTGATGGTAATTGCCATTTTTTTTTCTTTAAATAACATATTCCAGTGGACTGTAACCCATTGTAGCAGTCGGATATCTGCTATTAAGAGTTTAGAGTCGGACTAATGAAAGCTAATCTCTGATTGGTTGCTCGGTTACGATGTGTTTTCTGTTTCTCTTAAATAGACAACTGATGGGAAAATTTATACCCTCACTCTTCTCCCCTCTCCTGCTCTCCCAGGGAATGTAAACAAGCCCTCTTAGCTGGAAGGGCATGCTGTGACTTGTAGTTCCACAGCAGCTTAAGTTGTATAGGATTCCTAAGCCCAGCTGAAGGATACTAATTCTTGATGAATAATGCAACTAATTTAATTATGACATTTTGTAATTTTAATTTTTTTTTACATTTTGATATTTCCTCAATTTACGAGGAATTTTCAGAGAAAGTGCCAATAATCCGTAACAGCCGCCATCCACACCTTCAGACCCACAGATGAAGTTTCTGGCCACAAGACGATAAATAACATTTAATAAAAGTTTGATTTATTATTTTATATCCAGCCTTACCACCTGCGTTACTCCTCCGCCTATTGACTCAATAAACCCTGAGTAGCCACGTATCCTGACGGATTATGTTGTCTGTTGATATGATTTAACATTAATATCAGCCCTATGTGCTTCACGTGTGCTCTTATTTTAGGATACAATGGTGAAGAAGGAAAAGTTTTTTTGACTTTGTATAGAGTTTAATATATTATTTGCTCTAACGGTCAGTGGTGTTAAAAAAAAAAACGGATGACTGCGTTTTAAATATGTACATGGAGATCTGCTTAATATAGATGATAATAACACAGATGAAAAATCCTCTTTCAATCCTTGTATGTAATTATGAGACCAAAGAAAATAATATTTTCAGGTTTCTTGGGTGTTTTTTGTTTAAGAATTTGAAGAAGGAAGATAAGATTAGTCTTAACTTGTATAAGCAACTTAATATTATTGTCCATTTTACTTTGCAGTGCTCCAAGCATACATAAAATTAGAATATATAAGATATATAAATGCAGATGTGAAAATAACGGTAGGGAGGGTCCTACGCAAGAGAGAGCTTGCAATGAGTGAAGGTTAGGATTGTAGTGAGGGTCTACCAGTGAGTAATATGGACGGGCGTAGAGGAAGCTGTAATAGAAAGATGGACTTTCAGCGAAAAGTTTTGAAGCCTGGAGAGAGTCTGATCGGTCTTGGTAGGAAATTCCATAAGTGGGGAGCAGCATAGGAGAAGTCTTGTTAGCGGGAATGAGAGGAGGTTTGAGAGAGAACACTACCCTCTTCTCAAGACTCCATTATTAGTAATATAATGGCTCACCACCATCTCGCCTTCATGGTGGACTGAGGACAAATCCCCCATTTAATCTTTATTGGTGTTTTATGACATGACTTGGGGTGTCTTTCCAGAATTGAGACTTTTGATCGGAATTATATATAAATATGACTTTTGGCCACGCCCAGACCCACCCAAACCACACCCAAGCCATGACATCTTTGGGGTGGTGCTATAACCTTTTCCTAGGAGGCCATGTCCCCTTTCGAGTGTGGAAAATCAGGACTTTTGTCAGACAGGCTGCCTGTATAGATATCTCCAATTGGATAAAGATAATCTGAGATTCTTTCTGTTTTTCCGTTGAGCTTCCGAACCTGCAGTTCCTCCTAGTTAAAGGTTATAATTGACTTCAGCAGTCAACTGTCTGATATACAAGGATTTGAATATACCACTAAGTTTTTCCTCAGTATCAGAGATACTCTTCACAATGTTTTATTGTAATTTGGCCATATCCTGAAATATTCTGAAAGTAGTTTTCCATATTTCGGGCATTTTAATATATTTTGTAAAAGTAAATACAGAATATTTGTTTATTTGCAATTTTAATAATAATCCCATCAAAAAGTTAATCAGTATAAATTATATATAAATCGCCTTACTGTGATTTATAGAAGCAGATATGTATAGATAACTGTACACTTGTTCTCTGTGGGTTAAATTCTCCATATATGTAGATTAAAAAGTGTATTCTCTTTACTAAAAACATTGTAAATTGTTCTATTATGATCTCACTTATATATAGAGCTGTATGTCTGTTCCTGCACACAGTAGACCTCCTCCTCCTTTCCTGTAAGAAGTGTCCTTGGCATTTGCATTGAGACACACATTTCTTTTAGTGGTACACAATCACAATATTAAACGAGTTTCGGATGTGGTGCACGGTGTCTTCTATACGCCGTCTTCTGGGATCACTAGAGGATGAGGTGGCGGCTTTGTAACCTGGTGAGAAATGTGTTCTTTAAAAAGATAAAAAAAAAAAAAAAAAAAAAAAAAGGAAAAAGTGCCCTTCAGCAGATTGTGCTGCGCGCATCACAAAAGTGACGAGTGCTGTTACTGCATTTGTTGGGAATTATTGATCGTTACTGCCCTCTCTTGGCCAATACACATATATCTTCGCTCAGAGAATATCCTGAAGTTCTCCTGAGTCAGCATATGTGCTTAAGTTTTCCATCAACCTAATGGATCAATTCAGTCTACTCCGAGGCACGTCTGTTTAAGCTGCAAAACAGGCAGAGCTGCATATTTTTCAGGGTTATTTCCTCTACACCCCCTTTTTTCTTCTCTCCTAATGGAGAAGGCGCAGAGGGTCGTACACAGTTTACAGCGCCGCGGTCTGTTTTGCAGCGCGGTGACTTATAATTGTAAGAATGGAATTTATCGGTTAAGAGAAAGAGAGAGAAAAAAAGTGGTTTTATCCCAGCTTAATGAATGCTAATTTAAATTGATGGGTAGACATCTAGGTAATTTGAGCCCTGCTAAGTCTCAGTCTTGCTGGTACTGTGTTGTTAGTCTTCTGACTGTCCTTGAGCCCAGGTCACAGGTGTAAATCCTCCAGTCTCCAGATAAAACCTCCCAATGACATTGGCAAAGCAGAAAATGCAAACAAATCATAGTGGCCGTAATTTACAGGGGAATTGAAATGAGTCCTGGCAGAACAAACGTATAATGCACAGGTAAGAACTAGATTGCACAAAAGCTATTGTGACATTTGGAGCGCATGGTAAAGGGGGTCCTGCTATCCTCATGCATTTTGACAAAACACCACTTGAGTATCGGCTTTTAACTGTTTTGTGTTATAAACATTTATCTATATCCTACCCATTAGACATTTTTTATTAGTTTTTTTTATTTGTCTTTCAAGACATCCTACAGCAGGGTTTCTCAACTCTCCACAACACGTCATGTGAGATAGTTTCAGTGACCTGTAAACAAGGTGAATAAAGGCTAAAAAATGTGATCTGATAAATAGATAATCATTGTTTATTTATAAGGCACCACAAAACTCTGCAGCATCGGGCAGTCGGACAACAACATCCTACATGGGGGGAAAAAAACAGAACAAGGTTATATAAGGGTGACAGAAAAGGTGCAGATATGAGAAAGAAGGTACAGAGGACCCTGCTCTTGAGAGCTTACAATCTAAAGGGATGGGGTAATGTGTAGACAATGCGAGTTAGAGGGACAGATTGGTAGTTGGTAGAGTGCAGAGAGAGTAGTATCAGGTGGGGGTGGAATAGACTAGAGTGAAGTGGATTTTGAGACGGTGCTTGAAAGATTTAAGGTTGGGGAGAGTCTAATCAGGCGGGGTAGGAAGGTTCCGTAAGAGGGGATCAGCACGGGAGAAGTCTTTGAGGTGGGAGTGAGAGGTAGTAATTTGAGGGGTGGTGCAGGTCAGACATAGGTCTAAAGGGGGTGTGAGGGAAAGTATGTTGTGATGAGGACAGATATGTATGAGGGGCAGATGTTGTAGAGAGCTGAAAGGTGAGATGAGAAAAACCTTGTTCTACAGTATTGGGTAGATGTCCAAAACACATATGTTGCCAGTGCCAAGATTTGGGGGAAACCCACCCGGACCTGGTCCCCTTTCAGGGCATTGTCGCCATTCCGCAGTGACCGTCCCGGTGAACCACTATGACGTGATAATGAGTGCACAATTATCATCCAGTAGTTCTAAGGCAGAATCCTTTCACAAAGAGGTCCACAGAGATTACATACTGGTACAAACCCAAATATGAAGTGAGCTCACAATTATTGTAAATATGAAGGAGATACAGTCGTGCAGTGGGCTTCATGTTTTGGCTTGGGGTGTAATATTATTAGCCTTCATCATCATCATTTATTTAGAGAGCGCACTAATTCCGCAGCTCTGTACAGAGAACTCACTCACATCAGTCCCTGCCCCATTGGAGCTTACAGTCTAAATTCCCTAACACACACACAGACAGACACACACAGACAGACACACACAGACAGACACACACAGACAGACACACACAGACAGACACACACAGACAGACACACACAGACAGACTAGGGTCAATTTGATAGCAGCCAATTAACCTACCAGTATGTTTTTGGACTGTGGGAGGAAACCGGAGCACCCGGAGGAAAACCACGCAAACACGGGGAGATCATACAAACTCCACACAGATAAGGCCATGGTTGGGAATCAAACTCATGACCCCAGTGCTGAGGCAGAAGTGCTAACCACTGAGCCACCATGCTGCCTCCCCCTCTCTCATGATTTACAAGATTCTATCTGCTGTACCTTTTTTAATTTTTTTTTTTGTACTTTGTACTTTAATCTTTTGATATGTACACAGCTGTCCTCCTTCTATTGCTTTGTGTGTGTGTATACCGTGTATCACGGACATGCTGGCGCCCCTAGATTTAGGAGATGAGTGGTTGTTTACATTGTACTCAACCATATCTTACAGGTGGCTGAGAAGATGAAGCCTATATTATATATTAATGCAAATAAATGCTTATAAATGTCATTATTGAAGCCATTAACCCTTCTGAGGTATATGCGACATATCGCACAATATTTAGAATTATAAGGACGTTAATGATTGTGTTACATACAGTGGTTTGAATAGGCGAACTCCAAATATCCGTCTCTTCTAGAACCTAAGCACGAATCCTCTTTCAACATTGTTCTAGTGCTGATTGTTGTTTTCTTGTAGATTTTCTCATGTAAATGGTTAATCCTAAATCCCTTAATGTATTTATTATATAAATACTGCCTCTTCCTATATGTGTTTGTTATATAAATACTTTGTTTTTCCTGAACCTCCATCTGCTTTGCGAGGCTTTGTAATGTCCGCTTTATCCTTGTCGTCGTCGTCCCCCCGCCCCCCCCCCCCAAGTCTATCATCACACTTGTCATAATCATATTTTCTTCCTTATCCAGATACCCCTATCAGTACATACAATAGAAGTGTACAGTGTGTGTTTTCAGATGATCCTATACACACGTCCTTTTCATTGTAGTTTTACTTGCAGCATTTTACCAAATGCTATTTAGCTGTCTGATAATATTGCACCAATCTCCGTATGACCGATTCTGACTCTTGATTATACACCAATGAATGACTGAGAGGGGACCCCACGATACACAAAACAGACAGACCAACACATCATACAAAATTGTTGTATAATTTAATTTAATAATAAAAACATTAATGGTAAATATATGAGTTACAATTTAGAAGATGTTGGTATAAATAAAGTAGTATGTTTTGAGGGGTTTGTTTTATTTTCTTATAGCGGGAAAACAATAATAATCATTCATGATACATTTACTCGTGTATGAGTTACAAGTGTATACATTTTAATATTGCAACTTTTTTCCTTTTCATTTCTTCTAAATTCCATTTCATTCAAACTGTCACTGCTTTACATTCCAAATTCCGAACTTACCCCCCTAATCTATATCTTATAACCCCTCCATTCAGTGACCACCCTTTGGTTAATGAGTTAGCACCGTGTTTGTGTGATAGAAGTCATGAATTCCACATGATCTTTTCTCACTCTCTCTGGTTTTTGGCTCCATCTTCAGGATCCTTTAGATCCCACACGGACGGTGATTGTGATTCAGTCTCTGGTAGCAGGTGGAGTGGCCGAGGACTGTGGCCAGGTACTGCCTGGTGACCGCTTGGTCTTTGTAAATGACAGTTTTATGGAAAATGCTTCGTTGGACGATGCTGTACAAATATTAACATCTGTCCCCCCAGGAAGGGTCCGCATTGGCATTTGCAAGCCATTGGTGGTAAGAACCAAACAGCCGCACTCTATACTAATTAATTCAAATAATTTCACCTAGATAACGATCATTTGTATAACGCTGAAATTTAAGTAACAATCATTTTGTAGAAACTAAACCCTAACAAACACTGAAATTCAAATAACATTTCTATTATTCCAAATCATAACAAGTGCGGAGATTTAATTCACTGTATCCTTTTCTTTATAACTCCAAATCTGGAAAATGGGGAAATTTTAAATAATCATCTTCATCTATTCAAATCTAATAGATGCTTTTAAAAAACAACAATTAAGATTCTAAAATCAATTTCTGGAATATAAGTAAAAGGTACAGTATTTGAAAAAAAAAAAAAATTATGCTGCTTTTTGGATGGTAGTTTTTTTTATATAAATTTTACTTTTTAAGCATATGGTATTGCATGTTTTAAAGATAAGTTTGAAGTTTTATTTTAGTGCATAATTCATCCATCATGATATCTGTGAATTTCCTAAGCGTTTAATTAAGAAGGGGAAAAAGTGCAATTAAATTCAAGACACACAGTGATAAAAGAACATTAATGTGTATTTAGCCATAGACCATAAGAATTTAGGTAATTGAGGGGTGAACGACCTCATCCTGAAAACAAATTTTGTCATTTATAATCTTCAGGTTTTGTGTGGTCACATCTTACATATTTATTTTTTTTTCTGATATTTGTAAAAAGAAGAAAAAAAAAAACAGTTCAGTTAATAGTGACTTGACCATAACATAATATGTCCGAGTGCAAATCAGCAGCGAGTTACTCTTAACTCTAGTTTGGTCTCAAGAGCTCACAGACAGTACACACTTTGAAGATTTCATCACAGGAGCTGTGCTGTGTACAGATGGTGACCAGTTTGTGTGGTCACCAGTACTGAAAACATCCTATCCCTTCACTAGGAACCAGTGACATCACTGAGAATGCAGCCTATCCAGTCACTAGGAACCAGTGACATCACTGAGAATGCAGCCTATCCAGTCACTAGGAACCAGTGACATCACTGAGAATGCAGCCTATCCCGTCACTAGGAACCAGTGACATCACTGAGAATGTAGCCTATCACTTCACTAGGAACCAGTGACATCACTGAGAATGTAGCCTATCCCTTCACTAGGAGCCAGTGACATCACTGAGAACGCAGCCTATCCCTTCACTAGGAACCAGTGACATCACTGAGAATGCAGCCTATCCAGTCACTAGGAACCAGTGACATCACTGAGAATGCAGCCTATCCAGTCACTAGGAACCAGTGACATCACTGAGAATGCAGTCTATCCATTCACTAGGTACCAGTGACATCACTGAGAATGCAGCCTATCCAGTCACTAGGAACCAGTGACCTCACTGAGAATGCAGCCTATCCAGTCACTAGGAACCAGTGACATCACTGAGAATGCAGCCTATCCAGTCACTAGGAACCAGTGACATCACTGAGAATGCAGCCTATCCCTTCACTAGGAACCAGTGACATCACTGAGAATGCAGCCTATCCAGTCACTAGGAACCAGTGACATCACTGAGAATGCAGCCTATCCATTCACTAGGAACCAGTGACATCACTGAGAATGCAGCCTATCCAGTCACTAGGAACCAGTGACATCACTGATAATGCAGCCTATCCAGTCACTAGGAACCAGTGACCTTGCTTTGCTTCCCATACCTCAGTGAAGTCACCATTTTCTAGTGTATTAATGGGCAGCAATCTTGTAAATATTGAATGCCTCAAAATTGCTGCCTATGTTTGTGGATAAATCAATACAGTGAAATTACCCAGTGACAAGTGACTAATCCAGCTGTGTTCTTGGGAGTGACACACAAGTTATATGATATATCTGCACCAACAACCACCATTTTGTTTGTGCTCTGAGGCTTACATTTGTAGATCCCCACAAGTAGTATGTCCTCCCCCAGAACTCTGTTTTCGCCTCTGCTGTCTGTTGACAATCGTCCTAATGACGCAGTTAGCTCCACCCCCTTCTTTTCTGCATTGTGATTGGCTTATAGTTGTCACCTGATTACAAAACAGTAAAGAGTGTATTATCCAGATGACTGCACCATGATTTTAGGTGTCAGGGCTGAAGACACAAGTCTACAAGGGCAGCAGACCGATCGATGATGCAGCAGGAAGTTATAATTAATTGTTTATCAATGTTTAGGTATAATATCTCTTGCACTCGTGTGGTACAGACAGATGGGTGTATTTGTGTCATATTTGTGGCTGGTGTCTAAAAGATTTCTGGGAGCCTCGCTCAAACAACCTCTGCTCTTTATTATATACACTACTGAGCTACTGTACGGTTTGTATTTTTATTTTTTATTTTTTTCCCAATGGTGCTGCAACTACAGGGGTAAGACCCTGTTCTTGGGGATTAGTTTTATTATTTGCTTTTTCTTCAGGAATACATGTAAGTATAAATTATGGAAATCCATATATTTCTCAAGTATATTTTCATTGTAAAGACTCTTTGAAATGTCTTCAGTTTGTTACTCCTGGGTAGGGGACAGAGCATGGAACGGAAAACACAACCTCTGCACCTTCTGTTTTCACATGTCCTGTAGTGCAGGCCTGGGCGACCTGTGACTCTCCAGGTGTTGTGGAACTACAAGCCCCAGCATGCTTTGCCAGCTGATAACTGTCAGTGTATGCTGGGACTTGCAGTTTCACAACACCTGGAGAGCCACAGGTTGTTCAGTCCTGCGCTAGTATATTACGTAAATCCAGACCCCAAGTAATACAGTTATGCTGGGTACACACTGTACAAGATCTCTCCCGATGCGATATCGTTAAAGATTTTACCAACGATTAAAAAAAAAGTTCCAATCAGCAGCTGATTCCTGTGTACACACTGTACACGTCTTACAAGATTTACCTTCAGATCTCTGCTCTTCATCTGTCATAACCATCGGCTGAAAAGATCCTGACTCTGCACACTTCATAGAGGTCTATGGACACTGCTGGTCCTGAGTGCGTACACACTGCAGGATTGGAACAACATCGTTCCAGCGCTGAACAACATTTTTAGTCTGTTTTTAAAATCAAATGAAACGATACGATGAGCTTTGGAATGATGATCGTTTATTGTTGCAGCGTACACAGTAATGCGATATCGAGCCGAACGGTGGTTTATCGTGTGATTGGCCCAATAACCGTCTGGAAGCCCTGTAGTGTGTACCCAGCCTTAGTATTGGTGCCGACACACCCTTGCTAATTAATATTTTCAGCCACCTGACAGTTGTTACCTGTAAGTGCTCCTACAACACCCTACATCCTATATACAGAATTATACTTTTCTGTTCTGTTCAGGATGACTGTATACGGCTTCCAGTTCTCGATGACCTACAATGTGTTGTCAAAGGTTTTTATTTTTATCTTTTTGCGGAGTCAGGAGATGGCAAGGGGTTTGTTTTTTGTTATGACGATATTGAAGTCTGAATTTAGGTTTATTAAGATTCCAGTGTCCTGTATAATAACGTAACTCTTATTGAGCATCCCCAGGTGCCAACACTTGGTGCCCACAGCTACAAAACTATTTTAATATATATTATATTGTTTAAAACTGGTCTGAATATCAGGTCAGTCAATGCCCCCTTAGGGGCATTGACTAAACTGTGGGTTTGAAAAAGTGGAGATGTTGCCTATAGCAACCACTCAGATTCTAGCTATCATTTTGTAGAATGTACTAAATAAATGATAACTAGAATCTGGTTGCTATAGGCAACATCTCCACTTTTTCAAACCCGCAGTTTGGTAAATATACCCCTTAGTTCTTTGCGGTCATCTGATAATCAGGCTGCACGGAGCTGATTTGTGTTTTTTGATTTTCATTTGAATTCTAAAAAAAAAAAACGCCCCTTTGTTTGGCATCCTAACTATCACTTGTTTGTATCTCTGCACAAAATCACAAGATAATGCCCTCAGAATATATTACATTTCGTTTTTATCTACGTATAATTGAAAAATGACACCATTAGCTGGATAATGTTGACCTAAGCTTAGATACAACGTATAAATTCACAGATAATCTAATATTGAACCCATAACTATGAACAGCTCATGTTCCCTGATCTGGCTCCATATCAACCTTTCTACCGCTCAGCAATATGAGCGCGGATATAACCCCAGAGAGAGTCATTTATGTTGTTGGTAACACAATTGTGTGTGCGTATTTATGTGCTCTTTGTTCTTCTGCCTTCAGAGTGAAATTAAAGGAGAACATGTCTATATTCCACATGTAGGCGAATCCGAAGATAATACAGACAAGGAGGCAGCTGACACCTCGCCGCAACCTAACTTTTACCATGTAATTCAAATATGTATTTAAAATATTTTAATGTTCTATGCAGTGTAGTGTTATGTGATCAGTGTCGCACAATGCATTGTTGAGTTTGTCTTTCTCTCTCTGTGGAACCTGTGTGTGGATACATTGTGTCTGCAGTAACTGTCAGAGTTCTAGAACTGGAGCGAAATGTATCACTCTGATTTTTAATAAAATTGACCTCTGAGAAAGACCAGTCAGCATTGCTATAAATACAAATTTTAGTTGCCCAATGTGTACAGCATTTTTGCCAGAATATTGTATAAACAACATTTTTGATGCAACTAACTAATGGTGTCCTTGAACCTCGTCCTAATTTAAAGCTTTTTATGGTGGCAAGGTTATGTGTCTGTTCTAGGTCTGCAGGGCATAGAATGAAGTAAAGGATCAGTGGGCCGTCTCCAGTAAAATGTATGAATAGCGTTCCTAAATCAATCACAATACAAAAATGTATATTTACATAATGTCGAACTTTAGTCCAGTTTATTGTCCAAAATCTGTACCTAATAACTGGGGGGTAGCACGCATGGCATTCATTACATGTGTTAAAAAGTCGTCTCGTCTGGGATTCCGATGTGTCTGCCAAATGTTGCCCTTTAAATCACCGTGCACACTGCCATGCCTGGCTCTCCAGATAATATCCCCTCGAGTTAAAGATACACTGGGACCAGATGGCGTCTGTATTTATCAATCCACGTAGTCCTACACATTCTATATGACGAGGTTTTTTTTTTTGCCTTTTAGCGTTTTGACTTGTTTTTGTTTTAGGAGAAATACAAAGAGGAACCATTCATAGAGGAAGGACAAGAGGAACTTGTTGACGAGCCATCGCTGGCTATGGGAAGGGTCCTTAATATACAGGACAATAATGCAGACCCTTTACAAGAATCGTGGGAAATGCAGGAGATGGAGGGATTTGTAGAAGAAAGAGAGATGCTTGTGGATGATGAGTACACCGAGGAAGAGGTTTCTCATCCACACAATGATCCGTATAGTCTGCGTTATAAAGGGCTCCCACCTCCCACCTCACACAACCCTCAGCCATGGCTAGACAAGGCAACAGTATGTATTCACCAGCCATAAGTGAAATAATCATTTACAAACATGGAGTTTAACTGATTAGAAGATCGTCTGGCCCAGATAATGTTCCTCTTTTCTCTCCAACTGATTTATCTCTCCAGACCCTGTCTGAGCCATTCTCCTTCTCCTTCTCCTATTTTTTTTCTATTTTCATGATCAGATTAGTTGTTAGCCCAGGAAAATAAAAATGGCCACACAGCTATTCATTGAATTCATGAAATTGCAAGCTTGTAACCGTTTCAGAGCTTTCGCAAATCACCGTTTGATTGAATGCAAGAAGAAAAAAAAAAAAAAGTTATTCACAAATGGGTTGTGAATATTTATGAGGTATCTGTCATCCTCTAAATGTAGTTATTGATCACGCAATACGTCTGTCGCACATTTTATTGACTTTGTGTTTCATTAGTTTAAAAGTTCTAGCCGTTTTTCAGTGAACTTTGAGATGGATTTTGTGCGGGATTCATCGCAGTAGGGATGCGAAGGAAAATAGAATAGTACTTATTATATCATAGATAATTTGACCACTTTCATCGATAAGTGATTGGTGTTATAAGTGGGATACTGCACTCCCTACTGTACATTATAGATGGATATTCTAAGCCATTGAGGAGTTCTTTCACAATATGACTATGTAGCCTTCTAATATCTGTAACTTACATTAAGGGGTGCGTTATTCCTATAAATACACAAGTTTCCCTAATGAACAGTAAAGTGATGACATCCGTACTCCCCAATTTATAAGTGATTGCATTGAAATGTGCCATTTATACAGATATTATCTACAGGATACATTACTTGTGTATTATATGTGATTTATGAGTCTGACACCTGAGGCATTTGCTGTGGATCTCCCAGTATGTGTGACTGGTATGGTCTGCTGGTACATGTTGTTCAACATCAGTCAGAGAACCGCAGGCCGGCTGCGTCTACTTGTAGCATTAGAAAATTAAAGCACTTATTTAAGCATGGTTACGCTCCCATTCCAAATCTGAGATGAGAGATTTTTGCAGCAAAAATTTGAGGGTTGCCTAAATTACCCCCCATCTAACGGCAGGGCCTGTGGCTTACATTTTGTTTTTGTTTTTTTAATTTTTTTTGTTATAGGACCATAAATAAAACAACTGAAGAAATTTAAAGTAATTTGAGAATAATCTCAATTCATTCTATCTTATGCAAATAAAAGATGCTGTAGTCCGTTAAATTAGTGTTCTATATTTATAAAATCACTACACGCCCCTCATTGTATTTCAGACTATATACATTATTATAATTACAAAATAGAACGGTGACAGGGCATGTAGAAACAAAAGGAATGAGGGCTTACACTAATATATATAATGAGGGCTTATAATATTAATATATATATATATATATATAATATTTATTTTTTTTAGATTTCTTGCATTTTTAAAAAGAAAACTCTTGTGTAATATAAGCTGTCCTGTAGAAAATGAGTGAAATTCCCATTGGTTAATGCTATGTTTTTGTGCTTTCAGTATGGAGCTCAGATTGATTCCGGATTACCGCCCTATGCTATAACCACACCCAGTGCTCAGCGCCGTAGCCCGGAGGACATTGATATAGAAGTGAATCTAAGTTAGTATCCGATAAATGTTCTAGAATTAATGTTTATATTCTTTTATGTAAAATACTCATCTGGTGACATCTTCTTATGGATATTTTACAAAGTGGTTGATATTTGTAAGTTAGTGAAGACCAAGGAGTATATTTACTAAACTGCATGTTTGAAAAAGTGGAGATGTTGCCCATAGCAACCAATCAGATTCTAGCTGTCATTTTGTAGAATGTACTAAATAAATAACTAGAATCTGATTGGTTGCTATAGGCAACATCTCCACTTTTTCAAACCTGCAGTTTAGTAAATCTATCCCTAAATGTGATGTCAATCTTAGCGAAGGCATTTAATATCCAATCAAAGCTTAGTTCTCATGTAAGCGGGGCATACACTAGGGTTGATAAAAGCTCAAATCTGATTGGTTGCTCTGAATTCCAGCACAGTTGTTCTGTCATTATACAGTGAACGTAGTAATTCAGGAAGTTATGTGACACAACTTTCCACTGTGTTTTAGGTGAAATTTCTCTCCTCAAGGAACCCAGGATCATTTTTGACCCAGATGAAATTGTCTTAGAGAAGACCCACATCAAGCAGAAAAATAGCAAGATGACTGTGAGCTCCGTGACTCAACGCTCTCAGAGCCTGCCATCCCTGTATGTGATTTACAGGACCAGATAAATCAGTGTTTGGTCCTCCGTTCTTTTCTCTTCTCTGTGTATCTTACTGTGGCCCTTTTATTTGAGATGTAAATAACGGACTGCGTTGTTATCCAGACAAAAAGTGGCAAAAACACCTGTTAATATTAACAGGCTTCGGCCAAACTGAAAAAGAAAAAGATTTGTAGTATTTGAAAGAGCCGTTAAACTGTTTGCAAGTTTTATGACCATTACTGAGAGTTGCCAACCACTGACATTTTTTAATCCAAAAATCAGGTTTTCAGTGGTTTTGACACCAAACTGCTCTGTGATTGGAATGTTGTAGGTGCCCCGTTCTCCTTTTTGTGTAAAATAGCCTTTACACTTGCAGTTTAGCTGGGCTTTGGGTGGAGAGGCGTATTTTCCTGCTGCTTTAAAATCTCTTTGGGTGGGAAGTTGATGTTCATGTAACAGATTCTAAAATCTGTGTGTGATGGGAGGAACTGAACAATATCTCTATAAACCAGTCATGAGCAACAGGCGGCCATCCGAGCCGCCCCCCCTGCGGCCCTCCGAGCTGCCCCCCCTCCCCCCCCCCCCCCCCCCCCCCTGCGGCCCACAGCTCCTTCCTGCTTTGTCAGATGTTTGTTTTACACTTGTGTAAAATGCGGATATGTTATTACAGATAGGTGTCTCTCTTTTTCTGATTAAATGTATTGTTTTATATCATTACTGAGATTAAGGTTAATCTGTGCCCCTTTTAAAGGTTAGAGGTCCCCTGACTTGTATCCTGTTTCCTATCGCTGCTGTAGACTGATCACCACTAAAGCCGGTTTTCAGTACAAAGCATCCAGGACTTTATAGACAGAGCTTTGCACCAATCAATGAGAGCCTGTCTCTGATCTGTAGATTTGTTCCTCCCCCTCCGTTCATAAAAACAGGGCTAAAATGTCAGGATATATATATTTTTTTTTTCCAGCACGGCCGCTGTGTTTTTATTGCTCCTTTTTGGACTGAGACTGAACTTGGCATATTTTCAGTGTAAAAAATTGGGTATAAAAATTAGGACTTGCCAGTATCTTTATGCAGTTTGTGGTTTGTCGCAGCAATCATTTGACGTTCCAGAAAGACGACGGAGCAGTAAGGTTGTGAGACTTGATCTATTTGGCTTTTGTAAGGGTAGCCCATAAAACGTTATTGTGTTTTCGTTAACATCATTTCAGAAGGCGTATAATTTTATTACGATATAATGAGCTCCCTACTTCTGACACTGGTAATGGAATGATAAATTTGGTTTCAAAAGGATATCGTGAAGTACCATTAACGTCTTTTGCCAATCAAGTTTTATGGCCTCATCTCCTCCGGGTAGAATTATATTTTATTTTGTTATATGTTAATCAGGAGGGCATCTGAAGATTGTCTTGAGTGACACAAGTAGATGTGCTTACAGACTTGTGGTGTTTTCCCTGAGACCCACGAACACCAAAGTATATGACAAACCGCTGAGCTGAGAATTAATGATCTGTAGCTCATTCCGCCAAAGCAATATCTGTAAAATAAACATTTAAAGGGATCCTAAAATTTATATATTTTTTTTTTATTTTCTCCTTTTGTGTTTGTCTAATGTGAACATTTAAGGAATGAATGTAAAAAAAATATTCTTGTTTATAAAAAGATTTCTAGTTTTGATGATGCTTGTTAATCTGTTTACAGAACCCACCATGCAGGAGAGGTGCCATTTATTGTCTTCTCTTCCCTATAATTACTTTGCAGTATCTTTTTCCAGAAGTCTGCGGTCTGTCATGTGAGATGTGATAATCCTCTCTCTATATAATAGCTTGGGGGAGAGGCCCAGTGACGGGATATTTGGTGCCTTCGGGTACATAAAGGACTGAAAATATGGCATAGTGTAGACAGAGGTGGCAGGCAGAACTCCTTGCTTTAGGTTACACAGAGGGCCGTAACTAAGCCTGTGCCTGAGACCGCCCAAAGTTCAACACTGAAGGGGGGCGCAGCTTATGAATATTTTAGGCTTGTTTGGTTAAACTTGAGGACTATTGGGGGCGGCATTTTTGTTTCACTCTCAAGGCGCTACAATTTTAAGTTGCGGCTCAGAGTAAATGAATGAGGCACAACTAAGGGGTTTAGTATGATCGTTGTACACCATTAATGTACTATAGGAGACATTTTTGAAAACTGGCGCAGAAGAAAAAAGGTGGTGTTGACAATAGCGACAGATCAGATGTTTGTCGTTTTTCTAGTGCAGTTTAGAGAACGAAACCTGAATCTGAGCGGATGCTCCGTTCAAAACCACCTATTTTTCCATCGCTGTGTTTTTAAAAATGTCCCTAAACGTCAGTCTGGAGGTGGAGGGTTGCTGAACTCCACAGACATGGAATTGAGCAGACCTCGTAGTTCATTCTTATCCACTCAGAAAGAGAGAGGTGAAACTGACCCTGACATAGGCAAACCGAGGTGGGGGGTTTCCTAGTGTCTGGAAACCCCCCTCCAATCCTGGGGCACTGTATAATTGAGGTGGATGGACCATGCCCCCGCTTCACTCGGCTCTGCTTGAAAAGAGAGAGCTGCGTGCACCTAACAGTAGTGCACGCAGCATTGTCCATGTATATTATGGGGGTAGGAAGAGTTGGAGAGCAGCCAAGCACTGTCTAAAATTATAGCCACGCCCCCATGCATGCTGGTCACGCCCACAAACGGCGTGGTGTGGAAACCCCCTCTACAAATCCTGCGTTTGCCCCTGACTGATCCGCTGCTTAATTCTGGAATTGTGCCAAAAATAACAGCACATGATCCCTATAGCAATTGAGGCCAGACCTCTACAGAGGTACGGATTAAAGTCAATGCATTGCTTTTCTATTGAAGTACCTAAATTACAAGTAAATTTATGTCATACTTCCCAACATCTGTAAAAAAATAGGGAGAAAATAAGCTCAGTTCCTGATCTCTGCAATTCATGCCTCTAATTCAACCGAAGCCTGGCTTAATCCACACAGCCACGGGCACTTCCTGATGAAGCCCTGACCCTCTTATGGGTCCGTGAAATGGGAGCGTTCTACTAAAATTGGGACTGTTGTGTTGTTTGCTGTGATGTGAGGTTGTATTGCTATACAAGTCTTCCTATCTTTGAGTCTATTGAAGGACCCTCCGCACAGCCCCTGGCAGCGTGGAAATGGCTAATGATGATAGTTTGCCTTCGGCCAGTAAGTAACAGTTTATAGTAGGTTCTGCAAGGGGCCGTGTCCATATACCCATTCAAACGACCGGAATACCCTTGATAAAATAACCTTGCAGAATTTTACAATGAATTTGGGACCATACAATAGAGATTTGTTGCAGTATAATTGAAGCATTTGGGGCTTTCTGTGTGTTTTAATGAAAAATTAAAAGTGTTTTTTAATGGCTTGGTCAGACTTGAAAATGTATATGACGTTGTGTCCGAGAACTGCCTGTGACAGATGGTCATTTTAATCTGCTACTAAGCATGCAACTGCAAATCTAAATAGTTCTACACCCCAAGTTCTGATAAGGTAGGCAGACATTTACTTTAATAATTTCAAAATTAATTTAATTTGTGTTTTTTAGATTACTTGTCATTTGTATGTAAGGTGATGCAACAACTATGAACTAATAATGATATCTATTCAGTTAAACAAAATTTGTTTTAATAAAAATATTGTAGCAGACTGTTTTCAGATAGTTTTAAAACAAGGGTATTAGTGCAGTGTGATTACTATTGCAAAAAGTTACTTCGAAAATGTCTTTACTTGTAATTAGCAAATGTGCCTCTAGGTGGTGCTGTCTGACTTGCTTTCTATAGGATGCGTTTTGCTGACAGCTAGATCTCTCGATCTGTGATACATTTCAGGCAATTAGGTATCACATTTAATATAATGGGCATGATCTCCACTTTGGAAATTAGAAGCTTTTTTTCTTTTATAATCTTTGTAACTTTACAAAAAAATTTACTTTTCTGAGTTAGTTCTGTTCATTGTCACAGTTAGAAATTTGCCTTTAAGTTCACATGTCGCTTAAACAAGTTGGAACATTTTGTGAGTGGAACCAATATTTTACCCTTTGATTTACGTGCAATTGGTGACATCGCTGAGGCAGGAGGCACTTGATTTTGCCAGTTTGTATTGAACTGTGTGGCTGAAGATTGTGTCGGTCCCCAAAACTGTGTGCGGTCAACGGGTACACTCTCACGTAGCGGTCTTGTATTGGCAGGTAGCGGCATGGATTAACAGATGGCTGCGCAGTTATTTTTCCCACAGTATCCTACTCTTTATTGGGTCTCTGATAAAGTTATATTTACTGCTGTCTTGTGAAATAGCAAATAATTTTCTCATTATATATTCACTGTAGAAGTTATTTTTCTAAGAGGCATTAAAATGTGTCCTCTTCGGTGTCTCTTTAAAACTGAGCGGTAACTTGTCAGACATTAAGTTACTGGCTATACCATCTGTTTAATGTGTCATCTGTACCAATAATATCCTATAGTATATGCAGCCTCTGTAAGTGCTGCAGAGAACGGGACAAGAATATCTGTATTTAATGACCCCTCTGTCTCTTTGTATTAATTTCAGACCTCGTTTATACTGATGATCGAGGAACGTACCATATACATAGTTTAGGCAGCTTAGCTGTATATTGTAACTTCAATGATGGAAATAGAATGGAGGATTTGTGGCCCCTTGTGTCCCTGTGGGGCCCAGTCCTTTCTGGCTCTGCTCCTGGATCTGTAGGACCTGTCTGTACTGATACATGTCCTTGCACGGTATTTGCAGTAATGTATCCAGGTTTCTTGCACGTGTAATTACATCTGTGGCTTTGATTGTGTTTAGTGATCTTCCTGAGCGTGAGGAAGGGGAAGGAGAGGAGACCCCGACATTCAGCCACTGGACCGCACCCCGGGTGTAAGTAACAGTTATCTATTAGTCTGTGTTTCCTATCTTACCGCCTCACTGTGATCCGACCGTCTCCTGTTTTCTGATCTCCTCTTTCAGGGTGGAAATCTGGAGAGAACCTAACGTTTCCCTGGGAATCAGTATCGTTGGCGGACAGACCGTTATAAAACGCCTCAAAAATGGAGAGGAGCTGAAGGGTATTTTTATTAAGCAGGTGCTGGAAGACAGTCCCGCCGGGAGAACCAATGCCTTAAAGACCGGAGACAAAATTCTAGAAGTAAGTGTAACATAAAAGTTGTTGTACGTGCTGTTCTCTGTAATGATTTCTCCTCTTCATTAGGCCAAATTTAGATGGAGAAAATTGAGAAGTGTTGCAGCTAGAAGCAAAATAGTTTGTGGAACAGTTTTAAAAATACTGTGTACCTCTCCTGGTGTCTATGCCCCCTTCCACTCTTGTTCAGATGGGATCTTTTCTTCTTCACTCCTGAATCTTCCATCGCGTAGTTACCAACTTTCCCCAGTTTCCAGGGGATGTCCAAGGTTTTAGTGATTTCTTCCTAGAACATATCCGTATTTTTTAATCTTCATGAACTGCACAGTACAGGTTTTTTTTTATACGTATTGCAAGCTATTTTTATTACCAGTTCATATTCTCTGAGGTTCAAAGGTTAATTCTCACTGTGGCGTATTTATAATTATGAGAATAAAAGAGAGAGGTATACCACCGCACAAGATGACATAAAATATAGATTGATCTCCTCCAATAGTGAATAAATGTTATATAACAAACCTGGGATATAAAAATACCAATCCAGGGGGTGCACCCTACACAATATCAATTGTACAAGTAGAGTAGAGAGAAAGGGGTGTAATTGGGGCACTTCAATTACACCCCTTTCTCTCTACTCTACTTGTATTTATAATTATGTTTTATTTACATAACAATATTACGCAACGCTGTATAGAGGATGTTTATTCACATCAGTCCCTGTTCCCCTGGAGCTTACAATCTAATTCCTCAACTGTAGGGACACAAATTCAGATACAATAGGACCAAAAGCCAATTAATTAACCAGTTTATGTTTAGACTTTGGGAGGAAACCAGAGCGCACGGAAGGATCACGTGTGATTTTAGGGTGAACATACAAATTTCATTCAGTTAGTGGTTTACATTCAACGTTACATGTAGTAACACCCACGGCAATACTCCATGGGATGTGGTTAGATTCAAAGTGTACACAGAAAATAATTTTTAAATCTGAACGCCTATTGACTGACGGGCTCCATTGTGATCAAATGAGTCCGTAGTATTTCTCTTGTTATGACGATTCTGCTACCTCAGACAAGTGTGCAAATTGCACTCATTTAATTATTGCACAAGACGACATAAAACATTTGCATCCCCCTAGGTGCATTGTTGGAAATACAGAGAGAGTACTAATCTGATGCACCCATCAAAAAACTTTTAAGTCTTAAAATTGTTAAACGTAAAATAATGTGTCAGGATTTCTATTTACGGTTTATAATTCGCCTTGTTCCCAGGTGTCGGGGGTGGACCTGAGGGAAGCCAGACACGATGAGGCCGTGGAAGCCATTAAAAATGCGGGGAATCCCGTAGTCTTCGCCATTCAGAGTTTATCCGCTGCCCCGAGGGTGAGTAACTGACACAATGATCTCTGTAATCATGTAGCGAACAGCATACACATACAGGTATTCACATGTACCCAGGAACAGGGAACAGCATACACATACAGGTATTCACATGTACCCAGGAACAGGGAACAGCATACACATACAGGTATTCACATGTACCCAGGACTGAGGAACAGGGAACAGCATACACATACAGGTATTCACATGTACCCAGGACTGAGGAACAGGGAACAGCATACACATACAGGTATTCACATGTACCCAGGACTGAGGAACAGGGAACAGCTACACATACAGGTATTCACATGTACCCAGGACTGAGGAACAGGGAACAGCATACACATACAGGTATTCACATGTACCCAGGACTGAGGAACAGGGAACAGCTACACATACAGGTATTCACATGTACCCAGGACTGAGGAACAGGGAACAGCATACACATACAGGTATTCACATGTACCCAGGACTGAGGAACAGGGAACAGCATACACATACAGGTATTCACATGTACCCAGGACTGAGGAACAGGGAACAGCATACACATACAGGTATTCACATGTACCCAGGACTGAGGAACAGGGAACAGCATACACATACAGGTATTCACATGTACCCAGGACCGAGGAACAGGGAACAGCATACACATACAGGTATTCACATGTACCCAGGACTGAGGAACAGGGAACAGCATACACATACAGGTATTCACATGTACCCAGGACCGAGGAACAGGGAACAGCATACACATACAGGTATTCACATGTACCCAGGACTGAGGAACAGGGAACAGCATACACATACAGGTATTCACATGTACCCAGGACTGAGGAACAGGGAACAGCATACACATACAGGTATTCACATGTACCCAGGACTGAGGAACAGGGAACAGCATACACATACAGGTATTCACATGTACCCAGGACCGAGGAACAGGGAACAGCATACACATACAGGTATTCACATGTACCCAGGACTGAGGAACAGGGAACAGCATACACATACAGGTATTCACATGTACCCAGGACTGAGGAACAGGGAACAGCATACACATACAGGTATTCACATGTACCCAGGACTGAGGAACAGGGAACAGCATACACATACAGGTATTCACATGTACCCAGGACTGAGGAACAGGGAACAGCTACACATACAGGTATTCACATGTACCCAGGACTGAGGAACAGGGAACAGCATACACATACAGGTATTCACATGTACCCAGGACTGAGGAACAGGGAACAGCAAATCCATGAACTTTAATCTTAAGATCTTTTCTCAAACTAACTTTTCAGTACTTCTAATATAATATATATGTTTAACCCAGCTGCCTCTACACACTAAATAGTGAAATCCACATTTTGAATGAAGATATCCCTTTAAATGGCTGCCATGTATAGAGGAGAACTCCTCTGACACATTCATTCCTTCATTTAGGCCTGGATCCCATAGAAGCCTCTTAAAAAGAGGACAAGTCCGTGTTTCTCTCTGAACATCTGGTAACCCAGTATATAGGTGGTATTCCCAGTAGATACTGGTGAAATGGACCGGGCTTTTGTTAGCTGACTGAATACATTGCATGTATGTGACATATTGTAAATGTATAATCTGTTAATGTTGCTCCAACAATATTTGGGGGATTTAGAAAGGTGTGTGGGTAAAAGAATGAGACATTTTTAGCAAGTTGCCAGCAAAATGGGGTCCCTGGGCTTTGAATGCACCATGAAAATCTTTATGGTGATTAAGTTCGTGAAAATGTGTCGCAGATGCTATAAATTACTCTGACAATAACAGATAATTCAACTAATTTCTTTCAGGTACTTTCCATTGTGGCTCCCAAACACCCAAAGCTGGACAAAGCCAGTGCAGATACCACAGAGAAGGTAAGAGATGAAAATGTCATAAGAACATAACTTATACATAATCTCAGGAAAAAACATGTACATTTATCTGTGGATCATTGTGAGATGCTGCAGTATGCAAAATAGCGTTACAAATACAAGGGAGGATCATATCATGTTCCTCAGTGATGTCACTGGTTCCTAGTGACTGGATAGGCTGCATTCTCAGCGATGTCACTGGTTCCTAGAGAATGGATAGGCTCCATTCTCAGTGATGTCACTGGTTCCTAGTGAATGGATAGGCTGCATTCTCAGTGATGTCACTGATTCCTAGTGACTGGATAGGCTGCATTCTCAGCGATGTCACTGGTTCCTAGAGAATGGATAGGCTGCATTCTCAGTGATGTCACTGGTTCCTAGTGAATGGATAGGCTGCATTCTCAGTGATGTCACTGGTTCCTAGAGAATGGATAGGCTGCATTCTCAGTGATGTCACTGGTTATTCTGCATGGAGTTTTTAATCGCATTTAGTAATGTTTGTGGAATCTTCTTAAATATGAATACCTCCCTGTCTTTACTATGCAGAAACTGTTTTGTAAGACATGAATTTAAAAGAAACAAGCCCCCAATTCCATAAGACCCGCAGCCCTGTCCGTGACCCTACCCTACTTACTTACCTGCTTGTACCCACCTCCCAGCATTCCTGGCCCCGCACATACCTCAATGTGCCAACAAGTGAAGGTCAGAGCAATTCACATATGAATGTAGCTCAAAACTCTAAGGAACCCTTCCGTTGATCAGTATTATATACATGACAGCCACATTATTATATACATGACAGCCACATTTGCTCAGCTATCTACAAGTGTAATGGCAAAAAGTGTTTTGTAAAACAGCGATTCACAATTTTGCAGCTCAGTTACTGAACCTATTGCTGGGAGTGCTTTTATTTACATTCATTCATAAAAATAAACTTTAAAAAACATATACTGTATATTGTTTCTAAAGAAGCCAAAGGTTTGTTTATAATATGCCCCTAAAATTAGTGATCTGCACATAGTGTAGGCAGCCATTTTGTTTGTGGATCCAATACGTAGGTATGCAGGTACACCTAAACTGGTATTACTAATCAAAATCGTTAATAGGTCTTATCTTCTCATATTCCTGTGTTTCCTAATGGTAGTCTCTTGGAAGACTATGCCATGGTTACATTGCCAGTGGATCGTCCGGGCCTGTCGATGTTAGAAGCAGCCATTTTGTGAGGTTATCTAACATCCGTTCACTAGTAACTAGTACCTCATGAGTATTGGCCTGGCCCCATGAATATCTGCCTGGCGCCTTGAGTATCGGTCTATCCTCATGAATATCGGTTTGGCCGTGCCTGAATGATGTCACTGGTTCCTAGCACACTGATAGGTACACATAGACCCCACCCACAAAATGGCTACCTCCACTATCTGCCCATTCCGCTTTCAGCCACAGTCCTGTGCACTCCTGACCGTTTTAGGAGAGTATGAGAGTGCTCAGCGAAAACTTTATGCTGCTATTAAATGGCAAATGAATCATTAAAGCAGATGAGCACAATTTACAGCCTGATTCATCCTGTTTAGCCTCAGATCTGAGCTATTTTACTAATAGTCTTAATCATTAAGACAGCGATCGTGCATTAATTACCCAGCCACATCGCTCACATTTATTCATTTTTTGTGACTAAGCATTTCGAAGGCCTCTCCAGATGGTGCTTACTTTTAAGTAAACCGGGACTTATTCAATTAAAATATTTCACAAAGAGTAGCATTTAATATTCAGAAACTGTATTCAGTAACCAGTAATTATCTGCTGTAATCAGGCGTCTTGATTGCATGTCAGTCGCTCGTTAACAGATCCGTTTACTTGCAAGATATTCAATATATATCTACATCTATGTATACTTTATATCTCTCAATTCTTTCTTGTTTTTTATTCGTGTTTTTAGTTTTATATTTTTGTTCAATATAAAAGGTAATATCTGAAATAAAAAGCAGTAGGTCTTGTAGACAAGAAAGTTGTAGAAGGAAAATGCGGCTTAGATCACTCGGCACCTGTGACATCACAGAGATACGAGGCGCTACTGGTGTTTAACGGAACGTAGTGTTATAGACACGTGGTCCCGTAGACGGAGATTCCCTATTCTGAGAGTGACCCATTTTGTTCCTTGATGTTTCCTGTTAAAGTTTGTCCCTGTAGAGCAGGGGTCAGGAAACTTTTTTTTACCTTTTACCCCAAAATATATTTAGATACACCAACGTTACCCCCTTGATTTGAAAGAAAGGAAATTATATATTATTAATTATTGGAATTCAAAATTTTATTGAATCTATTCAAAATTTCCATACGTAAAATAAACCTTGGATAAAAACAGAACAAGAACGTACAAGGGGGACGGAGAAGGTACAGACGTGAGACAGAGGGTAGATGGGGCCCTGAGCGTGAGAGCTTACATTCTAGAGGGTCTTCCAGTATTCACGCAAAGACTGGTCGAGATTAGCGAACGCCTCATTTTCAACCAGCTTAAATTGTCTGCGTTCTCCTGCAATGATGGCGCAGATGGGATTTATCCAGCAACAACACGGGTGGTTGTATTATTTAAATGTTACCTAGATACTTATTAGAAATTTCTCCAGAAAGGATAATAATTTGAGCGCTTGTCTGTAGCCACCATATAATAAACCTGTTAATAGAGTTTGCAGCTTCTCATTAAGATTGTTGTCTCAATCGCTAAACCTAAAAACCATAGAAAATATAGAAAACTGCATATCCCCTATAACAAGTAAATTATACCATCACAATTGATATATATTAACAAATAATTTATTCAAATCAATTACGCACATAAAAATAAATACCAATATAGTTTAAAAAAGTCCAATTAAAAACCTGAGGATACAGCGTGCTGAGAGATTGAACAGCCAGATTAACCTCCACTTGTAGGAAATTGATTATAAAGTCAGGTTATAATCGGGTATTAACCAGATTCAAACTCATGAATTATAACCTGATTTTATAATCAATTTCCTACAAGTGGAGGTTAATCTGGCTGTTCAATCTTTCAGCACGGTGTATCCGCAGGTTTTTAATTGGACTTTTTTAACTATATTGGTATCTATTTTTATGTGCGTAATTGATTTGAATAAATTATTTTTTAATATTTATCAATTGTGATGGTATAATTTACTTGTTATAGGGGATTTTAGGGGATTTGTGCTTTTCTATATTTTCAATGTTTTTTAAGAATGTTACCTGTCTATAGAAGGACTTGTTCAAATGGGCAATTATTAGCGAATGAAGCAAGTGAGGTTGATTTTAAATTAACTTACACTTTTTTTTTTTTTTTTTTTAATTCCACCACTGTTTTTAACATTTTTAAAATACAATCCCCCCATGGTTTCTCAACTTGTGGAAGTCCTTCCCTGTTGCCACCTGTGTTGGTACTTTTGTCCCAGATTAAATTGGGGATGCCACAAAGTGGGGACTTCGGCATTCTGAATCGGTGCGGTGATTCTGGAAGAGGCGTGGCCAAAACAGCGCCCCCCCCCTGTGGCCTGCTGACAAATCACACCCTCCTATGTTGAAGTCTGGCACACTAACCCTGCAGAGGGAAGTGGTCCCAGGCGGTGGGGTCCCCCATGAGTTAGATAAGCTGGTTGAGGGGGGCTAAAACATAATAGTTAGAATTGGCCTTTAAAGAGGACCGGTCACGTTGTGCCTCCAGAGCGCTCTGCGGAGAGACATTGATGCGATGTTCAGCCTGAAATCTCTGCTCACTTCCGCTACATAAGGGTGCGTAGAAAAATGAGCGGAGGTTACTTACTGTAATAGACGACGATGTGCGTAGCCGAACAACAAAGCGCAGTTCTCCTATTCTGCCAGCCGGGAGTGGGCATGAAATATCTCTGTATGTTATATGCAGTTGCTGAGTGTCGGCTGCAGAGACTGACGCTTGTTCTCAGACGACGTCCTCCCACATCTCCGCTCCCCGACCTCGCGGAGTAGCTGTCGGATGAGGCTGCGCAGGAACAGAGTATGAGTCTGTCTCTGTGGCCAACATTCAGTGTTTGTATATAATGTACAGGAAGGGTTCATGCTCTTCCTATGAGAAGGGAATATTGTGGAACCTTTAAATTGATATCTTAGAAGCAGAAATCAGCGAACCCTTCCTGATAAGCAGCCTTGGTGAGAGCCGTACTCCACTGACTGCAGAGTGAGAGGGGGAGATTATCCAATAGGCTGACTAGTGTACAGCAGGGTGCAAGGCTTTTGGGTGGGGAGGTTGGATCGTGAGTGCAAAATTGTGGCAGGGAGAGATGTAAACTGAAATTCATTTTAAAATCTAAGAATAGTTGTTCTCCAAAGTAGAAAGAAAACATGGAAGAAAAATGTAGTAGGGTTTAATCTTGACGTATTCCCGTGGTGGAGGCTGAAGACAATGAGTCATCCTTGGACGGGCGCTTGGGGATAAGTGAGTAGGGGCGACAAGGACGGCGACAGGCACAGATGTGACAAATAATTCTCCCAAGAACATGTTTAACTAAACCTGTAAAGTGAATTTCATGTAACATCCTGAGGGGCAGAAGAATCCTCCATTAGATACTTATATGTCACACTTTGTCCAAAATAATTCTTATAAAGGGGACCCTCTCTATACCCAACTTCCTGATTTCCTATAGTATTAAGTGTATGTTAAGAACATATTGCACTTTTAAGGGTAAGTTCAGCTTTGTACACTTTTGATGGTTAGATAAACACTGTAGCAGAGTGTATCTAACTTTACAGTGGGCATAAAAATAACCCCCCCTCTTTTTAGTCTTTTTAAATTCACATCCGTGAAAGGGGGTGAATACTTTTTACTGTATACGCAGTGGGAGAGGGGCCCCTACCGTGCATCTGACACTTGGCTTCACCATCTACTACAGAGTGTATCTAATGGACAAAAAGCGGTTTAGCAGGGAGGGTAAACCATTAGACAGAGACATCGGCCAGACACATTAACCCTGAGCTCTGTTAGTTGGTCTATTTGTTATGTTGTATAGCAATAAATTAAATGACCGCAGGATAATTTCGTAAGAAACTCTGCTAATTTCAAGGTCGGACCAAAATCTACTCTATGAAATGCGTCAGTTGGGCATATGAAACGCGTGGGGTTCTCTGCGTTCGGTGTATTTCGTATCATTTACGTTGGCAAAACGTTTACGATAACAAAACAAACTATTTATGGACAGGCGTGTGCAAATTTAATTTTGTGATGTCTGTCTCCTATTTTAGCATTTAGTTTGGAATTTTTGGAATTTCATGTTTACGGGGGAGCGGTGGCTAAAAGGCATTTTACGGGTACTCTGGATCTGTCTATAATCAGTACTCATGCCTAAAATGAGGATAAATCTTGCAGTATTTTAGGAGAAAAGCATAGAAGCCAGAATGAATGGACCTTTAAGAGTCTGACCCTCCATCCTGCAGAAGTGGGCGGGGCCTTATGTCCCGCTCAGTGATGGGCGACACCCAGGAAGGCTCCTGGTGGACAGTTAGTTGTGTTTGCACAAACAGAAAAGCTCTTGCCGCATGTTTCCCATTTTCATAAATTACTTTTAGTATATTTTATAGATCTACCTAAACAGAGATCTAAACTTCACAAAACATTTTGGATGCTGTAGAGAAGACTCTCCCTACAGTAAATAGCACCAAGATGTCTGTTTTTTCTGCTCTGCGATGTCTGTCCGCTGACGCAAACTGGAGATCTTTCTGTATGTAAATTGTAGCACGTTTTACAGTCTTGTCGATCTCATGTGTTCAGTTTTGCAGTTAGTGAAGGTACAGATAATAGATTTTAGAGGACACGTGAGAACATTGATAATTCTGCTAAATAGGAAAAGTTCTTTGTGTTCCAAATGTATTGGTCATATGGTTTTGTTTCATTTTTCTATTGGACATTTTTATCACAGTTTTCAGATTAGCTTTTCATTTATTTATCAATAGAAATACTCACGGTGTCCTGTAACCCTCCCCGGTGCCTCGCTGGTTCTTTGTACTGTTGTGTTCCCTTTTTTTTAAGTGCATTTCGCCATTAGCCATTAGGAGATGTAGCGCATAATTAAATAAAACCTGATATTTGTGTTCTAAAAGCTCAGTGATGTCCTCCTGAAATGTCAGCCCAGGGAAATGTGTATATATTGGTTTCTTTTATAAAATACACAATGTTGAATCCTGCCGGTCCGCGACGGTTTTACTGCGCCCGCTGCCTGCGATTGTGTGAGGTAACACTGCAGAATCTTTTATTCCACGTATTTATCATGTACTATCGGCTCTCTATATAGTAGAGGAACATAATCATCTATAATGGTAATTGTTAGTTTGTTTTTTGTTTTGTTTGTTTTTTTATTATTATTATTATTATTATTATTATTATTTTACCAGTGTCTGTGTAACAAGTTAAATGTTGTGTTTTATTCCATGTCTTGTTATTTTCCCGTCATTGAACCATCAGTATTTATTTGGATAATTCTATATTATGTTATAAATATTTTATGTAACATTGAATTGACAGTGCATCAGTTTAGGTGACTACATTTCTGAATGCCTTATTAACCCCCCTGTCTTCTCCCCCTCGTACAGAGCAGTTCCCCCGTCCCCGCAGGACCCCCACCACCAATGAAGCTGCCCCCTCCGTATAAAGAGACCGCTAGCTCCATGACGTTATGCGTTGATCCAGAAAGAGAGGACAGTGATGGTAAGAGCAGATTGTTATGTGTCTGTAACATGCACCATTGTTTGTATGTGTTTACAATACAATAAATATTTGCAGTCTATACATCTCTTCATAGCACTGATATCTGCATTTGAAGGGTATAAAGATAGAACATTAAAAACCTCTATAGCAATAACTACATTGATATTTGCATTCTTTCATTTCCGACAACAAAGTTGCTCATCGTAACTCTTCCATGTTGTATAACTTCACATTACTTTATACCTCATCTCCCCACATATCACATTGCTGAATATCGGCCTCAAATTCTGCACTTTATAAAAGTTCTCGTCTCTTCTGTCCTCTTCATCACTTCATTTTATCATTTTTTTAATCTGGTCCGTGTTGTATGGTGAAAGAAACAAACAGTATTTTTGCATTTCGATTATGCAAAGAGTTTACTGAGGAACGACTTACTGAAATGGTAATTACTTTGAAAAGAACGAGGGGGGGGGGGGGGGAAACTGGGTTACTGAAATAATTGTCTGTTTATGCTGTAAGTGAGGGACCGCAGGTTATTCTATGGATGAAGCTGTTTAAACCGATTTTTCTTTTAAAGGGGAAAGAGAAAATATACACAATAATGAAATCTGCATAGCTTGGAGAATTATACTAGTACGTTATACTAGGGTCTTACAGTTGGAAAATATATTTTTGCTTTAAGAACTACTATCTATGCAATATAGACTATACTGCGCACCCATCGCTTGTGTTTTATCTTTGGTTCAGGTATTACTTGTGCCTGTCACTGCCGTGGTTAGGGGTGGATTCCTGAAATCCCCCAAAATATTGTCCAAGAAATGCAATATTACAGAAGCAATATAGACAAAAACTGCTACTTTTGTACCATTTATGACCACAAGGCGGCAACGCAAAGCTCATCATATATATATATATATATATATATATATATATATATATATATATATATATATATATGTATATGTGTGTGTGTATAAAAAACAATAATAATTAATAGATAATAATATTAGTGTGTGTGTATATATAATTATGCTGTGCATAGATAATGTGGCATTTCATATAAAGTGAGAGGGAATGGGGCATATAAAAGTGTTTATGATAGTTGGCATTTTACTATATCTGTTACATTTGGAATCCCCCCTCCCCACACTCTCCATCCGTGATAACCATGAACTTGCCGCTGCCCAGGTGCCCACTGCTTGTGCCCGCACAGTCTCGTTGCCTCCGTTTTCACCAGCCTTGTAGAAAAAAAATAAACTGGCTTTATGTACATGTTTAGTGAAGGCCAAACCACTGTGGGCTTCAGGCTGAAAACCACCTTATACTGGCAGCTGGAAGAGTTAATTGCTTTGTCCTTTTAAAACCCAGGTGGCTCTTATACAGATACAATGAATATTAGAATACGCCTGTGGGAATCTTAGATTTTATGTTACATAACAAACATTCAGAATTCAGATGATTGTGTTTATTTATGAGACACAAAAACATGCCTTATTTCCATTCATATTAAAGCATGTCTGACCCACTGGAATCCATGAAATAGCAAAATCCCGGGATCCACTTATTAATTTGCTCGTTATATGCATAGATTTAAGGGATGTTTAATTGATTGACAGGACTTTATCTATAGGTTATTACCTGTTTCCCCTCTCCTGCACCTTCGTACCTTCCGTCTTATACCCATATGCCTCACAGCGCTGGGGTCATGAGTTTGATTCCTGACCATGGCCTTATCTGTGTGGAGTTTTTATGTTCTCCCTGTGTTTGCGTGGGTTTCCTCCGGGTGCTCCGGTTTCCTCCCACACTCCAAAAACATACTAGTAGGTTAACTGGCCGCTATCAAAATTGACCTTAGTCTCTCTCTGTCTGTGTGTGTGTATGTTAGGGAATTTAGACTGTAATCCCCAATGGGGCAGGGACTGATGTGAATGAGTTCTCTGTACAGCGCTGCGGAATTAGTGCCGCTATATAAATAAATGGTGGTGATGTCTCCCTGGGCACTCTCTGCTCTAGACGTCATTCTGTCGTGCTGCTCGCTGGCTCCTGCTCATCACCGTCCATCTTCAGCTGTGTCAAACCTCCAGTCATTCTGCCCTATTGACAGCCCCCTGCTAGTTACTGGCCTTTTATTGTATCTATTTTAAAAACTTGCAATTTTTAACTGTGTTCCAAAATGTAACACTTGTTACTTTGCCATTTTTTTCTGTTTTGTATCCCATCGCCTGTTCAGATTGTAAGCTCTTTGGAACAGGGCCCTCTGTCTAATATTTATCCTCTGTTAACCACTATTGTAGTGTTTTACTTAATATTGTAAGGTGCTGAACACATCATGTGGCACCATGTTAACTTACATACAATATAATCGTAAGAAAGCAGCTGGGTGTTTTATCCTCCTCTGACCACCAGGTGGCACTGCAGACAATGATAAAGTTTAATTTGAGTCGGTGTGTACTTGCTGCATACTCCTTTCTGAGCAAAGTCTATACGGAAATCTTATCTTGGCACTATTCTGTCTAGATTGTTTAGCTTAAGGGAGAATAATGGCAGTAGTAGTATTAAGCGCATATTACGCAGCGCTGGGGGGAGATGTAGTCAAACCCACTGGAGCTTACAATCTAAATTCCCCATTTTGCGCACGCTCTTGCTCACAATCAAACTCCACACAGATAGGGCCTTGGTTGGAATCAAACTCATGACCCCGGTGCAGGGAGGCAGCAATGCTAACCACTATGCATCCAGTAGCTACACAAAGCGCCATCATGTATTTTCTATTGTGAAAATGAAAACTTGAGTCATCTATTCCGCTTAGCCTGATCAGGCTGTCAGTCAGTGTGTACTCAATAAACATTTGATTTGACATGGGGAAAAATAAAAGCTATCTAGAAATGAGCAAAACCTCGTAGGCACAAGCTGGTTTATTGATTTCAAACAAAAAGAAAATATTAATACTTTTAATGAACAACATTTAAATCAGTGCTTCCCAATTCCAGTGCTCCCTCCCCCTAGCAGGTCAGGTTTTAAGAATATCCATTCTTCAGCACAGGCATTTGATTTAAAATCAAAGCCACCTGTGCTCAAGCAGGATATCCTTAAAACCTGGAATGTTAGAGGAGATTGAGTACCGGAGTTGGGAAACGTCCATGTAAATAGTGAGTGAATGTGGTTGTTTGTTCCCCAAAGTACTTGGTGCATATTTTTTTAATGAGAACTAACAGCCACATGATGACTTCATCTGTGCTCAAGCAGGGAGATGTCATATAATATCGTAAGTCTTGAACTTTATTATAAAAAACACATTTAGTCTCTCAATTCCTGTATGAAAACATTTACTGGTTATATACAAAGTTTGATGAGTAACATTACAGACCGTGCACAGATCTCTTTATCAGAACTGCAGAGCGGGATTGAGGGGTTAATGACAGCTGTGTATACAAAGCTGTGTCATTTTGCACCAAGTAAGTCTAAGCCCCGGAGCACATCTGCGTCCCTCTGATTTGGTTCTGGTGTCCAGCGATCAGGATGTAGAGGGCAGCAGCTGGCAGCCTGTGTGGGGCAGAGGCTGGTACTTCTCTAGTTAGACCCTCTCTGCTGACAGATGTGGTTCCAAGCGCTCAGCCTGCATCCCGGTCTGTGTAACTGATCACATCCCGCAGCAGAAAACACATTTGCCGGCTCGACATCAAGAAGACAACATCCTAGGGAACAATATAGGCCCAAGGTCATCGGAGGAAATCCATGTGGAGAGCGGATTTTAAGCTTCCTGTAGAGTAACGACGTCCGTCAGTGATGCTGGTTTACTGAAGTGCATCTCTACAAGCCATGGTACAAGGGGGGATTCCAGGTAAGATGCAGCATTCGTCTTGTCAGTTTCACTGTGTTCTGTAAAGCTTGTTACATGAAATCACAGTAATCCATCTTATTACACTGTATCAGGCAGTTTGTGCTGTAGAGACTCCTCCGTTACTTCATTAGCACATTATCCCAGGAATTACCACCCTTGTGTCTCTTTGTGTCTTGTTAGATTGTTTATCACTTGTTTGTGTCCTATGCTGCCTGTTACTCGCTGTATCTCCTGGGCAGATACAATGTATGTTTCAGAAATGTTCACATAAGGAAACTGTGTCTTTAAATCAACCCTCAAAGTGCCTTATACTCTAATCCCAAATCCCAGCTCTATCTGGTGTTTGTCTCTATATCGGTGTGTTCCTAATGAACGTGCCGTGTTATTAAATAATTATTTTCCTTCGCTGATGTTCTGGGGTAGAGATGCAGAATGTAATTTGTGTAAGACAGAGCAGCGTCTCTGTGACACATGACAAGTAAATTGATGTATGCGGCGCTGTAGAGAAGATTTCATAATTATTCATAATTTAATCTAGAAATGCCTGAGAGGGATGGTGCACAGAACGTACCGGCAGAGGGAAGAACGTAAATGTATCCATACAAACTCTGGGAGCCCTGTATACAAGTCCCCCCCCCCCAGACTCTCCGTATAGGAGGGGGCCCCCCTTAGGCTCTCCGTATAGGAGGGGGCCCCCCTTAGGCTCTCCGTATAGGAGGGGGCCCCCCTTAGGCTCTCCGTATAGGAGGGGGCCCCCCTTAGGCTCTCCGTATAGGAGGGGGCCCCCCTTAGGCTCTCCGTATAGGAGGGGCCCCCCCTAGGCTCTCCGTATAGGGGGCCACCCTCCAGACTCAGTATAGGAGGGGGCCCCCCTTAGGCTCTCCGTATAGGGGGCCCCCCAGGCTCTCCGTATAGGGGGCCCCCCTCGACTCAGTATAGGAGGGGGCCCCCCTTAGGCTCTCCGTATAGGGGGCCCCCCCAGGCTCTCCGTATAGGGGGCCCCCCTCCAGACTCAGTATAGGAGGGGGCCCCCCTTAGGCTCTCCGTATAGGGGGCCCCCCAGGCTCTCCGTATAGGGGGCCCCCCTCCAGACTCAGTATAGGAGGGGGCCCCCCTCCAGGCTCTCTCCGTATAGGGGGCCCCCCCAGACTCTCCGTACAGGGGGCCCCCCTCCAGACTCAGTATAGGAGGGGGCCCCCCTCCAGGCTCTCTCCGTACAGGGGGCCCCCCCAGACTCTCCGTACAGGGGGCCCCCCCAGACTCTCCGTATAGGAGGGCTCCCCCCCAGACTCTCTGTATAGGAGGGCTCCCCCCCCCAGACTCTCTGTATAGGAGGGCTCCCCCCCCCAGACTCTCTGTATAGGAGGGCTCCCCCCCCCAGACTCTCTGTATAGGAGGGCTCCCCCCCCCAGACTCTCTGTATAGGAGGGCTCCCCCCCCAGACTCTCTGTATAGGAGGGCTCCCCCCCCCAGACTCTCTGTATAGGAGGGCTCCCCCCCCAGACTCTCTGTATAGGAGGGCCCCCCCCAGACTCTCTGTATAGGAGGGCCCCCCCCAGACTCTCTGTATAGGAGGGCCCCCCCTCCAGACTCTCTGTATAGGAGGCCCCCCCAGACTCTCTGTGTAGGAGGCCCCCCCCAGACTCTCTGTATAGGAGGGGGCTCCCCAAACTGGTTTCTCTGTCAACGCTGTGATTGGTTAAACTATTGATCCTTCACTATTATACGGAGTTTCAGAGAACATCTACTCCGGATATCGCTCTACACCAGTCCTGGGGGACATTTGCTCTGCAGCTGTTTTGGGATTACGTCCAGTGCTGCAAGTTGCGGTTATTGATCAGGAACACGGTTTCCTTAAACTGGAACTAAAGTAAAAAAAAAACAAAACACATGGAAGACTTTGTTTTAAACCTCAATGAATGCGGAATGTATCCTGGAAAGGTGATATAAGTGGAGTCTGATTAAGAACCCACAGGCGCTATGCAAAATACTGGCTTTAACCCCCCCCCTTCCCCCCTCTTTGTAAAAAAAACAAAACACAAAAATGGGCTCTAGTCATTTGGCCCCTTCATTCCCCATTGGGCCCTAAGCAGGAGCCTAGGGTACCTAATGGAGGATCCGGTTCTGGATATACGAATGTTTTATTCAGACTTTACACCGCCTAAAATGTAAAATTTAGTTTTGGCCGGCGTTTTCGAAGTTCTGATGACGTTATAAGTTAGACTTTGCCTGGGGTGCAGCAGGTATCATGTGATCTGGTCCCCAACCAAAGTACCTCGGGTCCGCCTGAGCTGTTTAAAAATAAACAAGGTACAGTATGCAGGGCTGTTTATTGCTTGGTGGCAGTCAGTGTCTAAGGATGTGCCAGCACTCTGCAGCGTGCAGCAAGCAACATCCGATTTAATTAGTTATGAGCCAGGAATGTAGTATATGATCACTATTAACATGAGTTTCCTTTTGTAGCTCTGTGTAAAGTCAGACATTATCCCGCTGCTCCATTAGAGGGCTGAAGCTCCTCCCACATTGTTAGGCCTCTGCAGCTTTTGACCTATAATAGATCCCATATTTTTCATTATATACCCCCTTCCTTATAACACAGTCACAAGAACACCAGTTTTGCCCTGTGTTGTACAGAGGGAGCACTGTATAGAGCCAAATATTGGCTTTAAATTTGATCTGGAGAACATATTAGTGGCCACAGTTTTCACACGATCAGTGACCATAATTGAAACCATAAGATGCAATTACTTTAAAGGCAGCCTATATCATAGCTTCCTATATGTTGGGGGCGGGTGGGGTTGTTTAAAAAACAAAATAAACTAATGAGAATACACAACAGACACTGAAGACACAGATTGTGTATCCTTTGTTATGGCCCTTTTATTGCTGTAAATGTGAATTACTGTCTTTTTATGTATCCTTTGTTATGGCCCTTTTATTGCTGTAAATGTGAATTACTGTCTTTTTATGTATCCTTTGTTATGGCCCTTTTATTGCTGTAAATGTGAATTACTGTCTTTTTATGTAAAGTGCAGACCACCAGTGACTGTCCAGCTTGGGGAACTACATCTCCCAGCATAACCCCTTGAAGGGCTGGTGATTGCCTGTCTGTGTCACGCTCTGTGTACGCTGTGAAGTGCCCGGAGATGTTCCAATCACCGCTAATCCCCCCTCTCCACTCGCTAAGCTCCTGGTGTGTGAATGGGAGAATTGATTAACTCCCCGCAGTGCGCTCCCGGCTGTGTTGCAGGTGGATAGAATCAGAGATTCCCTCCCAGTAATCAATAGGACTCCGCTCTGCGCTGATAGTAACTCCGGGGAAGGATGTCACAGATTATCTGTAGGCTGCACGGAGGGGACACAGCAAAAATAAAGAAAAAGCTTTTTTTCCGGTTAGATTTAGATTTAATTATCTTGTGAAAAATAATCCTTTCTTGGTCGCTGATGTCATTTTGCTTTCAGGACTTTGGGAAAACATTTTGGTCCCCCCCCCCCCCCCCCTCCCCCTTCCTCATCATTTCTTCAGTTCATTAATATGATTATATTTGTTTCTACAAAGTGACACTTTTACTGCAGGATTAGATTGTGCTGACGGCTGCAGCGCGTTTTACTGCGGTTATCATCAATAAAACAATAATACAAGGCTACAACACTTCTCTGCATTCAGGAGGTGAATAAATCTTCCAGTGAATTCCAGAACACAGTTATTTTAGTGTTTTCCCCACCTAGAGACTTCAGAGTAACAGAGAGCGGGATTTAACTCTGATGTGCGTGTTTGGCTCTGGCATGTAGACATGGATAGGCTTTATCTATACTCCATTAATTGTTCTGTTATGACCATCTCGGGAAAACCAATGAAGCAATGCTTTATCTGTTATCAATTAAAAAAAACAATCCCCATTATCATCATCATCATCATCAGTAATTTTATATAGCACCACTAATTCCGCAGCGCTGTACAGAGAACTCATTCACATCAGTCCCTGCCCCATTGGAGCTTACAATCTAAATTCCTTAACACATACACACACAGACAGAAAGAGAGACTAGGGTCAATTTTGATAGCAGCCAATTAACCTACCAGTATGTTTTTGGAGTGTGGAAGGAAACCGGAGCACCCGGAGGAAACCCACACAAACACGGGGAGAACATACAAACTCCACAAAGAATAAGTCCATGGTCGGGAATAGAACTTATGACCTCAGTGCTGTGAGGCAGAAGTGTTAACCACTAGGCCAATGTGCTGCACCAACAATGAAAAGGATCAATGAAAAAAATTATCTATTTACCCATTTATTTTATTATTATGGTAACTGAGAGTCCAAATCTGTTCTCCCTGCTACAAGAAAAGCAGTTGTGACAAGTTGTGTAATGCCAGCTCTCATCCTACCCACTTATACAATCTCTGTGGGACCAACTGGAAACACAACATAGCAATTGAACATTGGGGAACGTGCTTTGTTTGACAAAATAATAGCAATGATTTGGGCCTTACCCTCTTGGTTCTGCTCTAGGATGTGTTCTGTACATCATAATCACCCTCATCCGTATCGGCAATGACAACATTAGATGTATAATGAACATCTTCACTTTTAAATTTGGAACTTCCATCTGGTTTATCAGCTCAGGGCCGATGTTCTGAGCTTTGTTCACTGATAGTCTCAACTGATCCTTGTACATACCACGCACTTGAACATCGCTATGTTGGCATGTAAAAATTCCCAATTTCTTTAAACTTATGTGTCTGCTGAAAGCCATATACATCTAGGTGCATGACGGTTTCTTTTTTAGATCACTTCTTCAGTACCACGGACACTGGCATTGCTCCTTTTGTTGTACAATGTACTTAATGATATGGGATGTCTGAGCATATTTGTTCTTTTTTTTTTTTCCCAGGACAGAATTTAGAAAGATTTCTTGGTGGTGGATTTTTGTCCTCACCTGATGACTTTTGTGCATAGAACGAGACTCCCATGCACAAAAATAATCAAAAGATGTTTATCCTCCTCCTCTGAATGTGACTGTCACATCATGGTATAACAATGCTTATCCTTAACTGCTCCGACTAGTCACAGGCATTTAATTGTTATTTCATATGGTACTTTGTTTTCACCACTGCTAGGTCCTGACATGTTGTCCACAAAGTTGTGACTAAATAAACGAAGCTCCGTGTTACAATTTGATGACGTGGATGAGCCATTATCATCTCACCTGTCAACATGGACGAATTTGTCCATAATTCATGAGTTTTATTAATATCTACAAAACCACCGCCTTGGTTTAAGCAGTTTGGGGTTAGTGCTTCATGCAAGTAATCATTTCTCTATAAAATAACTGTTAGTAAATAAACTTGATATACAATAAGCGCTTCAATTAGAGGCGATGGACAGACTGTTTAGTGATCGTGACAACTGCAAGGCCGTGTTTGCACACTAGTCAGTGTATTGTAAATGATATTGGCCCAATTGTAAAGCGCTACGGAATTTTGCTGGCGCTGTATAAATAAATGTTGATGATGATTGATATGATCATGTATTACCTGTGTATTTTGTACACCTCGTTAGATAGTGGCGTTATCGTGCGACCAGGGAATGAATGGTGCAAGAAAAGTACAAACCAGTTGACATGTCAATATATTGCCTGGGTGTTTGTAAGGTTACATCGTAGATGGCAGAAATGACTAGTAAAGGAAAGGTAAAAATAGGTTTTCATGCACCAGTCAGTGTGTTGTAAGAGAATACACCAGGTGAGAGAGAATCCTTAACCCCCTCATCTCCTGCGCTCGTTCTCTCCTCCCCGGCCTCCTTTTCTCTCCCCCATACTTCAACTGACTCCCTCTGTGCCTGATTTTTGTTTACCCTCCCTTAGGATGTAAGCTCGTATGAGCAGAGCCCTCTTCCCTCCTTCTCCATACCTGTTCTTCTGCTCCGTCTTTACAGCATTGGCCTGTCTGGAGTTTCTGAAGTATTGGTATTTTTTGTTTATTGTTCAGTAATGTATTGTTTAATGTTTGCGCCGCGGAAATCTTGTGGCGCCTAACAAATAAAGGATAAATAATATGTATTACCTGGGTATCTGAACACCTATATGGATACTGACACGTACAGGAACAATGGGTTTGGTATTTATTATTTCAGTACTGAATGAAATGCGAGCGGGGATAGGAAGCGAAGTTATGGGCAAGTTGTACAATATAAAAATAAAACAACATAAATCTATTGGACTCCAATACATACAGTAGTGAGACACTACAGGGCTAACGAAGTATGATGCAAAATAAAAAAAATAAGCAAATGAGTTTAATGCTGCTTTGTACCAATTGTGCTCAGAACAGGAGTCGGAGGTGACTGGTACACACAGCTCACGTCACAATCGCAGATCGTAATAGTCAGACATGTTTCCCTAGAACAGTCCAGGAGGAATGACCACCAGGGCGGGGCTGTAAGCTCCTTTTATACCTGTGCCATTGTCTTTGCTGATTGGCTTCTTTCAATGTCATGCACTGGGATTGGCCTGTTTCTTCAAGGGGCGGAGATTATTCAATGAATCTTGGGCAAATCTGGACTGGTTCACAAATTTCAGGATCTGCTGATTCCATTCGCCCGATCTCTACACGTGGACAATACTTCAGTCTACCAGAATTATTGTAATATGTTTTACATGAGGCAATTGGCTCTAACATCCTATTTTCTCTGCTGGAAATAAAAAAAATGTGTATACGGAGTCAGATCCTTTAATACATTTATTAATCACAGGATATACAGACATTTGGTAGAGTGGGTCTGTATTTAATGTGATAGCGGCTTTTTATGTTTCTGCACTTGGCTGTCAGAGCATCAAACTTCATTGTATCCCAGCTCCAGACAGCCGGCAAATTACTCTCTTACACCGTATTGTGCACATTTTATATGTGTCAGTGTAGTGATCGTACAGAAGCTGGTACGCGGGAGAGGAACAGGACCAGCGGTTACCAGGAAAGAAACTGGCAATGGAAACAAATGCAGATATTTTGCATACTCCTAATTCTTTATAGCTGAATGTTTATTGTGTTCCCTGATGTTGCTGCTCTGTGTTTTGGGAACGGACAGACCAAGAAGTGAAGTACTGGCCGCGTTGCCGTTTCATACTTAACTAGAAACTTTAACTTTGGGTCAGTTTCAGGTATTAAACTTGTGTCCCTTTAATGTCCCACAATAAATACAATATATATTTGGGCAGCACGGTGGCTCAGTGGTTAGCACTTCTGCCTCACAGCACTGGGGTCATGAGTTCGATTCCCGATCATGGCCTTATCTGTGTGGAGTTTGTAAGTTCTCCCCGTGTTTGCGTGGGTTTTCCTCCGGGTGCTCCGGTTTCCTCCCACACTCCAAAAACATACTGGTAGGTTAATTGGCTGCTGACAAAATTAACAGCAGTCTGTCCTTCTGTGTGTGTATTCGTGTGTCTGTGTGTGTACGTTAGGGAATTTAGACTGTAAGCTCCTATGGGGCAGGGACTGATGTAAATGACAAATATTCCAAAAACATACTGGTAGGTTAATTGGCTGCTATTAAATTGTCCTTAGTCAGTGTGTGTGTATGTTAGGGAATTTAGACTGTGAGCTCCAATGGGCCAGGGACTGATGTGGGTGTTTTCTCTGTAGACTGCACCAGTTGTACATTGGCGTAACTGAGCCCTCTATTTGGGACTGTCCAGTTGGGAGAGAGACGTTGTCAGGATTCCTTGGAGCACTGTTCCAGTGAAACGTGTTTTTTCTTGCCAAATATATGAAGAAACGTTATAAACGAATAGCAGCTAAGATGTACGTGTGTATATATATATATATATATATATATATATATATATATATATATATATATATATATATATATATATATATATATATATATATATATATATATATATATTATAATATAATATAATATATTAGTGCATTTGGCACAACTGTTTAGATTGGGCTCACTATACCCTTGCCCTGAATATCATTTCCCCTGCAGGGTCCCCGATATCCGGTGACTTTGCAGAAACCAATTCTTGATGCATTTACCCCCCGGACTTTCCTGGAGATCAGACAGTTTGGTTAAGCTCACTGTTCCATTATCTGCTAACTAGGTAAATGCATAGGGCGGTACTGACGTGTACTTGTCCTTGCAACAATCACCTGTTTTCCCACAATATACATAATGGAGCAGGTAGTGTTGGATAGAGGGATGTTATTATGTTGTAGAACTCTCAAGAATTGTGCAGGAGTTCTAAGTCCAGCTGTGCTTGTATTGTATTGTATTGTGTTGTGTTGTATTGTATTGTGTTGTATTATATTGTGTTGTATTGTGTTGTATTGCTCACTGCGATCGTCCAACGATCGTCGCCTCTCTTCCCCTCTGATTACCTCCTCTCACGCACGTATCCAAGACTTCTCCCGCGCCGCTCCACTACATTGGAACAAGCTCCCCCGCTCCATCAGAACTTCCCCTAATCTGTCCTCTTTCAAACGAACATTAAAAACCCACCTTTTCCTTAAAGCCTTCCAGTCTCATGCCTAAACTCCCACCGGTCGGCTACCTCTCTTTCTCATCCCTTCTTCCCCTTCCTCGACTCCGTCTCCGTTTCCCCCGTCTCTCCGTCTCATCCATGTGTCTGTCTGTCTTCCCCTCCCTTTAGATTGTTCGCTCCTTTGAGCAGGGCTCTCCTACCTTCTGTTTCCATCACTTTTAACTGCGCTCTCCAGCTACTCAGATCACCTCCTCTTGGTCCTTCTGCCCTCTGTCTCCTCTCGCTTCTCTCCGCTCCCCTCAGTGACTCTCAACCTGTCATCCGTGCCCACCCTCTTGGGCCATAGTTACCTGCCTATACTCACTTTTCCCCTCCCTCCCTCTCTTTCATGCTGTGCCTGAGCCCCCAGAGTTATAGTGCTTACTGTTACTTGTACTGTGCTGTTTCACCTTGTACTGTGCCATTGTTTGTCCTTGTACGGCGCTACGGATACTTTGTGGCGCCCTATAAATAAAAATTAATAATAATATTGTATTGTGTTGTATTTGTAGTGCGGTGTTTACTGCAGTTTGATGTTTTAAAATCTGTGTTATGGTGATAGCAGTTGATATAATTGTTTTTATTTAACACTCTTAATTTTAGGTTATTTTTACGGCTTAACCAACGACTTTGTGGTTATCATCGAACCTGACAATTTAGTGCCGCTGGGGGTCTGGTGACTATACCCGAGCACCTATAAGGTTTTCTATGACTGAAAGACTATCTGCTTTGTGTGTCTACATCATTGACTGTATTATTGTGTGTTGTTTGTTTTTATTTATATATTTTTTAAATGAAGATTATACAAAACAGAAATGATGTGTACATACACTGTAAACAATGGTGACAAAAGCATAACCTGTCCTCTTCTCAGAAATGAAACAATTGGGGGTGCGGAACAAGGGGGGGGGGTTAAGGATAAAGGGTGGACGGAGCAGAGTGGTGTCCTCGGGGTTTACTGCAGAGGAGACCTCTGTATCTGTAAAATTGTGCGTATGTTAATGAGCAGATTCAACTCAAAGCCCGTTGACCACCCAGAGGGCTCATCGGTTCCAATTCCCTCAGGATGGTAAAATGTATCATGGTGCGATGGGTAAAGTGAGTTTGTTGGCTACACTCTCCTTAATATTGGTTCAGCTGGCAGTAATGGCTGCTTCCACGGACGTCAGTGACTGATACGCTGTATTCTCTTTATATGAGCTGTTGATATAAATTAGATATTATTTTAAGATAATGTTCTATTATTAAAAATTCTGTTTTAAATATGTATCCCCAGCTCTATGCTTTTTATGAGACTGACCTTTAGGTGTGAATATCTATTTATTACACATTACAGATTCCTAAGTAAGATCATGGGAGATTTATTTTATGACTCGCCCTCTTGTGCAGGGCGGAAGGTGTTTCAGCGAATGGAATGTTGCGTCTCCTTGATACGTTAACCACTAAACCAGGGTTTCCCAAACCCAGTCCTCAGGGCTCCTCAACAGTGCAGGTTTTTCCGGACCACATGTGACATAATTAGGACCACCTGTGGATCTGTTACAATGTATCAGTCAGTAATGAATACACCTGTGCTCCAGAAAGGAGATATGGAAAACCTGCACTGTTGGGGAGCCCTGAGGACTGGGTTTGGAAAACCCTGCCCTAAACAGTGATAGTGTAACGATTGTATCTTTCTGTATCCTGACATGCCCACTACTTGGAATGAATTGGAATTCTATCCAATGTCACCAACCATCTGTTGTTGTAAAGTGACCTCCTGATTATTGCCCCCAGAGGGGGGCAATATTTGTTTATCTTTCTCCAGCAAATGGGAAACTCTTGTTCAGAGCCGCCGTTTTCAATTTGAAAGCCAGTTGAGTTCCCAATTGTTTTAATATCTTTAACCTTCAATGTGATTATTTTTCTTTATATCGTCCACACTATCCATGGCTGCAGTCTTTTCTGAAAGGCCTCCAATTAAGTGAAGGTGCAATTATAAGTAGCTAGTTAGTGATATTGATCTGGCAGATTGTGCCTCCCTTTAAAGGGCTGCAATAATTCCGCAAAGTGAAAAGTTTGATTTTATTGCTCCAGTTTCGTTTGGCGCCATTGATCTTTATGCTTGGAAGGGATGTAAGGCAGCACACGCACTCAATCTCTAAGTGTCCGTGATAAGTAACTTTGAGCTATGTTCAGCTACTCGCAGCACAAGTTGAATGTGTAATAATAAGAACACCTGTTGGACCGGAAGAAAAATCTCAATTATAAAGTTGTCCTATGACCCCCAAAATGGTAGCTTTAAAGCCTCAAATAATGTCTGAATAAGTTGTGCTCATAGCGGAAAATCATTTTTTTGCAATTACTGTATTTATATTCTCTATTAAGTTGTCCTGTGATTTCTTAAAAATCTATACTACTGCCCTAATCTGTATGGGACCAATGATTCCCATGCTGTGCTGAATTAGCGCTATTTTAGCACAGCGAATGGGGATTTAACGTCTGATAAATATAGTTCTGCTAAACAGGGCTAAATTAAGCATTTCCAGTGGCAATCATGATTTGTAAGTCAATAGTGATATATTTATTATATAGATATTTGATTACTACGCAATACATTTTAGAGCAAAAACAGCACTTAAAATAAGTCCTATTTTTCCATCATACACTCCTTGTAGTCCCAGGGTCTATTTAATAACTATTAAATAAAGTTTGTAGTGTGTGTAAAACAATAAAAATAAATAAAATTAAAAAAAATATTTTTATTATATTCGACAAAAGTTGTTTTTCAGCTTTATAATGTGTCAGGTTTTGGCTGATTTAGGGGTCTTGAGTCAAATCTTTTGTTTCGGTAACAATGTTTATGCTGCCGATACGGTGAAACGTTTCCTTCCAGCTGGGTCCATGAAAGAACTTAATTACAACAAAACTGTAATCTGTGTAAATCCGTAACATCAGAGAAAACCGCAGCGATTCAGTCAGCTAAAGCTTAGATAAGTGTCTGATTAGCATGTTCACGTGATGCAGTATTACACGGTCGGGGCATTGTGTATAATGTATAATAAACGTGGTAAATACTGTAACATTCACGGGAGGGCAGACACAGTTGTTTGTGTAACTCCGTATTTACCGTGTGATTCCCGTGTGTCTCCCTAGAGAACATCCGGCAGAGATATGCTGACCTGCCGGGGGAGCTGCAGATTGTGGAGCTGGAGAAGGAGAAGAACGGTCTGGGGCTCAGCTTGGCCGGGAATAAGGACCGGTCGCTGATGAGCATCTTCGTAGTGGCCATTAATCCAGACGGACCAGCCGGGAGAGATGGGAGAATCCAAGTTGGTGACGAGTTGTTGGAGGTAACCGTTACTTTGTATACTTCATACTAATAGGAGTAACGTGGCTATCGCGGTGTTAATCAACAAACCAGGGTTTGGCGTTCAATGTGGCTCCGCACCCGGGGATGGGAAGGGGCAGAGGCTTTGGTGTCGGCGCCACTGTAATCTAATTTGGTCTCCAATAATAAAATCCTGTCTCTAGATTAATTTCTGACGCCAGAGGCGGGACTAGCGAGTTGTGGGCCCCGCTGCAGGGAAGCGGGGAGGAGAGAACCGGGGCCCACAGTTCACTAGTTCAACCGTACATCGAGCCCCACTATCTTCATGGGACCCGGTGCACCACAACTGCTGCACCAATGGTAGTTCCGCCACTGATTATCATAATCCTTTATATAGCGCCAACATATTCTATAGCGCTTTACAATTGGGGACAAACATAGTAAACTAATAAACAAACTGGGTAAAACAGACAGAGAGGTGAGAAGGCCGCTGCTCGCAAGCTTTTAATCTCATGTATCAAACTCTAATTGTCCCATAGATTGTGTCTACATTTTGCATTTCGGCCCAACCAGACTGCAAAGGTAAAAGTGACTCATAAGCTAAATGATCCCGTCACACAACAATGTTGGTCAGGGGGTGGTTGTCTTGTGTGAAATTGTGTAACGGATGGTAATGGGGTAATGTAGTGAGGTTAAGACGGTGGTTGAGGAATATTATAAGCTTGTCTGAAGAGGTGGGTTTTCAGAGAACGCTTGAAAGTTTGTAGACCAGAGGAGAGTCTTATTGTGCGAGGGAGAGAATTCCATAGAATGGGTGCAGCCCGAAAAAAGTCCTGTAACCACCGGGAATGGGAGGATGTAATGAGGGTGGATGAGAGACTCAGATCTTGTGTAGAACGGAGTTGGCGAGTTGGGAGATATTTTGAGACAAGAGAGGAGATGTATGTTGGTGCAGCTTTGTTGATGGCCTTGTAGGTTAGTAAAAGTATTTTATATTGGATTCGGTAGAAAACAGGCAGCCAGTGTAGAGACTGACAGTGATTCAACAGAGGAATAACGATTTGCAAGGAAAATCAATCTTGCCGCAGTGTGCAAAATAAATTGTAGGGGTTTGAGTCTGTTTTGGGGAAGACCAGTAAGGAGGGAATTACAATAGTCCATGCGGGAGATAAGTGAATGAATTAAGGTTTTTGCAGGGTTTTGTGTGAGATATGTGCGAATTAAGAACGAACCAACAACAGTATTAACGCTGTTCCTTAAGCGGTACTTCGTGGCTCAAACAAAAGAGAACACTAAAACATATATAATGAGCGTGATCAGGGCTAAGACTAAATGATGGTAGCATGGCTTCACTATGCCAACACAACCTGATGTGCCGATCACAGTGCCATTTGGCATAATTTTCTTGTCGTAGCACCCCAGTCCCTTCACGTCTGCTTGACGGTCTGCCTGCCAGTCTCTCTGCACATATAGAGGTTGTCATTGTACCAGATGTTGCTGAAAAAAAACAACTTCCGTTTCCCTTCACTAAACCATAATTACACTAAGCAAAAACATTTTTTACAATAAAACTTCAAAAATCGTTAAGGCTCATTTCTTACAGCATATTAATCCTTTTTTATACTAGTGTTATCTTGAGTTATTTTAAGACCGGACAAAGAAAAACAATGTGTTTACAAGCATATAGCTCAAAACCATAACTTTGTATAAGGAGTGAGGACGTCTGTTGAAGAACGAAGGTCCCACATTCTGCGTTGCTGCTTCGTGGAAACATTGTGTCAGATTTCTGTGAACCTGAGCTGATATTATAGTTTCCTTTTATGTAGTAACGCGACCAAACCTTGTCTAGCGCCAACCTCTCGTTTGTCCCGTTTTATAATTTAAAGTATGTTTTACACCAACAGATAAACAAATGAACAGTATTAACGCTGTTCCTTAAGCGGTACTTCGTGGCTCAAAAAAAAGCGAGAGATGAAAGTACTGCATTAAATAATTAGAATTAATTTGTCAAATTGTATATAAAAGTTAGAATATATAACTAAATGGAAACAACACCTGTTATATTCAGTAATAAAGGTATTTTAATGTGTCTAGAAACGTGAAGCTATTGGTGCATATTGACACGTTACAGTCTATATATGATTATAATAAGAACTGTTTATCTGCACTAACACATACCCAAAACTTGTGCTGGTTACAAAGGTACCAAACACCCAAATTCATGAAAGGGTAAAATATAAAATTCACTCTTTAAAGCCCCCAGCACTGTTTTGCAGAGCAAGACCCCCTAAACATCCTACAGAAGTGTCCCCCCCGACCAATAAGATGGAACAAGTCATCAATGTAAATCACAGAATGTGTCACTGGCCCCAGTTTGATACATTCGTTCATCTAGATAATATAGCAAGAGCCGGTCAGGTGTTCTCTAGCTAAATAACGGCCGCAGGTCTCCATGTTTCATAAGTAAATCAGTGGTTTGTGATACCTGCACATTAAGCTGAAATACATCCTGCGATTTTCAATTTTATCTCCCTCCCGCTGTGATTTTCTGTGTAACGTATACTTCAGCGATTGCTCACCGATGTAAACGAGATTGTTTTATTGCTCCAGTTTACAGACACCTGCTGCCTGTTAGATGTGGGAGCATCGCAAGATGATGTCTGTAATTGTATAAATACCCTGCACGTTACACACTGTACATTGTACGGCCATAAGTGGCCCCAGGAGCTTAATCCTCATAGAAGTTTCCAGCCACAGAGGCAATCTGTAGGTGGTGTATTTAGTCAGATTAAATGTATATCTTTTTTATTTTTTTGCATTGAAAATAAATGTATGAGGTTAAAATGAATCCGTTCCTGCCTGTGTAATGTTGCTGCCCTTAAAATATGCATTACTGAAATTACTTTTGTAGCAAACACATTTAAACCTGGGCTTGTGATATCCATGTAATAGAGTTCTGTGATGGAGGAAGGCTGGAATAAAGGTCAGTACATAGCAAAATAGATTACCGGGCCCAGATCTCCCCCCGCCAAGTCTCTCTCATGGCAGTGAGATAATCGCTTGCACATAACCCTTATCCCTCTGGGCACCATGTGACTAGAGAGATGCCCGGGCTCGGTTTCTTCAAGAACTGAACGTACCCGAATTTATGGCGCCCTCGGAATTGAAAACGAGGCAAAACGTCATTGTTACATCGTCAGATCTCACGGGTTTTGGATTCCTTTTTAAGATCCAACATGTGGGTGGGAGGGAGGGCGGACCCCCGTTTTTCTTTTCTGCCACTGCTGTGTGCCAATGTGTCCTAGATGTGCTAGGAACTGCCGTGTGTTTGTGTCATTGCTCTGTCGCTTACCATCCAGCCAGGTCGCTGCAGTATTTGTCCGAAAGTGTATGAAAATAATATTGTGACTTGTGAGGTGCTCAAAATTGACTGCAAATGACTTGAAATTAGTGTTGTTGAGGTTAATAGTAATGTAGGAACAAAAAAGAGCAAAAATATGTGATTTTAGCATATTTTAGGATTTTTTCTAAAAAATACAAAACCAAAACACACGAGGGCGGTTTTACCAAAACACAAAGCTAAACCAGATCCAAAACCATACCCAGTTCACGGGGGTCAGTGAATATCTCTACATGTGACTACACACAATATTACACCCTGGGCAATTAAAATTCAGGGGTGGCAACTCAATTAATGTTTAAGATTGGAGAAAAAAAAAAAGCAGTTTTGGCCTCAGTAATTGTTTAAACAGAACCTATCGCCCCGAATCAAATCCTGTAAAAAAACAAAATCCTTGGTGTTTGGTTATTAGCATGTTAGTCAGGATATTCAGCATACTAATTGCCGCCACTTCTGCTGCGCTGCCGTAGGTAAACGCTGTACACCGGCGGGGGAGGGGCACAGGGCATCTCTAATATGAAATGATCCGTCTGAGAGAAGACTGAGGGTGTTGGGATATTTCATTGTCTTTAATTAGCCTCTAGGGAAGAAAGACGGACCGGTCACAGAGGTGATAGCGCATCCTGACTGGCAAAGCCCGATTTAGTGAAGTAACATAAGAATTGTAACAGAATTGATTAACCGATCAGGTGAAACATTTAAAGTACTTACACAAAATGTTTATGAAGAGTATATATAATAAACACAACAAAATATAAGTGTAACTAAGCAGTTGCAATAGGTATAACATTAAACCAGCACAGTGTATGGAGTACAGGTGACCTGAAAGGTCAAAAAGATATTAAGTGCTAAACTCTATCTGTACATACAGGGTATATAGTAATTCTTGTAACATCTGTGATCTCTGTAAGTGTTTATTTGCAATTTGAAGCACACTTCTATATTTTCTTGTAGGCCTGTATAGTAATCTGCTATTTTTTTTGTATATAATCTACTATTTTTTTTAATTTTAAATTCAAGGGGTAAAAAAAACCCAATTTTGCATCATCTGTTATATAGGGTTGTTGACTTGTTTGTGCTACGGATTAAACCACCCCTGGGTGTGGAGTGGTCGTTAGCCAGATATAAATTATAATTAACATCTCGCTCACTTACAGGATATAATAATAACCAGTATACGTTTTATCTTTTAGGGTCTGCTATTTACCAGAACCCCAGACACATTGACACTGATTGTCAGTAAGGTGTTATTAGTGTGGGAGCAATTTGTAGATTGTTGGGGAATTAGGGACCTGTCTGATAACCAGATATACTATGCCCAAGGACCTGTGACCAGCCCGACATTTTTGGAAAGACCAAGTTAGATTATTAGAAAAACATAACTGTCTGGCATAAACTGTACTCTGGCAGATCCAAGCATCAGATACTCTAGTCTCTTGTATAACAATTATTATATAAAGTAAGGATCTTTTCTCAGCTCTGGCTCGCAGGAAATAAGCCTGTGTAGAGAAATACATTATGTATTAGCCGAGCTATTACACTGTACTCAGCAGTTACTGCTACATAGGCAGCCATTCAGGTCCGCAGAGATGTTTGGACAATTATCCTTTCTGTACACCTAATAAAACATGACGTATGGCCGTTAACTGTGCTTTATAATCGCCTCTCCCTCAGGTGATTATATAACTGCCGCTGCATCAGGAAAGGTCGCTCGTCCATTATAAATACAATGCTAGAAAGTCTGCATTGTCCGGAGAGCCTTTAGGGAAGTGGAGCTGTCAATCATGTGTGTTTGATGGACACGAGAAACACTGTTTATTGATTGATTTGATGCAGAGTTCTGGTGGTGGATTTTTCACAGCGCTGTAATAATCGCCTGATACTAGGATGAGAGAAACAATTCTAAGGACACAGAATATTAAATCTTGTCCCAAATGATTCTACCGAACTCCGAGCTGAATCCAGACCGAGTTTTCCTATAATCTAAGCAGATGTGTGAGAGATAACTGTGTCGTGTGCAATAAAATCACAATGATATGAGGAATCCGTTTTTTGCTTTATAAATTGTTGTACACAGTAATATGACTGTGTTTTTATGCTTTTTTTTGTTTGTTTTTGTTTGTTTTTTTTATAATTTCACACTTGGTAATAATTGCAGCTTCTCCGCATGTAATGAAATTATTTTATGGTCTCATCATACACAACTAAAGGTACATAGAGTTCTGGAAACTTAATAGCTACTCACATCGACTCTATATCTAAATCATGTTACATACATCTAAAAACATTACTAGAATCCGCACATATCTGACACAAGACACCGCAAAAACCTTAATTCATGCACTCATCATCTCCTGCATTCACTATTGTAATTCTCACCTTACTGCTCTTCCCCAAAACAGACTCAAACCCCCTACAATATATTTTGCACGCAGCTTCTAGA